>NW_027507758.1:636215223-637415223 GCF_037356315.1 Lithobates pipiens | reverse complement strand
TAAATTGTGTCGGCAGCACAGAGAAGGAAGATTATCGGAGAGAAATCCAGGAATACAGGACGGGGAACACAGCTCAGGAAAGTGACCAGGGGATTACAGGCTGATATCACCCAGTCCCCTCCCTACTCTGGACCAATCAGTGAGCAGTATGGGTGGAGGAATGTATTTAGTGGTAATGACCCACCTGTGCTGATCTCTGTAGGAGTGTCCTCCTCTATAAATGTCCTCGTTATTCCATCCTCCTCCATAGACTGCTGATCATCCCTCACATACCTCTCTTCTTCTTCTGATTTCACCTCAAATTCTATATCCATTGGATCTCCACTCTAAACCAAGAGAATGAGAGAGAATATCATCTGTAAGATAGAAGATTTATTATTGTGACATCACATAGAAAATCTACACATTGTCTCCATGAGTCTGTGTGTAACCACGCTCTAGGTAGGTAGGTGCTAGGGTAGGATTTTTTTTGTCTTAGCGTAGGCAAATTTAGGCATTGTTTTGATCTGGTTTGGGAGTGGCACAGGGTAGCAGCTGGTGACTCACAGGCAGCATCACTAAGACCTCCCTCTTCTTTCTATACCTTTCTAGAAGGTACTAGAAAGAGAGGAGGAGAGTTGGAGCTGTCTGGGGTACTCTAAGGAGCCCTGACCAATCCTAAACTGGGATTGGCTGGGGGAGGGCCTCCTTAAGTATCCAGGGTCAGCCAAGTTGGGGAGGAATTGTTCAGAGATTAGAGATGGAATGCTAGGCTGTCGGGGCCTTTGAGGGAGCTCCCCAGTCTGAGGGGGGTGACCTTGGGCCCGGGTGTGGACGAGGCCCTTTAACCACTTGCCGCCCGCCCTATTACAAATTGACGGCGGCAAAGTGGTTTCATTATCCTAACCTGACGTCATATGACGTGATTAGGATAATGAGCCGCTGCGCGCCCCCGGGGGCGCGCATCGCGGCGATCGTTGTTGCGGGGGTGTCAGTCTGACACCCGGCAACTACGATCTCGGTAAAGAGTCTCCGACGGAGACTCTTTACCATGTGATCAGCCGTGTCCAATCACGGCTGATCACAGTGTAAATGGGAAGAGCCGGTGATCGGCTTTCCCTCACTCGCGTCTGTCAGACGCGAGTAGAGGAGAGCCGATCGGCTGCTCCTCTGACAGGGGGGGGTCTGTGCTGATCGATTATCAGCACAGCCCCCCCGAGGATGCCCACACTGGACCACCAGGGACACCACTAGACCACCAGGGAAAAGGTAATAAAAATCCATAATCCTCCCTAGACCACCAGGGTGCCAGTCAGCACAATGGGTGCCAATCAGTGCCCATAATGGATGCCAATCAGTGGCCACAATGGGCATCACTGATTGGCATGCATTATTGTTTGGCACTGATTGGCATCCATTACTATAACACCGATGCCGCCTATGAGTGCCCACCTGTGCCGCCTATGAGTGCCCACCTGTGCCGCCTGAGTGCCCACCTGTGCCGCCTATGAGTGCCCACCTGTGCCGCCTATCCATGCCCACCTGTGCCGCCTATCCATGCCCACCTGTGCCGCCTATCTATGCCCACCTGTGCCGCCTATCCATGCCCACCTGTGCCGCCTATCCATGCCCACCTGTGCTGCCTATCCATGCCCATCCATGCCGCCCATCCGTGCCAGCTATCAGTGCCAATTTGTGCCACCTATCAGTGTCCGTCCGTGTCGCCCATCCGTGTCGCCCATCCGTGTCGCTCATCAGTGCCGCCTATCAGTGCCACTTCATTGGTGCCACATTGGTGCCCATCAGTGCCACCTTATCAGTGCCCATCAGTGTAGCCCCATCAGTGCCCATCAGTGAAGGAGAAAACGTACTTATTTACAAAGTTTTGAAACTGAAACAAAAAAAAACATTTTTTTTTTCAAAATTTTCGGTATTTTTTTATTTGTAGCGCAAAAAATAAAAACCGTAGAGGTGATCAAATACCACCAAAAGAAAGCTCTATTTGTGGGAAAAAAATGATAAAAATTTCATTTGGGTACAGTGTAGCATGACCGCGCAATTGTCATTCAAAGTGCGACAGCGCTGAAGGCTCAAAATTGGTCTGGGCAGGAAGGTGTTTAAGTGCCCGGTATTGAAGTGGTTAAGGAACCATGAAGGCGCCTTGGACAGGAGGCACAGGAGGAGCAAAGAGGACAGCAGGAGATAGCATGGCCGGGCAAGTCTTCGGGAGGAACAACTGGTTGCAGCCAGGAGGGCTGGGGAGTGACAAGCACAGTCAGGAGGATGGGGAAGGCAAGCCTGAGAGGACTGGGGGCATGCAGTCTGGGATGGGTGCAGAGCCAGTGGAGTGGACTGTGTTGTCAAGGGCAGTGAATAAGGGCAGCTGCAGCCAGGAGGGCTGGCAGGGCCTGAAGATGGGTTACTGGGCTTAGTAACCGAAGGAAGGACAGCTAGCACCAGAACTTTCTATCTGCTACACTATAGGGGTCCGTGGTCCCTGCCTGCAAAAGGCTATTGCTAAGGCCTGGCTGAGCCAGTGTCAGGCCTAACCATGCGATGCTAGCTGCGCCTGGGAGCTTAAGCAAGTAGAGCTGAGGAGTAATAGGCTGCAGCAAGAGTTGTGCTGGAGGAAGAGAGAAGTGTATATACCGGAGTGTATATAGGTTCTCCCAAGCTTTTATGCCAAATTTCACTGAGCAGCCCATACTTCCTATACCCCATCCAAGTTCAATCCCCTCAATAAAATACAAAAACAAAGCTGATGGACTGTTCATTGTCTTGGAGTGTCTGAGAGGTGAATGCTGGGCTCGGCAGGGGGACAGGTGGGCCACATCACTTAGCAGCCCATACAGGGGCACCGCTACATGTGTTTACTTGATGATGGTGAGGGATGGTGTGACCTTCCTGTGTGGAATCCCGGGAATACAGAGGACGGGGACATCTCTCTGGTGGGTTTCTGTAGCTGGATGACTCCACCATGGTGTCCTGGTACAGAGCTTTGTGTTATTTTAGAAACTCTGACTTCTCCATCACCCCATCCTCATCATCCTCCTCTTTTACCTCTTTTTTGACTCCAACTTTAGAATCTCTCAGGTTTCCACTCTGAATATATAATAAAAATGACATCAATGGTAACAATGCAGATAATGTACAGATCCTAATGATACTATCAGTGATTGTTCCTCATCTACCTGATGATGGTGGGGGATGGTGTGATCTTCCTGTGTGGAATCCCAGCAATTCCGAGGACGGGGACATCTCTCTGGTGGGTTCCTGGTATTTGGTGGCTCCATCATATCCTTGTGTCCTTCTGAAAACTCCTTCATCACTCCATACTCCTCATCCTCCTCTTTATACTCTTCTTTAACATCAATATTATGATCCCCGAGGTTTCCACTCTGAATATATAATAAAACATTCATTGGTCACTAGAGACGAGCAGAACACCCTCCTGTTCGGGTTGCACCAGAACAAGTTCTGACCCGAACAGGCAAACCCTATTAAAGTCTATGGGACCCAAACTTGAAAAATCAAAAGCCCCCATTTTGAAGGCTTATATGCAAGTTATTGTCTATAAAAAGGGATATGGTGGCCCACGTACTGCCCCAGGGAGACATGTATCAATGCAATTATTTTTTTTAAAAAAGGTTGTTTTTGAAGGAGCAGTGATTTAAATGATGCTTAACCTGTCCCCCCACTGGCTCATGCAGAATGGCTCTCCTGTACGAAATCCCATACATATAAGGGTTTCCCCTAAAGAGCCACCAGAGGCGGAGGCACACAACACCCACTAATCCTGCAGATGGTTGTATTAGAGAACACCAGCAATAAAGGGTAGATACAGGTGTATACTGTGCTGTGCTGGAGGCACACAACACCCACTAACTCCTGCAGATGCCTGAGAAAAGAACAAACTGTCCCTGCCTATCCTTTTCTCCCTGCACGCCGGAACACACTACACAAGGCCGCCGCGCTGGGCATGCGCATCAGAGCCACCAGAGGGCGCGTGCATCCGCTGCATGTGGCCAGTGGTCGCAAACGCCTCCGGCCACACGCAATTGCGTGCAAACACACAAACCCCTGTCCTGTCAGAGGAGTGGAGACAGATCGTGTGTTCCTACCAAGTAGGAACAATGATCGGTCTCCTCTCATAGTCAGTCCTATCTATACAGTTAGAACACACCCAGTGAACACAGTTAACCCCTTGATCAGCCCCTAGTGTTAACCTCTTCCCTGCCAGTGACAGTAATCAGTGCATATTTATAGCAGGTGTCAAAAGTGTCCGATCTGTCCGTCGCAAAAACCACAAAAAAATAAATAAACAAAAAATGCAGATCACCGCCATTACTAGTAAAAAAAAAAAAAAAAGGCCATAAATATTTCCCATAGTTCGTAGACACTATAACTTTTGCGCAAACCAATCACTATACGCTTATTGCGATTTTTTTTACCAAAAATATGTCGAAGAATACATATTGGCCTAAACTGATGAAGAAATTTGTTTTTTAAAAACATTTTTGATAATATTTATTATAGCAAAAAGTAAAAAATATATATTAATTTTTTTCTAAATTGTCGCTCTTTTTTTGTTTATAGCGCAAAAAATTAAAACCGCAGAGGTGATCAAATATCACCAAACGAAAGCTCTATTTGAGGGAAAAAAATACGCTAATTTTATTTGGGTACAGTGTCGCACGACTGCGCAATTGTCATTTAAAGCAACACAGTGCCAAATTGTAAAAAATGCTCTGGTCAGGAGGGGGGTAAAATCTTTCGGGGCTGAAGTGGTTAACGTGAAACAATAAAAAATGAAAAATTCCTTTAAATATAGTGCCTGGGGGGTCCCTTCAGTCTGCTTGTAAAGTGGTGCATCTGTACCATGTATGGAACCTGCTGCAGCAAAACTGACATACAGTATATAAAGAATAAAATTAAATTACATTTAAACGGCCGGCAATACAATACCATTGCCAACTATAGATTTAAAAAATAAATAAAAAACGGCGTGGGGTGCCACCTAAACTTAATACCAGACCATTATCTAAGCATGCAGCCTGGAAGGTCAGGAAAGGGGGGGGGGGGGGGGAGAGCAAGACACCGACCACTATACTGACCTACCTGATTCCTATACTGACCGCTACACTACACTGTACACTACACTACACTATCCTACCTACAATATTCCTTTACTGACCACTACACGGCCTGACTCTAGCTGTTCTTCTACTCACTATGGCTGGCTACTCCCTCTCCCCAGACTTTGTCCATCCCCCGGGGCCAGCAACATGACTTTACTCTCATGATCACGAGGGAGTCTCACCTTCTCTTCTTTGTTCTCCATAAGTCCGGAGGATAGGAGGAGGAGAAGACATCGGCTACTCACAATTTCCATTTCTTGTGTCCCCCGTGCTCTGCCATGTTCAGTCTCCGACGACCTGTGATTGGGCGTATGGGGTCATGTTGGGCGGCAGGGCTGGCCTGTCCGCTATCGTGGTTGCTCCTGGAGTTCCGTCTTTGCACATGACCCCATTCGCCCTATAACAGGGTGCCGGAGACTGAACATGTGCAGAGGCGGGACTCCAGGAGCAACCGCGATCATGGACAGGCCAGCTCTGCCACCGAACTTGACCCCATATGCCCAATCACAAGGCCGGGAGACTGAACATAGCGGTCAGATCGTGGGGACACGGGAAATTGAAACTAAGAGGAGGCAGCCAGTACTGACACACTGGCGTGGAATTTCGCCCCCCTAAATGTTGCGTGTGGGGCCACGGCCCCTTCGCACCCCCCACGCTACGCCACTGGCATAAATCATATATCTACCAATAATTGTCAATCATCTACCTGATGATGGTGGGGGATGGTGTGACCTTCCTGTGTGGAATCCTGGGAATACAGAGGACGGGGACATCTCTCTGGTGGGTTTCTGTAGCTGGATGACTCCACCATGGTGTCCTGGTACAGATCTTTGTGTTCTTTTAGAGACTCTGACTCCTCCATCACCCCATCCTCATCTTTTATCTCTTCTTTGACTTCAACTTTAGAATCTCTCAGGTTTCCACTCTGATATATATAATAAAAATTGCATTAATGGCAACAATGCAGATAATGTACAGATCCTAATGATACTATCAGTGATTGTTCCTCATCTACCTGATGATGGTGGGGGACGGTGTGACCTTCCTGTGTGGAATCCCGGGAATACAGAGGACGGGGACATCTCTCTGGTGGGTTCCCATTACTGGATCCATCTGTAGGAAACACACACACTGACTGAATACATTGTTTCTATGTGTTTATCAGATGATGGGGGATCTACAGTGGTGTGAAAAAGTGTTTGCCCCCTTCCTCATTTCCTGTTCCTTTGCATGTTTGTCACACTTAAGTGTTTCGGAACATCAAACCAATTTAAACAATAGTCAAGGACAACACAAGTAAACACAAAATGCAATTTGTAAATGAAGGTGTTTATTATTAAAGGTGAAAAAAAATCCAAACCATCATGGCCCTGTGTGAAAAAGTGATTGCCCCCTAAACCTAATAACTGGTTGGGCCACCCTTAGCAGCAACAACTGCAACCAAGCGTTTGCGATAACGTGCAATGAGGCTTTTACAGCGTCCTGGAGGAATTTTGGCCCACTCATCTTTGCAGAATTGTCCTAATTCAGTTACATTAGAGGGTTTTCGAGCATGAACGGCCTTTTTAAGGTCATACCACAACACCACAACATCTCAATAGGATTCAGGTCAGGACTTTGGCTAGGCCACTCCAAAGTCTTCATTTTGTTTTTCTTCAGCCATTCGGTGGTGGACTTGCTGGTGTGTTTAGGATCATTGTCCTGCTGCAGAACCCAAGTTCGTTTCAGCTTGAGTACACGAACAGATGGTCGGACATTCTCCTTCAGGATCTCTTGGTAGACAGCAGAATTCATAGTTCCTTTTATCACGGCAAGTCTTCCAGGTCCTGAAGCAGCAAAACAGCCCCAGACCATCACACTACCACCACCATATTTTACTGTTGGTATAATGTTCTTTTTATGAAATGCAGTGTTCCTTCTACGCCAGATATACTTGGACACACACCTTCCGAAGAGTTCCACTTTTGTCTCATCGGTCCACAGAATGTTGTCCCAAAAGTCTTGGGGATCATCAAGATGTGTTGTGGAGAAATTGAGACGAGCTTTGATGTTCTTTTTGCTCAGCAGTGGTTTTCTCCTTGGAACTCTGCCATGCAGGCCATTTTTGCCCAGTCTTTTCCTGATGGTGGAGGCATGAACACTGACCTTAACTGAGGCAAGTGAGGCCTGCAGTTCCTTGGACGTTGTTGTGGGGTCTTTTGTGACCTCTTGGATGAGTCGTCGCTGCGCTCTTGGGGTAATTTTGGGCGGCCGGCCACTCCTGGGAAGGTTCACCACTGTTCCATGTCTTCGCCATTTGTGGATAATGGCTCTCACTGTGGTTCGCTGGATTCCCAAAGCTTTGGAAATGGCTTTATAACCCTTTCCAGACTGATAGATCTCAATTACTTTCTTTCTCAATTGTTCCTGAATTTCTTTGGGTCTCGGCATGATGTGTAGCTTTTAAGGATCTTCTGGTGGACCTTACTGTGTCAAGCAGCTCCTATTTAAGTGATGCCTTGATTGTGAACAGGTGTGGCAATAATCAGGCCTGGGTGTGGCTAGAGAAATTGAACTCAGGTGTGGACAACCACAGTTATAGTATGTTTTAACAAGGGGGGCAATCACTTTTTCACACAGGGCCATGATGGTTTGGATTTTTTTTCACCTTTAATAATAAACACCTTCATTTACAAATTGCATTTTGTGTTTACTTGTGTTGTCCTTGACTATTGTTTAAATTGGTTTGATGTTCCGAAACACTTAAGTGTGACAAACATGCAAAGGAACAGGAAATGAGGAAGGGGGCAAACACTTTTTCACACCACTGTAGGTGGAGCCTCCGTACTGCTCTCTCCTTTACAATAAAGTCTCCTCTTACCCGGTGATGTGAGGGGCGGCTGATTGTCCATCATGACGTCCTTGTAGAGATCCTTGTGCCCTTCTAAATACTCCCACTCCTCCATGGAGAAATAGACAGTGACATCCTGACACCTTATAGGAACCTGAAATAAATATTTGAAATTAATATTAGGTGGTTATGGATTCCCACTATTTATTCCATATATGTATTTACTTTTCTATTCCTATAGTTAGCTAGTCTATTAAAGCTCTGATAATGTTACTGGTGATAGCACAATGATATAAGGTTAGTTATAAAAATAAACACACTGCTTAATAAAACAATGTCTTATTTATTTCCCAAGAAAATAGTAACGCTAACATAAAATCACTAAAGAAAAATATTACAGAGCATATGAAATACAAAAACATCAATGATATGTTACGTAAGGTTGTCCTCTAGATATTGTCTAAGAGAAAGCCATGAGGCTAAGAGAAGCAAGAGAGCAATTTCCCCTTAGTGAGCACTTTTAAACTCATACACCGTCCAGACCCAACCTCATTGCCAGCCCATCTAGGTTTCTAACATATCAAAGTAATTAAGAGGCAGTCCTTCTTAATAAATTATTATTCTGTCTGTCCTGCTGTATTGGCCTCTAGAGGCAGCATTCGTCCATGTATCATTGCTATGTGACCTCGGTCATCTTCAGCGACTGCTGGCCCTTTGATCTTATGTAGCCCATCTCATTAATCATCTTGGCAGTCGTTGTTCTCTTTTAAGCGTGTCTAGATGTGTTAATAAAGCATGCCAATCTTTATCACACCAGTTGGTCTAGAGCCAAGATTTATCCCCTGCCAGGGGCCTGATTCAACATCCTGCTGGGTCAACTTTCAACTTAAAGTGAAACTCCAGAAATATGATATTAAACCATGTTGCCTTCCAACAGAACCTGACACACACAATGATACAGTCACCATCCAGACACATCCCTTGTCTGTTACTGGATAATGTCCCAGAATTCCCAGAATCCTCCTCACCTCTCCTCCATCATCTCTCTGGTGACTTCTAGAATCTTCTTTGTATTTCTCTATTCTATCAGGGAGGGAGGTGGAGGCAATGTGATGGTCATATGATCTCCAGACTTCACAGGAGGAAAACTCTAGATCTGAACACAAATAGTAAAATCAAATGATATTCTCAGAATCCTCCTGACCTCTCGGTCAGGTATGTGTTTTTTTAATAGAGATAAGAGTGATGTCATGTGACCTCCCAGAATCCTCCTGACCTCTCCGGTCAGGTCTGTGTTTTTTTAATAGAGATAAGAGTGATGTCATGTGACCTCCCAGAATCCTCCTCACCTCTCCAGTCAGGTTTGTGTTTTATTAATAGAGAGAAGAGTGATGTCATGTGACCTCCCAGAATCCTCCTCACCTCTCCGGTCAGGTCTGTGTTTTATTAAGAGATAAGAGTGATGTCATGTGACCTCCCAGAATCCTCCTCACCTCTCCGGTCAGGTCTGTGTTTTATTAATAGAGATAAGAGTGATGTCATGTGACCTCCCAGAATCCTCCTCACCTCTCCAGTCAGGTTTGTGTTTTATTAATTGAGAGAAGAGTGATGTCATGTGACCTCCCAGAATCCTCCTCACCTCTCCGGTCAGGTCTGTGTTTTATTAATAGAGATAAGAGTGATGTCATGTGACCTCCCAGAATCCTCCTCACCTCTCTGGCCTGGTCTCTACTTATTAAAGCCTCCGTTCAGACTGAAGTATAATTTACCTACACAGGGCCTCCCACTCCATAGGTTAAAAGGTTATCGTAAGCAATTCTGATGTGAGTACATACAACACAGGACAAACAGTCCTACTTTGCAAGTGGGAATGCCAAGGGTCTGCCCACATCCTAAGAGCATCAGAAAAAAAAAAAGCCAGATGGAGAGACATTGGGAGGAGGAGCTGTGAGGTCAGTGTGATGTCACAGGACATATACAGTGCCTTGCAAAAGTATTCACCCCCCTTGGTTTTTTTCACCTATTTTGTTACAATACAGCCTTTAGTTCAATGTTTTTTTTAACCACTTGCCTCCTGGGCACTTAACCCCCTTCCTGCCCAGGCCAATTTTCATCTTTCAGAGCTCTCACACTTTGAATGACAATTGTGCGGTCATACAACACTGTACCCGAACTAAAATATATATTTTTTCCCCACACAGATAGAGCTCTCTTTTGGTGGTATTTAATTGATGCTGGGTTTTTTATTTTTTGCTAAATAAAACAAAAAAGGACCAAAAATTTTGAAAAAAAAAAAAAGAACTGTTTCATAGTTTGTTATAAAATTTTGAAAACAGGTAATTTTTCTCCTTCACGGATGGGCACTGATAGGCGGCGCTGATAAGCACTGATGAGGCGACACTGAGAGGTGGCACTGATAATCACTGATGGGCACTGGTAGGTGACACTGATTATGAGACACTGATGGGCATTGATTAGCAGCACTGGTGGGCATCAATGGGTGGCGCTGTGGGTACTGATAGGTGGCACAGTGGGCACTGGCAACTGACACTGGTGGGCACAGAAAATGCAGGTACGGCTTTTTGTGTGAGGGACTGATGTCCCTCTGACAGAAGTCGGTGATCGGCTTTTTTTTCCCCCCTCATGCTAACAGCTTGAGGGAAAAAAAAAATACCAATTACTGAGCTTCTGATTACACCACGTGATCTCATAGACTCTTTGATCACAGAGAGGGTCATGCAGACAGCGCTTGCTCAGGAGGATGTCTATGGACGCCCTCCCACCAATTAAGACCCACGCTGCAGCCATCTTTTGGCCATCGCATGGGGAGCAAGTAGTTAATCTGAATTATATGTGATGGATCAGAACACAATAGTCTAAGTTGGTGAAGTAAAATTAGAAAAATATATACATAAAACTATTTTTCAGAAATAAAAAAACAGATAATTGGCACGTGCGCATGTATTCACCCCCTTTGTTATGAAGCCCATAAAAAGCTCCAGTGCAACCAATTACCTTCAGAAGTCACATAATTGGTGAAATGGTGTCCACCTGTGTGTAATCTAAGTGTCACATGACCTGTCATTACATAGACACACCTTTATGAAAGGCCCCAGAGGCTGCAACACCTAAGCAAGAGGCACCACTAACCAAACACTGCCATGAAGACCAATGAACTCTCCAAACAAGTAAGGGACAATGTTGTTGAGAAGTACAAGTCAGGGTTAGGTTATAAAAAAATAATCCAAATCTTTGATGATCCCTAGGAGCACCATCAAGTCTATCATAACCAAATGGAAAGAACATGACACAACAGCAAACCTGCCAAGAGACGGGCGCACACCAAAACTCACGGAGCGGGCAAGGAGGGCATTAATCAGAGAGGAGCACAGAGACCTAAGATAATCCTGGAGGAGCTGCAGAGTTCCACAGCAGAGACTGGAGTATCTGTACATAGGACGACAATAAGCCGTACGCTCCATAGAGTTGGGGTTTATGGCAGAGTGGCCAGAAGAAAGCCATTCCTTTAGCAAAAAACAAAATGGCACGTTTTGAGTTTGGGAAAAGGCATGTGGGAGACTCCCAAAATGCATGGAGGAAGGCGCCGTGGTCTGATGAGACTGAAATTTACCTTTTTGGCCATCAAAGAAAAACGCTATATCTGATGCAAAACCCAACACATCACATAAAGCAGTGCTCGACAAAACCCGGTCGCCAGGTCGCATTGACGACTAGAATCAGCGACCTTGCGCCTGGGGCAGCATAGCTGGGGGTATCCCGTCTCCGTGGATCCCCCCCCGCGCGCGCGCGCGCGATCGCGTCGGGCCGCGCCGCAGGCGGCCGGTAATTGAGCCCCCCCGGCTTTGAGGCCTTCTGTGATCCTATGGTTCCTTCTGGAATCTGGCGCCCTCTTGTGGTGGCCGTTGGAATTACAACCAACAATGCTAATGGGCCAGTCTTTCTCCATCCCTTTACTTAGAACCCCTAAACAAAACAAAAAATATATATATATATATATATATATATATATATATATATATATATAATTATATTATATTATATTTATATATATATATATATATTATATTATATATATATATATATATATATATATATATAATATAATATATATATATTATATTATATATATATATATATATATATATATATATATATATTATATATATATATTTTTTTATTCTAACACCCTAGAGAGTAAAATGGTGGTCGTTGCAATACTGTCTGTCACACCATATTTGCACAGCGGACTTACAAGCGCACTTTTTTTGGGGAAAAAATTTTTATTTAATAAAAAAAAAAGACAACAGTAAAGTTAGCCCAATTTTTTTTTTTTTATATTGTGAAAGATAATGTTACGCCGAGTAAATCGATACCCAACATGTCACGCTTCAAAATTGCACCCGCTCATGGAATGGCGACAAACTTTTAACCTTTAAAATCTCCATAGGCGACGTTTAAAAAATTCTTCAGGTTGCACGTTTTGAGTTACAGAGGAGGTCTGGGGCTAGAATTATTGCTCTTACTCTACCGATCGCAGCGATACCTCACATGTGTGGTTTGAACACCGCTTTCATATATGCGTTCGCTTCTGCACGCAAGCTTGGCAAGACAGGGCGCATTTAAAACAATTTTTTTTTCTTATTTTAACTTTTATTTTTATTTTTTTCACTGTTCTTTTAAAAAAAAAAAAATGTGTGTCACTTTTATTCCTATTACAAGGAATGTAAAAATCCCTTGTAATAGAAAAAATCATGACAGGTCCTCTTATATATGAGATCTGGGGTCAGAGAGACCTCACATCTCATATTTACACTAAAATGCAATTTAAAAATGTCCCTCTAAGAGCTATGGGCAATGACTTGGAGACAGGTGGGGGGCTGGGGGCTATCTTCCCCTCACTCGTCTCCATGTCAGGCCAGGGACAGGTCCAGATCGCCGTCACGGACCTGGCTCCTAACTTTTTTAGCTGGCTCCTAGATTCCAAGCAAATTTGTCAACCCCTGACATAAAGAACACCATCCCCACTGTGAAACATGGTGGTGGCAGCATCATGCTGTGGGGATGTTTTTCAGCAGTCAGGACTGGGAAACTGGTCAGAGTCGAGAGAAACATGGATGGTGCTAAATACAGGGATATTCTGGAGCAAAACCTGTAGCACTCTGTGTGTGATTTGAGGCTAGGACGGAGGTTCACCTTCCAGCAGGACAATGACCCCAAACACACTGCTAAAGCAACACGAGTGGTTTAAGAGGAAACATGTAAATGTGTTGGAATGGCCTAGGCAAAGCCCAGACCTCAATCCAATAGAAAATCTGTGGTCAGATTTAAAGATTGCTGTTCACAAGCGCAAACCATCCAACTTGAAGGAGCTGGAGCAGTTTTGCAAGGAGGAATGGGCAAAAATCCCAGTGGTGAGATGTGGCAAGACTCATAGAGACTTATCCAAAGAGACTTGGAGCTGTGATAGCCGCAAAAGGTGACTCTACAAAGTATTGACTTTAGGGGGGTGAATAGTTATGCACATTGACTTTTTCTGTTATTTTCTCCTATTTGTTGATTGCTTCACAATAAAAAAAAGAAAAACATCTTCAAAGTTGTGGGCGTGTTCTGTAAATTAAATTATGCAAATCCTCAAACAATCCATGTTAATTCCAGGTTGTGAGGCAACAAAACACGAAAAATGCCTAGGGGGTGAATACTTTTGCAAGGCACTGTAGACTCTGAATGGGGAGACATTTGGATGGGGAGATTTGAGGGGTCCTCTATATGAGGCTCTCATTCAATCCAAATCATTGTTCCTGGGTGTGTCCTTCCTCTCCTAAACTGAAGAGTGAACTTTGACCTTTACCATACAGAAATCTGTCAGGAATGTGTGAAAGTAAGCTCTCATGTGATCAGGTGACGTGCGGAGGAACGGAGTGTAAATAGCAGACAATTTTCTCCAGAGCTCCTAATGGTGGGGATGGATTTTGCTGAGTGCTGGTGCCAAGTTTCCACCCCCCAGGATCACTGCAGGTGTGGAGAAAAGCTGTGTAAGAGGATATGGAGGAGAGATGAGGAGGAGATCCAGGAATCAGGATAAAGGTCAGGACAAGCAACAGACGAGCGCATCCAAGAGATGAAGCCGGGGTCACTACACAGAAAATCAATCCAAGGAAACAACAGGCAGGACGAGGAATAGCAAGAAGGAGCTCAGAGACCAATGAGAATATTGCTCAGCCAATGGGAGATGATCTCAGCATGACTTACATAATGAAGGAGATGAGGGGGAGGGGAGGAAGTCACTTATAGTGACCATAGAGACATGGAAATTCAGCTGGTTCAGCAGGGATCGGTCACATTTCCATCCATGTGTGGTCACTGCCGGATAAAAGTCACTCCATCAGCGGCTGCAGCCAATAGCTTCATCACTGATCTGTGTATTCTGAGAGCGGAGGAGCGCCCCCCATTGTCAGAATACAATAGTGCAGCGGGGAGGATTCCCCCATCCCCCTCCAATGTGTAGATGGGGGAATCACTTCCGTTTTTTCCTTTCATCCCGCTGGATGAACGATAAAACTGAACCATGTATGGCCAGATTTGGAAGGAAGATATATTCATCATCAACTGATTCCCCTGAAGGGGTTAATCTAGGTTTCCACACTATATATGTGTGTATCATCATCTGCTGGAGATAAAAGACATCACAGTGACTATGGAGGAAGAGGACGGACATGACGGGGGGTTACTGGGTGTAAATAGAAAATAAGATATTATTACCTCCTCTGCTGCCACTTCCAACAATGTCTCCTTTGTACTTCTAGCATCGTCTTGTTTTCATGTGACATCACTTCCTGTCTTCCATAGAGACTTCCTGTCTGGGTAGAGGTGAGATCAACACCTTGTGGAGCTCAGAGGAACTGCAGCCACCGAAAAAAAATCTCGTAACATGAACATGGCCTTGTGCTGTGTGTGTATGTACTGTATATCCTTATAGATGGGTCATCTCCACTCCCACCAAGGGGGATAGAAATATATTACTACTCGGGGGGAGACATTTTGGCCCCTTTGATTTTGCAGTAAAATTGATGTCAGATTTAGTCATGTAGAACATCTGTTATATGGATACAAAGAGCCCCAGCCGAGAGTAAAGGGTGGAAATGGCTCCTGATCCCCAGATTTGGGCAATTATGTCCCTAATATAAATAGAATAAAACCCGCGCTATGTGTAACAACTCAAATACCTACAGAAATAACTTATACCGGACTGCTGCTGTAACAAAGGTAAGTGTTCCCTTTATCAACTAGAAGAGCATTATGTGTCACAGCGCTGTCCTATTGTGTGTGCACATAAATCATCACAAATACACTACAATATGTGGGGACATTCATATATAAAGTGCTAGGGGCTCAAATAATATTCTCTGCAGATCTACTGCTTCCACTTTACACCTACTTCACTGATCTTATGGCGTTTATCAATAAATTAAGTAAACTGATCCATGTGCAAATTCATATACAACATAAAGTGCTCTGTGCTCAAGATGCTGTTCCCTGCAGATCCACTGCTTCCACTTTTCACCTACTTCATTAACCTCTTCCATACCAGTCCTATTCTGGCACTCCTCTCCTACATGTCAAAAATAATCATTTTTTTTGCTATAAAATTACTCAGAACCCCCAAACATTATATATGTTTTTTTTTTTTATGAGACACCCTAGGGAATAAAATGGCGGTCGTTGCAACTTTTTAATCTCGTACGGTATTTACGCAACAATTTTTCAAACGTGTTTTTTTTTCCATGAATTAAAAAAACAAACAAACAGTAGAGTTAGCCCATCTTTTTTTTATACGTGAAGGATGATGTTACGCCGAGTAAATAGCTACCTAACTTGTCACGCTTTAAAATTGCACACACTTGTGGAATGGTGCCAAACTTCAGTACTTAAAAATCTCCACAGGCGACGCTTTACATTTTTTTTACAGGTTACCAGTTTAGAGTTACAGAGGAGATCTAGTGCTAGAATTATTGCTCTCGCTCTCAAGCATGCGGCGATACCTCACATGCGTGGTTTGAACAGCGTTTGCATATGTGGGCGGGACTTAAGTGTGCGTTCGCTTATGAGCGCGAGCTACCGAGGACAGGTGCGTTTCAAAATTTTTATTTTTTAATGTATATTTTACTTTTATTTTTTTTTATTTTTACACTTTTTATCTTTTACATTTTTTTCTTGATCACTTTTATTCCTATTACAAGGAATGTAAACATCCCTTGTAATAGGAATAAAAGTGGTGAGGGATCAGTGAGACCTCCACATCTCTCCTCCAGCCTGGAAATCATGAGCTCAAAAGAAAAATTCATGATCTCATGCTTACCAGCCGCGACCGCTGCCCTGACGTGATGTCATAAAGCCGCGCCAGGCCTCCGACGGTCATAGAGATGACTGGTCACCGGAAATCTCTATGGTCGGCGACCGATTCTTTCTCTGGGTCCCCAGTAGCAACAATAGTACTTCTCTTAAAACCACATCCTCTGGAATTGGAATTACCTTCCCTAGACCACATTGGCTAGCAGAACTCGCTTATTGCTGCTGGAGCAAAGAATTTCTTCTGGCACAGTCAGAGGCTTGAAGGTGACTCACATGGCCCACATGGCCTGAAGTGCTTGACCTGAGGGTCCAACCACCCGAGATCAAAGCTGTATCTTCCTATTAGAAGAGGAGCAATCAGGTACCCATATGATAGGTATGGGTGGCACAAATATGAAAAAGGTCAGTAAGCAACCTCTGCCCCAGAAGTGGAGCTCTTTGCTGAGGACTTTCTCTTCAGTTATTTCCCAGACTCCAGGCCAGAACTGCAGGAGAAAATCCTTTGGAGTTAAACACCGACTCTTGAATAACAGTCCTCTGTAGACATGTACTCTGAGGCAGGAGGCCAGACTAAACACAGTTCTTAGCTGTCAAAATAAGCTAGCCCTTGAAGGGGACTACTAGACTCTTGCAATGCAGACAAGATTGTCCCACTTGTAGAATCATCTCCGGCTATTTGCTGGCCAGATAAAGCTAGCCCTTGAAAGGGGCAGTTTAAACTCTTGCAATGCAGACCAGATTGTCCCACTTGTCAGAATTGTTCCTTAGGATAGAATATTCATCATCCCAACTTCCATTGCATTGGAAGAGAGGCAAGGGTTAAGGCAAGCTTCCAGGCTGCAACTGCAGACAGATATACCCCTCAGGGGCAAGTTAAACAAAAAGCTACAACCAGAAGGAGCTACACGCCCCCCCCCCCCCCCCCCCCAAGGACTAGGGTGACCACATTTTCAAACTGCCATTCAGGGACACAATCCCCCCCCCCCTTACCCGCTCAAAAAATATGTTTTTTGATACTTTTTTTTGGCAAAAAAAAGCAAACAGTGTTAACCAGTTTAGGCAGGTGGTATGGACAGCAGAACGGAGGGGGACACGGAGAAAGAACGGAGGGGGACAGCAGAACAGAGGGCGACAGCAGAACGGAGGGGGACACGGAAGAAGAATGGAGGGCCTCTGTTCTTCCTCCGTGTCCCCCTCTGTTCTGCTGTCCCCCTCCGTTCTTCCTCCGTGTCACCCTCCGTTCTGCTGTCCTCCTCGTTCTGCTGTCCCCCTCCATTCTTCCTCTGTGTCCCCATCCATTCTGTTGTCACCCTCCGTTCTGCCTCCGTGTCCCCCTCCGTTCTGCTGTCCCCCTCCGTTCTGCTGTCCCCCTCCGCTCTTCCTCTGTGTCCCCCTCTGTTCTGCTGACCCCCTCTGTTCTTCATCCCTGTCCCCCTCCGTTCTTCCTCCGTGTCCCCCTCCATTCTGCTTTCCCCCTCCATTCTTCCTCTGTGTCCCCCTCTGTTCTGCTGTCCCCCTCTGTTCTTCATCCGTGTCCCCCTCTGTTCTGCTGTCCCCCTCTGTTCTTCATCCGTGTCCCCCTCTGTTCTGCTGTCCCCCTCCGTTCTTCCTCCGTGTCACCCTCCGTTCTGCTGTCCTCCTCGTTCTGCTGTCCCCCTCCGTTCTTCCTCTGTGTCCCCATCCATTCTGTTGTCACCCTCCGTTCTACCTCCGTGTCCCCCTCCGTTCTGCTGTCCCCCTCCGTTCTGCTGTCCCCCTCCGTTCTTCCTCTGTGTCCCCCTCTGTTCTGCTGTCCCCCTCTGTTCTTCATCCCTGTCCCCCTCCGTTCTGCCTCCGTGTCCCCCTCCGTTCTGCTGTCCCCCTCCGTTCTTCCTCTGTGTCCCCCTCTGTTCTGCTGTCCCCCTCTGTTCTTCATCCGTGTCCCCCTCTGTTCTGCTGTCCCCCTCTGTTCTTCATCCGTGTCCCCCTCTGTTCTGCTGTCCCCCTCTGTTCTTCATCCGTGTCCCCCTCCGTTCTGCTGTCCCCCTCCGTTCTTCCTCTGTGTCCCCCTCCGTTCTGCTGCTGTCCCCCTCCGTTCTTCCTCAGTGTCCCCCTCCGTTCTGCTGTCCCCCTCCGTTCTTCCTCTGTGTCCCCCTCTGTTCTGCTGTCCCCCTCTGTTCTTCATCCGTGTCCCCCTCCGTTCTGCTGTCCCCTTCCGTTCTTCCTCCGTGTCCCCCTCTGTTCTGCTGCTGTCCCCGTCCGTTCTTCCTCCGTGTCCCCCTCCGTTCTGCTGTCCCCCTCCGTTCTTCCTCCATAACCCCCTTTGTTCTTCTGCCCCCTCCGTTCTTCCTCCGTGTCCCCCTCTGTTTTGCTGCTGTCCCCCTCCGTTCTTCCTCCGTGTCCCCCTCCGTTCTTCCTCCGTGTCCCCCATTGTTCTGCTGTCCCCCTCCATCCTTCCTCCATGTCCCCCTCTGTTCTGCTGTCCCCCTCCGTTCTTCCTCCGTGTCCCCCTCCGTTCTTCCTCCGTGTCCCCCTCTGTTCTGCTGTCCCCCTCCATTTTTCCTCCATGTCCCCCTCTGTTCTGCTGCTGTCCCCCTTTGTTCTTCCTCCATGTCCCCCTCCGTTCTGGAGGGGGACAGCAGAATGGAGGGGGGACATGGAGGAAGAACAGAGGGGGACAGCAGCAGAATGGAGGGGGACATGGAGGAAGAATGGAGGGGGACAGCAGAACGGAGGGGGACATGGAGGAAGAACGGAGGGGGACATGGAGGAGGAATGGAGGGGGACAGCGCAGAATGGAGGGGGACACAGAGGAAGAACAGAGGGGGACAGCAGCAGAACGGAGGGGGACATGGAGGAAGAATGGAGGGGGAAAGTAGAATGGAGGGGGACACAGAGGAAGAATGGAAGGGGACAGCAGAACGGAGGGGGACACGGAGGAAGAATGGAAGGGGACAGCAGAACAGAGGGGGACACGGAGGAAGAATGGAAGGGGACAGCAGAACGGAGGGGGACACGGAGGAAGAATGGAGGGGGACAGCAGAACGGAGGGGGACACGGAGGAAGAATGGAAGGGGACAGCAGAACGGAGGGGGACACGGAGGAAGAACAGAGGGGGACAGCAGAACGGAGGGGGACATGGAGGAAGAACAGAGGGGGAGAGCAGAACGGAGGGGGACATGGAGGAAGAACAGAGGGGGACAGCAGCAGAACGGAGTGGGACATGGAGGAAAACTGGAGGGGGACAGCAGCAGAACGGAGGGGGACAAAGTGTGAATGTAACACAGAAAGTACACTAACCTGTCCTGGAAGAATGTCTAACTGCAGGCAGCACTTGCTGACCTCATGGGCGGGAGGAGCCTGGAGAAGGAATCAGTCAACCAAGGCTCAGGCTGGCTGGCTGCAGTGCTCAGGAGGAGAGAAGTTTAAACAACTGTGGCACTGGCTCTGTCTGGTGGTGAGTCTGGTCACCGTCACTCAGGTCACTGGCGTCATTCTGTTCACTGCTGGCTGTTGGTGTGGCTGATCTCTCTCTCTGGACTACTGCGGTGGGCGCATGTGCTGCTCGCCTCTCAGCCATAGGATGTGGGTGGGTGCACTGCCCACACTGACTGCCAGTGCCGCCCACGTGTCTGTCAGCCCGCCCCTCAGGCCTCAGCGGACATCGCTGGTTGCTAGATGCGGGGCGGCCTCTAGCCTAGCAACCAGCCTGGCAGCCAGCCAGCCTAATGATGTGTTAAACTTTATAAGGGTGGCGGGCTGGCGATGGACTGGCGGAGTGAGTTGGCAGAGAGGACTGGTCTGGTCAGTGGTCACTGTGGTTTTTTTTCATTCCGGGACACTGTATTGTCCTGGAATGAAGGTGCCCGGGACAGGGGACAAAAATCTCAAGTCAGGGACAATCCCGGGCAATCCGGGACATGTGGGCACCCTTGGCAAGGACAAACCTAATCATCCTGATTGAGTATACCCATGAAGGACACAGCATCCTCCAATTACATAGTAAGTGAGATTGAAAAAAAACACAAGACCATCCTATGTGTGTGATTATATGTCAGTATTACATTGTGCATCCATGTATGTTGCGGTTGTTCAGGTGCTTATCTAATAGTTTCTTGAAACAATCAATGCCCCCACTGAGACCACCTCCTGTGGAAGGGAATGCCACATCCTTGCCGCTCTTACAGTAAAGAACCCTCTACGTAGTTTAAGGTTAAACCTCTTTTCTTCTAATTTTAATAAGAGGCCACAAGTCTTATGCAAAAAAAAAAAAAACTCCCTTATGCAAAAAAGTTTTACTCCTATCGTGGGGTCACCAGTACCGTATTTTGTATATTGAAATCATATCCCCTCTCAAGCATCTCTTCTCCAGAGAGAATAAGTTCAGTGCTCACAACTTTTCCTCATAACTAATATCCTCCAATGACAACTCCATGTATGCGGTAAGCTGATGAAGGCCAGATCAACCAGACAGGTGACTCATTATACTGTAAAATCTCTTCCCCATAATGCCACTTACACACGAGCGGAATGTCCGACAGAAAAAGTCAGACGGAAGCTTTTCGTCTATTCCGATCGTGTGTATGACTCATCTGACTTTTTTTTTTTTACGAACATTCTGACGGACCTAGAAATAGAACATGTTTTAAATATTAACGAGACTTTACCCAAAAATGTCAGTCTGTCCGAACCTAAGAGATTGCCTTTTACCATGGTACAGAAATCGCTTAACTCTTGTGTGCCTCCCAGGGATGGAAGTGCCCGAGCTCTGAACAAGTGGGTGGTTACAGAGTACAGTTTGGAATTTCCCTATGTTCCCAGGGAAATCATGCAGGAGATTGAGCAAAACTGAGAGCATTGGTATGCCAGTGATGTGTGGGACTATCTGCAGGTACCAAAGCAATTTAAGAAACAAGGATGTTCCTCCAGTATGTATGAACGCTTCACCGGGTGTTTTCAGCACTGGGGAGACATATATACTCCGACAAAGTTGTCATTTGCCGGCCCGGGAAAAGGCAACGTAATATACTTTATTACCACCGTGGATGCCAAGGGGAAAACGTTAACTTTGCCAGACCCTCGGTTTTATTAGTAAAGTAATCACAGAGAATGCTGTTTTTTTTTTTCTCTGCTTGAAAAAAGTTTTTTGCAAAAAGTACAAGGGCTGTGGGGCTAGTTAGATAGTGTCAGGTTTATCAGAGGAAAGCTCCGTGTCATGGTCATCTACTGGCCACAGCTTTTGTATGAAGGGCTTGCATTTCGTCACTCTTAAAAATTGGACAATTGCACATAGACACATAGGTCAAATACACTGGAGAGAGAGTCTCATTTTCTGCTGGAAATGGGATTTTGCCTCCTATAACTGTAAACTTAGTATGTTTTTTTTTTTCTTGTTGTTTTTGTGTGTTTTGTTTCAGGAACCACCAAGATTGCCTATCAAGCTGCCAGAGAGTGGGTGATGTAGATAGTCAGGTATTGGGGTTTGTGTGTGATGTGACTTGTTTTATGTCAACTGTTCAACATATTGTATGTTCATTTTTTCCCTTTCCTTTCCATCCCTCATCCCAATTTCGAGTTCAGGTACCCGACTTTCATGACTGAAAGTCTCTATTTTTTTTCTTCCCAGACGATGAGGATGTCATCTAAATGGGAGGGGGGAGTATGTAGCACTCCTGAAGAGCAGGCGCTATTGTTTTTGTAAAGTTAAGTTGCCTGAAGCCACAGTTGGGCTTTGGGATTATTTCTCTAAATTTCTGGTTTCAGTACCAGTCCAGCTGGGTTGCACTGGGTTCTCCTTGACCGCAGGTGTCGCTGTCACCGCCGGCAAGAGTAGAAACGCAGTCTAGGTGGATGCATTGAATGCCACTTATCTCTCGGAACCAGCCCAGCGGGAATGTTTTCCTGCTGTGCATTCTGGGGGGTGGTATTTAAGGTACCGACGCCATGTTGGCGGGGGATTATTTTCTGTCTGTTTGGTTCTGGTGGTCCTCCTGACCCAGCCCCATGGCCCTCCTGGCCTGGGGTGCGGAACTATGCATCCTGCATCTCGGGGCTGGCTGGCCCGAGGCGGCGCAACTGAAGGGATAGGTCCGAGCGAATTTCGGGGGCCTACTCATCCAGGGATGGTCCGGTGCCGTCTCATTAGAAGGGAGAGGCCCAGCAACTGAAGAACCCCTGGGGAGGACTCTTTCAGGAGAAGACCATGAGCGTGGCTGGTTTCTCTGAAGGAGCCTGGAGACTTAGTTGAAGGACGCAATCTGGATCAACACTCATACGGTATCGCCAGATCGGCTGACAGAAACTGGTACCGTATGTCAGTTCTTTAAATGTATCCACATCCCTCAGTGTTCCACATCCCTCCAGTTGTGGAACAGTTTTATTCTCTGGATTCTCTTAATAGTTTCACCTTTCGATTTAAGTGCCTGAACTCACCCCTAACCCTCTACCCTCCATTAAGAGACTTTGTTTTTTCTTAATAAATAACCCAAAAGAGGATTCGGTGTCAGTTTCAACATTCTTTGGGCCATTTACCACGGGATCTCCAAGACAGAGAAGCAAGCAGGTGAGGTAACGGTAAGCCCAAATCAAACCAGCGGCTCCTTTGGGGGTCAGTGCTACATGTATTTAGCTGATACAGGGTTTTAACTACATTAATGGTCATACTAATTTGTCTTTGTCATTAGTATTCTTTGTAATTTGTCTAGTATTAAAAGAAGTTTAGGACATTGTTGCATTTGAAATTTAAATGAATTGCAAACTTGATTTAGTGGAATGTAAGGAGAGGACACTCAGCAGCTGTTTACACATCTGGACTCAGGAGCACTAGTGTGGGACACCAGAGCACATTTTTTAGGGTAACCCACACAGGTGCTCCAGGGGATACTTGGGGTGTCTTCATCTGTGAAACTTGGCCAAAAAAGTAAGTATTCCAGCTTGGTTAAAAGGGAATTTTAATCATGTCTTCAACTTGGATCTCTTCCCAAACAGACAATTGTACACCACTTCAAAGCAATGTTTCATATTCATATTCCTATTTCTGGATTCAAATATCTGTGTGCTAAGTATACCTTTTGTTTCATCCTCATAGGGGAGAAAAGACTCAGACAGCACTCAGAGGACACCAGGGACCCCAACATCACCAACCTGATTGGCAAATTAGCCCAAGCCCCCCCCCCTGAGGATCTTGAGGAAGGAGAAGTGGAGGAAGTTGGTGAGATGGGCATCCCAACAGGTGAGTGTCTGACACCCCAGCTTCAGGTAATCTATGTATGCCTGCATATTTCTAAATACATGTTTTTTAAACAATTTTTAGGTGATGTGCTGGTTGTGCAAGAGGAAGTGGTGGAACTTTTCACTAGGGCCAGCGCCCAAAGCCTCATCCAGCAAATAATGACCTGGAATGGGGAAATCGACTCTATGAGAAATAGACTCAACGTTATGGAAAAGGAAATGAAGAACATAATAGATGTGTTGGGGAGAATCTAACTTTTTCCTTAATCGCATCCTTTTTTTTTTCCCCCAAAAAGTTTTTTATAGCAAATTTTATAAAGCCAAATTTTGAAGATGCACACGGTGTGTCAACATGTGCTATCTGCCATCAGGGGATCTCAATGTACGCATTTTGTGGATACAACCCTTTCCTCATAACTCTAGTAGGTGAGAGGAAAGGGTTGCACCCCCAAAACATATCCATTGAGCCCCACATGCTGACATTACCCATTTGGACTCCCAATGTGTGTGCATCTTTTACAGGGGTGACATTACCCCATCAGATTTACGGCAATATCAAGACATTTTTGACACGATGTCTGATATTGCCTTCAGTTTTTATACGTTGAACTTTGTGAGTTCCAGAGTTGTGTATGTTATGTTTTAAAAGATGCGTGTTTGTAAAAAAAAAAAAAAAAAAATATTGAGAAATGTATTTATTTTTTTAACAAATTTTCTAAACGCACATGTGTGAATGTGCACAGAGTAAACATTTTGAAACACAACAATTTGTGTCTTCTTTCAATGCTCAATACCAGTTTTGTAAGTATTTTGTGTTTACAGTGACAATGGGGCTTATGGGTATTCTCAACAACACTTCTCACTTTGGCCAGTCGGTAGTTAAAAACCCTCCTCTACGGGGTGAGGGTGCTTTGGGGGAATGGCCTTATCAGGTGCTCGCCTAGACCGAACACTTCATCTGCAATAAAGACGTAGGGGAGTCCTTTCACATTATCCACATCAGGTGGCAATGCAAGGCCACTAGTCTGGAGACACTGGTAGAGCTCTGTCTGGGCAAAGACTCCTCCATCCGACCATTCTTCTTTCCCACATCCACATAGAGGAACTCATAGTGTGCCGACACCACTGCCATTAACACTGCACTATTAAACCCCTTATAGTTATAATAGAAAGACCCCGAATGGGGTGATGGCACAATGTGGACATGGTTCCCATCTATAGCCCCTCCACAGTTGGGAAAGGCCCAACGGTCAGCAAAATGGGAGGCCACAGTTTGACATTCCTGTGGCGTTGAAGGAAACTGTGGAGCCAAACAAGAAAAAAAAAATATAAGTACTTTTGCACATAACATTGCAAACAGATTATACAAAAACATTCTAGGCCAACATCAGTATAACATTTATTTTAAGGAGTATTTAAAAAGGCAAAAATATATGGCCCACTTATCAGATTCCTCCCCCCACTCTGATGGCCCATCGATAAAATTGTATAGGGGAAGGGTTTGAGGTGACTTTGGGAGTCAAAAAAAAAGCCTTCAGCACTCTGCCTGAATTTAAGGACACACATAACATTTGGACACATTTTAGGGGGTGGGGGAGGGTTATAAATGAATTTAAAGACACGCATAACATTTGGACACATTTTAGGGGGAGTTTTGGGGAAAGCAGTACAATGGAGCTGACAATATACATTGTTAAGGGACTAGGCTATAGGTGTATATGGGCCCAGGATAACATGCTGGGGAGGTTAGTGAAGGCAAATATGCATATAGGCTAAAGGAACATTAAAAGCTTCAAGCATGCATGAGGATAAAGGGGACATTCACAGCATATTCCAATCATAGTAATTAGGGAATGATGAAATAAATACAATACATTAGCAAACATTAAATACATATAATGTGATGTTAAAGGAGAAAACGTACCTTAATATAGTCCTTCTGCAGGACCTGAAGGATGGCAGAATAGGTCTCGGGGATAATGACCCCCAGAGCCTGGGGGGAGATGCCTGTAGAGAACTTGAGGTCCTGCAGGCTTCTCCCAGTCGCCAAGTACCGCAAGGTGGCAACTAGCCTCTGCTCCAGAGTGATGGCTCGCCTCATGCAGGTATCCTATCTGCTGATATAAGAGTACAGCAAAGCCAACAGGTGGTGAAAAACGGGTTCATCATCTGGAGACAATTCCTGAAATCATCAGGATTATTCTCCTGGATCTCATGAAGTAAAGGCATGTGTGTGAATTGGTCACGCTGGAGTAACCAATTCTTGGTTCATGAACTCCTCCTCGCCCTGTTCATGGACTGGGCTTGGGTCAAAGTAAGAACCCCAACACCAAGCCCCTGCACAGCACAAACTCTACGATGAGTACTAGGCTTGTGCAATTTGTTTCGTAACGAATCGAAATTCGGCCGACTTTTGCATCTTTGCATCCGAATATCCGAATAAAAAAATAACGAATTACAACGAATACGAAAGAAATTATAGCGGATGTAACGAATGAATTTGACATGATTTGGTAATTCTTTAAAGATCTAATGAAACAAGAGGTCAGCTCAAAGTAAATCTTATAGTCCAATCAGCTGATTCATTTTGTGCTGGAGGATGGATTACTGGCAAAGTGCATACCTGAGAACTGAATTAGAAGGGTGTTGTATGTATTTGAGCCGAGGAGAAGAGACGTTGTCATTGTGTGTGTTAAAAGATTCAATAAACAAACGACTTTCCAAACTATGAATCATTATCATGAATGTCTATACATACATAAATAGCGAATTTCAACAAATACAAATGAAATTATAGCGCATATAATGAAGAATTCGACAGGATTCGAGATTCAGTATAACGAATATCGACACTCTACGAATAATAATAACGAATTATCCGAAACCGTATTAACATACCATAACGAATAGTGATGGCCGAACGGTTCGCCCGGCGGTCGTTTCGCGGCGAATTTCCGACATTCGCGGTCCGCACGTTCGAACGCCTTTTTCCGTCGTTCGCCGCGGCGGACTTACGTGTTTAATGTATACAAGAACTTTAACCTTTGGTGACACGTTTATCATGTGATACAGGACAGCCAATTGAGACATGACAGCACATGGACACTTGTACATTCCCCCTAACCTATAAATACACCCGATCCGGTGGCCATTTTACATTCTTTCTTCTGTTACGATAGGGACAGGTTCCTGTGTGGAGTAGGGAGAGATAAACCACTAGCTATTTGGTACACAAAAGTTCTTTTCAGGACTGGTATAGGTGTTAGGTGTTGATAGGTTTGCTGTGCTGCTGATTCTTGCAGCAGCCTGAGTGTCTTTTGTTAGTTTAGAGAAAGGGAAAGGACGGTGTATGCTACAGGGACAGCCAGATTAGTCTTTCATCATCATCATCATCATCATCATCATTAGCTGTTACTATCAAGGTCCACAAAAGAGCTGTTCCAGTAACCACTAATCGTTCTCTTTTTTTGCCAATTTGTATAGGGACAGGAAGGAAGCAGTGTTGTCAGGCAGTGAGGGTAATTTTAAAGACTTGCTGTTATTATTAGTTCCACAAAGGTTCTTTTCAGGACTGGTATCAGTGGTACAGTAATAGGCTTGTACATGTATAATATTCTTTCTTCCAAATATAGAAAGGATATTATACTTGACTGCTGCCCTTCTGCTGCAGTCTGCTAAACATTCACAACTCACTTGTTCCACAAAAGTTCTTATAAGGACTGGTAACTTGGTATAGGGTGCTACGGTACATAGGCTTGAGTGCGGTACAGTCTGCTGTTCTGTAAGGACCGCTATCGGTCCACAATAGATAGGGTTGACGTGCACCACTGCTGACCGCTGCCCTATACTGCAGCAGTCCTTCAGCGGTATAGGGACTGACGTACAGTCTGCTAATCACTAACACACAACCTGCTTGTTCCACAAAAGTTCTTATAAGGACTGGTAACTTGGTATAGGGTGCTACGGTACATAGGCTTGAGTGCGGTACAGTCTGCTGTTCTGTAAGGACCGCTATCGGTCCACAATAGATAGGGTTGACGTGCACCACTGCTGACCGCTGCCCTATACTGCAGCAGTCCTTCAGCGGTATAGGGACTGACGTACAGTCTGCTAAACACTAATACACAACCTGCTTGGTCCACAAAAGTTCTTATAAGGACTGGTAACTTGGTATAGGGTGCTACGGTACATAGGCTTGAGTGCGGTACAGTCTGCTGTTCTGTAAGGACCGCTATAGGTCCACAATAGATAGGGTTGACGTGCACCACTGCTGACCGCTCACCTATACTGCAGCAGTCCTTCAGCGGTATAGGGACTGACGTACAGTCTGCTAATCACTAACACACAACCTGCTTGTTCCACAAAAGTTCTTATAAGGACTGGTAACTTGGTATAGGGTGCTACGGTACATAGGCTTGAGTGCGGTACAGTCTGCTGTTCTGTAAGGACCGCTATCGGTCCACAATAGATAGGGTTGACGTGCACCACTGCTGACCGCTGCCCTATACTGCAGCAGTCCTTCAGCGGTATAGGGACTGACGTACAGTCTGCTAAACACTAATACACAACCTGCTTGGTCCACAAAAGTTCTTATAAGGACTGGTAACTTGGTATAGGGTGCTACGGTACATAGGCTTGAGTGCGGTACAGTCTGCTGTTCTGTAAGGACCGCTATCGGTCCACAATAGATAGGGTTGACGTGCACCACTGCTGACCGCTCACCTATACTGCAGCAGTCCTTCAGCGGTATAGGGACTGACGTACAGTCTGCTAATCACTAACACACAACCTGCTTGTTCCACAAAAGTTCTTATAAGGACTGGTAACTTGGTATAGGGTGCTACGGTACATAGGCTTGAGTGCGGTACAGTCTGCTGTTCTGTAAGGACCGCTATCGGTCCACAATAGATAGGGTTGACGTGCACCACTGCTGACCGCTGCCCTATACTGCAGCAGTCCTTCAGCGGTATAGGGACTGACGTACAGTCTGCTAAACACTAATACACAACCTGCTTGGTCCACAAAAGTTCTTATAAGGACTGGTAACTTGGTATAGGGTGCTACGGTACATAGGCTTGAGTGCGGTACAGTCTGCTGTTCTGTAAGGACCGCTATCGGTCCACAATAGATAGGGTTGACGTGCACCACTGCTGACCGCTGCCCTATACTGCAGCAGTCCTTCAGCGGTATAGGGACTGACGTACAGTCTGCTAATCACTAACACACAACCTGCTTGTTCCACAAAAGTTCTTATAAGGACTGGTAACTTGGTATAGGGTGCTACGGTACATAGGCTTGAGTGCGGTACAGTCTGCTGTTCTGTAAGGACCGCTATCGGTCCACAATAGATAGGGTTGACGTGCACCACTGCTGACCGCTGCCCTATACTGCAGCAGTCCTTCAGCGGTATAGGGACTGACGTACAGTCTGCTAAACACTAATACACAACCTGCTTGGTCCACAAAAGTTCTTATAAGGACTGGTAACTTGGTATAGGGTGCTACGGTACATAGGCTTGAGTGCGGTACAGTCTGCTGTTCTGTAAGGACCGCTATAGGTCCACAATAGATAGGGTTGACGTGCACCACTGCTGACCGCTCACCTATACTGCAGCAGTCCTTCAGCGGTATAGGGACTGACGTACAGTCTGCTAATCACTAACACACAACCTGCTTGTTCCACAAAAGTTCTTATAAGGACTGGTAACTTGGTATAGGGTGCTACGGTACATAGGCTTGAGTGCGGTACAGTCTGCTGTTCTGTAAGGACCGCTATCGGTCCACAATAGATAGGGTTGACGTGCACCACTGCTGACCGCTGCCCTATACTGCAGCAGTCCTTCAGCGGTATAGGGACTGACGTACAGTCTGCTAAACACTAATACACAACCTGCTTGGTCCACAAAAGTTCTTATAAGGACTGGTAACTTGGTATAGGGTGCTACGGTACATAGGCTTGAGTGCGGTACAGTCTGCTGTTCTGTAAGGACCGCTATCGGTCCACAATAGATAGGGTTGACGTGCACCACTGCTGACCGCTCACCTATACTGCAGCAGTCCTTCAGCGGTATAGGGACTGACGTACAGTCTGCTAATCACTAACACACAACCTGCTTGTTCCACAAAAGTTCTTATAAGGACTGGTAACTTGGTATAGGGTGCTACGGTACATAGGCTTGAGTGCGGTACAGTCTGCTGTTCTGTAAGGACCGCTATCGGTCCACAATAGATAGGGTTGACGTGCACCACTGCTGACCGCTCACCTATACTGCAGCAGTCCTTCAGCGGTATAGGGACTGACGTACAGTCTGCTAAACACTAATACACAACCTGCTTGGTCCACAAAAGTTCTTATAAGGACTGGTAACTTGGTATAGGGTGCTACGGTACATAGGCTTGAGTGCGGTACAGTCTGCTGTTCTGTAAGGACCGCTATCGGTCCACAATAGATAGGGTTGACGTGCACCACTGCTGACCGCTGCCCTATACTGCAGCAGTCCTTCAGCGGTATAGGGACTGACGTACAGTCTGCTAAACACTAATACACAACCTGCTTGGTCCACAAAAGTTCTTATAAGGACTGGTAACTTGGTATAGGGTGCTACGGTACATAGGCTTGAGTGCGGTACAGTCTGCTGTTCTGTAAGGACCGCTATCGGTCCACAATAGATAGGGTTGACGTGCACCACTGCTGACCGCTCACCTATACTGCAGCAGTCCTTCAGCGGTATAGGGACTGACGTACAGTCTGCTAAACACTAATACACAACCTGCTTGGTCCACAAAAGTTCTTATAAGGACTGGTAACTTGGTATAGGGTGCTACGGTACATAGGCTTGAGTGCGGTACAGTCTGCTGTTCTGTAAGGACCGCTATAGGTCCACAATAGATAGGGTTGACGTGCACCACTGCTGACCGCTCACCTATACTGCAGCAGTCCTTCAGCGGTATAGGGACTGACGTACAGTCTGCTAATCACTAACACACAACCTGCTTGTTCCACAAAAGTTCTTATAAGGACTGGTAACTTGGTATAGGGTGCTACGGTACATAGGCTTGAGTGCGGTACAGTCTGCTGTTCTGTAAGGACCGCTATCGGTCCACAATAGATAGGGTTGACGTGCACCACTGCTGACCGCTGCCCTATACTGCAGCAGTCCTTCAGCGGTATAGGGACTGACGTACAGTCTGCTAAACACTAATACACAACCTGCTTGGTCCACAAAAGTTCTTATAAGGACTGGTAACTTGGTATAGGGTGCTACGGTACATAGGCTTGAGTGCGGTACAGTCTGCTGTTCTGTAAGGACCGCTATCGGTCCACAATAGATAGGGTTGACGTGCACCACTGCTGACCGCTGCCCTATACTGCAGCAGTCCTTCATCGGTATAGGGACTAAGAGTTTTGTCACAGGGTCATTTAAAAAATGACAGGCAGAGGAAGAGGCAGGCCCTTCCGCAGGGGTGGTAGGGGTAGGGCAGGAGCAACAGGCTTGAGCCAAAGTGGGAAGTTGCAGAAGGTGCGTTCAATTACTTTAAAGGATGCACCAGACTTGGTTGAGTGGCTCGCTCAGCCTTACTCTTCTGCACCCTCCTCATCCTCTCGATCTGCACCCTCTTCTTCACTCTCTGCTATGTGCACCCCCAAAGACACTACCACCAACAACACGACCACCACCACCACCACCACATACCTTCCGCTTGAGTCACTGGAATTATTTTCCGATCCATATCAAGAGGACATTTCTGATGCGCAGCCACTCTTGGTATTGGATCAGGAAGAGGAGGTAGCAACAAGCGCTACTCAGCAGTCTGACGCCAGTACCCAGATCAGCCCAAGGAGGAGGTTGGTCCCCGGTGTTGCTGCCTACTCCGAGATCTCTACTTATAGCGGTGGGGAAGGTGACGTTGATGATGACGTGTCTAGTGATGTCACGTGGGTGCCCACAAGAGAGGAAGAGGAGGGGAGTTCAGAGGGAGATATGGACCAGCAGATAGGGAGGAGAAGCAGCAATGACTTACATTGCACAGCAGGGACAAAGCAGACTGCAAATGTATCAGGAGCGAGTCATCGACCATGTACGGTCACATCTGGCGCTCCCAGGACACCGGCACATGGCTCCGCAGTGTGGGCTTTTTTTAACGTGTCCGCTGCTGACAATAGCGTTGCCATCTGCAATCTTTGCAGTCAACGCGTTAGTCGCGGTAAGCCCAATACTCACCTAGGGACGACCGCCTTAAGAAGGCACATGAGCAGCCATCACCGAGCCCAGTGGGAGCAACGGAACACACAAAGCCACACTGCAGGCTCTCACCGTCCAGCCTCGTCTTCTACTTCTCCTTCTCCTCTCTCCTCACAATTGTCCTCCACTCCACCTTCCATCACGCCAAGCTCACATTTTTCTGCAAAAAGGCAGGCTTCCGTGGGCCTAATGTTTGAGCGTAAAAAAATGATGACGCCGGATAACCCTCTTGCCCAACGGTTGGCGGCTGGCTTGTCAGAACTCATAGCCCGCCAACTACTGCCATATAAACTGGTGGACTCGGAGGCCTTTCGCAAATTTGTGGCCATTGGAACACCACAATGGAAGGTCCCAGGAAGGAAGTATTTCTCAGAGAAGGGCATCCCAGAGCTATATGGCCATGTTCAGCGGCAAGTGAATGTATCTCTGGCACACAGTGTCGGTGCCAAGATACATCTGACCACAGACACGTGGTCTAGCAAACACGGGCAGGGAAGGTATATCAGTTTTACTGCCCACTGGGTGAACCTTCTGACGGCCGTCAAGCATGTAACCCGTGGCACCCGTGTAGATTTGGTTTTACCGCCACGGATTGCATGCAGGCCTGACTCTTCTTCTCCTCCTCCTACTCCATCCTCCTCCCTCTCCTCCTCAGCTGCCTCCTCCTTTTCCGCTGCTAGCGTCTCTTCCACTGCACCGCCCAAGCTCCCCAGAACCTATTCCACATGCCAGGTGAGACGTTGCCATGCCGTGCTGCGTCTGTTGTGCCTGGAAGCAAAGAGCCACACTGGCCCGGCACTCCTTTCAGCTTTGCGTTCACAGGCAGATGAGTGGCTAACACCGCTCAATTTGACAGTTGGTAAAGTGGTGTGTGACAACGGTGCCAATCTGCTTAGCGCATTGAAACAGGGCAAAATCACGCACGTGCCGTGCATGGCACACGTCTTAAACTTGGTCGTGCAGCGATTCCTTGTCAAATACCCTGGGGTCCAGGACATCTTGCGGCAGGCAAGGAAAATCTCGGCCCATTTCAGAAGATCTTACACGGCCATGGCTCGCCTTGCTGACATTCAGCGGCGACACCATCTGCCGGTCAGACGTCTTATTTGCGATTGCCCGACGCGATGGAACTCAACCTTCTATATGCTTGATAGGCTGCTCCAGCAGAAACGTGCAGTTAACGTCTACCTGTATGAACTCTGCGAAAGAAACGGTTCTGGGGAGCTGGGTTTTTTTTCACCGCGCCAGTGGCTGCTCATGCGCGACACATGCAGACTTCTGCGGCCATTTGAGGAGATCACCAAACTGGTCAGTCGCAGCCATGGCGCCATCAGTGACATGGTACCTTATGCCTTCTTTCTGGAGCGTGCATTGCGTCGTGTCATTGATCAGGCTGTGGAGGAGCAGGAGCGGGAAGATGAGGAAGTCGCAATGCTGGATGAATTCCCAGGGGGGGCTACTCTATCTGAGACAAGTCAACAACAGGAGTCTGATGAGGAGTCAGAGGAGGATGGTGCCGGGGCGGATGAGCAGGAGCAAGAAGAGCATGCTTTAAACCTTTCTGGGATCCCTGTTGTGCGAGGATGGGGAGAGGAGAATGAAGAGGACGACATTATCCTGGATGATGAGCAGGAGCCAGGCCACCACACCGCTTCCACTTTAGTGCAAATGGGGGCCTTCATGCTCCAGTGTTTTAATAGGGACCCCCGTATAAAAAGCATGAGGGTCAAGGACCAGTACTGGGTGGCAACGTACTTAGACCCCCGGTACAAACACAAAATGGCGGAAATGTTACCGCCGTCGCAGAGGGCTGTCAGAATGCAGCACTTCCAGGCCTTGCTTCGAGAAATGCTGCATTCTGCTTTTGCGTGCGCTGGCAGAGGAGCAATTCCCACTCCCAGAGAAGGATTTGCGGGTACCAATCCAACAGCGCCTGCAAGAAGAGGCCGGTTTGAAGATGTGTTGGTGACTTCGGATATGAGGTCATTCTTTCAGCCGACCCATCGACAGGTGTCATCCGGATCCAGCATCAGGGAACGCCTAGACCGTCAGGTGTCCGACTACATTGGGTTAACGGCCGATGTGGACGCTCTGAGGAGTGATGAACCCCTAGACTACTGGGTGGGCAGGCTTGACCTCTGGCCAGAGCTTGCCCAATTTGCAATCGAACTGTTGGCTTGCCCCTCATCCAGTGTCCTGTCCGAAAGGACGTTCAGCGCAGCAGGGGGGATTGTGACCGATAAGCGTACTCGCCTAGCTCACCACAGTGTTAACTACCTCACATTTCTAAAAATGAATGAGGCATGGATCTCGGAGGAATTCAACACATGTGACCAGTAGACCATGTATATGTCTATAAACTATTTTTTTAATCAAGCACACAGACCTTCTTAATTCATTTGGCTCACTTCCTTGGCCCAAAAAAGCACACCGTACTATATGCCCCTACCCTCCTCTTTGAAGAGGTTGAGCGGTGTCATATTTCTACTGGGGCTGCTTATGATATCCCTGTGCTGTGCTGACTTCCTCCTGGGGGTTCTTATTATGAAGGGATCACACTATCCCTGTGCTGTGCTGACTTCCTCCTGGGGGTTCTTATTATGAGGGGATCACACCATCCCTGTGCTGTGCTGACTTCCTCCTGGGGCTGCTTACGGTGCTGCTGTCAGTGCTGTATGTCACGGTGCTGCTGTCAGCGCTGTATGTCACGGTGCTGCTGTCAGCGCTGTATGTCACGGTGCTGCTGTCAGCGCTGTATGTCACGGTGCTGCTGTCAGCGCTGTATGTCACGGTGCTGCTGTCAGCGCTGTATGTCACGGTGCTGCTGTCAGCGCTGTATGTCACGGTGCTGCTGTCAGCGCTGTATGTCACGGTGCTGCTGTCAGCGCTGTATGTCACGGTGCTGCTGTCAGCGCTGTATGTCACGGTGCTGCTGTCAGCGCTGTATGTCACGGTGCTGCTGTCAGTGCTCTGTATTACGGTGCTGCTGTCAGATGCCTCTATCACGGTGCATGTGTCATTCCGGTATGTCACGCTGCTGGTGATCATCTCCTGCACCCTCTTCTTTGCCTACCCTGGTCCCTGACCTTCCCTCTCCTCCATTGCCTTCATTAGCTCCATAGTCCTGAATTGTTAGAACAATTTCCCAAATAAAATAAAAATGCTTGTAGTTATCGATCCCAAATTCACCTCATACATGTATTATGTCATTGTCCAGATGGTGGGACTACGTTTTACCCCCTAATAATTACCACGTGGCCGCAAATTCGACATGAAGGTTTGCAAAGTTCGCCTCCCATTGAAGTCAATGGGGCCCGCGGCGAACGTTCGGTTTCGCGAACGTTTGGGTCCGTTCGCATTTCGCTTTCGCGAAACGTCCCGTCGGAAGTTCGTCCATCACTAATAACGAATATAACAGAACGAAATTATGTATTTTACAAATGACAACAAACCAAAACTAAACGTAATTTTCCGTTGTGCACAAGTCTAATGAGTACGTGCCCACACCATGGTTTCAAAACAGTCGGCTGGTCAGAACGAACTTAACAGAACACACTGAAGAACAGCAAAGCCTATAAAGAGAGAGCTGAAATTCAGTAATGAACGCACTGAAAAACAGATACGAACTGACTACACTTACTGAAAAACAGATACAAACCCACAAGCACAAACTGAACAGCAGTAAAACAATCGGAATAAGCACAAGTATGAAATGCGCGAATCGTCTGTAACCAAACTTCTACTAACACGAGATGAGCAGAAGGAGCCCAAAGGGTGGCGCACTGGGTCTTGAACTTCCTTTTTCTAGTCCTGTCGTCACCGCATTCTTAACGATTGGACTTTGGTGTGATTGTGTGTACGCATGACAGTTTCATCGGAGCTCTGTCAGAAAAACCTTTGGAGTTTACTCTGATGGGAAAACCGCTCATGTGTATGTGGCATTAGTGCCTTAATCTGACATCCTGCAGTGCAGGTAGAAGTGTTCTGGTTGGTAATTGAGCTTGAGCAACCCAGTGCTGCAAGGTGCTGACCACTAAGGCATTCTGCCACTGTGTCCTTCTGTTCAGTTTGCACCCCTCTACAAGAATGAGCTTCTAACTTAACCACTTCAGCCCCGGCAGGATTTATCCCCTTCCTGACCAGAGCACTTTTTGCGATTCGGCACTGCGTCGCTTTAACTGACAATTGCGCGGTTGTGCAATGTTGTACTCAAATAAAATTGACGTAATTTTTTCCCCACAAATAGAGCTTTCTTTTGGTGGTAAGATCACCTCTGCGCTATAAACAAAAAAAAGAACAACAATTTTGGGAAAAAATGCATTATTCTTTACTTTTTGCTATAATAAATAGCCTCAAAAAATATATAAAAAAAGATTTTTTTCCTCAGTTTAGGCCAATTACTATTCTTCAACATATTCACATTCTTGGTAATAGAAAAATCGCAATAAGCGTGTATTGATTGGTTTACACAAAAGTTATAGCGTCTACAAAATAGGGGATAGATTTATGACATTTTTATTAATAATTTTTAATTTTAATTAAGTAATGGCGGCGATCAGCGATTTTTATCATGACTGCGACATTATGGCGGACACATCGGACAATTTTGACACATTTTTGGGACCATTGGCATTAATACAGTGATCAATGCTATACAATTGCATTGATTACTGTAAAAATGTCACGGGTAGTGAAGGGGTTAACCACTAGGGGGCAGGAAGGGGTTAAGAGTGTCCTGGGGCGTGTTTCTAACTGTCTGGGGGATGGGCTAGCAGCGACAAGACACTGATAGCTGCTCCCGATGACAGGCAGAATGGGGAGATGCTGTGTTTACATTGGCATCTCCCCGTTTTTCAGCTCCGTGACACGCTCACGGGTACGTTACTTTGCCCAGCCGTGCCATTCTGCAATGTATATATCCACTTCCCGCCCATGGTCGTCATATGACGTCCTGGACTTTCAGTGGGAATATCTGAATGATGCTAGCAGCCACAGGCATCGTTCAGATACTTTTGTTTTCAGCCCGTGATTCTGTGCACCATAAGAATGATCATAGCGGCAGTTCCGCCGCTTGATCGTTCTTACAGGCGACGGGAGGGGACATCCCCCCCGCCATCATCCGGTGCTTCTCTGGGCTCTCCCATGCCATCGGGGACCCGGAGAAAGAATCGTCTGGCGCCGGATGATGACGATAGAGATTTCCGGTGACCAGATGGTCACCAGTCATCTCTATGACCGTCGGAGGTTCCCGGAAGTAAACAAAGCCGCGTACGCGGCTGTCAGCATGGGATCGGTGAAATTTTTTTCATGATCTCATACTTTCCAATCTGGAGTTGAGATGTGGGGTCTTATTGACCCCACATCTCTCCATAAAGAGGACCTGTCATGAATGATTCCCATTACAAGGGATGTTTACATTCCTTGTAATAGGAATAAAAGTGATAAAAAAAAAAAAGTTGTAAAAATAAAGTAAAATCAAAAATAAAATAAAAAAAATATCTTTTTAAAACGCCCCTGTCTCCAGTAGCTCGTGCTCAGAAGCGAACGCACACGTTAGTCCCGCCCACATATGTAAACGCCATTCAAACTACACATGTGAGGTATCGCCACTTGCGTTAGAGCGCAAGCAACAATTCTAGCTCTAGACCTCCTCTGTAACTCTCAATATGTAACCTGTAAAAATTTTTAAAGCGTCGCCTATGGAGATTTTTAAGTACTAAAGTTTGGCGTCATTCCATGAGTGTGCGCAATTTTAAAGCGTGACATATTAGGTATCTATTTAGTTGGCGTAACATCATCTTTCACATTATAAAAAAAAAATTGGGCTAACTTTACAGTTTTGTTATTTTTTAAATCATGAAACTTTTTTTTTTCCCAAAAAAATGCATTTGAACAATTGTTGCGCAAATACTGTGCGAGATAAAAAGTTGCAATGACCGTCATTTTATTCCCTAGGGTGTCTGCTAAAAAAATATATATATATATAATGTTTGGGGGTTCTGAGTAATTTTCTAGCAAACAAATTATGATTTTTACGTGTAGGAGAGGAGTGCCAGAATAGGCCCGTTATTGAAGTGTATATACGCCCTTGTACACACGGTCGGACATTCTGACAACCAAATCCGTTGGATTTTGTCCGAAACTGTTGCATACACACAGTTGGACAAAGTTGTCGGAAAATCCGATTGTACATAACGTGATGACGTTATTTCGTTATGACGGGACTACGGTCAGGCTAGTAGCCAATAGCTTTGGTCTAGGAATTTGATCTGAGCATGCGTGGCACTTTGTCCGTCGGAGTAGGCTACACATGATCGGAGTATGTCCGATCGGAGCATTTTGTCTGAAAATTTTATGGACAAGTTGGAAAACTTGGTCTGTCGGGTCCGATGGAGACTACACACAGTCAGATTATCCGACAAAACGGTCCGATAGGACACATTCCGTCAGAATCTCCGATCGTGTGTACAAGGGCTACAGGTGACGGTCGGTAAGAGGTTAAACATCATAGGGAAAAATGCAATGCACCTCTTTGGAAGTGCTAAAATACTTGCATTGCAGGTACCGCTGCCATTTTAGGCATCCTAACAGCATTACAAAAGGGAGGTACAAAAACCTGCTCATTGATCTTCCACAGCGGCATATTCCTTTTAGGTTTTGTTTTGAAGAGGCATAAATTGGCCAGTTGACTGGTCCTGCAAAGAAAAGCTTGACATTGTCAGAGTAGAGAATCCTTGCACAGGGAGAGCTATAACAGACTCCTTTAGAGTGTCTTGACTACCCGTGGTAACCTGTTGGTTGCTGTCATCTTGCTCCCTTGATGCCTGAACAAGGCAGGAAATTCATACAAGTTTTTACCAGCCAAGGCATGAGCACCAAAGGCCCAGTTTGTGGTGTGGATAATACATGCAGACCTGGAGATGCTTAATAACAAGTGTCCATTAGTCAGCCTTCCATACACCAGCTTCAAGAGGCCAGCAGAAGGGCTGAGCATCCAGGAACAGTATCAGTAAAGCCCCATACACACTATCAGATTTTCTGCTGATTTCTTCCTTCAGATTTACCAAAACCATATAATATGAGGTCAAACCTTAGGAGTTTCAATGTGTATGTAATCAGGCAGACCATTGCACTACATGGTTTTGGTAAACCTGAAGGAAAAAATCAGCAGAAAATCTGATAGTGTGTATGGGGCTTAAGGAAGACACTGCCCCCCTCCAGCTATAACCTGGATAGAGCACAGAAGGCATAGAGGTATTAGGCTGAAGGGCACAGGGACTTGTTGCAAAATAAACAAATCTCTGTAATTCCGCGTACACACGATCGGAATTCTGGCCAGAAAAAGACAGATGAGAGCTTTTCATCGGAAAATGTGACCGTGTGTATGCTCTATCGGAATTTAGCTGTCCGAATTTCCGCCAGCCAAAAATTGATAGCATGTTCTCAATTTTCCCGACGGAAAAACTTTCTATCGGTAATTCCGATCATGTGTATGCAATTCCGACAGGCCAAAAATCACGCATGCTCAGATTCATCTACGAGACAGAAGCTATTGGCTACTGGCCATTGAACTTCGTTTTTCTAGTCCCGTCGTACGTGTTGTACGTCACCGCGTTATAAACGATCGTAATTTGGTGTGACCCATGTGTAGGCGAGACAGCTTGAGCCGAATTCCGTCGGGAAAACCATCAGAGCTTTTTCCGATGAGAATTCCGATCGTGTGTACACGGCAAAAGGCTATAGACCCGTACACACAATACCAAAATCGCAAGTAAAATTTTGTCCTACTATCTGCCGTTTTTCGGATTGTTAGTATACAGCCGATTCCGTTCTTTTGTCCGACAAAAGCTGGATGTGCAGGCTATAATATTTTTGTTGTACGTGAACTCAAAGTCCGATTTTCGTTTAATTAGTACGGTTTTCATCCGAAAAAAAACGTAAGGGCAAAACTACGCATGCTCAGAAACACATTACGTTACTTCTGAAGTTGAATTCTGTCATACGAGAAATTTCATATGGTGAGTAGGGATGAGCTCCGTCGTGTTCGCATACACCACGTGCAGAGCCCGCCAGGAAGTCGGCGCAGCGCTGCGCTAATCACAGGCAGTGAGACATTGCCCGATCTCTGCAGCTGCGCATCGGGGCAATGTCTCACTGCCTCTGATTAGCTCAGCATTGCGCCGACTTCCTGGCGGGCTCTGCATGTGGACCATGCGAACACGCCTGAGCTCATACTTAATGGTGCATAATATCTTCACTTTCCACATGAGACTAGCATGCAACAAAAAACGGACGAACGGTTGTCCGAAAATCTGATCATGTGTACGAGGCTTTAGGGGAAACTCCACATTGTTAAGAAAATAAATATTTTATAACATGTACAATTGCTACACAAGCCATGCAATAATTTATTAAACAACCTTCCAAATTAAAACTGCAGCTGCTGAAGTTTCTTAACCACTTGCCGACCAGCGCACGACGATGTACGTCGACAGAATGGCATGGGCAGGCAAATGGGCGTACATGTACGTCCCTTTAAATTTGCCGCCCTGTCATCGGGAGCACACCGCCGGCGCACGCTCCCGCGCTGTTCGGGACCTCCGTGAGTCCGGTCGCGGGACCCGCGGACTCGATCGCCGCGGGCATCCCCGCGATCATCTCACGGAGCGGCCGAATGAAGAAATGCTGTTGTAAACAACATTTCTCCATTCTGCCTAGCAACTAGTGACGCTGATCTCTGCTCCATGTGATTGGAGCAGAGATCAGTGTTCACTAAATGAAAGCCCAACCCCCCCACAGTTAGTAACACACCCCTAGGAACACTTAACCCCTACACTGCCACCCACTGGTTAACCCCTTCACTGCCCGTGTCAGTTACACAGGAATCACTGCATTTATATAGCACTGATTACTGTATAAATGACAATGATCCCAAAAATGTGTCAAAAATGTCCGATGGGTCCCCCACAATGTCGCAGTCACAATAAAAATCGCTGATCGCCGCCATTACTAGTAAAAAAAAATAATAAAAAATTATTAATAAAAATGCTATAAAACTATCCCTATTTTGTAAACGCTATAACTTTTGCGCAAACCAATCAATAATCGCTTATTGCCATTTTTTTTTACCAAAAATATGTAGAAGAATACGTATCGGCCTAAACTGAGGGAAAAAAATGTTTTTTTATATATTTTTGGGGGATATTTATTATAACAAAAAGTAAAAAATAATGCGTTTTTTTCAAAATTGTCGCTCTATTTTTGTTTATAGCGCAAAAAATAAAAACCGCAGGGGTGATCAAATACCACCAAAAGAAAGCTCTATTTGTGGGAAAAAAAGGACGTCAATTTTGTTTGGGAGCCACGTCACACGACCGCGCAGTGCCGAATCGCAAAAAGTGCTCTGGTAAGGAAGGGAGTAAAATCGTTATCAGTTAAAACGACGCAGTGCCGAATCGCAAAAAGTGGTCTGGTCTTTGACCAGCAAATTGGTCCGGTCTGAAAGTGGTTAAGCTGTCCGGAGAGACGAAATAACGTTTGTTTGCTAGGTGAGAGGAATACTACCACAGCTGACTTCTCACATCAGAGCATCACTACACACGTGATTTCATTAGGCAGAGCCTCCAACACAGAAAGGAAAAAACCCTTGCTTAACCACTTAAGGACCGGAAGGATTTACCCCCTTAATGACCAGGCCATTTTTGCGATATGTCACTGCGTTGCTTTAACTGACAATTGTGCGGTTGTGCAATGCTGTACCCAAACAAATTATGTATTCCCCCCCCCCCCCCCCCCACACCACAAATAGAGCTTTATTTTGGTGGTATTTGATCACCTCTGTGTTTTTTGTTTTTTTTTGCACTATAAACAAAAAGAAGCGTCAATTTTGACTTTTTAATTTTTGTCATAATAAATAGTTAAAAAAAGTAAAAAAAAAAATCCTCAGTTTAGGCCAATATGTATTCTTCTACATTTTTGGTAAAAAAAAAATCCCAATTGATTGTTTTGCACAAAAGTTATAGTGTTTTCAGGCCTGGGCTCAGCCCTTCCTTCTCTGGGCTGGCCGCTCAGCTGGCGGCTAATTGCCAGCTCCTATCTCTCCACAGTGACTCAGCTGTTGATGATATCCTGCTCGTCAGTCCTGCCTACTTAAAGTGGTTGTAAACCCTTACAACCAACTTTGACCTACAGGTAAGCCTAGATTAAGGCTTACCTGCAGGTTCAAGAAATATCTCCTAAACCTATACGGTTTAGGAGATATTTACCCGAAGACAGCCACCGCTGTCTACGGCGCATGCACCGTAGACAGCGGCGCGCAGGCGCACTGGGCAGGCCGCAGATCGCGGTGATATGCCGCTCGTGTCAGCTCCCGTGCGCATGCAGCATGGCATGCACAGCAGCGAAGAGGAAGACGGAGGACTGCTTCAGGGTTGGAAGTTCGTCCATCTCTAATCAGTAGCAGTGCTTGGGAGGGGGAATCAGTAGCAGTGCAGGGGGGGCGGGAATCGGTAGCAGTGCTGGGTGCAGATCAGTGACACTCACTTGTCCACTCAGTTCCTCCTCCCTGCATGTGTGAGAGAGAGGTCACAGAGAGGGTGGGAGAGGAATGAGAGAGATATCCAGTACCTTCCATAGGAGATTCATTCTGGCCAGCAGCGGGCATTCTCCTTCTGGGTTAGGAGCTCTGCTCCTTCCAGTGGAGTCCCGGACTGCATGCGCCTCCCACCGGTCCACGGGGAGCTTGATCCACCTGTCCTCCAGCTCGTTGTTAGTGCTGGAAGTGGAGAGGAGGGCGGATAGCAGTCCCTGGCCACCCCGAACATCGCTCACACACAAAACAAGCTTTTGGCTGGTCTGTATTGAGAGGCGGAGGGAGTGCAGATTATTCCGCCTTATGCTCTCATAGGCTGTTGCTATTGGATCCCCCAGCAGCTGCCAGTGCTCTGATGAAGGTGCCCCAGAGGAGGTAGCTTAGTGGCGGGGAGTGCTCTGGCGGAGGTGCCCCAGCGGCGGGGAGTGCTCTGGCGGAGGTGTCCCTGCGGCAGGGAGTGCTCTGGCGGAGGTGCCTCCTCGTTTGATCCCTCCATGGCTATCAGTGCCTATTTACAGGTGGCAGTGCAGAAGCTTCACAGATTTGGACACAGGAGTTCTCTGTCGGAGGTGCCAGAATGGCATTCCAGCAGAAAAAAAAACCCTGGTGACATCCAAGTCATGCATAGATAGTCTTGGTGGTCCCTGTAGAAATTTTTATATGCACATTTGTGCATTATTAATTACAGGTTAAATACACCTGGAGGCCTGGGGACACTGTACAAAGTATATATGTGGTCATGTTATCCCTGTGGAAGTCCATGTACGGACTTTTCTACCTATTATAATTATTATTTTACAAGATTTATAGAGCACCAGCAGATTGCAAGAGTGTTAAAGAGGTTGTAAACCTAGAAAACAAAAAAAAAAAAACCCTGCAAGACAAGGGCATAATGAGCTAGTATGCATCACATGCTAGCTCATGAAATACTTACCTTAAAATGAAGCGGTTGCAGTGGCGCCCATTCGCCACTGACGCGACCAACATTTTTCCCAGAGTGACTTCCGGGTTCATGTGCTCCATCGCTGTGATTGGCCGAAACCACAAGGACAGCACTCCAGCGTATGTGCGTGGAAGCCACTGATCACAGCACGGGTCCTGAAGAAACGGCTCAAATGGGCCATTTCTTCAGAGTGCATTTGCCGATGGCGTAATATGTATAAGAATACGTATCGGCCTAAACTGAGGGAAAAAAATGCTTTTTTATATATTTTTTGGGGATATTTATTATAGCAAAAAGTAAAAAATATTGCTTTTTTTTTTCAAAATTGTTGCTCTATTTTTGTTCATACCGCAAAAAATAAAAACCGCAGAGGCAATCAAATACCACCAAAATAAATCTCTATTTGTGGGAAAAAAAAGGACGTCAATTTTGTTTGGGAGCCACGTCGCACGACCACGCAATTGTCAGTTAAAGCGACGCAGTGCCGAATCGCAAAAAGTGGCCTGGTCATTTGGCAGCCAAATGGTCTGGGGCTGAAGTGGTTAAGGAGGCCTTGCTCCTTAGAGCTTACAATCTAATAGGGTGGTGGGGTAAGTGGTAGAAACGGTTATAACTGTTGAGGATGAGCTGATGGAATAGTTAAAAGTTGGTGGCAATGAGAGGCCTCTCTGAAGAGATGAGTCTACCTATGATAAATGACAGGCTACATCCACCTTGAGACTTTCTCCACACCTGAAGTGTGCTAAGGCTTTATCACCCAACGAGCTCGCTCCAGTTCATGGATGTAATCATTATGTTTGGATGATCTCACCAGTTAGGAGACTTTCCTGTCATCCTACATGATCCCTTCTGAGGATTCTTCTATCCTTCCAAACAAATGTATGAAATCCTCGATGAGTCCTCCTTCTATATGATCTAGAAGATCTTGAATCACAATGCCTTTATGGATGAAGTGGATGTGATCCAGTTTATATACCATTTATTGCTTTACAGCTTTTTTCATACCAGGATTCATTATTTTATCTATATAAGCATTCAAAGAATCACTATTACTTTGAGAGATCTCCACCACCGTTCCTAGGTGACCATCACATCCTTGCAATTTATGTTTAACATCTTCATTATGAGTGGATTGATATACATTTTTATGCTTTATGATATACTTTGGAATTTTCTCAACAAAAAGATCAATTTTGGGAGTTATCTGTTTTATACTTTTGTTTTTAACTTAGCCCTGTAAAATGGAGATTATACAGGAATGGTTATCATCATGAGATGTTTCCCGGTGCTGCAGATCCTCTGATCTCCACAAGGTGGTGATCTCACTTTTACCCAGACAGGAAGTCTCTATGGAATACAGACAGGAAGTGATGTCACATGCAGACAAGACAATGCATGAGATACAAAGTACAAAGGAGACGTTGCTGGAAGGGGCAGCAGAGGAGGTAATAAGATCTTATTTTCTATTTACACCCAGTAACCTCCCCGTCATGTCCGTCCTCTTCCTCCATAGTCACTGTGATGTCTTTTATCTCCAGCAGATGATGATACCCACATATATTGTGGAAAAACCTAGATTAAGCCCTTCAGGGGCAGAACATTCTCCTCACTTACGGGGCCGAAACATTCTCTTCATTTTGGAGATATCACCTTCTCACTGGAGATGAGATGAACATTCCTGGGTTTGGTTGAAGCGTTGTTCACTTCACTTCTAAGAAATTCTGAGCCTGAATCCAAATCCTGTTAAAATAAATGGGAGCCAAATCTGTCGAATTAAAAATGCTAATTTTGTCAGCTAATAGGAAAAAGGAGGGGGGGGGCACTGTCCTGGGGGGTCACGTACCAGTGCAAAAAAAGTTTAAAAATATTCTGTTTGGCTGGGAGCAGTGAACTTTAAATCCTTAAAGAGGAACATTAAACATTTCCAATTCCTTTAACTAACATTCCTGAGGGGTGCCCTAATCCTGGAGGGTGCCCTAATCCTGGGGAGTACCTTAATCCTGGGGATGCACTAATCCTGGGGGGGTATCCTAATCCTTGGAGATGCCTTAATCCTGGGGGATGCCCTAATCCTGGTGTCCTAATCTTGGTGTGTGTCCTAATCCTGGGGGATGCACTAATCCCGGGGGTGTCCTTATCTCTGAGGAGATAGTGGAACTAAAGGACTCTGGGAGCCTATCTCTGAGGTATACTGCATCTGAAGGACTCTGGGACCCCTGAGGAGGAAGTGTAGCTGAAGTATTTTGGGGGACTCTTAGGAAGTAATAGGGCTGAACACCTCTGAGAGGTTAGTGGCACTGAAGGATTGTGGGGGCCTCTGTTGTCAGGCTGCAAGGCTCTTAGGGGCTGCTCTCTGGACCCTGCTCCCTCACAAATGCTACAGTCACACTCTGGCTCCATTTTACACTCTCTAACCCACATCTTCAATCTCTTCTCTTCTGGCGTCTTCCCCAACAAGCGTTAGTCACCTCCATCCTTAAAAAGCCCTCACTGGACCCCACTAATCTTAACAACCTACGCCACATCTCCTTACTCCATTTTTCCTCCAAACTCCTTCAACATCTGGTCTACAACCGACTGAGCGACCATCTGACTGAGAACAAACTTCTTGATCCCCTTCAGTCTAGATTTCACCCTTAACACTCCACAGAAACTGCTCTCCTTACGGACAAAGCTCAAACCAATAGAAACTATTTTTTCCTCCTTCTCCTGGACCTCTCTGTTGTCTTTGATATGGTGGACCATCCCTTCCTCCTCAAAAAACTCCACACCTTTTGGTCTCCATGACTGTACTTTTTTCTGGTTCTCATCCTACCTATCCCACCGCACCTTCAGTGTCACTTACAATTCTACTCCCTCTTCTCTTCCTTTCTTTGTCAGGTTTTCCCAAGATTCTGTTCTGGGACCTCTCCTATTCTCAGTCTACACCTCCTCTCTGCGTCAGTTTATTGCCTCCCATGACTCTCAATACCATTTCTACACTGAAGGCACCCATATCTATCTCTATACCCCTCAGCTCACAACATCAGCCTCCTCACGTGTCATCAATTTACTAACAGACATATCAGCCTGGATACCACACCACTTCCTCAAACTCAACCTATCCAAAGCCGATCTCATAATATTTCCTCCCCATGTGCCTCTTCCCCTGACTTCTCTGTCAAAATCAACGGCACAACTATAAACTCGTCCCCGCAAGGCCAAGGTCCTAGGTCCCATATCCATTCACTGTCCACAGCTTGCCACCTCAACCTCCGCAACATTTCCATGAAATGCCCCTTTCTAACCAATGACACCACAAAACTTCTAATTCACTCCCTGGTCACCTGCAACTCTCTACTAATTGGCTTACCCTTACATAGTCTATCCCCCCTTCAGTCCATCACAAATGCTGCTGCCAGACTCATCCACCTTACAAACTGCTCAGTGCCTGCTACCCCTCTCTGCCAATCCCTCCATTGGCTGCCATTCAGTGTCCCCCGCACCTCTCTGCCAATCCCTCCATTGGCTTCCACTCACCCAACAAGTTAAATTCAAAATACTAATAACTTACAAAGCCATCCACAACTCAGCTCCCACCTATATCACTAACCTAGTCTCAAAATATCAACCAAATTGTTCTGTTTGTTCTTCCCAAGACCTCCTGCTCTATAGCTCCTTTGTAACCTCCTCCCATGCTCGCCTCCAGGACTTTTCCCGAGCCTCTCGTATCCTATGAAACTCCCTACTTCAATCTGTCCGACTATCTCCTACTCTGTTTGCTTTTAGACAATCCCTGAAAACTCCTCTCTGCAGAGAAGCCTATCCTGCCCCAACCTAAGAACTGTACTTTTATTTTCTCCATCAGCCCATCCCTTATAATTATTACTTTGTGTATCACTTGACCCTGCCGCCTAGATTGTAAGCTCTAATGAGCAGGGCCCTCTGATTACTCCTGTATTGAATTGCAATTGTATGGCCTGTCCTCATGTTGTAAAGCACTGTGGAAATTGTTGGCAGTATATAAATCCTGTATAGTAATATAGTAATATAGTAATAATATGTAATATAGTAATAAATATGTTTCCATGGGGGCAGTAGTCCTTAAATGCTCAGAAACCCTCCTATTACACACTCACATCCACATTCTATTATTGTGTGACCAATACCATCCAAATAATTCTTACTTTCATTTCCCAAAGTCATCTGTCTACAAGGAGACCTGCATAGATCAAATGACGGCACCAATGAGGATGGAGGAGGACCGGAGTCACATGACTGAGAGGATACTAAACTTCACCCTGGAGATCATCTACCTGCTGACCGGAGAGGTGAGGAGGATTCTGGGAGGTCACATGACATCACTCTTATCTCTATTAATAAAACACAGACCTGACTGGAGAGGTGAGGAGGATTCTGGGATTCTAACATGACATTCCTATTGGTTTTTCAATACAGAGATTTCCTGTTGTGAAGTCAGGTGATCATATGACCATCACAGTGCCACCATGTGACTCCCTAAAACCTGAGAGACACAACATGGAGAAGATTCTAGAAGTCACCAAGAAGATGATGGAGCTGCTGACAGGAGAGGTGAGGAGGATTCTGGGAATTGTGGGACATTATCCAGTAACAGACAAGGGATGTGTCTGGATGGTGACTGTATCATTGTGTGTGTCAGGTTCCTATAAGGTGTCAGGATGTCACTGTCTATTTCTCCATGGAGGAGTGGGAGTATTTAGAAGGACACAAGGATCTCTACAAGGACGTCATGATGGACAATCAGCAGAATTTGAGTTTTGCGAAGAATGTCAGGAAGGGATTTCCCCGGAATGAGAAGATATTGAACCTCACCCTGGAGATCCTCAGCCTGCTGACTGGAGAGGTGAGTGTAATGAAGGGGTTAAATCTGACTCCGCTGTACAATGGGATGTATTCGGAGTCGCATTAAGTCTTCTGATGTTCTGCTAATCAATAACGACATCCACACAAGTACTATGAATACATGAAGGGTATGTACTCTATGATATTTGGTTATAGCACAAGATGGAGGCATTGGTTATAGAAGAGAACAATTTCAGCTTTAGTCCAATCAGTGAGACCCACGATTATTAGCATGCCACGCCCACTGACCACTAATTCCATGGGTAACATTTACTGGTGGGTCAGTGGTCCTTACTAGTAAAACATTAGTGACTCTATTATATGACTTCTATAAGGAGCTATAAATCTGACCACATTGTAATCATATCATTGGATGGAGATGTCTGTCCTTTGCTGAATCGGGAACATTGTGGCCAATCCCTGGAGAATAAATATAGAGCTGACCATAGAGGTGAGGGATTATGGGAGAGCAGAGCCGACTTAAAGCTCCAGGCACCTTCAGAACAAAATAAAAGTCCATAGCTACAAATACTGCACAAATACTGTAGCATACCAATATTCCTGAAACAGTCAAGCTTTTTCCTAAGCTGTCCCAGGATAGTCGTGTTCCGGAATCTGGTGTGTGGGTACAGCAGCAGGCTGTCAATGGGCTATATCTACAATCAGAAAGACCTCTCCCCCCACTACTTTTACAGGAGTTAAGGAAGAACCGCGAGGTGGAGCATCTTACTATTGTTGTTTGTGTGGGCGGGATGTGTACAGCTCCGATCCCCACCAGCCTTCCTCTCCTATTCATCCCATGTGATCAGAGCAGTACACATCCTGCCCTCACAAGCAGAATCAATAGTAAGATTCTCCACCTTGGGGTTCTTCCTTAACTCCTCCAAAGTGCCAAAACTGTGGAAGGAAGGCACAGGGGTGTACGGAGGGAGAGATACTATTCCAATTGTAGATTTAGCCCAGTGACAGGCTGCCAGAACAGGTAAGATCCGTGACAGCAGCTTCCCTGCGCTGCTCAGCTACATTGCTGCACCCTATACTGTGCCCTCCCACCCTGACCTGTACTGTGCACTCCTTTCACCCTCCATATTGTGCTCTCTTCCCCCTTGTACTGTGCTCTCCTGGCCTCTGCAATGTGCCCTCCTGACCCCCTATTCTGTGCCCTCCCACCCCAACCTTTACTGTACACACCTATCCCCCAGAGCTGTGCCCTCTCACCCCGACCTGTACTGTGCACTCCTGCCCACCATATTGTACCCTCCTCCTCCCACTGTACTGCCCCTATGATGTACCCTTCTGACCCTCCTGTATTATGCTCTCCTGTCCCCTGATCTGTACCCTCCTTTCCCTCTCTACTATTCACTCCTCCCTATACTGTGCCCTCCTGAATTATTCTCTCCTGCCCACTGTACTTTACCCTTATGTACACCATGTATTGCGCCCCCCCGTGCCCCCCCTGTAGTGTGCCCTCATTTTTCCCCTGTAATATGCCCTCTTGCCCCACTTTTTCTGTGCCCTCCTATATCCAATGTACTGTACCCTCCCGCACCCCCTGAACTGTAACGTCCTGCCACCCCCTGTACTGTGCCCTTTTACTCCCCTGTGCCCTGTGTTGATTAGTCTTTGATTTTTGGCATATATCATATATTGTCATTGTTTAAAATCTATCATATTGAAAGTACTAATAAATATTTGTTTAATTCCATCAACTATTTATACTTCCATTTTTTAGAGTAGGTGCATAAATTGGGGCAGGCTAATTGGAGCCCCAGTACATTACTTTACCCTAAAGACCATGATGTTGTTAATACCTCCCTGTAGGAGAGTGATATTTATCTTTGTATAACAGAACTGTACAGTAATAATGAGGAAATCTACTGACAATGACGCAAGAAGGAGATCTCATAATATGTCCACAAGATCCTCGAGAATCCAGAATCCCATCAACACCACCCCACCTCCTTCCCCGATCCCTACAAGATACAACACACAGAAGATTCTAGAAGTCACCAAGAAGATGATGGAGCTGCTGACAGGAGAGGTGAGTGGTGCTGGGAATTCTGGGACATTATCCATTAACAGACAAGGGATGTGTCTGGATGGTGACTGTATCATTGTGTGTGTCAGGTTCCTATAAGGTGTCAGGATGTCACTGTCTATTTCTCCATGGAGGAGTGGGAGTATTTAGAAGGACACAAGGATCTCTACAAGGACGTCATGATGGACAATCAGCCGCCCCTCACATCACCGGGTAAGAGGAGACTTTATTGTAAAGGAGAGAGCAGTACGGAGGCTCCACCTAGATCCCCCATCATCTGATGAACACATAGAAACAATGTATTCAGTCTCAGGAGATGGGAGGCAGCGGTGTGGGACCTCTGCAACTTGTCTCATGTGAACATTTAGGTCACCACTGATTACTAAATACCAATATTATGAGTCCTGACCCTTACACTGTATACTCTATATTAAACATTACATATTCCTGACCCCTGCACTATATACTCTGTTTTACATTACATCATTCTGATACTATATAGTCCTATCTGTTGTATCTTCTACAATATGTTGTACATTACATAGTCCTGACTTCTGCTCTCTCCCCTCTACCCATTTTATATCGGATGATGTGATTGGAGCACAGACTTTTACATGTTGATAATAATGTGATAACTTCCTCAGACTTTGGAACCTTAAACAGAAAGTGATAATGAGGGAGGAGTCAATAACCCAATGATGGTGGACTTCAGGATCAGTCCAGTCTTCATCTTGGTTGTTCTCCCCCCATCCTCACTCTCTGACCTCTGGTGGGGCTCAGCCCCACTGTTATTCATGACTAAATCATGGACTAAATAAGGAAGTGCAGGACTTCTTGTGTTGGGAAGATGGCAATGAGTGATAGAGGGGGAGGGGACACTCGTCCTATAATCCCCTCATCACTGTCACTCCTATAAAAGACAGTTCTCGTTGTTTCCTCACTCTCTGACTAAGATCCATGAATAAAGAAATGATCTGGTAGGAGATCAGAGGACCCATTTACTAGTTACCTTGAGGGGGGAATTGTAAGATCCTCAGAGACAAAGCTGCCTGATGTGGGCGGAGTCCTGGTTTAGGGGAACCAATCAGCTCATGTCTAGTAATAATCTTTGTATTTCTATTTTAGTAGATGGACGGGAGATGAGGAAAACCTCACAGGATTGTCTCACTTTGTCTCCAGACTGTAAAGTAGAAGATGAGGACATCACACAGTATAGTCCAGGAGAAAACCCGACTACCTCAAATGTCCATCCGGCACCACACAGTGTAGATGGACCATCGTATTCCTCTTATCCTGAGGAACCTCAGACTGTGAGGGACGGGGCCGTCCTTCCAACAGAGAAGAGCTTTTCCTGTACTGAGTGCGGGAAGGGTTTCCGTTTTAAATCTGAACTTAATGTGCATAAAAGATCTCACACGGGGGAGAAGCCGTATTCCTGTCCTGAGTGTGGGAAATGTTTTTCACAGAAGTCCAGTCTTTACACACATCAGAGATTGCACACAGGGGAGAAGCCGTATTCCTGTTCTGAGTGCGGGAAAAGTTTTTCATTGAAGTCCTATCTTTGCACACATCAGAGATCTCACACGGGGGAGAAGCCGTATTCCTGTCCTGAGTGCGGGAAATGTTTTTCACAGAAGTCCAGTCTTTACACACATCAGAGATCTCACACAGGGCAGATGCCATATTCCTGTCCTGAGTGCAAGAAATGTTTTTCACAAAAGTCCAATCTTGACACACATCAGAGATCTCACACGGGGAAGAATCCGTATTCCTGTCCTGAGTGCGGGAAATGTTTTTCACAGAAATCCAGTCTTTACACACATCAGAGATCTCACACGGGGGAGAAGCCGTATTCCTGTCCTGAGTGTGGGAAATGTTTTTCACGGAAGTCCATTCTTTACACACATCAGAAATCTCACACGGGGGAGAAGCCGTATTCCTGTCCTGAGTGCGGGAAATGTTTTTCAATGAAGTCCAATCTTTACACACATCAGAGATCTCACACGGGGGAAAAGCCATATTCCTGTCCTGAGTGCGGGAAATGTTTTTCAGAGAAGTCCAATCTTTACACACATCAGAGATCTCACACCGGGGAGAAGCCGTATTCCTGTCCTGAGTGCGAGAAATGTTTTTCAGATAAGTCCTATCTTTACAAACATCAGAGATCTCACACAGAGGAGAAGCCGTATTCCTGTCCTGAGTGTTTGAAATGTTTTTCACAGCTATCCAATCTTTCCAGACATCAGAGATCTCACATAGGGGAAAAGCGACTTTCCTGTCCTGAGTGAGGGAATTGCTCCTCACTGAAGTCCTCTCTTCCTGTACATCAGGGATCCCACACAACCCTCGGGGTGTATTAGTGCCTTGAGTGCAGGAAATGTCTTCTATATGAATGTTGCTGGACATCACAGCTCTCATGTGGGGAAGAAGCACACCCTGATATACACCTCAGATATACTCCATGGCTGATCTTCATCAACAATTCCAGGGATGTGGACATTTTGTGAAAAAATACTTGTCCAAAGGACTAAATGGGGGTCCCAATCTCATTGTCCCTTATGACAATCTCCTTGTTCTTCATCTACCAGAGAGCTCAGCAGAGGTGTGGGAGTTCTTTTAAAACTGCAAGCTGACGTCGGCAAAGGACAGAACTCTGTGAATGAATGACACGGCCGCGCTTTTTTCATAAAGTGACAACCGGTACGGGGAACTTCTCCCCGCACTGCTGTCACACAGAGGACTCGGATCACTGAGCCGCTGCAGGAACATGTAACATCTTCCCGAAGGGGAACTTATCATTTAACCCTTTCACTCCCAGAGTTGGTTTTTGCCTTTTTTGTGCCCACATGTTTAACCCCTTCAGTACCAAACACTTTCACCCCCTCCCTGCCCAGTCCAATTTTTATCTTTCAGCGTTTTCACATTTTGAATGACAATTGCGCAGTCATGAGTGAATGAAATGTTTATCTTTTTTTCCCACAAATAGGGTTTTCTTTTGGTGGTATTTGATCACCACTGGGGTTTTTATTTTTTGTGCTACAGATAAAAAATAAAACTGTACATTTAAAAAAGAAATTTTTTTCTTTTATTGTGTTATAAAATTATGTAAATGAGAAAGTTTTCTCCTTCACTGATGGGCCATGATGAGGACACACTAATATGCAAGACTGATGGGCAGCAGTGATAGGCAGCACTGATGAGGAGGTACTGACAAGCACCTCTGATGGGCACTGATTGGCATTACAAGTGGGCACTGCTGGGCATCACTGGCGATCATTGCTAATGGGCATGAACTGATAATCAATGCTGAATATCCGAGCAGATTCCCCTGTCAGGAGAGCTGCTGATTGGCTCTCCTCTACACCTCACCACCAGCGGCTTATTCTTCTGGATGTCATATGACGTCCAGTCAGGATAATGGAACCCCCACCTGGCCGTCATTCTGCTGTAGGCTGGGCGGGAGGGAGTTCAAAACAGGATTTTTAATACAGCTTACCTGTAAAATCATTTTCTTTGATGTACATCAGGGGACACAGAGCCATAGTAGTTACTATGTTGGTTATAGGGCTACTGATAGGTGATGGACACTGGCATGCCCTAAGGCAAGAAGTGCACTCCCTATATAACCCCTCCCACTTCTGGGATTCCTCAGTTTTGTAGCCAAGCAATACAAGTGTATAACCAAGAAGGGAGGGACCTCTGTGTCTCCTGATGTACATCAAAGAAAAGGATTTTACAGGTAACCAGTATTAAAAACCCTGTTTTCTTTTCATACATCAGTGGACACAGAGCCATAGTAGTTACTATGTGGGATGTCCCATAGCAATGGCAACTGAAGGGAGGGAGACACAACTAAAAAGGAGGCCAGCAGACTCATACTGCAGCCTGCAGTACACTGCGCCCAAAGGAAATATCCTCATGACCTTTAACATCGATTTGATAAAATCTGGTAAATGTATGAACTGAAGACTAAGTTGTGGCCTTACAGATCTGAGCCATAGAGGCCTGATGATGCACCACCCAGGAAGCACTAATCACCCTGGTTGAGTGTGCTATAACATGAAAAGGAGGAATTTTCTTCTTTAAGCAGTAAGCTTGAACAATCACTTGGCGAATCAATTTAGAAAATAGTAGATTTTGATGCTGCCTGTCCCCATTTTGGACCTTCTGACAGTACAAACAAAACATCTGTTGTGTGAACCTGAGCGGTCGCCTTTAAATAGACTCTGATCGCTCCTACTACATCAAGGGCATGTAGTGCCTTTTCTTCCCTAGATTGAGGCTCTGAGAAGAAAGACGGAAGAATAATATCTTGGTTTAAATGAAAACCTGTCACCACTTTTTGTAGGAATTCAGGATGAGGACACAAAACCACCTTATCCTTATGCATGATCAAATACGGCTCTTTACAAGACAGAGCCGCTAGTTCCGATACTCTTCTAGCAGAAGAAATGGCAACCAAAAAGATTATCTTTCTTGTCAAAAGAACCAAGGGAATTTCCTGTAAAGGCTCAAAAGGGCGATTCTGCAAAACCAATAAGACCAAAATTAAATCCCAAGGATTTAGAGGTGCCTTGATGTGGGGATTAATCCGTGTTACCCCCTGAATAAAGCTACGCACCAGAGAGTGGGAAGCAAGAGGCCATTGAAAAAAATACTGACAAGGCCAAAATCTGGCCCCTGATAGTACTCAAAACCAGCTTAATTTCTAATCCCATTTGCAGGAAATCAAGTATCCTACCTATGACATACTTCCTGGGATGCCAACCCCTGGATCCACACCAAGAAACATATGCCTTCTAGATTCTATAGTAAATGATTCTGGAAGCTGGCTTCCTCGCATTAATGAAAGTAGACACTACTGAAGGAGATAACCCACGATCCTTTATAAAGTGGGTTTCAATAGCAATTTAGCGTCTGTAAGGTAGGATGGAATACCGGACCTTGTGCGGGAAGGTCTGGCCATAATGGCAGAGTCCTAGGGACTCCTACCGCCATCTTTATGATCTCAGCAAACCAAGATCTTCTGGGCCACCAGAATCACCTCCTTTCATTCCGGCTTGATCCTGCAGAGAAGACGCTGAAGTAACAGAACTGGAGAAAACGCATAGATCAGTGAAAACTGATCCCATGGGAAGACCAATGCATCTATGCTAGGGGATCCCTTGTTCTCGACACAAAGTTGTCGACTTTGTTATTGAATCTGGACGCAAACAAGTCCAAGTCCGGAATACCCCATTTCTGACATATCGCTAGGAAGATGTTGGGGTGAAGAGACCATTCCCTCAGAAATAATTGTTGGCGACTCAAGTAGTCTGCCTGCCATATTTTCTATTCCTGGAATGAAAATTGCCGAGAGGCAAGGAATGTTGTGTTCTGCCCAAGCTAGAACATGATTCACCTCTTTTGGGCTGCACGACTTCTCATGCCCCATGGCGATTGATGTAAGCCACAGCCGTGGCATTGTTGGATTGAATCCCGACAGGACAATCCCATAGTCTGACCGTCAAAGATTCTAGGGCCAGACGTACTGCCCGAATCTCCAAAATGTTTATAGGCAAAGTCCTCTCTAACTTGGACCATGAATCATGGACCATAACTTGGACAGAATCTTCTTCCAGGACTGCTAGCCAGCCCAGAAGGCTGGCATCTGTTGACTTTCCAGGATACTGGCAGAAAAGATTTCCTCTTTTGGAGGTTGCTGGATATCAACCACCAATTTAGGCTTTGATGTACATTGGAAATAGGGATGAGCTCGGTGTTAGAGTCGAACGCATGTTCGACTCGAACACCGGCTCTTCGCCCGTTCGGCGAAGCCAGAACTCTGTGGGTCGTTCGCACCATATTCGTGTGGCGCTCACAGCCCACAATGCACTGCGCCATCGCAGTGCATTGCTGGCTCATGATTGGCCAAGCATGCACTGTGACCCCGCATGCTTGGCCAATCACAGCACCGGCAGCGAGGAGAGCCATAATTGGCCACAGGCAGGATGCCTGTGGCCAATTATAGCTCAGGGGGGTTTAGTACATGCCCCACACTATATAAGGCCGCCAGCGTGGCAGCCTTGTGTAGTATGTTGCAGCAGCAGGGAAAGACGACGATAGGATGGGACAGTGTCTTTACTGCTTGGGAACCTAACGCTGTTACAGTGGGTGTTGTGTGCCTCCTGCAGAGTATACATCTGAAGCTACCCTTTATTACTGGTGTTCCATTTCTGCAATACAGGCATCTGCAGAAGTTAGAGTGGGTGTTGTGTGCCTCCTGCACAGTATACACCTGAAGATACCTCTTATAGCTGGTGTTCTGTTTCTGTAATACAGGCATCTGCAGCAGTTAAAGTGGGTGTTGTGTGCCTTCTGCACAGTTTACACCTGAAGCTACTCCTTATTGTTGGTGTTGTTCTGTTTCTGTAACACAGGCAGGCAGCTGCATTAATTACAGTCAGTGTACTGTGTCATCTGTTCAGTGTGCACCTAAAGCTACCCAATTGCTGGTTTTCCCATCTCCCTGCAGGCCTTTACTATGTCTGGAAGGCCAACAAGGAGAGGCAGACAGTCACAAGCCAATAAAAGAGGGCAAGTAGGCTCTGTGTCTAGAGACAACAGTGCTGGTCGTGGACGCGGTGCATCATCATCAGCACGTGGCCATGGGACACGCTTGTCCTTATTTTCGGCAGCTGGACGGGTTGAACCGCATCATGCCGAAAAATTGGTAGAGTGGATGACCAAGCCCTCCTCATCCTCTCTCGCCCAGGCTTAGGGTACTAGCAAAGCAGCTGCCAACGCATCCTCTTCCCTCGTCTCAATGTCATCAGTCACTCCTTCACTAGACCCACCACGTCCTCCTGAGGAGTCCCCTGAACTGTTTGAGTACAGTGTTGGGTACATGCTGCAGGAGGATGCCCAACGTTTTTAAGGCTCTGATGATGATACCCAGCTAGAGGAAGGCAGTAGTGTGAGCGCAGAGAGAGGGGATGCTTAAGGAGAGCAATCTGGCAGTCATGTTCCATCAGCTGCAGCATACTGCCAGGTTTGCTCCAGTGATGAAGAGGGAGGGGATGATGAGGTCACTGACTCCACGTGGGTGCCTGATAGGAGAGAGGAGGAGGAGGCACATCTCCAAAGAGGCAGGATGCCCTCCAGGGGCCAGCTTAGGGGCAACACACCGACTGAATCACACCGCAGAGCTCCGCCTGTGCAGGGCACTGTCTCTGCACGTTATTCCAAAAGTTCTTTGGTGTGGGTCTTTTTTGAGATGAGTGCATCAGATCGCACCGCTGCTATTTGCAACATATGTCTCAAGCATATCTCGCGTGGCCAAAACATCAGCCGCTTGGGCACCACATGCTTGACCAGACATATGTTGACCTGCCATGCAGCTCGTTGGCAAGCATACCTTAAAGATCCACACCAAAGAACAAAGTGGACCTCTCCTTGCTCCTCATCAGCTGGGATCTCCAAACCCAATAGTCCTCTCTGAAACCTGCACTGAGAGGAATGAAGGGGTAGAATTAGGTGTGTCACAGCCAAGTACTTGCGGGCACTTTGCTAGCAGTACACCAATGTCTGATTGTAGCAGGCAAATTTCCCTGCCCCAGCTGCTGGACCGTCAAAAGAAGTTTACTCCCAGCCATCCACATGCCCAGTGTAGAGATGGACGAACTTCCGACGGGACGTTTTGCAAACGGCGAATGCGGCCCAAAGTTCGCGGCGGGCCCCATTGACTTCAATGGGTGACATTTTAAAACCTACAGGTCATATTTCCAGCCACAAAATAATTACTAGCTGTGCACACATAGTCCCACCACATGGCCACTGACATAACACATGTATGAAGTGAATCTGGGATCGACAACTACAAGCATTCTTTTTTTATATGTGAAATTTTGACAATTCAGGACTCAGGAGCGCATGAAAGCAATGGAGGAGAGGAAAGGTCAGGGTAGGCTATGAAAAGGGTGCAGGAGATGATCACCAGCACCGTGATATAGAGCACTGACACCAGCACCGTGATATAGAGCACTGACACCACACCAGCACCGAGATAGAGAGCATGGACACCACACCAGCACCGTGACAGAGAGCACTGACACCAGCACTGAGATAGAGAGCACTGACACCACACCAGCACCGTGATAGAGAGCACTCACACCAGCACCGAGATAGAGAGCACTGACAGCAGCACTGATACCAGCAACTCACCGCTGGGCCCCAAAAATATGACACCGCTCAACCTCTTCAAACAGGAGGGTACGGGCATATAGTAAGGTGTGCTTTTTTTGTACAAGGAAGTGAGCCAAATGTAGAAAAAAGGTCTGTGTGCTCGATTAAATAAATCGAGAGATTCATGTGTCATTCATTTTTAGAAATGTGAGGTAGTCAACACTGTCATGAGCTAGGCGAGTGCGCTTATCTGTCACGATCCCCCCTGCTGCGCTGAACGTCCTTTCGGACAGGACACTGGACGAGGGGCAAGCCAACAGTTCCATTGCAAATTGGGCAAGTTCTGGCCAGAGGTCAAGCCAGCCCACCCAGTAGTCCAGGGGTTCATCACTCCTCAGAGCATCCACATCGGACGTTAACCCGATGTAGTAGGACACATGTGGGTCTAGGCATTCCCTGATGCTGGATCCGGATGACAGCTGTAGATGGGCCGGCTGAAAGAATGACCTCATATCAGAAGTCCCCAACACATCTTCAAACCGCCCTCTTCTTGCAGGCGCTGTTGGATTGGTACCCCCAACTCTTTCTCTGGGAGTGGGAATTGCTCCTCTGCCAGCGCACGCAAAAGCAGAATTCAGCATTTCTCGAAGCAAGGCCTGGAAGTTCTCCATTCTGACAGCCCTCTGACGGTGGTAACATTTCCGCCATTTTGTGTTTGTACCGGGAGTCTAAGTACGTTGCCACCCAGTACTGGTCCTTGACCCTTATGCTTTTTATACGAGGGTCCCTGTTAAAACACTGGAGCATGAAGGCCCCCATTTGCACTAAACTGGAAGCGGTGTGGTGGCCAGGCTCCTGCTCATCATCCAGGATAATGTCGTCCTTCTTGTTCTCTTCTCCCCATCCATGCTCAACAACAGGGATCCCAGAAAGGTTTAAAGCATGATCTTCTTGCTCCTCCTCATCCTCCCCGGCACCATCCTCCTCTGACTCCTCTTCAGACTCCTGTTGTTCACTTGTCTCAGATAGAGTAGCCCCCCCCCTGGGAATTCATCCAGCATTGCGACTTCCTCATCTTCCTGCTCCTCCACGGCTTGATCAATGACATGACTCAATGCACGCTCCATAAAGAAGGCATAAGGTACCATGTCACTGATGGCGCCATGGCTGCGACTGACCAGTTTGGTGATCTCATCACATGGCCGCAGAAGTCTGCATGCGTCGCACATGAGCAGCCACTGGCGCAGTGAAAAAAAAAACAGCTCCCCAGAACCTGTTCTGCCGCAGAGTTCATACAGGTAGACGTTAACTGCACGTTTCTGCTGGAGCAGCCTATCAAGCATATAGAAGGTTGAGTTCCATCGCGTCGGGCAATCGCAATAAGACGTCTGTCCCAAACGCCACTTTTTCTCACAGAAGGCAATTCCATCTCTCTACCGGCATGTGGAAGGCAAGGTCCATGCCTCGCTGGACAGTGCGGTCAGGTGCATATTACCGCTGATTCATGGTCCAGCAGGCATGGACAGGGACATTACCAATCTTTCACGGCCCATTGGGTCACTCTTCTGGCAGCTGGGAAGGATACAGGACAAGGAGCAGTAGTGTTGGAGGTTGTTCCACCACCACGCCTCCAAAATGCTACTACTGGTTGTGACACACCTCTCTCCTCTACCCCCTCCTCTTCTTCTTCCTCCATGACCTCTTCCAGTGCTTTTTCCTTGGAAGCAGCGGTACTCCGTAGGCGTTCAAGGGGCTACGCAAGTACGCAGGCAAAAAGATGCCATGCAGTGCTTGCGCTGGTTTGTCTGGGGGACAGGAGCCACACTGGGGAAGATATTTTGTCAGCTCGGCAGGGGCAGGCCAAGAGGTGGTTGATGCCATGCCAGCTTAAGCCAGGGATGGTGGTTTGCGACAATGGCACAAACCTCCTCTCCGCCCTCCAACAGGGACAACTGACCCATGTGCCCTGTGTGGCTCACGTCCTTAACCTGGTGGTGCAGCAGTTCTTGGGCCGGTACCCAGGCTTACAGGATGTCCTGAAGCAGGTCAGGAAAGTCTGTGTGCATTTCCGCCAATCATTTAATGCCAGTACTCGGCTGGCTGAGCTCCAAAAGGAGTTGAACCTGCCCAAGAACTGCCTTATATGTGACCTGCCCACCAGGTGGAACTCAACTTTTGCCATGCTGCAGCGGCTTCACACGCAGCAGAGGGCCATCAATGAGTACCTGTGCAACTACGGCACCAGGACAGGGTCAGGGGAGCTAGTTTTTTCACCACACCAGTGGGGCATGATCAGGGATGCATGCACTGTCCTCTCACCATTTGAGGAGGACACGAGGATGGAGACAGTGCATGCATCAGTGACACTGTACCTCTTGTCCACCTGTTGGAGCATACGCTGCGTGGAATAATGCACAGGGAACTTGAGGCAGAACAGAGGCAGGAAGAGGAGGACTTCCTTGCCTCTCAAGGCCTCCTTTATCCAGACAGTGTTCCTGCTGTCCCACCCATCACACATGAAAAGGAGGATTGTGTCAGCATGGAGGTGGAGCCTGGCACTCAGCATCAGCAGTATTTTAGGGATGATTTACAGTCCCAAGAAACCCACAGACTTGTACGTGTCTGAGAGGAGGTGGCTGTGGATCATGTTGTCCTTAGTAAGCCAGAGGACTCCGGACCAAATGCCTCAGCTAACCTATGCTGCATGGCCTCCCTGATCCTGCAAAGCCTGCAGAAGGATCCTCGTATTCTTCGGATCAAGGAGAGGGACCATTACTGGCTGGCCATTCTCCTTTATCCACGGTACAAGGGTAAGGTTGCGGACCTTATCTTGCCATCGCAGAGGAAGAGACATCTCCGGGAGGCCTTGCAGAAAGGTCTGTGCAATGCGTTTCCAGAGACTGGGAGGTTACAAACTCCTGGTCCTGGACAACGTGTTGCTGAAGCTTCGGTCAGTCACAGAAGGAGCAGTGGAGAAGGTGGCCGTCTGACCGATGCGTTCAGACAATTTTTTAGTCCGCAGCCCCAAGGTATGATCGGTTTAGGCAGAAGAGGAGGGGGTAGAGGAGAGAGTGTGTCACAACCAGTAGTAGCATTTTGGAGGCGTGGTGGTGGAACAACCTCCAACACTACTGCTCCTTGTTCTGCATCCTTCCCAGCTGCCAGAAGAGTGACCCAATGGGCCGTGAAAGATTGGTAACGTCCCTGTCCATGCCTGCTGGACCACGAGTCACCGATAATATGCATCACCAGCGTCTGATTTACATGGTGCAGGAATACCTAGGGGCAAGGTCAGACTTGGACACCTTTCCCACCGAAAATCCTCTGGCTTACTGGGTCTTGAGGATGGATCACTGGCCAGAGCTTGCACAGTATGCAACTGAGCTACTGGCCTGTCCTGCATCCAGTGTTCTTTCGGAACGCACCTTCAGTGCTGCTGGAGGCTTTGTAACCGATCACAGGGTGCGCCTGTCCACCGACTCGGTTGATCGACTGACCTTCATAAAGATGAATCAGTCTTGGATCACCCCCAGCTACCAAGCACCTGTAGCTGATGTAACCAAATATATTTTTTTTAAATGTCACATCTTTTCAAGACTGCCTATGCTGATGCTGAGTGACTGTCCTGTTATGTTGACCGACTATCCTCTTCCTCCTCAATGATCCTGCTGATAGCTTGGAAGAACATTTTTGGTTCTGGGTGACGCCACCAGTGGCTAATACAATTTTTGATGCAATGCTTTTCAGCAGGGCCCATTCCTCCACTCCAACTAGAGTATCTGAGAGAGGTTGCAGTGTCGTGGCACAAGCACCAGTGCCTAAGGCCCAATTTTTCAGCCCCTGTTTAACAGGGGCATTGTCAGAAGCCATGAAACAGACTGAGACAGAAGTACAATCATATCACACTTGTTTATTAATAAAAATGTAAATAGAAAAAAGCGTAGTCAAGCAAAGCCAGAGCCCAGTAGCCAGATCGGGTAGTCAGCCAGTCCAAAGTTCATAAACCAGATCGGGTAATCAGCCAGGCCAGAGGTCAGGGATCCAAGGAGAGCAACTGCAAGCAGGATAAGAAGCCAGGAGGAATGTCAGCAAGCTAGTCTAGAAACAAACAGCAGGAGATGGTTCCTTGTGATGTGACCAATGCGAAGGCAAAGGAAAAAGTGAGCTGGAAGGCTTTAAATAGGCAGGTCAGACGAGCATCATCGGGAACAGCTGGTAACTGTGGAAAGAGAAGAGAGCTGGCAATTAGCTGACAGCTGAGTGGCCAGCCCAGAGGAGGAAGGGATAAGCCAGCCCTGACAGTACCCCTCCAATGATCCCTCTCCAACGGAGGACCACTGGACTTGAGGGGAACTCGCGGAGGAGGACAGGGGCATGTACGGCAGAGGATGAAACCCAGGATTGTTCCTCCGGACCGTACCCCCTCCAATGCACCAGGTACTGTATGCTCCCACGGAACCTACGGGAGTCAACAATGGATTGTACCTCATACTCCTCATGGTTCTCAACCTGAATAGGGTGAGGAAGTGGCACCAAGGTGGTAAATCGGTTACAGACCAACGGTTTCAATAAGGAGACATGAAACACATTTGAGATGCACATACTAGAAGGAAGGTCCAACGCATAAGCTACTGGGTTAATCCTGCAAAGGATACGGTAAGGCCCAATAAACCAAGGTGCAAACTTCAGTGAGGGAACACGAAGCTGGAGGTTGCGAGATGACAGCCAGACCCTGTCCCCAACCTGGTAGGAAGGCGCAGGCAGGCGTCTGCGGTCAGCATGGAGTCTGTACCTATAATTAGCATGATGCAAAGCCTCCTGGACTTGTACCCAAGTGGAACAAAGACCAAGGAGATGCTCCTCTAACGCAGGAATACTCTGAGGAACAAACAAGTCAGGCAACATGGAAGGTTGGAAACCATAATTCGCCATAAATGGAGACAATCGGGAGGCAGAATTCAAGGCACTGTTGTGAGCAAACTCTGCCCAAGGTAATAGGTCAGACCAGTTATGATGGTCAGAAATATAGCAACATAGGAATTGCTCCAAGGACTGATTGGCTCGTTCTGTGGCCCCATTAGACTGTGGGTGATACGCAGAAGAGAACACAAGCTGGACTCCCAACTGTGCACAAAAGGCTCACCAGAACCGGGAGACAAACTGACTGCCCCTATCCGAGACAATCACCTTGGGTAGCCCATGTAAGCGAAAGATCTCCCGAGCAAAAATGGAAGCCAGTTCCTTAGAGGTGGGCAACTTCTTAAGTGGAATACAAGGACACATCTTTGAGAACTGGTCAACCACCATAAGGATAATAGTGTTGCCTTGGGAGTTGGGCAATTCCACAATGAAATCCATAGAAAGGTGAGTCCAGGGCCTCTGTCCATTGGGTATGGGTTGTAGGAGGCCCACTGGAAGGTGTCGTGGAGTCTTACTCTGAGCACACACGGGACAGGCAGCTATGAAGGCAGTAACATCAGCCCGTAGACTAGGCCACCAGAATTGTTGGGAGATGGCCCAAATGAGTTGATTCTTCCCAGGATGGCCAGCTGCCTTGGGAGAATGGTAAGTCTGGAGCACTGCAGTACGGAGACTCTCTGGGACAAAGCAGTGGTCACAAGGTTTATCAGGAGGAGCATGGACCTGAGCAGCAAGAATTTTGTCACCCAAAGGAGAAGTAAGACTGGTGCGAACCGTAGCCAAGATACGATCAGGAGGAATCATAGGAACCGGAGCCGACTCAGACTTGGAAGTGGAGGAAAATTGTCGTGACAAGGCATCAGCCCTTACATTCTTAGTACCGGGTAAGAATGAGACAATGTAATTAAAGCTTGACAAGAAAAGAGCCCATCGCGCCCTTCCGGGAGAGAGTCCCTTAGCCTCAGACAAGAATGCAAGATTCTTATGGTCAGTAAGAAAAAGGACGGGCACAGTGGTACCTTCAAGGAGATGTCTCCATTCTTTCAGGGCTAAAATGATCGCCAACAGCTCTCTGTCACCAATCTCATAATTGCACTCAGCAGGTGACAATTTCTTGGAAAAGTAGCCACACGGATGCAGAACGCTCTCAGAGTTAGGATGTTGAGACAGAAGGGTGCCAACTCCAGTCTCAGAAGCATCAACTTCTAGGATAAAAGGCAACGTAGGATCAGGATGTGCCAACATAGGAGCAGAAACAAAGGCAGCCTTGAGAGTCTCAAAGGCCTTAATAGACTCCGGAGACCAACTCTCAGGGTTACCGTCCTTTCTGGTCATATCAGTCAGAGGCTTGACCAGAGGCGAGAAGTTACGAATAAACTTCCGATAGTAGTTGGCAAAGCCCAGGAAACGCTGCAGAGGATGTAAACCCATGGGTCGAGGCCACTGTAGGACTGCCGACAGTTTCTCTGGGTCCATTGAAAAACCAGCAGTGGAAATGACATAGCCCAGGAATGTAACCTGTTCACGATGGAACTCGCACTTCTCCAGTTTACAATAGAGATTGTTCTCTCTTAGTTTCTGAAGTACACGACAGACATCGGTGTGGTGGCTCTCCAGGGACTTGGAAAATATGAGGATATCATCGAGATAAACCACCACACACAATTGCAACAAATCTTGGAGGACATCGAATAAATTCCTGGAAAACTGCTGGGCGTTACAAAGGCCAAAAGGCATTACCAGGTATTCATAATGGCCAGTTCTGGTATCAAAAGCAGTTTTCCACTCGTCGCCCTCCTTAATGCACACAAGATTGTATGCCCCTTTCAGGTCAAGCTTTATGAAAACCGTTTCTCCCTTGAGGTGGTCAAATAACTCTGTAATCAATGGAATCGGGTAGGTATTCTTAATCGTGACACGATTGAGACCCCTATCAACTATACAAGGTCTCAGTTCACCGCTCTTCTTTTTCACAAAGAAGAAACCAGCACCAGCAGGAGACAAGGACTTGCGGATGAAACCTTGAGAAAGTGTGTCAGCAAAATACTCCTCCATGGCCTTATCCTCCAAGATTGACAAAGGGTAAACCCAGCCACGAGGAGGTATGGCACCAGGTTGAAGGTCAATTGCACAATCATAAGGCTGGTGTGGAGGCAAACTACCGGCTTGACCTTTATCAAAGACATTGCCAAAATCACGCAGGGAGGGGAGTGAAGCGGTGCACAGGACCTTGGATACCTTCAGGGAGCATGTCTCACTGCATTGTGGTGACCAGGAGATAACCTCAGCATGGAGCCAATCAAAAGAGGGGTTGTGCCTCTGTAACCAAGGATAACCAATAACCAGCGGAAATCTGGGTGGGGAAATAATTTGGTATTGGATTATCTCATGGTGAAGAGCCCCTACGGCCATGGACAACGGAACCATCTCATGAGTCACATGGGCAGGCTGTAAAGGCCTCCCGTCAAAAGCCTCAATGGCAAGTGGAGTGTCACGCAGCTGCAGCGGAATCGAGTGCTGCGAAACAAATGCAGCATCAATGAACAGGCCTGCAGCCCCAGAGTCGATTAGAGCCTGTATCTCGATAGATGACTCAGCCCAAGAAAGGGTGACCAAAACCAGGGGCTTATCCTTCTGGATAACTGGGGACGAAACAACTCAACCTAAGGTCTGTCCATGATAGGACCTCAAGGTTCGGGCGTTCCCTGGACGGGTAGGACAAGACTTCAAAAAGTGACCTGCCTGGCCACAATAAAGGCACAATCTCTCCCTCCGCCTAAGGCCCCTTTCACACATGCGGACTGTATGTCTGTATTTCATCCATCCGTTTGCGGATGAAATCCGGACATACATGCATCCCTATGGGACAGCGGGTGTCTGCAGATACACATCCGCAGACACCCGCTATTGTCCGCAACAGTCTGATTCTACAGACGGAGGAAAATCCTATTTTCTATCCGTCTGCAGAGCGGATCGGATGAACATGGACAGACGGTCCGTGCTCGTCCGATACCCATAGAGGAGAGCGGAGAGCTGACAGGGCCCTGCACAGTGTGTGGAGACTGCGCTGTCCGCATCCGGCTCAGCGAGGACAACGGAGCGATCCCCGCTGAGCGAGCGGATCATCATGGGGCGGATCATTACTGATCCGCCCCGTGTGAAAGGGGCCTAAAGGTTCTCTCATCCAGAGAGAGACGCGTGAAGCCCAGGTGCATGGGTTCATCTTCACTGACCAACTCGGTACCAGGAGGCATGGGAGGTGAGGGAGGCATGGGTGGGACTACAAAGCTCGGAGGCAAACGTACAGGAGGCTTCTGCAAGCGCTCCTTAAGAGAAAGTCTTTCTCTGAGACTGGAGTCAATGAGGATGGCAAACGAGATCAAGCTCTCCAGCTCAGTGGGTATATCCCGGGCTGCTATCTCATCCTTGATGGAATCCGAGAGACCATGATAAAAAAGCAGCCACGAGGGCCTCATTGTTCCAAGCAACTTCTGCTGCCAGAGTATGGAATTCAATGGCGTAGTGGGCAACAGTTATCGTACTCCGTTTGATGGACATGAGGCACTTGGCAGCAGAAGCGGAGCGCGCGGGAACATCAAAAACCCTTTTAAAGGAGGCCACAAACTGAGGGTAACTCAAGACAACAGGTTTTTGCGTCTCTCATAGAGGGTTAGCCCAGACCAAGGCTCTCTCAGAAAGCAAAGATATCATGAAACCTACTTTGCTTCTGTCCGTGGGAAACACCTGAGGCAGCATTTCGAAGTATATCTCAACCTAATTGAGAAACCCTCTGCATTGAACTGGATCACCCCCAAATCGCTGGGGAAGTGGAACCAGACATACCTCTTATAGAGGAAATACTCGAGGCGGGTGCCTGCACAGAGACTGGTGCAGCAGCAGGGACGGCCTGCGACTCAGGTTGTACCGGAGCAGCCACCGTGGGGGATTCCAGGTGAGCCGTGCGATTCAGGAGCATTTGTAACATCAAGGCAAACTGATCCATGTGGTGATCTTGCTCATCCAATCTGGAAAAAATATTACCAACAAGTGGATTGACTGTATCTTCTGCCTTTGCGTACTGGCAGAAACCATGAAACAGACTGAGACAGAAGTACACACTTGTTTATTAATAAAAATAAAAAGGTAAATAGAAAAAAGCGTAGTCAAGCAAAGCCAGAGTCCAGTAGCCAGATCGAGTAGTCAGCCAATCCAAAGTTCATAAACCAGATCGGCTAATCAGCCAGGCCAGAGGTCAGGGATCCAAGGAGAGCAACTGCAAGCAGGATAAGAAGCCAGGAGGGATGTCAGCAAGCTAGTCTAGAAACAACCAGCAGGAGATGGTTCCTTGTGATGTGACCAACGCGAAGGCAAAGGAAAAAGTGAGCTGGAAGGCTTTAAATAGGCAGGTAAGCCGAGCATCATCGGGAACAGCTGGTAACTGTGGAAAGAGAAGAGAGCTGGCAATTAGCCGACAGCTGAGCGGCCAGCCCAGAGGAGGAAGGGCTAAGCCAGCCCTGACAGGCATGTAATTACAATTCTTGATATATTTCACAGCAGGGCCCGTTCCTGCGCCCACCGAAAGTAACTGTGAGGACTTACAGTGTTGTGGCACCAGCACCACCACAACCACCAAAGGCCCAATTTTTCTACCACTGTTCAACAATGGCATGTAATTACAATTCTTGATATAATCGTTCACAGCAGGGTGCTCCAGCGCCCACCAAGAGTCACTTTGCGGGCTTACAGTGTTGTGGCAACACCTTAGGCCCACATTTCTGCAGAGCATATAGGGTGGGCCCCTACTTTAAAACATCCAACTTACAAACATCTCCTACTTGCAAACGGAAGGAGACAACAGGAAGGGAGATGAAAAAAGAGGGGTGATAACCTTTCCCTATGTCTCTCTCTGTAAATTCATCATCACTCACGATACCAACCGCCCCACCGACTTCCCAATAAACCCTAAGACGCGCCACACAGGAGCGATCTCCAACTGTAACACTTGCTGACTGATAGCGTCCTGAGCTGTCATCAGATATATAAATGAAGGGGCGGGCATAGTGGTGACATCATTGCCCAGATATGGTCATATTCAGACAATGATGTCATGATCTATGCCGCACCCATTTGCCTACATGGCCAATGTAAGGGAATGGGTGGGGTGAAGTCAGCGGTTGCTAAGGATGCAGCAGTTGCAGGCAGCTGTTTGCTTCCCTAGAAACCAGTGACAGCCAGAGGTCATCACATTCATCTGCACCAAATGCCGTAAACGTTGGATGTTCAGAAGAATGTCGTGTAATGGATCTGAACTGCAATCGGGTTCAAGTTAGATGTCTGCTGCTGGTCCTAATTATGTAGTGTAGATGTGCATGCATGCCGGAAGTAATCACTCTGACTGCTCAGTTCAATCACTTCCTAATCTCTGTTTATTGCAAGGCGGTGTCCAACGTTTTATACACAAAGGGCAATAGAGTATACGTCACTACTATGTAAATTTGGCGAGTCTAAAAGGTACATCCTAGTTGGCTGAAATACAGGAAGAATGCAGGAACTTGATGATGGATGCTTTGTTGATGCTGGCTCATCTCTTTACTTCCTCATACCTCCAGTGCAGGGGCAGCAGGGTGTAGGCGCCATCTGTGGTAATCAAACAGAGCTAAGCTCTTTACTATATAATAAGTAACGAGTTGCATAGAAACATGTATACACATAACGATAATCATAAAAATGCCTATTTTCTTATGTTCATTACATTCATGTAATGCCCCCCCTAAAATTATTATTTTATTTTCTCTTTTCTGTCCCTCGTGCTAAAGGTCCTACTCACCTGGCCCATTCTCTTCAGCAATTCTTTAAGGCTGTAAATAGAAAAGGGCAGCAACTAGCTCACTACACCCCTCGATACAGACCGAGAAGGGCAGTCAGGCGCTACCTATCCCTATAACCATATAGGATTGTGAGATTATGGACAGAGAGTTAAATTAGATCTTGATCTAAATTGATAAATTAAGATCAAGATCTTCTGGGACCCGGCTGGGGCCACCAGAATCACCTCCTTCTGTTTCTGCTTAATCCTGCGGAGAAGGCGTGGAAGTAGTAGAGCTGGAGGAAATGCATAGATCAGTGAGAACTGATCCCCTGGGAAGACTAATGCATCTGTTCCAGCGGACCCCTTGTTTGACATAAAGTTGTCAACCTTATTAATGAATCTGGACGCGAATAGGTCCATGTCCGGAGTACCCCATCTGACATATTGCTAGGAAGAGGTCGGGGTGAAGAGATCATTCTCCCAGAAATAATTGTTGGCGTCTCAAGTAGTACACCTGAAATATTAAAATTGCCGATAGGCAAGGAGTGTTGTGTTCTGCCAAATCTAGACCATTATTCACCTCTTTTTGGGCTGCACGACTTCTCATGCCTCCCCTGGTGATCGATGTAAGCCACCGCCGTGGCCCTGTCAGACTGAATCCTGTCAGGACAGTCCCGTAATCTGACCGCCAAGATTCTATGGCCAGATGTACTGCCTGAAACTTCCAACAAAGTTGATAGGCAAGGTCCTCTAACCTGGACCATCTCTCCTGGACAGAATCTTCTTCCAGGGCTGCTCCCCAGCCTAGAAGGCTTGCATCTGTTGTTAACACCTTGCAGGATAAAGATTTTCCCTCCTGCTGGATAACAACCTTCAAATTTAGGCTCTGACCCATGTTGGGAGCCAAGCATATTGAAAACAAACAAGGCCTGAATCCTCTTTATTCCAGACCGACAGGATGGTGTCTTGAAGCAGTCTTTGAATAAATCTGCGCATAAGGGGCGGCCCTGAAGGAGGCCACCATTTCCCCTAAAAATCTCCTGCAGCCAAATGAAGTAATTTTCCTTTATCCTGATAAATTGAATTAGTCCTACAATTAAACTGATTCCCGTTTGGGGTAAGAATACCTTCTTCTGTATGGTATCTCTAACCAGCCCACAAGTAACCTCCTTGATGGTTTTAAGGAGAATCTTCCTAGGCTGAGAGTCCAACCTAGAGATTTCAGATATCTACAGCTGAGATCAGACTCTGGTTTTAGACCTGAGACTGAATGATCTATTAAAAGTAGATCCTTTTAATAGGCTAGGACCGCTATGCCCTGAGCCCTTAACCTGGCTGCCAGAATCTTTCAAAACACTCGTAGTGCTGTGGCTAAGCCGGATGGCAGTGCCACGATTGAAAAAATAATTTTATATTTCAAACCGCAGAAATTTCTGGTAAGCGGGAAACTTTAGCACATGGAGATATGCAACTTCCCTCCTTGCAGGATGGACACAGCCGATCGAATTATGAAAGGATCGGATGTTCAAGTGCTGATTCAGATCTCCGAGATCTAGAATGGGTCTCTAGAATGGGTCTTTCCTCTCTGTTTGGCTCTGAGACCTTAAAAGGTTTGCGCCAAAAAAAAAAAACCTGTTCCACTAAGGCAATCTCGGATATCACCGACTGGGATAACAGCTAATCCAGAGGCCAGAAAGAGAGACTTCTCTTCTTTCTCTGGAACTTTAGGAGCGATCTTTGAGGAGACGGACACTCTTGCATAAAGACTGCCGCCTCAGCAGCCCCAAGGACCCCACAGACAGCACCCAAACAGGACCTGAACCCCAGACCCTCGGATCGAAACCTGACTGGGCCATCCGGGCTCTTGGCACTCTAGATGTAACCTAGAGAAGAAAATCGCAGAAATCCCTCTGCTCTTAACATTGTTCCTGCCAGACTTTGAGAATCGCAGGACCTTTCTACTCACCCGAATGAGTGGGGGTGCTCCTTCATGAGAAGGCCTTAGCATTCTGCTTTATGGGCTTTCTGCTCCCAAGATCCTGGTGCGGCCCCTGGGAACTAAGGCATAGGAGAGGCTGCACGATTAAAGGAGAACTGTCTGAACCTCCTAATACTGGTAAAGAGAGCTTTACTCCTTTTGGATATACTTATCCATTCTAAATAGTCGTACTCCAGAAAGGGACACAGACTGGCTAAGGGTTTTCACCTGGTGCTTCGGCTGATTAATATTTCAGCCACAGACCTCTATAAAAATGCACTAGTCCAAGTATAAGCCAAAGGGCTTAAACGATCGAGTCCTTCATAGCATCTGTGAGACACAGATCAGGCTGAACTTTCAGGTATCTCACACCTGTTCCTTATCCCCTTGGAGTCCATATTCCAATGCATTGGCGTGACTCAAAATGTGCTCCACCAAAATAGTGGAGCAGACGTTAAAGGGTTAATGGACTGAGCTACTCCTTTTGCAGCCAGAACTGCAAAAGGACCCTGAGGACTAGATGGGAATCTGCTATGTTTAGTCCTACTATGGAGAGACACCATAGCAATAATCTTTTAAATGGTAGAAGAAAAAACCTGTTTGTATGAAATACACAGGGACAGAAGTGTTCTACCCTTGACGGATCATCTGACTGGCTGTATTTTTCTTTTTTACCTTTTAGGGGAGGAAGACATCCTTTTGGAAGGGTTTTTAGATGGTGGATACCATTAACCCTTAGAGGAGTTCCTGGACCCCTTGTCACTGATAGCTTACAGTACAAAGCAGAGGCAGTACCAGCAAAAGAATGTTTCACTTGCTAGGCTATAGTACAGTACAAAAGTTGCTATTAGTCCTAGCTATACAGTACAATGTTGTCAACAAAAGGGGGATGCCTGTGTCACCAAACCTGACCAGCAACCACTCTGCTCTGTCCCTCCACCGCCAGACTGCAGCTTTCCCTGTATAGCTTAAATTACTTCCTCCACGTGTGGCCAGCGTCTGATGCCATTTAGCCATGCCCCCTTCTTCCTCTTTCAACAGGGAAGTGTGTGAGCGCAGGCATCATGGCGGGCGGGCGGCGGGGGGATAAATTCTCCGCCTGAGAAGAGGCCGCGTCCTGCCCAAAAAACTTTTTTTTAAGAAAAAGAAGCAGCTGGCTGGCATTAAAAGGATCAAAAACCGCCAAACTGGGGGCCCAGAAAGTGATCAGAACCCCCCTTCATACCTGAGGGTCTGAGCTGGCTTGAACGGAGAGGAGAGTGGAGCTTCTGCTGTTTCCAGCATCAGAATGGTGAGTGCTCAATACAGCCTCCAGGGGTGACACATATATATGACATGACAACACAATACATGGAAGGAGAGATTCCTGAGAAAATCTCCCCTACCTTTCCTCGCTGCAGGGTTTATCAGAGATAAAAAAAAACAATCTTCGCCCTTCACGGTAGGCTCCGAAACCTTGAAAGGAAACCTTCAGGAACAGGGGTACACTCAGGTAATCCCGCAATCCTGGACCTGCGAGAAGACCCTGCCAGTAAACTTTTATTGGCTTTCTACCAAAAAGTACCGGATCCCAGGGCCCAGATTTAAAAGCATTTGCAAGCAAAACCTTGTGTCTTCGGATGACGAGACCCGGGTACCATTCATTTAGTTCATTATGGAGATATCAGAATGGATCCGGTCAGGGTGGCTGGCTCTCATCAAAGGATTACTGCCCGTGGGGCTCAGTACACACATCCTTACATGTGCCCAACACCTTAGACACTGGCGAAAAAACTGAGGACTTCCAGTAATGGGAGGGATTATATGGGGGAAGTTCACTCCTTAAAGGGCATGCCAGTGTCCAGCACCTGATATATGCCAATATAACCCACATAGTTATTACTATGGCTCTGTGTCCCCTGATGTAAGAAAAGAAATATACAAATGCATAATATAAACAGATAGAGTTCAGCAGTACCATTAGAAAATTGCTTACCCAACACGTCAATTGGCAAGTACAAAACCCAGCTGTTCAAAAAGCTCCCCCCCCCCCATGGTGAACAAGGGGGATTGTGTGGAATTAAGTCTAGATAGAGGTAAGGGTAGATCTATATAAAGAAATAGGTTGGATATTACCCATACAGGGAATATATATGATGCACCGGGGGGGAGTGGGGGAGAAGGAAAGAGGGAGAAGGGAAAAAGAGGGGGGGGGGGTGGAAGAGAGAACCAGCGGGGGGAGGGGAAAAACGGGATGGGATCAAGAGGGAAAAGGAAGGAGAGAATGAGGGGGAAAAAGGGGGGAGGAAAGAAAGGAAAACCAAGGGGAAGGGAAATGGGGAGGGAAGCAGAAGGAAGAAGGGGAAGGAACGGAAGAGAAAGGAGAGGGAAGGGGCCACGGGTAAGGAGGTGAGAGGGACGGGCAGTGAAGGGAAGGAAGTGCATATACAGTATCTCACAAAAGTGAGTACACCCCTCACATTTTTGTAAATCTTTTCTTCTATCTTTTCATGTGACAACACTGAAGAAATGACACTTTGCTACAATGTAAAGTAGTGAACCCATCATTCTGAGAAAACTAGGAGAGAGTTGAACATCTCTCTGCGCCAATGTAGCAGGAGCTGCCAGCAGTCGGCTGAATGTAACATGGAGAAAGGTGTCAAACAAAAGGAGGGAAATTACATGGGCTTGGACTGTGTTGTTCATTTAAGAGATTCTATCTTGCTTGCAATGTTTTGCTGTCTATGTGTGCTTCATCTAAGTACACAGACACTTCTCTCTCCCTACTCAAGTCTTTAGTTTCCCAACTGTTAGACAAACCTGATGAAATATAAAATATATATTATTCTATTATATCTATAGATATTATTCTATTTGCTAGTTTTTAATAACATCTCACACCTCCCCCTTTCTTATTTTCTTTATAAATTAGAATGTAATACATTTTGTCAGAACGGATACTTTAAACACAGTGATTGCGTTCTGTGAATCTGTTACCTTTATTTTCAGCATTCCAACCAGAAATTTCCATAACACTTAACTGATGACCTACAACTGTTTTATAACGTCACCTATGAGCAAAGTATGGGTATCGAGATGTGGAAATCTGTTCTCCTTATGAATTGTTACTTACATGATGAAGATCAGCCATGGATTATATTTGAGGTGTATATCAGGGTGTGCTTCTTCCCCACATGAGAGCTGTGATGTCCAGCAACATTCATATAGAAGACATTTCCCACACTCAAGGCGCTAATACACCTCGAGGGTTGTGTGGGGTCCCCGATGTACAGGAAGACAGGACTTCAGTGAGGAATAATTCCCTCACTCTGGGCAGAAGGATAGCTTCTCCCCCGTGTGAGATCTCTGATGTCTGAAAAGACTGGACTTGTCTGAAAAACATTTCCCACAGTGAGGACAGGAATATGGCTTCTCCCCTGTGTGAGATCTCTGATGTCTGTAAAGATGGGACTTCTGTGAAAAACATTTCTTGCACTCAGGACAAGAATACATCTTTCCCCCTGTGTGAGATCTCTGATGTATGTAAAGACTATACTTGTATGAAAAACATTTCCTGCATTCAGGGCAAGAATATGGCTTCACCCCTGTGTGAGATCTCTGATGTCTGTTAAGATGGGACTTCTGTGAAAAACATTTCCCACACTCTGGGCAAGAATACATCTTCTCTCCCGTGTGAGATCTCTGATGTGAGTAAAGACTGGACTTGTATGAAAAACATTTCCTACACTCAGGACAGCAGTATGGCTTCTCCCCTGTGTGCAATCTCTGATGTGTGTAAAAGCTAGATTTGTCTGAAAAACATTTCCCGCACTCAGGACAGGAATACGGCTTCTCCCCGGTGTGAGTTCTTTTATGCACATTAAGACCAGATTTAAAACGGAAACATTTCCCACACTCAGTACAGGAAAAGCTCTTCTCTGTTGGAAGGACGGCCCCGTCCCTCACAGTCTGAGGTTCCTCAGGATAAGAGGAATACGATGGTCCATCTACACTGTGTGGTGCCGGATGGACATTTGAGGTAGTCGGGTTTTCTCCTGGACTATACTGTGTGATGTCCTCATCTTCTACTTTACAGTCTGGAGACAAAGTGAGACAATCCTCTGAGGTTTTCCTCATCTCCCGTCCATCTACTAAAATAGAAATACAAAGATTATTACTAGACATGAGCTGATTGGTTCCCCTAAACCAGGACTCCGCCCACATCAGGCAGCTTTGTCTCTGAGGATCTTACAATTCCCCCCTCAAGGTAACTAGTAAATGGGTCCTCTGATCTCCTACCAGATCATTTCTTTATTCATGGACCTTAGTCAGAGAGTGAGGAAACAACGAGAACTGTCTTTTATAGGAGTGACAGTGATGAGGGGATTATAGGACGAGTGTCCCCTCCCCCTCTATCACTCATTGCCATCTTCCCAACACAAGAAGTCCTGCACTTCCTTATTTAGTCCATGATTTAGTCATGAATAACAGCGGGGCTGAGCCCCACCAGAGGTCAGAGAGTGAGGATGGGGGAGAACAACCAAGATGAAGACTGGACTGATCCTGAAGACCCCGATCATTGGGTTATTGACTCCTCCCTCATTATCACTTTCTGTTTAACCACTTCAATACCAGGCAATTTTGCCCCTTCCTGCCCAGGACAATTTTGAGCTTTCAGTGCTGTCGCACTTTGAATGACAATTGCGTGGTCATACAACACTGTATCCAAACTCATTTTTTATCATTTTCTTTCCACAAATAGAGATTTATTTTGGTGGTATTTGATCACCTCTGCAGTTTTTATTTTTTGCTAAACAAACTAAAAAAGACCGACATTTGTGAAAAAAAACATTTTTCTCCTTTTCTGTTTTTAAAATTTTGTTTTCTCCTTCACGGACGGGCACTGATGAGTCAGCACTGATACGTAGAACTGATGGGCACTGACAGTCAGCACTTATGGGCACTGATAGGTGGCATTGATGGACACTAATAGATGGCACTGAAGGGCAGCACTGATAGGTATTAATGCTGGGCACTGATTGGCACTGTGATGGACACTGATTGGTAGTGATGGACGAACTTCCGACGGGACGTTTCGCGAACGCGAAATGCGAACGGACCCAAACGTTCGCGAAACAGAACGTTCGCCGCGGGCCCCATTGACTTCAATGGGAGGCGAACTTTGCAAACCTTCATGTCGAATTTGCGGCCACGTGGTAATTATTAGGGGGTAAAACGTAGTCCCACCATCTGGACAATGACATAATACATGTATGAGGTGAATTTGGGATCGATAACTACAAGCATTTTTATTTTATTTGGGAAATTGTTCTAACAATTCAGGACTATGGAGCTAATGAAGGCAATGGAGGAGAGGGAAGGTCAGGGACCAGGGTAGGCAAAGAAGAGGGTGCAGGAGATGATCACCAGCAGCGTGACATACCGGAATGACACATGCACCGTGTTAGAGGCATCTGACAGCAGCACCGTAATACAGAGCACTGACAGCAGCACCGTGACATACAGCGCTGACAGCAGCACCGTGACATACAGCGCTGACAGCAGCACCGTGACATACAGCGCTGACAGCAGCACCGTGACATACAGCGCTGACAGCAGCACCGTGACATACAGCGCTGACAGCAGCACCGTGACATACAGCGCTGACAGCAGCACCGTGACATACAGCGCTGACAGCAGCACCGTGACATACAGCGCTGACAGCAGCACCGTGACATACAGCGCTGACAGCAGCACCGTGACATACAGCGCTGACAGCAGCACCGTGACATACAGCGCTGACAGCAGCACCGTGACATACAGCACTGACAGCAGCACCGTAAGCAGCCCCAGGAGGAAGTCAGCACAGCACAGGGATGGTGTGATCCCCTCATAATAAGAACCCCCAGGAGGAAGTCAGCACAGCACAGGGATAGTGTGATCCCTTCATAATAAGAACCCCCAGGAGGAAGTCAGCACAGCACAGGGATATCATAAGCAGCCCCAGTAGAAATATGACACCGCTCAACCTCTTCAAAGAGGAGGGTAGGGGCATATAGTACGGTGTGCTTTTTTGGGTCAAGGAAGTGAGCCAAATGAATTAAGAAGGTCTGTGTGCTTGATTAAAAAAATAGTTTATAGACATATACATGGTCTACTGGTCACATGTGTTGAATTCCTCCGAGATCCATGCCTCATTCATTTTTAGAAATGTGAGGTAGTTAACACTGTGGTGAGCTAGGCGAGTACGCTTATCGGTCACAATCCCCCCTGCTGCGCTGAACGTCCTTTCGGACAGGACACTGGATGAGGGGCAAGCCAACAGTTCGATTGCAAATTGGGCAAGCTCTGGCCAGAGGTCAAGCCTGCCCACCCAGTAGTCTAGGGGTTCATCACTCCTCAGAGCGTCCACATCGGCCGTTAACCCAATGTAGTCGGACACCTGACGGTCTAGGCGTTCCCTGATGCTGGATCCGGATGACACCTGTCGATGGGTCGGCTGAAAGAATGACCTCATATCCGAAGTCACCAACACATCTTCAAACCGGCCTCTTCTTGCAGGCGCTGTTGGATTGGTACCCGCAAATCCTTCTCTGGGAGTGGGAATTGCTCCTCTGCCAGCGCACGCAAAAGCAGAATGCAGCATTTCTCGAAGCAAGGCCTGGAAGTGCTGCATTCTGACAGCCCTCTGCGACGGCGGTAACATTTCCGCCATTTTGTGTTTGTACCGGGGGTCTAAGTACGTTGCCACCCAGTACTGGTCCTTGACCCTCATGCTTTTTATACGGGGGTCCCTATTAAAACACTGGAGCATGAAGGCCCCCATTTGCACTAAAGTGGAAGCGGTGTGGTGGCCTGGCTCCTGCTCATCATCCAGGATAATGTCGTCCTCTTCATTCTCCTCTCCCCATCCACGCACAACAGGGATCCCAGAAAGGTTTAAAGCATGCTCTTCTTGCTCCTGCTCATCCGCCCCGGCACCATCCTCCTCTGACTCCTCATCAGACTCCTGTTGTTGACTTGTCTCAGATAGAGTAGCCCCCCCTGGGAATTCATCCAGCATTGCGACTTCCTCATCTTCCCGCTCCTGCTCCTCCACAGCCTGATCAATGACACGACGCAATGCACGCTCCAGAAAGAAGGCATAAGGTACCATGTCACTGATGGCGCCATGGCTGCGACTGACCAGTTTGGTGATCTCCTCAAATGGCCGCAGAAGTCTGCATGTGTCGCGCATGAGCAGCCACTGGCGCGGTGAAAAAAAACCCAGCTCCCCAGAACCGTTTCTTTCGCAGAGTTCATACAGGTAGACGTTAACTGCACGTTTCTGCTGGAGCAGCCTATCAAGCATATAGAAGGTTGAGTTCCATCGCGTCGGGCAATCGCAAATAAGACGTCTGACCGGCAGATGGTGTCGCCGCTGAATGTCAGCAAGGCGAGCCATGGCCGTGTAAGATCTTCTGAAATGGGCCGAGATTTTCCTTGCCTGCCGCAAGATGTCCTGGACCCCAGGGTATTTGACAAGGAATCGCTGCACGACCAAGTTTAAGACGTGTGCCATGCACGGCACGTGCGTGATTTTGCCCTGTTTCAATGCGCTAAGCAGATTGGCACCGTTGTCACACACCACTTTACCAACTGTCAAATTGAGCGGTGTTAGCCACTCATCTGCCTGTGAACGCAAAGCTGAAAGGAGTGCCGGGCCAGTGTGGCTCTTTGCTTCCAGGCACAACAGACGCAGCACGGCATGGCAACGTCTCACCTGGCATGTGGAATAGGTTCTGGGGAGCTTGGGCGGTGCAGTGGAAGAGATGCTAGCAGCGGAAAAGGAGGAGGCAGCTGAGGAGGAGAGGGAGGAGGATGGAGTAGGAGGAGGAGAAGAAGAGTCAGGCCTGCATGCAATCCGTGGCGGTAAAACCAAATCTACACGGGTGCCACGGGTTACATGCTTGACGGCCGTCAGAAGGTTCACCCAGTGGGCAGTAAAACTGATATACCTTCCCTGCCCGTGTTTGCTAGACCACGTGTCTGTGGTCAGATGTATCTTGGCACCGACACTGTGTGCCAGAGATACATTCACTTGCCGCTGAACATGGCCATATAGCTCTGGGATGCCCTTCTCTGAGAAATACTTCCTTCCTGGGACCTTCCATTGTGGTGTTCCAATGGCCACAAATTTGCGAAAGGCCTCCGAGTCCACCAGTTTATATGGCAGTAGTTGGCGGGCTATGAGTTCTGACAAGCCAGCCGCCAACCGTTGGGCAAGAGGGTTATCGGGCATCATCATTTTTTTACGCTCAAACATTAGGCCCACGGAAGCCTGCCTTTTTGCAGAAAAATGTGAGCTTGGCGTGATGGAAGGTGGAGTGGAGGACAATTGTGAGGAGAGAGGAGAAGGAGAAGTAGAAGACGAGGCTGGACGGTGAGAGCCTGCAGTGTGGCTTTGTGTGTTCCGTTGCTCCCACTGGGCTCGGTGATGGCTGCTCATGTGCCTTCTTAAGGCGGTCGTCCCTAGGTGAGTATTGGGCTTACCGCGACTAACGCGTTGACTGCAAAGATTGCAGATGGCAACGCTATTGTCAGCAGCGGACACGTTAAAAAAAGCCCACACTGCGGAGCCATGTGCCGGTGTCCTGGGAGCGCCAGATGTGACCGTACATGGTCGATGACTCGCTCCTGATACATTTGCAGTCTGCTTTGTCCCTGCTGTGCAATGTAAGTCATTGCTGCTTCTCCTCCCTATCTGCTGGTCCATATCTCCCTCTGAACTCCCCTCCTCTTCCTCTCTTGTGGGCACCCACGTGACATCACTAGACACGTCATCATCAACGTCACCTTCCCCACCGCTATAAGTAGAGATCTCGGAGTAGGCAGCAACACCGGGGACCAACCTCCTCCTTGGGCTGATCTGGGTACTGGCGTCAGACTGCTGAGTAGCGCTTGTTGCTACCTCCTCTTCCTGATCCAATACCAAGAGTGGCTGCGCATCAGAAATGTCCTCTTGATATGGATCGGAAAATAATTCCAGTGACTCAAGCGGAAGGTATGTGGTGGTGGTGGTGGTGGTCGTGTTGTTGGTGGTAGTGTCTTTGGGGGTGCACATAGCAGAGAGTGAAGAAGAGGGTGCAGATCGAGAGGATGAGGAGGGTGCAGAAGAGTAAGGCTGAGCGAGCCACTCAACCAAGTCTGGTGCATCCTTTAAAGTAATTGAACGCACCTTCTGCAACTTCCCACTTTGGCTCAAGCCTGTTGCTCCTGCCCTACCCCTACCACCCCTGCGGAAGGGCCTGCCTCTTCCTCTGCATGTCATTTTTTAAATGACCCTGTGACAAAACTCTTAGTCCCTATACCGCTGAAGGACTGCTGCAGTATAGGTGAGCGGTCAGCAGTGGTGCACGTCAACCCTATCTATTGTGGACCTATAGCGGTCCTTACAGAACAGCAGACTGTACCGCACTCAAGCCTATGTACCGTAGCACCCTATACCAAGTTACCAGTCCTTATAAGAACTTTTGTGGACCAAGCAGGTTGTGTATTAGTGTTTAGCAGACTGTACCTCAGTCCCTATACCGCTGAAGGACTGCTGCAGTATAGGGCAGCGGTCAGCAGTGGTGCACGTCAACCCTATCTATTGTGGACCGATAGCGGTCCTTACAGAACAGCAGACTGTACCGCACTCAAGCCTATGTACCGTAGCACCCTATACCAAGTTACCAGTCCTTATAAGAACTTTTGTGGACCAAGCAGGTTGTGTATTAGTGTTTAGCAGACTGTACCTCAGTCCCTATACCGCTGAAGGACTGCTGCAGTATAGGGCAGCGGTCAGCAGTGGTGCACGTCAACCCTATCTATTGTGGACCGATAGCGGTCCTTACAGAACAGCAGACTGTACCGCACTCAAGCCTATGTACCGTAGCACCCTATACCAAGTTACCAGTCCTTATAAGAACTTTTGTGGACCAAGCAGGTTGTGTATTAGTGTTTAGCAGACTGTACCTCAGTCCCTATACCGCTGAAGGACTGCTGCAGTATAGGGCAGCGGTCAGCAGTGGTGCACGTCAACCCTATCTATTGTGGACCGATAGCGGTCCTTACAGAACAGCAGACTGTACCGCACTCAAGCCTATGTACCGTAGCACCCTATACCAAGTTACCAGTCCTTATAAGAACTTTTGTGGACCAAGCAGGTTGTGTATTAGTGTTTAGCAGACTGTACGTCAGTCCCTATACCGCTGAAGGACTGCTGCAGTATAGGGCAGCGGTCAGCAGTGGTGCACGTCAACCCTATCTATTGTGGACCGATAGCGGTCCTTACAGAACAGCAGACTGTACCGCACTCAAGCCTATGTACCGTAGCACCCTATACCAAGTTACCAGTCCTTATAAGAACTTTTGTGGACCAAGCAGGTTGTGTATTAGTGTTTAGCAGACTGTACCTCAGTCCCTATACCGCTGAAGGACTGCTGCAGTATAGGGCAGCGGTCAGCAGTGGTGCACGTCAACCCTATCTATTGTGGACCGATAGCGGTCCTTACAGAACAGCAGACTGTACCGCACTCAAGCCTATGTACCGTAGCACCCTATACCAAGTTACCAGTCCTTATAAGAACTTTTGTGGAACAAGTGAGTTGTGAATGTTTAGCAGACTGCAGCAGAAGGGCAGCAGTCAAGTATAATATCCTTTCTATATTTGGAAGAAAGAATATTATACATGTACAAGCCTATTACTGTACCACTGATACCAGTCCTGAAAAGAACCTTTGTGGAACTAATAATAACAGCAAGTCTTTAAAATTACCCTCACTGCCTGACAACACTGCTTCCTTCCTGTCCCTATACAAATTGGCAAAAAAAGAGAACGATTAGTGGTTACTGGAACAGCTCTTTTGTGGACCTTGATAGTAACAGCTAATGATGATGATGATGATGATGATGATGAAAGACTAATCTGGCTGTCCCTGTAGCATACACCGTCCTTTCCCTTTCTCTAAACTAACAAAAGACACTCAGGCTGCTGCAAGAATCAGCAGCACAGCAAACCTATCAACACCTAACACCTATACCAGTCCTGAAAAGAACTTTTGTGTACCAAATAGCTAGTGGTTTATCTCTCCCTACTCCACACAGGAACCTGTCCCTATCGTAACAGAAGAAAGAATGTAAAATGGCCACCGGATCGGGTGTATTTATAGGTTAGGGGGAATGTACAAGTGTCCATGTGCTGTCATGTCTCAATTGGCTGTCCTGTATCACATGATAAACGTGTCACCAAAGGTTAAAGTTCTTGTATACATTAAACACGTAAGTCCGCCGCGGCGAACGACGGAAAAAGGCGTTCGAACGTGCGGACCGCGAATGTCGGAAATTCGCCGCGAAACGACCGCCGGGCGAACCGTTCGGCCATCACTACTGATTGGCACTGTAGTGGGCTCTGATTGGCACTGTGATGGGGACTGATTGGCAGCTGATTGGCACATCTGATGGGGCTGTGCTGATAATTGATGTGCTGATTATCAGCACCCAGTCAGGATAACAGAATCACTTCCTGGCTGTCATTCTGTTATAGGCCGGGCAAGAAGTGGTTAAGGTCCCAAAGTTTGAGGATGTTATTACATTATTACCAACATGTAAAAGCCAGTGCTCCAATTAAATCATCACATATACAATGTCCAGCAAGAAGAAAAAGGGGAGCAAAAGAAGTAAGGCCTATGTAATATACAACTTATATCTAGGATACAAAAGTAAGGACTGAAAAGGTTGGACTTGATGAACTTGTGTCTTTTTTCAACCTTACTAACTATGTAACTAGGACTATATAATGTACAACATATTGTATAAGATACAACAGATAGGACTATATAGTATCAGAATGATGTAATGTACGACAGAGTATATAGTGCAGGGGTCAGGAGTATATAATGTACAATATAAATTATACAGTGTAAGGGTCAGGACTCATAATATTGGTGTTCAGTAATCAGTGGAAGATTAACTGTTTACATGAGACAAGTTGCAGAGGTCCCACACCGCTGCCTCCCATCTCCTGAGACTGCACTCAGTGACTTGGGTCTGAGACTATACAGACATATCCCTCCACCCGGCACAGCCAGCAGACAACAGAGCAAGTAATCCTGGGATTACACATACCTCAGGTGCCTAGGTCTAGTAACACCTATGGTGAAAATCAACATTTTGCTGCCAGCTGATCCCCAGAATCGCCATAAATCCAGTCTAGATACATAAATTGTGTCGGCAGCACAGAGAAGGAAGATTATCCGAGAGAAATCCAGGAATACAGGACGGGGAACACAGCTCAGGAAAGTGACCAGGGGATTACAGGCTGATATCATCCAGCCCCCGCCCTACTCTGGACCAATCAGTGAGCAGTATGGGTGGAGGAATGTATTTAGTGTTAATGACCCACCTGTGCTGATCTCTGTAGGAGTGTCCTCCTCTATAAATGTCCCCGTTATTCCATCCTCCTCCATAGACTGCTGATCATCCCTCACATACCTCTCTTCTTCTTCTGATTTCACCTCAACATTTATATCTATCAGATCTTCACCCTAAACAAAGAAAATGAGAGAAAATATCATATATAAAAATATAAGCTTTAGTATTCTGACATCACATAAAAAATCCACACATTGTCTTCACAAGTACATACTCTAGATCCTCGGTTTCACCAACCTTGTAACAGTGGGGGATGGTGTGATCTTCCTGTGTGGAATCCCGGGAATACAGAGGACGGGAACATCTTTCTGGTGGGTTCCTGGTATTTGGTGGCTCCATCATATCCTTGTGTCCTTCTGAAAACTCCTCCATCACTCCATACTCCTCATCTCCCTCTTTATACTCTTCTTTAACATCAATATTATCATCCCAGAGGTTCACACTCTGTAAGATGTAATAAAACATTCCGTGTATCAAACATTATTGTGTATATAAATCAGAACTACCAACAATTGTCAATCATCTACCTGATGATGGTGGGGGATGGTGTGACCTTCCTGTGTGGAATCCTGGGAATACAGAGGACGGGGACATCTCTCTGGTGGGTTCCCATTACTGGATCCATCTGTAGGAAACACACACACTGACTGAATACACTGTTTCTATGTGTTTATCAGATGATGGGGGATCTAGGTGGAGCCTCCGTACTGCTCTCTCCTTTACAATAAAGTCTCCTCTTACCCGGTGATGTGAGGGGCGGCTGATTGTCCATCATGACGTCCTTGTAGAGATCCTTGTGTCCTTCTAAATATTCCCACTCCTCCATGGAGAAATAGACAGTGACATCCTGACACCTTATAGGAACCTGACACACACAATGATACAGTCACCATCCAGACACATCCCTTGTCTGTTACTGGATAATGTCCCAGAATCCTCCTCACCTCTCCTGTCAGCAGCTCCATCATCTTCTTGGTGACTTCTAGAATCTTCTCCATGTTGTGTCTCTCAGGTTTTAGGGAGTCACATGGAGGCACTGTGATGGTCATATGATCACCTGACTTCACAAGAGGAAATCTCTGTATTGAGGAACCAATAGGAATATCATGTTAGAATCCCAGAATCCTCCTCACCGGTCAGGTCTGTGTTTTATTAATAGAGATAAGAGTGATGTCATGTGACCTCCCAGAATCCTCCTCACCTCTCCGGTCAGCAGGTAGATGATCTCCAGGGTGAAGTTTAGTATCCTCTCAGTCACGTGACTCCGGTCCTCCTCCATCCTCATTGATGCGGTCATGTGACCTATGTGGGTTTCTCTGTAAATGAAAAGTGGAGAATTATCTGAACTGTATGGGTTGTATAATATTAAAATGGGGATATAAGGGGTTAATAGATGGACTGCCCTCCATGGGAATTGGGACATGTAGACCGGGTCATCTAGCATTTGTTGTGTTCCCAGCAAACCTGAACTTGGCCTGCCTTGTCAAACAGAAGTAGAAAACCAACAATAACCTTTTTTTTACTATCAGGAAGAAGACTTTATTTCTTGTCCTTTGACTAAAGACAGATATGTTTGTATGAAGCCCCAACAGGCCGAAATGCAGAGTGAGAAGCTACAGACATCACAGGGGGTCCTTATGCCAAGCGGGGGGGGGGGGGGGGGAAAGGGGTCTGAGAACAGCCATGATGTCAGTGCGCTGGAGCTGGTGATAGTGATAGTGAAAGGTTTCTGTTCCTTTATCTATACCAGACCCTTGTCCAAGATGAGGGTCTGGTATAGATGTTCAGAGAGGACTAAATCCTAAAACTAAAATCGTGTGGGGGTTTCCCCTAGAAATACATACCAGACCCTTATCTTTGATGGGAGTCTAATATACTGTAGATGTTAATGGGGAAGCTCTCACAATAGAATAAAACTGCCTGTGGTCCAACCTAAATTCCACACGAGACCCTTATCTGAGTATGCAAATTGGCAGGTAGAAACAGCGGGCAAGCACGCGCCAAAAATAAGGGGGCCTTAGATTCCTCCCCCCAGGTGAATGTGTAAGGGTACATATACCTGTAGGATGTTTAGCAAATAATGTGAGCCCAGCTTTAATGGATTAATGAATGTAGAAAATATGTCTTGGATAAAATGTGTTTATGGGAGGCTGAATAGGACTGGGGACAAGGGGAGCCCAAACAGGTTGCTGGGCTCCTTTTTTCCTCTTTTCCCCCTCCCTTTTTCCTCCATTGGGAGGCCCCCCAATTAAAATGTTTGGGGGTGTGGAATATATATATTTCTCTCTTTCTTTTTTTTACCCAATGGATTTGGCACTATATTGCGGAGCTACAGATCCTCCCGGATACGCAGCGCCTCTGTGACCAGATATCGTATGCCAATCTAAGCTTTACCTCTACTCACCATGAGTGACCTCAGATTTGGATCTTTAAATATCAGAGGCCTGATTACGCCCCAGAAAAGATTGCAAATAATATATGATACACATAAACAAAGGTAAACATTCTTTTTTTTTTTGCAAGAATCAAGTATCTTTGCAGATGACTTCGTTATATATGTATCCAATCCAAAAATAGCTTTTCCAAATATTTTCTATGAATTGGAACAATTCGGGCTTATATAGCAATTTTAAAGTAAATGTTGCAAAATCTCATTGTCTCAATATAACTTTATCAATAACGAGGAAAAAAATGCTAGAAAATAACTTATTTTCAATGAGAATTACAATCCCTTAAATATTTAGGGGTGAATATTGCCCCCTTATGCCGCGTACACACAATCGGAATTCCGGCCAGAAAAAGACCCATAAGAGCTTTTCATCGGAAAATGAGACCGCGTGTATGCTCCATTGGAATTTAGCTGTCCGAATTCCCGCCAGCCAAAAAATTGATAGCATGTTCTCAATTTTCCCGACGGAAAAACTCTCTATCGGAAATTCCGATCGTGTGTATGCAATTCCGACACGCCAAAACTCACGCATGCTCAGATTCAACTAGGAGATGGAAGCTATTGGCTACTGGCTATTGAACTTCCTTTTTCTAGCCCCGTTGTACATCACCGCGTTATAAACTATTGGAATTTGGTGTGGCCGTGTGTAGGCAAGACAGCTTGAGTGGAATTCCGTCGAAATTCTGTCGGGAAAACCATCAGAGCTTTTTCAGACGAAAATTACCATCATGTGTATGCGGCATTAGAGGAAAAAAATGTATGAACCAAATTATCTTCCCCTTCTTAATTCCATAATTAGTAGATTGCAGTATATGGCCAAAGAGAAACACTCTTGGCTAGGGAGAATGGCAATATATAAGATGGATATCTTCCCCTGCTTTTTGTATTTATACCAAACATTGCCCATAGCTCTTCCTCTGACTTTCTTTCGGCCTCTAAGATCTAGCCTACTTCAATATATTTGGCTAAATTCTTCGGCTAGACTCCGTTAAGATATTCTGGTAAAGTGTTAGATGTGGGAGGAGCAGGTCTACCACAGATGGAATTTTTATTACATAGCTGAAGTATTGACTCGAATATTGGACTGATTCCATTGTGAGAGAACAAAACAACGGGTAGCTATTTAACAGCAAATAATTGAGGTACCCGACCTCCCTTCTGTGGACTGCACCTAAATTACACCCATTTAGACAAACACTCCCACCCTTGACCCAGGGCCATCTTTAATATTGATTGGACCTTGGGCAAAACTTTTCTTGCGCCCCCCCCCCCCCCCCCCCCCCCCATGCAGTTTTGTTCTCCACCTGCTCTGAGACATACAATAAATAGCAGCAACGTCAGCACAGCGGGAATCCAAAGATGGAATTGCAGCCCCCTTCCTCTTTCAGCCACCCCTCCTCTGTCAGTCCCCTTCCCTCTCTGTCAGAGTGCACCACAAATTAATGTCTCCTTCAACCACCAGTCCTGTCTGTCAGCCCCCTTTGTCACCGATCCATGATCCGAACGGGTCACCTTGTTCGGTTCGGGACACGCCACGCTCCACGGCCTCGGCCTTAGGAAAGGCCGCGGCTTCGGCCTAGCTCCGGACCGGCAGGCATCTTTGTACAACCGGCAGCCGTTTACAATGTGATCGCTCCATCAAATGATGGAGCGATCACTTGTAAACAAACTGGCGTCATGTCATGATGCTGGTTCCTCTCTCCCCTCTGTGTACTGATCTGTACAGTGGAGGGGAGAGATCGGATGGCAGCAGTGCTGTGGGCTGCATCTGTAGTGCCCACAGCACTGCTCTGTGACAATTGCAGTCACATCCATCCATGCTCAGCCATCCCTCCATACTCTGCAATACCCTGCCAATACTCTCCAATACCCTGCCATCAGGGCAGGACTTACCATTGGGCTTGACTGGGCTCAAGCCCATGGGCCCCGCTGAGATACATGGCCAAGTGTACTCAGTTCGGCTCCACTCACAGTCACGCCCAGTCCCACCCTATGATGGACATAACACAGGGACTGGGTATGACTGTGAGCCGAGCAGAGTACACTTGGCTACTCTTGGCTCCACTTGGGACTGCGAGAGGATCCGAGAGCCGCCGAGAGCTGCCAAGAGGAGCGAGAGCCACCGAGAGGACCTGAGAGGCGCAGAGAGCTGCCAAGAGCTGTCAAAAGGACCCGAGAGCCGCCCCTTCCCTCTCTGTCAGCCCCCCTCCCTCTCCGTCAGCCCCCCCTCCCTCTCTCCGTCAGCCCCCCCTCCCTCTCCGTCAGCCCCCCTCCCTCTCCGTCAGCCCCCCTCCCTCTCCGTCAGCCCCCCTCCCTCTCCGTCAGCCCCTTCCCTCTCCGTCAGCCCCTTCCCTCTCCGTCAGCCCCCTCCCTCTCCGTCAGCCCCCCTCCCTCTCCGTCAGCCCCCCTCCCTCTCCGTCAGCCCCTTCCCTCTCCGTCAGCCCCTTCCCTCTCCGTCAGCCCCTTCCCTCTCCGTCAGCCCCTTCCCTCTCCGTCAGCCCCTTCCCTCTCCGTCAGCCCCCCCTCATCTCTGTCAGTCCCCTTCCCTCTCTGTCAGCCCACCTCCCTCTCTGTAAGCCCCCCTCCTACACCAGGAGACCTTCCCCCACCCCCAAAATTACACACTACTTATACACTTTATTGTACATTACACACTATATTGTACATTACACACGCCTGCACTATATACACTTGTAGCGCCCTCTACTTTTAGGTAGGTGCTTAGTGATGTTTTTTGACAGTATAGGATATAGAGACAGGTAAATTTAGCCAGGGTCTTGCTCCTTACTAGGCCTGGTTGTTTATTCAGGGATGGGAGTGTCAGAGTAGTAGGGGGTGTGGCCGCCTACACTTGGGCTCAGGGATACCTCCTCTGCTTGACAGTGGATCCTGCTGGAAAGAGAGGATGGGCTGAGACCCGAGTGGCAAGAAACTCATGTGAGAGAATTGACCAATGGTTAATTTCTTTGGTCAATGGGAGGTCTCTCATATGAAAAGGGGGGGGGTCACATGCTCTAGGTGGGTTCCAGAGTTCGAGGTCTGGAGGCCCGGGAGTTCAGAGATCCCGAAGCCTCCAGGAGTTCAGAGATCCTGGAGCCTGGATACCCGGAGGCGGGTCCAGGGAGGCCGAAGTCTGGCCCCTGGAGGAGAATTCAGCATGTAGCGCTGGAGGAAGACTGAGCGTCCCATGCGGGGATGTGCCGGACAGCGTGGGGGAGGAGGAGGAGGAGGAAGTAGGTACTAAGCACAAGGAGAAGACTGGGGAATCAAGTTTATGTGAGTAGAACATGGACTGTTGATTGGGAGAGAGCACCGGGAGTGCAACCCAGTAGAGCTATTTAGGAACTTCATACTGTGTATCCAAAGACCACAGTATCAAGCACTTTCCAGGACTGAGGGGGAGTTTGACAGCACAAGTCATGGAAATAGGCAGTGTGGCCTGTGACTTCGAGGTCAACGTCCACAGCATTATTCATGAGTGATGTTTATCGGTCCATATTGGAAGTGCGAGCTAAGAGAGAATTGGAACCAGGAAAGGATCATCTTAAGGGACTTAATTAACAAAAAGCCACAGCTACAGATTAATACCCTTTGACCTAAAACGGGTCAGATGGGGCATCTCATATACCCTATTGAACGGCCCACCGATTCATACCCGGAATACAGCATTAGAAAATTCAGAGTCTTGACTGTTTGGTGTCATGTAACTGCATGGGGGATCGGAAGCGGAGCCACCTGACAAAAGGTAATGAACAAAATCGGCAGCCCTCCATGGGGGTACCGCTACACACTATATTGTACATTACACTATATACACTATATTGTACATTGCACACGTCTGCACTATATTGCACATTACAAACGCCTGCACTATATACACTATATTGCACATTACACATGCCTGCACTATATACACTATATTGCACATTACACACATGCCTGCACTATATACACTATATTGCACATTACACACATGCCTGCACTATATACACTATATTGCACATTACACATGCCTGCACTATATACACTATATTGCACATTACACACATCCCTGCACTATATACACTATATTGCACATTACACACATCCCTGCACTATATACACTATATTGCACATTACACACGCCTGCACTATATACACTATATTGCACATTACACACATGCCTGCACTATATACACTATATTGCACATTACACATGCCTGCACTATATACACTATATTGCACATTACACACATGCCTGCACTATATACACTATATTGCACATTACACACATCCCTGCACTATATACACTATATTGCACATTACACACGCCTGCACTATATACACTATATTGCACATTACACACGTGCCTGCACTATATGCAATTGGCTACACCCACTGTTCACCGATGCGCGTGCTGCATTATTACTCCCCTAGGGCACACAGAGGTGTCCCAGGTATTTTACAATCTCATAGTGTATGCTACACAAAAAAAAAAAATGCCAAGCCCAGCTGAAGTGTTCGGGTTTGGCTCGAAGAAAAGGTGGCAACCTTATCCCAGCGATTACTCTCCATAAATCTCACAGTGACTATGGAGGAAGAGGACGGACATGACGGGGGGTTACTGGGTGTAAATAGAAAATAATATCTTATTACCTCCTCTGCTGCCACTTCCAACAATGTCTTCTCTGTTTTGTATCACATCGAACTTCCTGTCTGCACTTGACATCACTTCCTGTATTCCATAGAGATTTCCTTTCCGTGTAGATGTAATATCACCACCTTGTGGAGCTCAAAGGAAATGCAGCACAGAGAAAACTGCAGGAAACAATTAATAAAAATGACAGACACGACAAGAAGTTTTATCTCACTGACACCAACAATGGGACTTAATTTTTATCTCCCTCATACCAATGACGGGGCTTATTTTATCTCACAAAAACAATTGATGTTGCTTATTTTATCTCATTGACACCATCAATAGGTTGTCATGGATCTGCAGTAATCCATTCATGCCCCATCTGTCTGCTTTACCTCTGGTCTGTGTAGCAGCCTGGGAGCCTGCACTTTCACACCTGCATGGTTAAGTAATGGCATACAGATTGTTTTATCTAAGGTGCTGAAGTACAATCTGGACATGGTTTCTGTGAACAAGCTGATTTTCCGAAAAGATGAGAATGTCATGCAGATAGATGACAACAAATTGCTAAAGCAGATCCCTGAAGATCTCGTTGACAACGTTTTGGAACACAGCTGGGGCATTACACAGACCAAAGGACATAACCAAGTGTTCATAATGCCTATCTCTAGTGTTAAATACCGTTTTCCATTCAGTAATCTTGAGGCTAGGAGCGACTTCCGGGTCTCGCGGCTCCAGCCGGATTCACCGGAGCCGCGATGACATCACTCCCGTGCATGCGCACAGGAGCCGACACTCGCAGCATATCGCCGCGATCTGCGGCCTGCCCCAGTGCTCCTGCATGCGCCGTAGACAGCGGTGGCTGTCTTCGGGTAAATATCTCCTGAACCATATACAGTGGTGTGAAAAAGTGTTTGCCCCCTTCCTCATTTCCTGTTCCTTTGCATGTTTGTCACACTTAAGTGTTTCGGAACATCAAACCAATTTAAACAATAGTCAAGGACAACACAAGTAAACACAAAATGCAATTTGTAAATGAAGGTGTTTATTATTAAAGGTGAAAAAAAATCCAAACCATCATGGCCCTGTGTGAAAAAGTGATTGCCCCCTAAACCTAATAACTGGTTGGGCCACCCTTAGCAGCAACAACTGCAACCAAGCGTTTGCGATAACGTGCAATGAGGCTTTTACAGCGTCCTGGAGGAATTTTGGCCCACTCATCTTTGCAGAATTGTCCTAATTCAGTTACATTAGAGGGTTTTCGAGCATGAACGGCCTTTTTAAGGTCATACCACAACATCTCAATAGGATTCAGGTCAGGACTTTGGCTAGGCCACTCCAAAGTCTTCATTTTGTTTTTCTTCAGCCATTCGGTGGTGGACTTGCTGGTGTGTTTAGGATCATTGTCCTGCTGCAGAACCCAAGTTCGTTTCAGCTTGAGTACACGAACAGATGGTCGGACATTCTCCTTCAGGATCTCTTGGTAGACAGCAGAATTCATAGTTCCTTTTATCACGGCAAGTCTTCCAGGTCCTGAAGCAGCAAAACAGCCCCAGACCATCACACTACCACCACCATATTTTACTGTTGGTATAATGTTCTTTTTATGAAATGCAGTGTTCCTTCTACGCCAGATATATTTGGACACACACCTTCCAAAGAGTTCCACTTTTGTCTCATCGGTCCACAGAATGTTGTCCCAAAAGTCTTGGGGATCATCAAGATGTGTTGTGGAGAAATTGAGACGAGCTTTGATGTTCTTTTTGCTCAGCAGTGGTCTTCTCCTTGGAACTCTGCCATGCAGGCCATTTTTGCCCAGTCTTTTCCTGATGGTGGAGGCATGAACGCTGACCTTAACTGAGGCAAGTGAGGCATGCAGTTCCTTGGACGTTGTTGTGCGGTCTTTTGTGACCTCTTGGATGAGTCGTCGCTGCGCTCTTGGGGTAATTTTGGGCGGCCGGCCACTCCTGGGAAGGTTCACCACTGTTCCATGTCTTCGCCATTTGTGGATAATGGCTCTCACTGTGGTTCGCTGGATTCCCAAAACTTTGGAAATGGCTTTATAACCCTTTCCAGACTGATAGATCTCAATTACTTTCTTTCTCAATTGTTCCTGAATTTCTTTGGGTCTCGGCATGATGTGTAGCTTTTAAGGATCTTCTGGTGGACCTTACTGTGTCAAGCAGCTCCTATTTAAGTGATGCCTTGATTGTGAACAGGTGTGGCAATAATCAGGCCTGGGTGTGGCTAGAGAAATTGAACTCAGGTGTGGACAACCACAGTTATAGTATGTTTTAACAAGGGGGGCAATCACTTTTTCACACAGGGCCATGATGGTTTGGATTTTTTTTCACCTTTAATAATAAACACCTTCATTTACAAATTGCATTTTGTGTTTACTTGTGTTGTCCTTGACTATTGTTTAAATTGGTTTGATGTTCCGAAACACTTAAGTGTGACAAACATGCAAAGGAACAGGAAATGAGGAAGGGGGCAAACACTTTTTCATACCACTGTAGGTTTAGGAGATATTTCTTGGACCTACAGGTAAGCCTTAATCTAGGCTTACCTGTAGGTCAAAGTTGGTTGTAAGGGTTTACAACCACTTTAACACAGTGCTCTCCAAGCCTGCCTTGCCCAAGCAATATTGTGTGTTTGGCTTCCTGTGCGTTTCTTGCCATGTGCTCTACGTCTGATTTTGTTTACCGTCCTTGGCTTGTTCTTGACTAACCTTGTCTGCTTCATACCCTGACCTTTGGTGTGTTCTTTGACTATCCCTATCTGCTCGTTGCCCTGACCTTTTGGCTTATCTCCTGACTATCCCTTGTTGTCCCTTTCTGCTGTTTCCTCTCCACCCTCCTGTAGCCTACCGTGAGTGTGAGCTGGGAGACCCTGGGGGCCACGACCTGGAGCCAGTTGCAGCAAAGTTCATCCCCACCATTAGGGGCCCTGGTGAACACCTTCTGGCTCTTTGACTCCGCGTCCTGAGGAATCTCATGCTTTAGCTCCCAGTGTGATCTATGTTGGCGCTCCAGAGGTCCTGCTTTCCTGAACCACCCAGAGCTCCATCTGCAGCAGTCAGCCGTAGGTTCCACTACCTTAGCGGTGCATTCCTGACCCCAACGGTGTGCATCTGTCACCTGGCCTCAAGTGACCCGACATGGGTCTTATTTTATCTCACTGACATCAATGATGAGACTTTTTTTTTTATACCACTGACACCAAAGAAGTCATTTATTTTATCCCATTGAAATCAACGTTTTTGTTTTTATCTCATTAACACCAACGATGGATGTCAAGGAAATTATGCCCGCAGTGACTTGCAAACTGGAATGAGATAATTGATTGGTGGAGGAGGAATGAGCGGATAGATTTCCCAGGGAAGGTAAAACCAACTATAATACAGTTCTCACAGCCTGCAAAATTGCTCACCACTGGAGGGAGACTCTCCCACATTTATCTGGCTGGACACACACAGGCAGATACAAATCTTACATACAATCTCATACACTCTAAGGAGTGTGCTGTAGACAAGTGATCCCCATACACTTCAGAGGATCCCCCGAGCGATCCTTCAATCTAGAATCCTGGTGTGATGACTTTTTCCACTGCCCCCCCACCCCGCACACATGATTTAGGGCGGATTGGCTGAAGTGTGTGATGTGAGTGGTGTGCCGGGCAGTGATACACACACATACAGATCCCTGTCTGCCAGATACAATCACTTCCACACACTGACAATAATCTGCATTAGGGAGGAGCTCCGTGTCTGAACAGAAGATTGGGTGAACACTGGCTCCTCCCACATTCTTCTGAACATCCAACGTTTACGGCATTTGGTGTGGATGAATGTGATGGCTTCTGGCTGTCACTGGTTTCTAGGGAAGCAACAGTTGCCTGCAACAGCTGCGTCCTTAGCAACCGCCGACTTCACCCCTCCCATTCCCTTACATGGCCACGTAGGCAAATGAGTGGGGCCTAGATCATGACATCATCTCAATTGGTCATATCTGGGCAATTTAAATGTATCACCACAAGATGGCAATGACGTCCTTAATATATTACAAAATGTATTCAAAAAGAAGGAAACATGGAATTTAGAGGCACTTCTGTAGCGTTGAAATACAAAATTTACTTTGAATTAATCCTTAAAATTCACATTATTGACATGACATGTTCAAAACAAAGCATGGTGTTTGGTCTAAACGAGGCTCACCCCACCTAACACAACCAACCATTACCACAGTGGAACAGATCGCTCAATAATGGTTCAAAATAAGATGATGTCAAATGGAAGGAGCAGCTGGTTGGTGGTAGAGACGTAGTTAAGAAAACTCTACATGTTACGTGCCCTTAAGCGCTTCTTCAGGAGCTTGCAGTGGTGCATAGTATACGAAACAATATAGACAGGCTAACCTGGTGGGATCATCCACCAATCAGCAGTTTCTCATGCCTTAAGCAATATAAAGCTCCAAAGGTCCTTATAACTTGTGTGGGAAGGGGGTAATAACCATATCATCAACAGCCAAACTAGGGAACTTTGAACCAGGCACTAGTACCATACACATGGAAAGGGGGTAGCCCAATATGGCTATTTCTATGTAAATTCCAGTGTAGGGGGCCAGTAGAGCTCCAACAGTGTTAAGGCTAGAGCCAGTAAATGTACCGAAGACTCATCGTCCATATCTCTCCAGACTGAGTGTCTCTGAAATATCTGGGCAATGATGTCCCCGCTATCCCCACCCCTTCCTTTATAAATCTGATGACAGCTCAGGACGCTATCAGTAAGCGAGTGTTACCGCCAGAGATCGGTCCTGTTTGATGGGCCATTGGGGGTTATTGGTGAGTCAGTGGGCAGTTGGCACCATGACTGATGATGGATTTACAAGTAGACATTTTGGGGGGGATTTTTTTAAAATAAAGGACAATGAATGTCTTTATTGTTTTATTTCCTTCTTACAAATGAGTAGAGGTGCTATGTGCTCCAAACTCATTTATGTAGGGGCGGTATCTGGGCAATTCCAGATTCTGATCTGCCCCACAGACACCCAAAATCAATAGGCCAGGGTTGTGGGGATGAGGCCCTTGTCCTCATCAACATGGGGACAACAAGGTACTTTGCCACAGGGGGGGGTTCTCCTTGACAAGGCATCCCTATGTTGAGGGCACATAGGCTGGTATGGTTCAGGAGCAAGGGGGGGAGCCACACACCCGTCCCTCCCCCTTTCCTGGGCAGCCAGGCTGCATGTTTGGATTAAAGGTCTGGTATAGATTTGGGGGGGGGGGGGGGGCACACGCTTTTTTTGTGTAAGGTACCCTTTTTATATCCATCTTACAATCAGGGGGTCCGGCATGTAATTTGGGGGTCGCTATACATTTCTGCATTCTTGCTGTAGGATGGGATACAGAAAAAGTGACATTTACAAAGAAATAATAAATCAGTTTAAATTGCCAGAAAATTAAATTTCATTGCCGGCTTCTTTTTATTTTATTTTTTTAAGCAGCACACAGACCCTCCAAAAGGTCCTCCAAATACAAAGAAGAACCTTGGGGGGAGTCTGTGTGCTGTTTTGGCAATTATAAGTGTATGAGTATGATCTCAGGTATTAGTATGAAGACATGTCTGATGAAGGAAACTAAGGGGTCTACTTATAGAAAATTAATTGGATGAATGTGACAATAATTGATCCAGTCACTACAAATCCTGGCCATAATGTAGCAAAGTGATTTCCTAGGATGGTCAGCTCCACCTAGTGGCCATAATGGGGTATTTTTTCTGACATACCTCCATTAGTAAAAATAGCACAATACTGCATTATGACAACTAGATGGAGCCAAGGAAATCAGTGTATGAAATAAAATACATCAAATATTCATCACAGCTGGGCGAATGCCGGTCATATTCGTATAACAAATAAAAAAAAAAAAAACCTTTAAGTATTTGTGAAAGTTGACACTACAAAATGTTCTCAGCCAATGAAAGGTAATGACTCCATTTTTATTTTTCTACTACTATCATTAACCATCACTTCATCCATGTCTTTGGTGATCTCTGATCTCCTTATGAACTCAGGGATGTACAATTCCTATCGCCTGACACCCGGGACATGCAGTTCTGAGGGCCGAACAGGTAGTTTTTTTTAACATTTATCCCTGCTGTGGGCAAGCAAGGAGCAGGAGTTATTGTCGGCCGAAAACATTCAAGTGGCTGAGCGAATGTTTTCACAGCCCCCGACACACACCCGCTATGTATCCCGGGCTCCCCTTGCCCATCAGTGGACCCGGGACCAGCATAGCGGGTGATGATGGGTAGAGGGGAGGGAGGAGAGAGGACACACATCCACTCTCCTCCCCTTCTTGTTCCTGACCCGGAAGTAACATGTATGACATCACTTCCGGGTCCTCATTGAAAGTTTCCTCAGCTATCAAGACCGGGAAAGAATATAATGCATCTGCATTACATTACATTCAGTGGAGCACAGGGGGAGATATTGGGGGTCTTTTAGACCCTGGATGTCTCATTAAAGAGAACCTGTCACCAAAAAATGATCACACAGGGGATTGATTGTCCTCTATTTCAGTGTTTCTCAACCTTTTTTCAGTTAAGGAACCCTCCAACATTATGGACAGTCTTGAGGCGCTTCAATCTAAAATGTAAAAACGATTCTAATAGTTCTACATAATGCAACAACATCCACACACATAGGACACCCAACGTGTTGCCCATCTGGGACCCGGGACCAGCATAGCGGGTGATGATGGGTAGAGGGGAGGGAGGAGAGAAGACACACATCCGATCTCCTCCCCTTCTTGTTCCTGACCCGGAAGTGACATGTATGACATCACTTCCGGGTCCCTGGTGACAGTTTCCTCACCATCAAGGCCAGGAAAGAATATAATGCAGTGTGATCTGTATTACCTTACATTCAGTGGAGCACAGGGGAGACATTGAGGGTCTTTTAGACCCTGGATGTCTCAATGAAGAGAACCTGTTACCAAAAAATCATCACATAGGGGACATTTTGTCCTCTATGCCAGCGTTTCCCAAACTTTTTTCAGTCAAGGCGCCCTCCAAAATTATGGACAGTCTTGAGACACCCTCCAAAATTATGGACTGTCTTGAGGCGCCCTCCAAAATTATGGACAGTCTTGAGGCGCCCTCCAAAATTATGGACAGTCTTGAGGCTCCCTCCAAAATTATGGACAGTCTTGAGGCGCTCCAATCTAAAATGTAAAAACTTTTCTAAAGTTCTACATAATGCAGCATCATCCACACACGTAGAACATCCAACGTTATAAGTGATTTATTCTTCCAAAGCAAATACACTTTTGCAAACTGGTACTGACTAGTATTCCGATGTTTCTCTTCTCCCTTAGTTTTTCTCCATCACTCAGCTAATAAGACCCCAAAGCCAATGGAGAGAGGCGGGGGAGGGTCACACAAGGATGTCATGATGTCATTGGTCGTTAGGAGGTTGGCAGCTAGAAGGTTGTAATGGTGTACAATGAAAACCTGAGGCTTTGTTGAACTAAAAGACGTCATCCATCCTCCGTCTTGTATACAATTTTGGGGCAATTGTTAGGCATTTTGCCAAGGCGCCCCTGAAGAAAGCTCAAGGTATCCTGGTCAAGAAAGGCTGCTCTATGTGATGAAAAAAATATATATATATATATATTTTTTTTAATGGTTTCCTAGACTTTTGCAATAATATCGTGACAAAAACAATCGGAACTACCACTATTTTATTCTCTAAGGTGTCTGCTTTTAGAAATAATATAATGTCTTGGGGGTTATATATAATCTTCAGGCCTAAAATAATTTTTTAACTCCTTCCCGCCTGGCCTATAGCAGAATGACAGCCAGGCGGGGGTTCCATTATTCTGAGTAGATGCCATATAGCCGTTCAGCTCGGGGGAAGCAGCGATCCGTGGTGCGGTGTGTCGCTTTGACACACCGCATCTCCAATCTCGGTAAAGAGCCTATAATGTAGGCTCTTTACCATGTGATCAGCTGTGTCCAATCAAAGATAATAACATCATAACCAGGAAGTGCCGGTTATCGGCTTTCCTTTATTCATGCTGACAAGGTGCGAGTAGAGGAGAGACGATCATTGGATCTCCTGACAGGGGGGGATCTGCACTGATATTCAGCATTGATTATCAGTGCAGGCCCATCAGCAATGATCACCAGTGATGCCAGTGCCCATCAGGGATGCCAATCAGTACCTCATTAGTGCCACCAAACAGTGTTGCATATTGGTGCCTCCTCATCAGTGATGAAGAAAACTTTCTCATTTACAAAATTTTATAACAGAGACAAAGAAAAACCTTTTTTTTTTTCCAAAATTTTCTGTCTTTTATTTATTTTTAGCACACAAAATAAAAACCCAGAAGGTGATCAAATACCACCACAAGAAAGCTCTATTTTGGGAAAAAAAAGATAAATATGTCATAAGGTTACAGTGTTACATGACCGCACAATTGTCATTCAAAGTTTGAGAGCGCTGAAAACTGAAAATTGGCCTGGAAGGAAAGGGGGAAAGTGTCCGGTATGGAAGGGGTTAAACATGTGGGCAAAAAATAAAAACCCCACAAAACCAGATCTGGCAGTAAAAGGGTTAAAGGAAGAGTTCCCCTTCGGGAAGATGTTACATGTTCCTGCAGTGGCTCAGCGATCCGAGTCCTCTGTGTGACAGCAGTGCGGGGAGAAGTTCCCCGTATCGGCTGTCACTTTATGAAGAGTGCGGCCGTGCCATTCATTCACAGAGTTCTGTCCTTTTCCGATGTCGGCTTGTAGTTCTCAATGAACTCCCACACCTCTGCTGAGGCCTCTGGTAGATGAGGAACAAGGAGATTGTCATAAGGGACGAGGAGATTGTCATAAGGGAAGAGGAGATTGGGCCCCCAATTTAGTCCCTCGGACAAGTCTTTTTTTCAAAAAATGTCCACACCCCTGGAACTGTTTCTTACATGATGAAGATCAGCCGTGGAGTATATCTGAGGTGTATATCAGGGTGTGCTTCTTCCCCACATGAGACCTGTGATGTCCAGCAACATTCATATAGAAGACATTTCCCGCACTCAAGGCACTAATACACCTCGAGGGTTGTGTGGGATCCCTGATGTACAGGAAGACAGGACTTCAGTGAGGAACAATTCCCTCACTCAGGACAGGAAAGTGGTTTCTCCCCCGTGTGAGATCTCTGATGTTTGTAAAGACTGGACTTCTGTGTAAAACATTTCCTGCACTCAGAACAGGAATACGGCTTCTCTCTCGTGTGAGATCTCTGATGATTATAAAAATTGGACTTATCCGAAAAACATTTCCCGCACTCAGGACAGGTGTACGGCTTTGCTCCTGTGTGACACCTCTGATGTTTGACAAGAGCTGACTTTTGTACAAAACATTTCCCACACTCAGAACAGAAATATGGCTTCTCCCCCGTGTGCAATCTGTGATGATTATAAAGATTGGACTTTTCTGAAAAACATTTCCCGCACTCAGAGCAGGAAAGTGGCTTCTCCGCCATGTGAGTTCTCTGGTGTCTGTAAAGATAGGACTTCAATGAAAAGCATTTCCCACACTCAGTACAGGAATACGGCTTTTCCCCCGCGTGAGATCTCTGATGTTTGTTAAGATTGGACTTGTCTGAAAAACATTTCCCACACTCAGGACAGGAATACGGTTTCTCCCCCGTGTGAGATCTCTGATGTTTGGAAAGACTGGACTTCTCTGAAAAACATTTGCCGCATTCAGGACAGGAATACGGCTTCTCCCCCGTGTGAGATCTCTGATGTGTGTAAAGATGGGACTTCTGTGAAAAACATTTCCCGCACTCAGTACAGGAAAGCCTCTTATCTGTTGGAAGGACGGCCCCGTCCCTCACAGTCTGAGGTTCCTCAGGATAAGAGGAATACGATGGTCCATCTACACTGTGTGGTGCCGGATGGACATTTGAGGTAGTCGGGTTTTCTCCTGGACTATACTGTGTGATGTCCTCATCTTCTACTTTACAGTCTGGAGACAAAGTGAGACAATCCTCTGAGGTTTTCCTCATCTCCCGTCCATCTACTAAAATAGAAATACAAAGATTATTACTAGACATGAGCTGATTGGTTCCCCTAAACCAGGACTCCGCCCACATCAGGCAGCTTTGTCTCTGAGGATCTTACAATTCCCCCCTCAAGGTAACTAGTAAATGGGTCCTCTGTAGGGCGGCAACGAATGATTATTTTCATAATTGATTAGTTGGCCGATTATTGTATCGATTAATTGGATAAAAACCTCAAAAAAAGGTTGGTGCATAATTGAGTTAATATTTTTGAATATCTATATACAGCGGTAAATATAAATATTCAGATATATAGTTGGATATTTAATCCTCTCTGAGAATAACAAACAGATAGATGTATTATTAGAGGGAGACAGATAAAGAATAAAAAATATTGCGCTAACCTAAAACAAGTGAAATAAAGCAGCTACACATGAATGTGACCAAATTCATATAAACAGAAAAACTACAATGTAGCGCTAAAAAGAAATTAAATAATAAAAAAATGTGAAGTGTATAACACTACAGAAAAGTCCAAATATCAAATTATTAAATGAGTCTTTGAAGTTCGTGAAGTACAAATATAAAACTCAGATGTGATAACTCACACAAAGTGTGTATCAGAAAATTAAAATGTGATGTGTCACACAAAGTATAAACCAAGAGATGATCCGGGACATGCTTCACTTCAGTGTCATCAGAATAGATAAAAGTAGGTACTCTTACCGGAACCACTGGACCAGTGTGTGAACACTAGGTCATGTAGGCATATATAGATGGAACCCCGATGAGACCGCACCAGTCTATCCGCCACTGGAGGGACTGTAGATCCCCAAGCCAGCTAGGAAACGATCCGCCTCACCACGGAAGCTCAAATCTTCCTCAGAACCACTAGACCAGTGCATAAACACTGGGTCATATGGGCAAAGATAGATGGAACCTTGGTGAGACTACACTGGTAGGAATCCTCCGACCAACAAAGGAATCTGCATCAGGGTCTGCATCTCCACGAAAGCTCTATTCCTCCTCTCCAGGAATCAAAAAATGGACAGACGAAAGAGGGCAAATCCGGCCCGTGGTTGGGGGGTATATAGAACCAAACTGGTGATGGGGATCATATGAAAAATAAAGAAGAAAAAAAATCTTCCCATAGTGTAGGTTGAAAAATTGGACAAATAGCTGTTTATTGGCATAAAACCAGCATAGACAAAAAAAATATATAAATGGAATATAAAAACGTGATCACATATTAAAAAGCAATACAGGGAACGTGATAACCTCACTTTACGCGTTTCGTCCAATAGGACTTCAACAGGGGCATGCTGGTTTTATGCCAATAAACAGCTATTTGTCCAATTTTTCAACCTACCCTATGGGAAGCTTTTTTTCTTCTTTATTTTTCTTATGATCCCCATCACGAGTTTGGTTCCATATACCCCCCAACCACGGGCCGGAATTGCCCTCTTTTGTCTGTCCATTTTTTTGATTCCTGGAGAGGAGGATTATTGCTTTCGTGGAGATGCAGATTCCTTTGTTGGTCGGAGGATCCCTACCAGTGTAGTCTCACCAAGGTTCCATCTATCTTTGCCCATATGACCCAGTGTTTATGCACTGGTCTAGTGGTTCTGAGGAGGATTTGAGCTTCCGTGGTGAGGCAGATCGTTTCCTTGCTGGCCTGAGGATCTACAGTCCCTCCAGTGGCGGATAGACCGGTGTGTGGTCTCATCGGGGTTCCATCTATATATGCCTACATGACCTAGTGTTCACGCACTGGTCCAGTTGTTTTCCGGTAAGAGTACCTACTTTTATCTATTCTGATGACACTGAAGTGAAGCATGTCCCGGATCATCACTTGGTTTATACTTTGTGTGACACATCACATTTTAATTTTCTGATACACACTTTGTGTGAGTTATCACATCTGAGTTTTATATTTGTACTTCACGAACTTCAAAGACTCATTTAATAATTTGAGATTTTGACTTTTCTGTAGTGTTATACACTTCACATTTTTTTATTATTTAATTTCTTTTTAGCGCTACATTGTAGCTTTTCTTCTCTTTTTCTTATTAGAGGGAGAATCTGCTACATATATCAGAATCAGATCAACATTATTATAATGTAAAAAAGATGTAAAACGCTGTTTTGCAGATGATCAGACAGGAGTGTAATATAATATGATGGATGACAGACTCCCTTGTCATAGACAGGTAGGTGGGTACAAGCTCCCTGCACCTGATGTCACTTATGCTGGCCGAACACAAACTCATTTCTCTTTCATCCAATTTTCTAACCATTAGTGGGGTTAAATCGATGTTCATTTTCCACCACAGTGATGGGAAAATTCGAAGGAGCAGAACAGAAAACTTTTCTCCATACAATAATTTTTCAAACACTGTATGTGGTTTTTGCTCAGAAGTTACATTCATTTTAAAATTGAATGTTAAAAGCAAATGAAATTTTCCAACTACACTCGTCCATTCATCGAATGTACAAATAATTTTTATGTGAATATTCTCATCCAAAAATAGATCCGTGTATGGTAAGCATAGGACATTTAGTAGAAGCAGCATGATTTATTTTAATATCTGTTATGATGGTGTTAAAGCGGGAGTCCGCCGGGACTCCGCGTTTTTTTTTTTTTTTTTTAAAGTCAGCAGCTACAAATACTGCAGCTGCTGACTTTTAAAATAGTGACACTTACCTGTCCAGCGCGCCCGCGATGTCGGCACCCGAAGCCGATCTCTAGATCGACACTCGAGTGCTGCCACCGCCATCTTGGGTATGGGAATCAGGAAATGGAGCCTTTCGGCTTCATTTCCCGGTTCCCTACTGCGCATGCGCGAGTCGCGCTGCGCAATGAGGACGGTCCCCGCTGCCTCTGGGATCTGTGTGTTTCCCAGCAGGCAGCGGGGCACTTGCGGAAGGGGACGGGCACTTGCGGAAAGGGGCGTAATGTACGCCCCTTTCCGCAGAGAGCTAGCCCGGAAGTGGGTGCAGTTACCTGGATTATCCAGGTAACTGCACCCCCCTCCCCCCTGAAAGGTGCCAATTGTGGCGCCGGAGGGGGGGAGGAATCCGATGAGCGGAAGGTCCATTTTAGGGTGGACCTCCGCTTTAAAGAAATAGTCCTTTTTTAGTACAAAAACAGCAGATAATCACTACTATAAGGGATTAATTTATACTGCAAAATAGTGAAAGTAATATATCTTATATCATAGACTGGGTGACCACTAACTCCCTCAAACTCAACAAATCAAAAACAGAGCTTCTCATCCTACACGCAAACCATAAATTCCAGAACCAAGATCCCCTGGACACCACCCACCAATTTTTGGGCAGACCATCTCCCCAAAGACCAAGGCCAAGAGTCTTGGGGTCACTTTTGACTCACAAATGTCAATGGATGCACAAATAGGAGCAGTAGTCAGTGGTTCTCACCATCTGCTACGCCTGCTACGCAGACTCATCCCATTCATCCCAAACAATGACAAAGCAGTGGTAGTTGGAACAATCATTAATTCACGACTTGACTACACAAACTCCCTTTACATAGGATTACCACAATATCAACTTGCGCGCTTACAACTTATCCAAAACACGGCGGCAAGGCTGATAACAGGAAAAAAACCCTGGGAATCAATCTCCCCTTCCCTACAGGAGCCTACACTGGATAACCGTAAAGAATCGGATCACATTCAAAACCCTCTGCCTCGCCCACAAATGCATGCATGCAGACGCTTGAGACTACTCGAGAAAATAAAACACTACACTCCCAACTGCAGTCTTCGATCATCTAACCAAAACCTCCTCCTCGTTCCCAAATCTCGGTACAAATCTAAGGGGGAATGGAGATTCCCTGTCCAAAGACCGCGGCTCTGGAACGCTCTACCAACCAACATCCGCTTGGAAGAAAACCCATCAGGTCTTCAGGAAAAAAAAAACTCAAGACCTTCCTCTTCTAGAAGCTGGACAACAAAGCTCTTCTCAGCGCCTTGAGGCGATTCAGTTCACATTGTGTGCTATACAAATTATTCATTCATATATATATATATATATATATATATATATATATATATATATATATATATATATATATATATATATATATATATATATATATATAGGTATTTTACCTAGGAGTCACACATGAGGCTATATGGAGGTTAGAGGGGGGACTTTTATATTAAAGTAATAATGAAAGCTGAGACTTTTTTTCATGGATATAATAATTTGAATAATTTGATATATAATGCACAATACTAATAAACTTTTACCTTAACCACTTGCCTCCTGGGCACTTAAACCCCCTTTTCTCTCAGGCCAATTTTCAGCTTTCAGCACTCCCACACTTTGAATGACAATTACTCAGTCATGTAACACTGTACCCATATGACATTTTTGTCCTTTTTTTCACACAAATAGAGCTTTCTTTTGGTGGTATTTTATCACCTCTGGGTTTTTCTTTTTTGAGCTATAAATTAAAAATTTTAAATTTTTTGCAAAGGAGTACATTTTCTTCATAAATTTTGGCCAAAATCTATACCGCTGCATTGCTTTGGTAAAAATAACCCAAATGAGTGTATATTATTTGGTCTTTGTGAAAGTTATAGGGGGTTGATTTACTAAAAGCAAATAGGCTGCAGTTGCTACAGAGCTCTAAGTAAATGAGGTAAAGGTTCACTTTGCAAAGGATGTCCCATCACATGCAAGAAAAATGTAAAACACAGCATTCTTGCTTGCACGTGATTGGATGATAGAAGTCAGTAGAGCTTCCTCTCATTTACTAAACTCTGAAGCATCTGCACTTTGCAGAGTGCTCAGTCTATTTGCCTTTAGTAAATCCCCCCCATAGAGTCTACAAACCAGTGGCATCAGGGGAGTACAGCTGATACAACTGTAAGGGGCCCAAGCGTCTGGAAGGGCCCGACCAGTCTAGGAGAAGACAGGAGCGGGTGAAGGGGAGCCACGTTGTGCACTGCAGAAACAATCGCTGCAGCGTCTGCTCTCTGTGGCATTGAGCTCAGACATCGAGCTCTATACTGCCACCTCTGGCTACTATGTGAATTGTGCACCCATCGTGTGTTGCAAGTACTGGGTTATGTAGTGTGATCGGTTCCAGCCCCTCTGTGTCTCTGCAACATGTCAGCTTTGTGGAAACAGAAGCTGGGACCAGGTAGGAAGATCACCTTTACAAAGAGGGGCTGTGAAGGAAAGGGAGGGGGGCCATTTGTGTACAGGGAGGGGCCAGAGCTTTGTGTGTTTACAGATCTATATATGTGGGGAGCTGACATATATACAGGTGTTAGGGAGGCCTGACATGTATACAGGTGTGAGGGGGGCCTGACATGTATACAGGTGTGAGGGGGGCCTGACATGTATACAGGTGTGAGGGGGGCCTGACATGTATACAGGTGTGAGGGGGGCCTGACATGTATACAGGTGTGAGGGGGGCCTGACATGTATACAGGTGTGAGGGGGGCCTGACATGTATACAGATGTTAGGGGGCTGACATGTATACAGGTGTGAGGGTGGTCTGACATGTATACAGGTGTGAGGGGGCTGACATATATACAGGTGTGAGGGGGCTGATATGTATACAGGTGTGAGGGGGCTGATATGTATACAGGTGTGAGGGGGCTGATATGTATACAGGTGTGAGGGGGCTGATATGTATACAGGTGTGAGGGGGCTGATATGTATACAGGTGTGAGGGGGGTTGACATGTATACAGGTGTGAGGGGGTTGACATATATACAGGTGTGAGGGGGGCCTGACATGTATACAGGTGTGAGGGGGGCCTGACATATATACAGGTGTGAGGGGGCTGACATATATACAGGTGTGAGGGGGCTGACATGTATACAGGTGTGAGGGGGCTGACATGTATACAGGTGTGAGGGGGCTGACATATATACAGGTGTGAGGGGGCTGACATATATACAGGTGTGAGGGGGCTGACATATATACAGGTGTGAGGGGGCTGATATGTATACAGGTGTGAGGGGGTTGACATGTATACAGGTGTGGGGGGCTGACATATATACAGGTGTGAGGGGGCTGACATATATACAGGTGTGAGGGGGCTGACATATATACAGGTGTGAGGGGGGCCTGACATGTATACAGGTGTGAGGGGGATGACATATATAAAGGTGTGAGGGGGCTGACATATATACAGGTGTGAGGGGGCTGACATATATACAAAATTGGGGGAGAGGGTCTGAGTGCGTACAGGTGTGAGGAGGGGGCTGACATAAGCGGGGGGGGGGGTGGGCAGGCCCAAAGCTGTGCAAAAATTTCTGATGGCTGCTCTGAGTGGCTTAGCTAGAAACGTCGGGCCCAATGCAAGAAACCATGAGGGGCCCTTCCCTCCGAGCCCGGTCACAAGTGTGAGGTTTGTGTGGTAGTTCTGCCACTGGTGTCAGTCGTTTTTTTATTTTTCTACTATTTATTTTTTTCATTTTTTTACAATGTCATTTTTTAAAATATTTTGTACATTTTTTTAGGAGCCCCATTGGGGGGACTTTGGTGAGATATCAGGGGTATAAAACAGACCTCCGATGTTTCACCTTTGAGACAGAGAAAGGAGACTGAGGATACAGCCCCCATCTCCTTCTCTGGAGTCTCAGCAGCACAGAATGAATGCACAGGAGCTCTGTACAAAGCTTCCCATTCATTCATAAACTGAAGCATAGGAAACACAGTTGTCGGTGTTTCTCAATCTTTTTCCAGTCAGGGCGGCCTTGAAGTATACCCCTAGGTGAATGGGGCAGCACTGCAACCCCCCTGCAACTGTGTGCATTGCATGCAGCATAGTGATGATGTATTTAGGGGGTTAAAACAGGCAGTGAGGAGACCACATAATGCCTCTTTACCGGGTGTCAAATGCCTCTGAAAAGTGATTTGAGCATAAATAGTTTTTTAGGGGAATGGCATTTTCTTGCTGGTACTATGAACAAGCGGTAAAAAATAAAATAAAAAATAAAATCAGTTATTATACACATATAGGGGGTCAGGATTAAAAGCGCATACATACATGTAAACACACATACTGTATATATAAGCACACACACACACACATTATATATATATATATATATATATATATATATATATATATATATATATATATATATATATATATATATATATATATATATATAGACACACACACACACACACACACACACACACACAGTATGTGTGTGTATATGTGAGTGTGTGTGCTTATATATACAGTATGTATGTGTGTGTGTGTGTGTGTGTGTGTGTGTGTGTCTATAAGCACACACACACATTTGTACACATATAAAAAAACACACACACACACACACACACACACACACAGCCTTTTTTTTTTTAAAACACCATTTCTGTACCTCTTCCTGTCGGGTACTGCACTGTAGGGGGAGGCAGAGAGCACATCACACACACTGTGCTTTCGCTTTATATGTAATCAATGTGACAGAGCTCCCCACAGTGCCGATTTACAGTTCAGCTGAGGATCGGGGGGGCTCGGTCTCAGCCGCCCTTGCCGCTCCTATCTAGGCATACAGGGGGCCCCCTGCAGCATGGTGGACAATCACCATGTCGATTTCTGCGACCCTTGTATGTCCACCCCTGCTACAAGCTATGGTGCCAATCTCTGAAAATTGATCACACCTGATGTACTGATGGCCCATCTCATTTCTTGAGACCCTAACAAACCAGGAAAGTACAAATACCCCCCAAATTACCCCTTTTTGGAAAGTAGGCAGTCCACGGTATTTAGTAAGAGGCGTGGCGAGTTTTTTGAAGTTGTCATTTTTTCCCACAATTCTTTGATTTTTTTCTTATTTTTTTCCCACAAACTTGCCATAATAACAGGTTATTTCTCACACACAGCATATGTATACCACTAGTGATAGGCTGAACGACCCCCAGTTCGGTTTGCACCAGAACTTTTGAGCATTGCAAAAGTTTGGTTCTGAATAATGAACCCCATTGAAGTCTATGAGACCTGAACATGAAAAATCAAAAGTGCCCATTTTGAAGGCTTACATGCAAGTTATTGGGCATACAATGGTTATGTGGTCCAGGTACTGCCCTGGAGGACATGCATCAATGAAAAAAACGTTTATACAAAATGTCATTTTTAAATGAGCAGTGATTTATTGATGCTTAAAGTGAAAGTGTAAAATTGAAAAATTCCTTTCAATATAGTGCCAGGGGGGGGGGGGGGGGTTCCCTTAGTCTACCTGTAAAGTGGCACATCTGTTCTGTGTATAGAAGCTGCTGCAGCAATAATTGCATTTATAAAGCCAAAAAAAATATTACATTTTCCCTGCTTTGTTTATTTTGTAAGCAACGGCTTGGGGAGCCAGTCTGTAAGATGAGGCCACGATGTAGTGGACTGGGAACAAGATTAGAGATTTTTTTTTGGATAAATTCTGGTGTCTCTTCCACAGACTTTGGATAGAAGTAACAGGGGTGGAAAAATTGGTCTTTGGGTGTCATTGGCGCCGTCACATCATAACCCTATAGAGGCGCTCTTGATTATTATTATCATTATTATTATTATACAGGATTTATATAGCACCGACAGTTTGCGTAGCGCTTTACAACATTAAGGTAGACAGTACAATTACAATACAATTCAATACAGGGAGGAATCAGAGGGTCCTGCTCATTAGAGATTACAATCTAGGAGGGAGGGTCAAGTTATACAAAAGGGTAATAGCTGTGGGGGATGAGCTAATGGAGAAAATAATGCAGTTGTTAGATGGAGGCAGGATAGGCTTCTCTGAAGAGGAAAGTTTTCAGGGATCGCCTAAAAGTGGATAAATTTGGAGACAGTCTGACAGATTGGGGTAGGGAATTCCAGAGGATGGGCGAGGCTCGAGAGAAGTTGGATATGGAAGGAGGTGATGAGGGAGCTAGAGAGCAGGAGGTCTTGGGAGGAACGAATAGGGCGATTAAGTTGGTATTTTGAGATTAGGCTAATGATGTAGTGATGATCTAGTGATGAGGCTCTTGATGAAAAGAAGAATTGGCCTTGCTGTTAAAAATTAAAAGGATATGCACCTGTCAAACAGGTGCAGAAAAATGTATCTTTGAGTGTTAATTGTGCCCATGAAACCTACACCAAAATAATTCTTCCAGATAAAATCAACACCCACAAAGCTAGGCAGCCTAGAAGTCCTGCAGAGATTTCACATCCCAAAAAACACTTAATCAGCGACATCTGCATTTGGGGCTTCATAGCTGCTGGTAATCCAGGACTGTTTAATTTTGATAAAATGTCAGACGGTCCACCAAGTCTGTGAAAAGACACATTCTATTATCAGTAACAAAACCTCCAGCAGAAATGAATGCTGGTTCGGAAAGCATACTGGATGCAGGGCAGCGCAGCAGCTCAATTGCATACTTGGCAAGTTCTGGCCGGTGGTCAATCCTCATGACCCAGTAAGCCAGTGGATCGTTAACTGGAAAGATCTCCATCTCTGTTTTTTCCCCCAGATAATCATCCACTATTTGATGCAGACACTGCCGATGGGATGTGGAAGCTGACATCATTGGGCCATGAGGACTAAAAAAATAAATAAAAAAACAATTGTGAAATGCATCACTTAGGCGGCTGCCTTCTCCACCACTCCTCTATTGACCAATAAAAGCCTCAAAACTACATTTTCCATGACTTAGTAACCTACCAGAGTCGGGAAAAACATTAAATAAACTCCGCTTTAATGTCTCCTCAAGAGATTTCATGTTCTGCACTCTCTGCGGGGACAGGACGAGTTCTGAGACTTTCCCCTTGTAACGGTGGTGAAGGAGGGTTGCCAACCAATAGTGATCCTTGTCTTTTATGGCACATAATCCTGGGTCCTTTCACAGGCTTTGAATCACGAGGCAGGCCATGCACTGCAAATTTGCAGAGGCATGAGAAGCAGACTCCTCAGGGTCACTGAGGATTATAGTATCTGGAACTGCCTCCTTCTAGTCACTTACTACTCCCAAGGGTTCTGCAGATGGAAAACCATCTCTTACTGTTTGACGTAGGTCTTCCTCTGCTTCAATGCCTCCAAAATTGCCAGTTTCCTCCTCCTCCTCTATCTCCTCTTGTGTGTTCTGTGGCATAGGAACAATGGTGTCTGCATAAAGTGGGTCTTGAGAGGAAAGGAAGTCCTCCTCTTCCTTCTGCTGCTCTGCCTTGACTGCCCTGTCCATAATACCATGCAGAGTCTGCTCCAGTAGCAACACAACAGGGCAGCTATTGGCATGGGGAAAAAAAGCTGAGCCAGCCTGAGCTTGCCATTGTGCCATACTCACACAGGTACTCATTGGAGGCCCACTGCTGCATGTGCAGCTCCGGCAGCATTGACAATGTCAAGTTCCACCTGGTTGGCATGTCACAAACCAGGAGGTTTATGGGCAGGTGGAATTACAGCTGAATTTCAGCCAACCGAGCAAAGGCTGTGTATGACAATCTGAAATGGCTACAGACTCTTCTGGCCTGTTTTAGCAGATCTACCAACCCTGGGTACCTAGAAAAGCTGCACCATCAAATTGAGGACATGTGCCAAGCATGGCACATGTGTCAACTCTCCCTCTTTAAGGGCGGACAGGAGGTTTGTGCCACTATCACACACCACCCTTCCTGGCTCCAGCTGGCGTGACATGAACCACCTCTGGTCCTGCCCCTGTAGAGCTGCAAGAATCTCTGCTCCTGTGTGCTTCCTGTCCCATAGACACACCAGCTGAAGAACAGCATGGCACCTTTTAGCCTGACACATTGAATAGCTGAGGGGGTACTTGTGGTTCATAAGACAATTCAGCAGAGGAGGGCATGGAGGCGGTGAAGGAGGGGGTAGAGCTGATAAATCTGGCATCATCACCACTAGATGTATGGAGACGTGGGGGCACAACAAGCTGCAGCACTGAGCCCTGTCCTGCATCCTTCTGATTTGCAAGCAGAGTTACCCAGTGTGCTGTGAACAAAATATATTGTCCCTGACCATGCTTGCTGGACCTGGTGTCAGCAGTAACATGGATTTTGTGGCTGACTGCCTTGCCCAATGATGCCCCAACATTGCCTTCCATGTAATGGTACAGAGCTGGAATGGCCTTACCTGAAAAGAAATAGGGACTGGGAACCTGCCATTGGAGTACAGCACATTCTGCAAATTCACAAAAGAGGGCAGAATCTACCAGACAGAAAGGCAGAAGTTGTAGAGCCAGCAGCTTTGCCAAGCTTGCATTTAGACGCTGGGCATCTGGGTGGCAGTGACTATTTTTTTTTTCTGCTGCAGCTGATGGGGCAGATAAAATTACAGCTTGGTGTGCTACTGGAAGATGTGCTGCAAGGACCTGGGAAACCCTGCACTATACCATCATCCCTGTCAGTGGAGGCTGCCGAGAGGTCATGAGGTATAGCGGGGGCAGACAGAGGTGAGTAAGGAAGAGAAACAGAATTGTACCCCTTTCGTGTGTCTTTTAGGTGCTCTTGTTAATGGGCTGAGTGGTGGCAGGTTGAATGCCTTGTCAAGCATGTGGTACCCAAATGGCTGTTTTGACACGCTTGATGTGCTTGAGACAAAGTTTGCAGACTGCAACAGTGCAATGCACATGTACTAAAAAGGCCCAGGCAGCTGAGCTGTGGGAAGTGGGCCTGGAGATAACAGCTCCACAATGTGATAGAATAGGGTGGCTGCTCTCTACTCCTCCATAATGGCTGCCTCATTGGGGTTGTACCTCACCCTCACTTTCCTCCTCTGCTCTGTCACCCAGGTCGCAACGGTGACCTCATCATTATCGTCTCCTCCATCCTTATTACCACTGGAGACAACTTGGTAATATGCTGCGGCTGGAGGAACATGACTGCCAATTTGTGTATCAGTGTTCTCCCCTCTCTGTAGGCTCATGTTCCTGCACTTCTCAGCCTCAGAACCAACATCTGAATCAAGTAATGGCTGTGCATCATCAAGGAGCAAGTAGCTGACGCTGTGTTAAAATAACTCATGCCTGATGCTGGGGCTATGGCAGGAATAGCCGTGGAGAAGGAGGCAGGTTTTGCTACTATGGCAGCTGCAATGGACTGTGCAGCAGTCTCTGCTTGGGTGACAGAGGATGATGAGGATGGATTAGTAAGCCAGTCCACCACCTCCCCTGCATGCTGTGGCTGGATTGCATGGGCAACATCACTAAACAGAGGAAATGATGCCGTGCCTGAGGACTGACCACGTCCACCATTGCCTGCGGACACATACACGGCTGGCCCCCTCACAGTGCCATGGGAACATCTGCCTCTCCTTGTTGTCCTCCCAGACATGATGGGGGGGGGGCTTAAATACACAATGTAGTGTAGATGTGGAAATGTGTACGTGGATGCACTTTAATCAATGGAAAGTGGTGTTTGGTGCACTTGAACTTGAGTACTCAACTACTACACAGACACACTCCACTGATACACCATATTATACTGTAGTAAAACTGCACTGACGCACTGCAATATACTATGTCAAACGTGCAGTAACACTACAATATACGTTGTGTTAAACTTGCAGTAACACACTAAACTATAATGCGTTAAATGAAAGACAAGGCACTGAAATATACGGCATTAAACCTGCAGTAACGCACTGAACTGTACTCTCGTAAACGGAAGGTAATGCACTGCAATATACATAGTTAGTCAGGTTGAAAAAATACACAAGTCTATCCAGTTCAAAAAAAATTAATCAAATAAAATAATAATACAATCCTATTATACACAATCCTTCACCCACAGTTGATCCAGAGGTAGGCAAAAAAAAAAAAAAAAAAACAGCAAAGCATGCTCCAATTTGCTGCAGCAGTGGAAAAAAATCCATCCTAATCCCCCGAGAGGCAATCAGATTTTTCCTGGATCAACTTTACCTATAAATTTTAGTGCCCAATTATATTATGTACATTTAGGAAAGAATCCAGGCCTTTTTTTAAAGAAATCTACTTAGCTAGCCAGAACCACCTCTGGAAGGAGTCTATTCCACATTTTCAAAGCTCTTACTGTGAAGAAACCTTTCCGTATTTGGAGATGAAATCTCTTTTCCTCTAGGCGTAAAGAATGCCCCCTTGTCCTCTGTGATGACCTTAAAGTCCTCATAGCTGCCCTTTTTGGGAACTGGTGCCCAAAACTGAACTGCATATTCAGGATGAGGTCTTATTAATGACTTGTACAGGGGTAAAATGATCTCTCTCTCTCTGGAGTCCATACCTCTCTTAATAAAAGAAAGAACTTTGCTTGCTTTGGAAACCGCAGCTTGGCATTGCATGCTATTGTTGAGCTTATGATCTACCAAAATCCCCAGATCCTTCTCCACTATGGATCCCCCCAGTTGTACTCCCCCTAGTATGTATGGTACATGTATATTCTTAGCCCCCAAGTGCAGAACTTTACATTTCTCAACATTAAACCTCATTTACCACATAGTTGCCCAATTAGACAGAGCATTGAGGTTGGCTTGTAAATTGGAGACATCCTGTAAGGAGGTTATTCCACTGCATAGCTTAGTGTCATCTGCAAAGACAGAAATTTTACTTTTAATCCCAGACCCTATATCATTTATAAAGGTATTAAAAAGTAAGGGTCCCAGCACTGAACCTTGGGGTACACCACTGATAACCTTAGGCCAGTGTTTCCCAACTCCAGTCCTCAAGGTGCCCCAAAAGGTCATGCTTTCAGGCTTTCCATTATTTTGAACAGGTGATTTGATCAGTTTCACTGCCTCAGTAATTACCACAGCTGTTTCATCTGAGGGAAATCCTTAAAACATGACCTGTTGAGGCGCCTTGAGGACTGGAGTTGAGAAACACGGCCTTAGACCATTCAGAGTAAGAGTCATTAACCACTACTCTCCAAATTCTGTCTTTTAGCCAGTTTTCTATCCATTTACAAATTGATCTTTCCATGCCTGTAGACTTTACCTTACACATGAGCCGTGTGTGCAGAACTGTGTCAAACGCCTTTGCGAAAATCCAGGTATACCACATCCACCGCCACCCCTCTTTTCAAGGTTTTACTTACCCCCTCATAAAAAGAAATCAGGTTTGTTTGACAACTTCTGTCTTTCATGAATTCATGCTGTCTGTTGCTTAAAATATAGTTTTTGCAGCAATAACTCATCTATTTTCTACTAACAGGTCTATAGTTACTTGGTAAAGACTTTGATCCCTTTTTCAATATATGACATTAAACTTAACTGTATTGCGTTAAACAGAAGATAACGCACTGAAATATACTGTGTTAAACTTACAGTAATGCACTGAAATAAACTGCGTTAAGCGGCACGTAACGCAATGAAATATACTGTGTTAAAATGGTCACAACACTTACACTGACTGGACTATCCCTACATTCACACTAAATTGATATTCTAAACTGAAAATAGAATCAGAATTGCACACTAAAATGTTTAATAGCGATAAACAGATCCCTGTTCTATCTCTCTCCATGCTGATATCACACTGAAAATGGCCGATATTGAAAGAATACTTTTATAGGAATGGGACGGGACTAACAGCAATGAGCCATGATTGGATAGAGTCTTCATGACAGCATCAAATCATGGCTCTGACAGTGCTCTGTGCCCCGATTGGGCAAAGCTTTTATTGCTTCAGCCAAATCAGGGCTTTCAATGCACTGTGCAGTGGGGCAGTGCATCGTGGTCCTTTGGTGGATGGAACAAATGGTAAAACGTCCTGATAATTCAGATGTTTGGTGAACATGCGAAATGTTCAGCCCGAACTGTTCGTTCGCCCATCACTACATACCACAAATTACATTCTGCTACTCCTCCTGGTGATACCACATGTGTGAGACTTTTACACAGCCAGGCCACATACAGAGGCCCAACATGCAGGGAGCACCATGAGGCATTCTAGGAGCATAAATTATACATCTAATTTCTTGACTACCTCTTACACTTTTGAAGGCCCTGGAGCACCATTACAATGGAAACGCCCAAAAAATTACTCCATTTTGTAAAGTAAACACCCCAACATATAATCTATGAGGCACAATGAGTCTTTTGAACGTGTCTTTTTTCCACAAGTTTTTGGAAAATGTGGAAAGAAAATTAAAACTTTTTTTTCTTAACACAAAGTTGTCCATGTATAAGAGATTTCTAACACATAACATGTAAATAGCAAACATGCAGGGAGCACCGTCAGGTGTTCTAGGAGCATAAATTACACATCTAATTTGACTACCTATTACACTTTTGTGAGACACTGATGGGCTCTGTATTGGCATGAATGTGGCACCAATGAGTACTGATGTGGCATGGATGAGCATGAATGATCCATGGATGGGCACGGATGAGCATGGCTGCGCCATTGATGAAGCATGGCTGAGCCATGGATGGAGCATGGATGGGCAGGAATGGGCACAGATCAGTGCTGAGGCCACTTCAGATCCAGCCCACAGCACTGCTGCACCCAGTTTCAATCTGTGCGAGGAGAGGGGAGAAGCTGAAGTGGACATGCTCCGGTCTGTTGATAACTGATCGCTCCTTCATTGAATGGGGCGATCACGTGGTAAAGGGCCGCTGTCATTAGCCCTTTAACCCATTCTGTGATGCGTCATGACCCAAAGACCCGACAGTCACGTACATTCCCGGGTCCACGCCCCAGGGGGCACGCGGGGCATACGATTTAGTAGATATTTACCCGAAGACAGCGGCGCACAGGCGCACTGGGGCAGGCCGCAGATCGCGGCAATATGCCGCGAGTGTCGGCTCCCGTGTGCATGCGCGGGAGTGACGTCATCGTGGCTCCGGCGAATCACAGCGCCGGAGCCGCGAGACCCAGAAGTCGCTCCGGGATCCATGGCAGCAGCGAAGAGGAAGACGGAGGACCGCTTCGGGGGCTTTGTTCTCAGGTAAGTTATTCATAATGAGCTAGTATGCTATGCATACTAGCTCATTATGCCTTTGCCTTACAGGGTGTGCTTTAAATGTAATTGTAATGCCTTCTATTACCTCCAGTCCATCAGCCTCCAGCTTCTCTGGGTTCAGATGCTGATTTTCCATGCGCAGAGCCCTTAACCACTTCAGCCCCGGAAGATTTGGCTGCTGAATGACCGGGCCATTTTTTGTGATACGGCACTGCGTCGCTTTAACTGACAACTGCACCCAAACAAAATTAACGTCCTTTTTTTCCCACAAATAGAGCTTTCTTTTGGTGGTATTTGATCACCTCTGCGGTTTTTATTTTTTGCGCTATAAACAAAAAACAGCGACAATTTTGAAAAAAACAAAAACAAAATATTTTGTACTTTTTGCTATAATAAATATCCCCATTTTTTTCTCAGTTCAGGCCAACATGTATTCTTCTACATTTAAAATAAATATCGCAATAAGCGCAAAAGTTATAGCGTCTACAACAGTGTTTCTCAACTCCAGTCCTCAAGGCGCCCCAACAGGTCATGTTTTCAGGCTTTCCATTCTTTTGCACAGGTGATTTGATCAGTATCACCACCTTAGTAATTTCCACAGCTGTTTCATCTGAGGTAAATCCTGAAAATATGACCAGTCGGGGCACCTTGAGGACTGGAGTTGAGAAACACTGGTCTACCAAATAGGGGATAGATTTATATCATTTTTAGCATTTTTTTTTTTACTAGTAATGGCGGCGATCTGCGATATTTTTAATAGGGACTGCGACATTATGGCAGACACATTGGATCCTTTTCACACATTTTTGGGACCATTGAAATTTATACAGCGATCGGTGCTATAAAAATGCACTGATTACTGTAAAAATTCCACTGGCAGGGAAAGGGTTAACACTAGGAAAAAACAAGTTTTTAAAATGAGATCAGCGGAGGATTCATGCGACCAGGTGTGGGTTCTGGAGATGGGTCTGACGCCAGCACCTGTTACCAGCTATTTTGTGTTTGTCCGTATCCCCTGAACGGCCTCCGTGGCATGCTTGAGAAAGGAGTGCCGCTATTCTCTCCACCTATAGCGAGAATACTCAGAAACGCGTTGCATATCCATGATGTCACAGCCCGGCGCCATGCTTCACTGTGCTTTCCAAGCATTGTTCTGGCTTCCTATACACGGCCGTGTTATACCAACAAACACGGAGGCCGTTCGGGGGATACGGCCAAACACAACATAGCTGGTGACAGGTGCTGGCGTCAGACCCATCCCCGAAACCCACAACTGGTCGCATGAATCCTCCGCTGATCTTTTTTTTTTTTAAACTTGGTGTGTTATCATTGGAAGTATAAAAGGAGCAACTGCTGTGTCCTACCATCTCCATCCTTACCGGATTTGATATGCTGCCGGCTGTATATGGACTTGCTGTGACTTGTAGTCCCTCTCCTCCCTTCCTGTCCACAGACGCACCTGAACGCAATGTTGCAGTTTTTCGTGTGAGTGGATATTTTCTTTGTAATAAATGCAATTTTGATATATATTAAGAGGCGCCTCTCTCCTTGTTTTTTCTCAGCTCTTCTGGACCTTGCTTCTGGTCTTTTCGGTGGCAGCCCTGACAGACTTATGTATGTGTATATATACATATATATACCCACCTCTGCCTCCTTGGACTATTAGGAACTATTTACTGAGGTATTGTTGCATTGCACCTTTTACTTGTTTAATGGGGTTAACACTAGGGGGCTATCAAGGTGTTAACTGTGTTCCTTGCTACATGTTTCTAACTGAAGGGGGAGGGGAATAACTAGCGGAAGTGACAGATCGTGATTCCTAGCTAATAGGAACACATGATCTGTCATTCAGAACAGAACAGGGATTTGTGTGTTTACACACACAAATCCCTGTTCTGCCTCCCGTGCCCACGTTTGCTTGTGGCCGGCAGTCATCACAACTGTCGGCCATGAGCATCAGCATATCGTATATCTATGATGGTTCACGGGATCAAGACGACCTGCTGCAGTAAAATAACAGCGGCCGGTCAGAGATCGATTAAAGTCATTGTAAATGTTGTATTTCTTTTTTTAACAAACTTATCATACTTACCTGTTCTGTATATTGGTTTTGCACAGAGCAGCCCTGATTCTCCTATTCTGTAACCTCCCCCCCACCCCCCGGCACTTCTGGCTCCTCCTGCCTTCAGAATCCCCCTATAGGAAGCCACAAAGTATGGTATAGAGTTCCCCTATAGGAAGCCACAAAGTATGTTATAGAGTTCCCCTATAGGAAGCCACAAATTATAGTATAGAGTTCCCCTATAGGAAGCCACAAATTATAGTATAGAGTTCCCCTATAGGCAGGTGCAAAAACTTCTGCCTTTAGAATTACTTGCTTTCCTCTCTTGCCCAGGACTACATGTCCCATGAGGCATTGCTCCTCACACATTCAAGTTCTCAGGCATTTACTGACATGTATGGATTGTGTTTTGAGCTGCATTTTCTGATATATAAAGAAATAATGCATTCTCTATGCAGGCCAATTAATTGATTAGTTGTCAACTATTTTCATAATCGATTAGTTGTTACATCGCTACATCTCTGAATCTCCTACCAGTTAATTTCTTTATTCATGTACGTTAGTCAGGTCAGAGAGTGAGGATAGAGAGAGAACCACCAAGATGAAGACTGGACTGATCCTGAAGACCACCATCATTGGGTTATTGGCTGCTCCCTCATTATCACTTTCTGTTTAAGGTTCCAAAGTTTAGGATGTTATCACATTATTATCAACATGTAAAAGTCTGTGCTCCAATCAAATCATCAGATATAAAATGTCCAGCTGGTAGAAAATGGGTGCAAAAAAAGTAAGGCCTATGTGATATACAACTTATTATAGAGGATACAACAGTTAGGATTTTATAGCATCAGAATGATGTAATGTACAACAGAGTATATAGTGCAGGGGCCACAAGTATGTAATGTACAACACAGAGAATATAGTGCAAGGGTCAGGAGTATGTAATGTACAATATAAATTATACAGTGTACGAGTCAGGACTCATAATATTGATATTCAGTAATCAGTGGAAGATTAAAATGTTTACATGAGAGATGTTGCAGAGGTCTCACACCGCTGCCTCCCATCTCCTGAGACTGCACTCAGTGACTTGGGTCTGAGACTATACAGACATATCCCTCCACCCGGCACAGCCAGCAAACAACAGAACAAGTTACCCTGGGAGAATTGTTCTGTCAGAGATCTTGCTAGGCTCAGGCATGGAGGAGACCCAAAGCACATACCCCAGATGCCTAGGTCTAGTAACGTCTATGGTGAAAATGAAAATGTTTCTGCCAGTTGAACCCCAGAACCTATATAAATCTAGTCTAGATACATAAATTGTGTCTGAAGCACAGAGAAGGAAAATGATCCGAGAGAAATACAGGAATACAGGACGGGGAACACAGCTCAGGAAACTGACCAGGGTATTACAGGCTGATATCACCCAGTCCCTGCCATACTCTGGACCAATCAGTGAGTAGTATGAGTGGAGGAATGTATTTAGTGTTAATGACCCACCTGTGCTGATCTCTGTAGGAGTGTCCTCCTCTATAAATGTCCCCGTTATTCCATCCTCCTCCATAGACTGTTGATCAGCCCTCACATACCCCTCTTCTTCTTCTTCTGCTTTAACCTCAAATTCTATATCGATTGGATCTCCACTCTAAATCAAGAAAATGAGAGAGAATATCATCTGTAAGATAAGCTTTATTATTGTGACATCACATAAAAAAAATCCACACATTGTCTCTATAAGTGTGTTTTAGAACCTCCGTCCCACCAACCTTGTAACAGTGAGGGATGGTGTGATCTTCCTGTGTGGAATCCCGGGAATACAGAGGACGGGGACATCTCTCTGGTGGGTTCCTGGTATTAGGTGGCTCCATCAGATCCTTGCGTCCTTCTGATGACGCAACCATCACTCCATACTCCTCATCCTCCACTTCTTTAACATCAATATTATCATCCCCGAGGTTTCCACTCTGAATATATAATAAAACATTCATTGTAATAAACATGCTGTGTATAAATCGTAATGTGAGAAAATATATTATCACACAATATACAATACAAAAATTATGTGAGTAAATATAATCAAATGAAATATTCAATGTACCAGCCTATTAATATGCTTGACGTGATTGCTGCCCACACCTCTTATAGCGAATCCACATGTGACTCTCATTGAAATACTAACAAACAAAATATAGTGTAGCTCAACCAAAATACAATAATAATAAATCAAGTCCTCATATTATCAAAATTCCACAGTTCATTAATATCTGGTGATTTCAGTGACCACCACCTCTAGCTGTAATGTCTGCTCACCTCCAAAAGTTGACCCCACTACAGAGTCACACACGCCTGGAATATATAAATACTTTCACAGATTCCTGACAGATTTCTGTGTGGTAAACATCAAAGTTCACTCTTCAGTTTAGGAGAGGTAGGACGCACCCAGGAACAATTATTTGGTTTGCAGGGGAGCCTCATATAAAGGGCCCCTCAAATCTCCTCCTCCCCATGTAATATTTATATATTACACCAGGGGTGTGCAACTCTGTAGTGGGGCAAACATTGGGAGAACCCGAGGAGGAGGTCTGTCTTGAAAGTAAGCTCTCATGTGATCAGGTGACGTGCGGAGGAACGGAGTGTAAATAGCAGACAATTCTTTCCAGAGCTCCTAATGGTGGGGATGGATTTTGCTGAGTGCTAGTGCCAAGTTTCCACCCCCCAGGATCACTGCAGGTGTGAAGAAAATCTGTGTAAGAGGATATGGAGGAGAGATGAGGAGGAGATCCAGGAATCAGGATAAAGGTCAGGACAAGCAACAGACGAGCTCATCCAAGAGATGAAGCCGGGGTCACTACACAGAAAATCAATCCAAGGAAACAACAGGCAGGACGAGGAATAGCAAGAAGGAGCTCAGAGACCAATGAGAATATTGCTCAGCCAATGGGAGATGATCTCAGCATGACTTACATAATGAAGGAGATGAGGGGGAGGGGAGGAACTCACTTATGGTGACCATAGAGACATGGAAATTCAGCTGGTTCAGCAGGGATTTCCATCCATCCATTTCCATCCATGTATGGTCACTGCCGGATAAATGTCACTCCATCAGCGGCTGCAGCCAATAGCTTCATCACTGATCTGTGTATTCTGAGAGCGGAGGAGCACCCCCCATTGTCAGAATACAATAGTGCAGCGGGGAGGATTCTCCCATCCCCCTCCAATGTGTGGATGGGGCAATCACTTCAGTTTTTTCCTCTCATCCCGCTGGATGAACATTAAAACTGAACCATGTATGGCCAGATTTGGAAGGAAGATATATTCATCATCAACGGATCCCCCTGAAGGGGTTAATCTAGGTTCCCACACTATATATGTGTGTATCATCATCTGCTGGAGATAAAAGACATCACAGTGACTATGGAGGAAGAGGACGGACATGACGGGGGGTTACTGGGTGTAAATAGAAAATAAGATCTTATTACCTCCTTTGCTGTTTCTTCCAGCAACGTCTCCTCTCTACTTCTTCCCAACTCACCTCTCACCTGGAACTTCCTGTCTGTACCTGACATCACTTCCTGTCTATATTCCATAGAGACTTCCGGTCTGGGTAGAAGTGAGATCACCACCTTGTGGAACTCAGAGGAACTGCAGAAACATCTGGTAGTGTGAACACGGCCTTGTGCTGTGTGTGTATGTACTGTATATCCTTATAGATGGGTCATCTCCACTCCCATCAAGGGGTATAGAAATATATTACTGCTGGGGGGGGGAGACATTTTGACCCCTTTGATTTTGCAGTAAAATTGATTGCAAATTTAGTCATGTAGGACATCTGTTATATGGATATGTAGCACTGACCCCCGAAGGAGCTGATGGTTTTATTGGGCTTACCGTTACCTTCTTGTTTTCTTCTCCGTCTAGGGATTTCCGTGGTAGATGGCCCAAAGAAATGTGGAAACTGACACTGAATCTTCTTATGGATTATTTATTTGAGACAGAAACAGAGTCTCTCAATGAAGGGTAGAGGGTTAGGAGTAAGTTCAGGTACTTTAGACTGCAAAAAATTGAAAATCTCTTATAGGAAAATTCAGAGAATAGTAACCGTTTCACAAGTGGATTTTACAACCCCCGGATAGACCTCCTCTCACTAGGCCTAGCAGCCGGTAGGATGTTTCACAAAGTCTCTGCCACAGACTTGTGCGTTACTGAGGGACGTAGACAAATTTAAAGAGGTATTATATGATACCAGTATTTCTCAGCCGATCCGGGCGATACCGTATGAGTGTAGATCCAGATTGTGTCCTTCAACTAAGCCTTAAGGCTCCTTCAGAGAAGCCAGCCTTGCACACGGCCTTCTCCTGAAGAGTCCTCCCCTGGGGTTCTTCCAGTTGTTGGGCCTCTCCTTTCAGATGAGATGTCACTGGACCACCTCTGGATCAATAGGCCCCGAAATCCATTCAGGCCTGTCCCTGAAGTTGCGTTGCCTCAGGCTAGCCAGCCCGAGATTCGAAATGCATGGTTCCGCACCCCAGACCAGGAGGGCCATGGGGCTGGTTCAGGACCACCTGAACCGAACAGGCAAAAAATAATCTCCGGAACCCCGAAGCACGTGTTGTCGGTACCTTAAATACAACCCCCCAGAATGCACAGCAGGAGAACACTCCCACTGGGCTGGTTCCGAGAGGACAGTGGCATTCAATACACCCAGCTAAACTGCATTCTTACTCTCACCGGTGGTGACAGCGACACTTGCGGTCAAGGAGAACCCAGTGCAACCCAGCTGGACTGGCACAGAAACCAGAAATTTAGAAAATTAACCCCAAAACCCAACTATGGTTATGGGGAAAATTAATTTTGAAAAAACATATAGCGCCTGCTCGTCAGGAGCCAGCGCTACAGATACAAAGAGCCCCAGCCGAGAGTAAAGGGTGGAAATGGCTCCTGATCCCCAGATTTGGGCAATTATGTCACCAATATAAATAGAATAAAACCCGCGCTATGTGTAACAACTCAAATACCTACAGAAATAACTTGTACCGGACTGCTGCTGTAACAAAGGTAAGTGTTCCCTTTATCAACTAGAAGAGCATTATGTGTCACAGCGCTGTCCTATTGTGTGTGCACATAAATCATTACAAATACACTAAAATATGTGGAGACATTCATATATAAAGTGCCTGGGGGTCAAATAATATTCTCTATGGATCTACTGCTTCCACTTTACACCTACTTCATTGATATTATAGTGTTTATTAATAAATGAAGTAAACTGATCCATGTGCAAATTCATATACAACATGAAGTGCATTGTGCTCAAGATTATGTTCACTGCAGATCCACTGCTTCCACTTTGCACCTACTTCTTTAATCTTATGATATCTGCTGCTATATTAAATAAACGAAAAACCTGTGCAAATTCATGTAAACAGAATATTTTATGTTCAATATAGTGTTCTCTGCAAGTCCACTGTTTCCACTTTGCATCTACTTCAAAAAACGGATTTTGCAAAAAAAAATAAAAATCCACAAATAAATAAAAAGCAACACTAAAGCACCATACACGCTATCAGATTTTCTGCAGATTTTTTTCCTTCAGATTTACTAAAACCATGTAGTGAAGGGCCTGCCTGATTGCATACACATTGAAACGCCTAAGGTTTGATCTCATATTATATGGTTTTGGTAAATCAGAAGGAAAAAATCAGCAGAAAATCTGATAGTGTGTACGGGGCTTAATGCGGCGTACATACGAGTGGATTTTCTGTTGGGAAAATCTTGGATGGTTTCTCCAACAGAATTCCGCTCAAGCTTGGCTTGCATACACACGGTCACACAAAAGTTTGCGGAACTTTCGACCGTCAAGAACGCGGTGACGTACAACACTACGAAGAGCCGAGAAAATGAAGTTCAATGGTTCCGAGCATGCGTAGGAATTTTGTGCGTCGGAATTGCTACAGACGATCTTGCTACAGATCTTGCTACAGACAGAATTGCTACAGACAGAACTTTTTCCGACCGCAAAATTAAGAACCTGCTCTCAATCTTTTGCTGGCAGGAATTCCACCAGCAAAAATCCGATGGAGCATACACACGGTCGCATTTTCCAACCAAAAGCTCTCATTGGACTTTTGCTGGCGGAATTTCCAATTGTGTGTATGCGGCGTTAGGGGGCACCCTAACCATCACGTGTGTAAGAGGTGGAAGAAGGCTGTGGCTACTCTACAGCTGGCACAGTTTGGAGTACGGCGCTCTCTGGCCTGTACGCCAACATGTCCACATGGCAGGATTAAATATCATGAACCTGCACACACTTGAAACATCACTTTGACTTCACTGGGAGTGATTCAGTCATTCCTTGCCTGGAGGGTGAAGTCAACCCTCCCCGATATACAAGATGTTAGAAGCAGATCTAAAACAATAGGCAGAACTCCATCTGACCTGGTGAGGCCGGGTTGATTCGATTAAGGTGACTTTGTTCACTATTCCCCTTCTGCTTCCTACCCTTATTGTTAAAGACAGGGGCGTATATAAGTGGGGGGGGGGTCGAGGGGTGTTCAAACCCCCCCCTCAGAGCATCCTGGCAAAATGCTCAGACAGTGTCCCCACTGTTTAGCCTCAGCATCAGCACAGTAGAAGCAATTAGAATTTCGGAGTGTAGCAGCCATCCCCCCTTCTATTATGCCTCACCCCCTCAGTTTAATAAGGGGTCCCCCTGAAAAGCATAAAATTACTGCAATGGTCTCAGATGCCGGCAATTGACAGTGCAAAGTTGAGGGAACTCCTAGAAGGGGGGGGGGGGTTCTTGTAGAGAAGTTTACAGGGGGTGGTTAATAGCAGGGATTTGCTTCTTGGAGGGAGTTTGATTGGATGAAGGGAGATTCTCTTCATAATTAGAAATCATTGCTGGGGGAGAAGGTGTTAACTGAGGGAGATATTTTTGCTTGGGGGGTCGGTTTAGAGATGGGGGTGTTTAATTTTTGGCGGGGATATTTGAGGGAGGGAGATAGTTTACAGTGGGAATCTTTGCTTGGAGAGAGAAGGTTCTTAGGAAGGAGGTTTTTTTTTTTCCTTTAAAAGAGATTTTTTTTTTTTTAAATTATACTTACCCAGGTGGATGGAGCATCGATCCAATGTTTCATCTGTCCCCATCTGCTTCTAAACCCAACAACAGAGAGCAATTAAAGACCATTGATCACTCAGTTCTCTGCCTTCAGTGAGCAAAGAGTGGTAACTGTCAGTCCCTGGCTCTGCCCCCCCCTCCCCAAGCTCACTGGAATGCCAGGCTATGCAGGGGGCACGGGCGGCTGGGTCAGGGCCTCTGCGGTTCACTGAGACACTGAGCGAGCTGAAGGTCCAGGCATCTGGGGGAATCCTGACTTTAAAGTTAGGATCTCTCCACAGCCTGGACCTGCTGAGCGGTGTCAGCTGACAGTGAGCTATAGCTGGCTGTCGGCTAAAAATGGGTCACAAAAGTGCTGAATGAACTGCACTCCTCCCCAGGAGAAGTACAACATGCACATCACCGGCTGCTTTCCACGTGGATATCTCCTAAACACCACAAGTTCAGGAGATATTCACTCACGGTACCTACAGATAAGCGTTAATATAGGCTTATAAGGTACAAGTTCAAAAGCCGGGTTTGCTACAGTTTAAGACTGAATAAAAGCCAACCATATTAACCAGGTGCAAAGGGCATGATCCTGTGGTAGGTAGGCAGTGCACAATATTTTTTTTTTCATCTCTTAAAACATTTCATCAGAATTTCCGATGGCACACTTAAACCTAATTTCCAATGGCAAACTTAAAATCTTTGAGGGCCTCCAAAACAAGTTCCTGCTGCCTAATTCCCTGCGCTTTAGATTCTTCCAAGTGTGCCACGCAGCTCGAACTCAGTTCCGTCAACCTTTACCACAGTCTACCCCCAATGTCATTATGGCAGTAGTTAAGGGTGAAGGTTGATTTCAGATTTTTATGTCATGCTCCTAACCCCATCATCAACCACGCTAGCCTTCAACCTTAAACCAAGATGGGAAAGAGAGGTAGGTCCAATAGAGGATGAGCAGTGGAGTGAAGCCCTGGATTCATGCAAGACTGTATCCCCCAAACTTTTCTGACAGGTTGACCCAGCTGTATATTGTACACCGAGCATATCTCACCCCCCTAAAAGTCACCCACTTTAGGCAACAGTCTTCTACCTCGTGTGCAATGTGTAACCAGGCGACGGGCACATTCTTCCATTTAATCTGGGCATGTCCGGTCCTTCAGAGTCTATGGAAGCCTACTGTAGATTTTCCTCCTACGACGACATGGGGTCCCCTTTGACCCTTGACCCCAAACAATGCCTGTTGGGGATATTCCCTGACTCGGAGATATACAAATTCACTAAAACATTCCTGCATGAAATACTGTTCTCTACCAAAATAATTATAGCCAGACAGTGGATGAGACCCATTCCCCCCAGCTTTAATGACTGGAAAATAGATATAAATAATACACTCCCCTACAAAAAGTTTATATACATTAACAGAGGTTGTCCAGACAAAATCTGGGATAGGTGGCTTGCGTCTGCGGACTCATGCACTGGGGGTTCCTAGGGACATGACGGCTCCAAGCGTGGAATCTCCCGAATAGTATAGACAGAAGGTTTTCCACCCAATTGATAGTCGCTGATTCCATTGTTCAACCTGTATAAGTTCCTGTCATGTTGTATTGTTATTTGCATATAACAAATATCTTTGTTATATGCATTTCTCCGGTATTGCCGTATAACCTGCAGAAATATGTTCAAACTCTAAATTGTTTAATAAAAACTTTTTTATCAAAAAAAAAAGAACATTTCAAAAAATTTCTTAGTACACATTTTTTTTAAGGTTTAAATAAATCACTGAATTTACTGCCCACCACAATATGTTGCCCCTTGCACCTGCTCAACTTGCACAGTGAGGTTAGCAAAGATCCAGTCTTGGGTCTCATTCATGCATCCTACATGATCAGGGGCGGACTGACCATTCGGACACTCGGGCACTGCCCCGAGGGCCCCAAGGGCCACTAGGGGGCCCCATCAGGGTTGCTAGCCTCAGTAAAACCAGGGACAGTATGTAAAAATCTGTGTTTTTTACATCTGTCTCTGAAATGTGCCTTACCGACATCCTTTTGGTCTAACAAATCCTGAGATTATAGCTACCCCACCTCTCCAGTACCTTCTCAGCCAATAGAAACATGTCTGTGTATACTGTGTGTACATGTATGTGTATACTGTGTGGCCCCATAATCTCTGATTGCCTGGGTGCCCCATAATCTCCGATTGCCGGGGGGCACCATGAGTTGTCAGTCCGCCCCTGTACATGACCATGGTGCAAGTATACTGTGAATACCTGCACCCGGGATCTCAGATATTCCACTATCTGCTCAGCCTGTACACCTGAGTGATGGGCTGAAAAGAGCCAACGCTGTCTGCTGCTGCAAAACGTGTATCCATTCATAAGTGTGCGCAGCCTATTGCATTAGGGCAGTGATGGTGAACCTTGGCACCCCAGATGTTTTGGAACTACATTTCCCATGATGCTCATGCACTCTGCAGTATAGGTGAGCATTGTGGGAAATGTAGTTCCAAAACATCTGGGGTGCCAAGGTTCGCCATCACTGCATTAGGGTGTGCACCCCAAAGCTCAAACACACACATCTTTCTCTGCAGCCTCAGCTGCACGGGACAGTAAATGAATGGGAAGTGCTCTGTGATGAGCGGCTTCCTGTTCATTCACAAACTGAAGCATAGTAAACAGAGTCGTCACAGTGAATGTGTTCACGGTGTTCATTTAGAAAAGGAAGGGGCTGGTAAATTACACATTTATCGGCCCCTTCCTCCACGCTCCATCCAGAAGCCTACCCCACAGCAGCCGGGGGAAGAGGAGGGAAGCCAGCAGCACTGCAGCGTGGGGAGGGGGGACAACAAGGGGGGAGGCCTGGGCAGTAGGGAGAATTGACACGGCACATAAGGGTTGATTTACTAAAACTGGAGAGTGCAAAATCTGGTGAAGCTCTGCAACCAATCAGCGCCCGGGGTTTTTTTTTTTTGCCAAAGCTTAATTGAACAAGCCAGAGTCAGTAGCTGATTGACTACCATGCACAGCTGCATCGGATTTTGCACTCTCTGGTTTTAGTAAATCAAACCCATAGTGATTAGGCACTTGGCACACCCCCTGTGCACGCCTATGTATCCAGTCCACATGTATCTGCACATCCAGTGGTGACCTGCAGGTAGGGATACATTTTTTGCCCTTGGATAAAATCTCTCTGCACCCAGGGTCTGAAATTTGTCCCTAACAGTGGGTAACCACTGTGACCCACGGTTTGTTAGTGTGTCGCTCAGGCTCAATCGATGTGGGGAGTAATGTAGATGATACCGAATGTGCTGCAGGAGTGTAGACGAGGGATGGAGCGCATCCCAGCTCCTGTAGTCACTGAAGGGAAGAGATAAAAGAACATCCCTGGTGGCGCACATCCACAGAGTCCTATGGTAATGTAGTAGTGATGGGAGAGACTACCCCAGCCCGGGTTCCGGGTTACCCCTTTTAAAATGGCCGTTGGCTTAAAATGGTCGCTACCAGAATCTCCTAAGATGTCCGCCAATTACAAGTTGTAGTTTTCTTCCCAAAATGGCATCTCGCTATGGTGGAGCTGTGTCCTGGCATCACTGAGGAGCCAGATGATGCTTTTCTGATGTACAGATGATATGTGCGGTTGAGTGTATATTCCATGCACTCTATCCGAGTCTATTTGACTTGTCCTATTATTAGTGGCGAACAATACGCTCATAAAAGCATTACTAAGTCTAGCCCAGAAGGTGGACTCTTCCTTTTCATTGGTGGACTTGTTTAACCATCTAATCTACACTATATTACCAAAAGTATTGGGACCCCTGCCTTTACACGCACATGAACTTTAATGGCATCCCAGGCTTAGTCCGTAGGGTTCAATATTGTGTTGGCTCCCCCTTTGCATCTATAGCAGCCCCCCCCCTGCCCCAAAGCACTCATGTTGGGGGCAGGTGGCATGATAAGAAGGGGGGGGGGGGGGCGCTCGCTCATCCCCTGCTTTCCTGACCTACCAGAGTGAATGCTTGGATAACGGTCTGGTATAGGTTTTGGGGAACCCTGTGTCGTCATTTTTAACTGGCACTTTTTTTATTCAGCCGTCAGCGGGGAAACCCACATTGACAGCTGATGGCTTATCGGTTAAGGATGCCATGGCCGGGTCCCCGGCCCCGCTCCTTAACAACCAGCTTACATTGTGCCCTGATTGGGCAAAGCTTTGCCCAATCAGGGCATAGAAGCATGGTGTTTGGCTGGGCGAACACTCTACAAATTCAGGTGTTCGGAAAACAGCTCGGGCCAAACTGTTCGCCCAACACTAAACACTAAGTGTATAATGACATTACCAATAAACAAGCATACGATAATTTTGTGACTGAGTCTGTCTTGGGTATTATCATATTTTAGGTCATGATCATGTCTTTTCATATAGTATTATATGTGAAACAGTGAGCTTCCTTTTGATACATTTCCATCAACGCTTACTCTAAATAAGCTGCAGTGTTGTCAATAGTTCCCTATACATATAATGAACTATAGAGGATGCACACATACATATACCCATACTAGTATTCCTAATTGGATATACATTGTAAAGTGTCCACATATTTTTAGTGTTAGCAGTTGTATCGACTTTGTGACCTCTTGATTTATTTTATTATTCTTTTCTCGTCACATTAGAGCAGGGGTCTCCAAACTTTTCAAAAAAAGGACCCGTTTATTGTCCTTCAGACTTTAGGAGGGCCGGATTTTGGCCAGCAGGGGTAGAAAATGTCACAGGAGTGAGAATAAATATGTCCTCAGGGTTGGTGGTCAATAGGAGGAGAAGTATTCCCCCTATTAGTAGGAGGAATAGTATCCCATCGTTGGTATCGGTGGAAGAAATAGTGCCCCATTGTTGGTGTCAGTGGGAGGAATAGTGCCCCGAGTGCCACATAAAGGCTAGCAAAGGGCCACATTTGGCCCTCGGGCTGCAGTTTGAACACCCCTGCATTAGAGGATACATAGAACTTTTTCCCGCTGTCCTTCAGTTGGTGAAATAATAGATACCGCCATTGTCTAAACTAGACATGTGCATGACGAAAAAAGGTGTTTTGTTTCATTTTGATTCGTTAGTCTAGTTATTTTGTTTAGTTAAACTCAGATGATTTGTCCAATTCATATTCAGAATTCATATTCAGAATTTTAGAATTTACCGATTTTTTTTAAAAAAAAATTTTTTTATTCCGAACGTTCAAATCAATACATTTTCAAATCGGTCAAAACGAAAATGTTACATTGTTTTTGATTCGAATGCAGCAAAGTGAACAAACAAAAGAAAAATCTTCATCAAATGATTACAATGACTCTTTAAAGAGGAAGTGAACCCTGATGAGTTTACTTCCTCTTTCATTCCCTGCAAAGGTAAAGCATAATGGACTACTATGCATCGCCCAGTAGTCCATTATGTGTCACTTACCTGACACAGGAGCCAGCGAAGTCCCCGCTGTCCCCTGTAGTCCGCCGCATCCATCTTCTAGGTGGGTCTCGCTGCTCCGCCGCTGTCATTCGGCGAAGCCGCGATGACGTCACTCCCGCACATGCGCACGGGAGCAGCCACTCGCAGCATATCGCCGTTGACCGCTGCGCCCTCAGTGCGCCTGCGCGCCGCTGTCTACGGCGCATGCGCCGTAGACAGCAGTGCCTGTCTTTCGGCAAATATCGTGTAGGTTTAGGAGATATTTATTGGACCTACAGGTAAGCCTTAATCTAGGCTTACCTGTAGGTCAAAGTGTGTTGTAAGGGTTTACAACCACTTTAAATCACCTTTGGCTTAACAAAAACAGCATTATTTCGAAATGGTACTCTAATAACACACCCAGTATTTGATTTCAGCAATATGTAGTTAAAATTCGACTGGAGTTCAATGTAGAATTTCCGAAATTCAGACAAATTTTGCAACGTTATTCAAAGCATTTGGTAAAATTAGTTTATATTATAATTCAGGTATTATAAAAACGATAATTCTCCGGCTCTACAAGACTCTGGTCCAGCCGCACCTGGAGTATGCTGTCCAGTTCTGGGCACCAGTCCTCAGGAAGGATGTACTGGAAATGGAGCGACTAGAAAGAAGGGCAACAAAGCTAATAAAGGATCTGGAGGATATTAGATATGAGGAAAGGTTGTGAGCACTGAACTTATTCTCTCTGGAGAAGAGACGCTTGAGAGGGGATAAGATTTCAATATACAAATACCGGACTGGTGACCCCACAATATATAAATACCGTACTGGTGACCCCACAATATATAAATACCGGACTGGTGACCCCACAATATATATATAAATACTGGACTGGTGACCCCACAATAGGGATAAAACTTTTTCGCGAAAGGGAGTTTAACAAGACTCGTGGCCATTTATTAAAATTAGAAGAAATTAGGTCTAACCTTAAACTATGTAGCGGGTTCTCTACTGTAAAAGCGGCAAAGATGTGGAATTCCCTTCCACAGGCGGTGGTCTCAGCGGGGGGCATCGATAGTTTCAAGAAACTATTAGATAATCACCTGAACGACCGCAACATACAGGGATATACAATGTAATACTGACATATAGTCACTCACATAGATTGGACTTGATGGACTTGTGTTTTTTTTCGACCTCACCCATGTAACTATGTAATCAGATGTATCCGAATCTCTGAATAATGAAAAGATACGTCCAAATATTAATTCAGAACAAAACAAACCATACATGTCTAGTCTAAACAGTCCAAGGAAAATGAATTTTCTTCACCTGAGCAAACATGTTTGTCCTTTCCACGGATCCATGTCTGTGATCTCTGAAGTTCACATAATAACAGAGGTATAGTTTTATTTCACTTTCATTCTGTTTATGTGAGAAGAAACTGTGTCTACTTTGATTGAGATTTCTTCAGCTGATTTGAGGTGTCCCTGTCATCCGGGTGTATTTACAGGGAGTCAATAGTGGCTCTTTATCTCAACAGTCCTTCCCAGGTATTATATCATTAACTTAACCCAAGAGTTCACAGAAAGTTCGTCTTTTCATTTTTCATAGAATAAACTGAGAGAACTATGGTAAAATATTTTTTTTTCTTCATAGAAATTCTAACACTTGTGTGCCCTTCACCTTCCTGTGCACCCATTGCTGGAGTCCCACCGCTGATCCCTCAGCCTCCTCTTACTGCCAGCCTGGCTACAGCCTGAGTACCACCAGGGAAAGCCTGAATGCTCCCGCCACAGAGCGCTGGACCTTTATTACACAGTCAGAACATGTGGTGTTTTATTCACCTGCACGACAACAATAAAATTGAAGCCCCCTCACTGCTGTCACCTCCTTGGCCCCTCTGTCAAACTGATGGTGTTCAGATTAAAACAACTGCACAAGCCCGGTATGGGAGGGCCGCTTGTACTGCCTTATCAGCGGCCCTGCCTCTAAGTGTTTGTGATAGCTTCCACCACAAAATGTTCTCAGCCAATGAAAGGTAATGACTCCATTTTTATTTTTCTACTGCTATCAATGGCCAACACGGTACAACACTTCATCCATGTCTTTGGTGATCTCTGATCTCCTTATCAACTGTTTCTTCCATGACGAAGATCAGCCATGGAGTATATCTGAGGTGTATATCAGGGTGTGCTTCTTCCCCACATGAGAGCTGGGATGTCCAGCAACATTCATATAGAAGACATTTCCCGCACTCAAGGCACTAATACACCTCAAATGTTGTGTGGGATCCCTGATGTACAGGAAGACAGGACTTCAGTGAGGAGCAATTCCCTCACTCAGGACAGGAATACGGCTTCTCCCCCGTGTGAGATTTCTGATGCCTGTAAAGATTGTACTTCTCTGAAAAACATTTCCCGCACTCAGGACAGGAATGCGGCTTCTCCCCCGTGTGATATCTCTGATGTTTGTAAAGACCGGACCTGTCTGAAAAACATTTCCCGCACTCAGGACAAAAATAAGGCTTTTCCCCTGTGTGAGATCTCTGATGTCTGCAAAGATGGGACTTCATTGAAAAACATTTCCCGCACTCAGGACAGGAATGCAGCTTTTCCCCCGTGTGAGATCTCTGATGTCTGTAAAGATCAGACTTTTGTGAAAAACATTTCCCGCACTCATCACAGGAATACGGCTTCTCCCCGGTGTGAGATCTCTGATGTATGGAAAGATGTGACTTCTGTGAAAAACATTTCCCACACTCAGGACATGAATGAGGCTTTTCTCCCGTGTGAGATCTCTGGTGTATGTAAAGATTAGACTTGTGTGAAAAACATTTCCCGCATTGAGGACAGGAATACGGCTTTTCCCCTGTGTGAGACCTCTTATGCACATTAAGATTGGATTCAAAACGGAAACCCTTCCCACACTCAGTACAGGAAAATCTCTTCTCTGTTGGAAGGACGGCCCCGTCCCGCACAGTCTGAGGTTCCTCAGGATAAGAGGAATACGATGGTCCATCTACACTGTGTGGTGCCGGATGGACATTTGAGGTAGTCGGGTTTTCTCCTGGACTATACTGTGTGATGTCCTCATCTTCTACTTTACAGTCTGGAGACAAAATGAGACAATCCTCTGAGGTTTTCCTCATCTCCCGTCCATCTACTAAAATAGAAATACAAAGATTATTACTAGACATGAGCTGATTGGTTCCCCTAAACCAGGACTCCGCCCACATCAGGCAGCTTTGTCTCTGAGAATCTTACAATTCCCCCCTCAAGGTAACTAGTAAATGGGTCCTCTGATCTCCTACCAGATCATTTCTTTATTCATGGATCTTAGTCAGAGAGTGAGGAAACAACGAGAACTGTCTTTTATAGGAGTGACAGTGATGAGGGGATTATAGGACGAGTGTCCCCTCCCCCTCTATCACTCATTGCCATCTTCCCAACACAAGAAGTCCTGCACTTCCTTATTTAGTCCATGATTTAGTCATGAATAACAGCGGGGCTGAGCCCCACCAGAGGTCAGAGGGTGAGGATGGGGGGAAAACAACTCAGTAGTGTTGGGCAAACTGTTTGGTCCGAGCATGAGTTCCAGCCAAACATTGGCTGTTTTCCCTATTTGGGGAACACCTGAATTTGCAGGGTGTTCCACAGGTGTTTGCCCCAGTCAAACACCCTGCATGCTGCACAGTGCATTCTGCTCCCTGATTGGGCAAAGCTTTGCCCAATCACGGCACAGTAGAAGCTGGTTGTTAAGGAATGGGGCCAGGAAACCAATCGCAGTGTCCTCAGCACCAGATGAGTCAATGGGCTGGTGCCCCCCAGTCGATACCAGACCCTTATCTGAGCATGTAGCCTGGCAAGGGCCTTATCCCCACAACCCTGGCCAGTGGTTGCCGGGGTCTGCGGGCAGGGGGCTTTTTGGTACATGGAAGCTCCCTTTAAGAAGGGGGCCACCCAGATCCCGCCCCCCCATGTGAATGAATATGGATACCTACACACACACACACACACACACACACCAAAAAAAGTGTCAAAAAGTAATAAAAACACAGAGACCGTTTTTGACAAATCCTTTATTAACCACTTAACAACCGCCCATTGCCGATTAACGGCTTCAGGGCGGTTGTTTAACTCTTAGAGGCCGTTAATTAACGGCCTCCCAGAATTCTGCTCTCGCGCGCCCCCTGGGGCGCGCACTCGAGAGCATCCGTGACCGCCGGGTCCACAGGACCCGGTGCATCACGAATCACGGTAAACGGCCGCTCAGCGCGGCCGTTTACTACGTGATCGCTCCGTCAAATGACGCCGGTTCCTCCCTCCCCCTCTCTGTACCGATCGGTACAGCGGAGGGGGAAGAGATCGGTGTCAGCAGCGATGTGGGCTGCATCTGCAGTGCCCACATCGCTGCGCACCGAAAATTAACCCCTCAATTCCCTGCCAACACTCTGAAATACCCTGCCATTACTCTGCATTACTCTGCAATACCCTGCCATTACTCTGCATTACTCTGCAATACCCTGCCATTACTCTGCATTACTCTGCAATACCCTGCCATTACTCTGCATTACTCTGCAATACCCTGCCATTACTCTGCATTACTCTGCAATACCCTGCCATTACTCTGCATTACTCTGCATTACTCTGCATTACTCTGCATTACCCTGCCATTACTCTGCATTACCCTGCAATACCCTGCCATTACTCTGCATTACTCTGCAATACCCTGCCATTACTCTGCAATACCCTGCCATTACCCTGCCATTACTCTGCAATACCCTGCCATTACTCTGCATTACTCTGCATTACTCTGCAATACCCTGCCATTACTCTGCATTACTCTGCAATACCCCCATTACTCTGCATTACTCTGCATTGCCCTGCAACGCTCTGCATTGCCCTGCAACGCTCTGCATTACCCTGCAACGCTCTGCATTACTCTGCATTGCCCTGCAATGCTCCGCATTGCCCTGCAACGCTCCGCAATGCCCTGCAACGCTCCGCAATGCCCTGCAACGCTCCGCATTGCCCTGCAACGCTCCGCAATGCCCTGCAACGCTCCGCATTGCCCTGCAACGCTCCGCAATGCCCTGCAACGCTCCGCAACACCTTGCAACGCTCTGCAATACCCTGCAACACTCTGCAACACTCTGCAATACCCTGCAACACTCTGCAACACTCTGCAATACCCTGCAACACTCTGCAACACTCTGCAATACCCTGCAACACTCTGCAATACCCTGCAACACCTTGCAACACTCTGCAATACCCTGCAACACTCTGCAATACCCTGCAACACTCTGCAATACCCTGCAACGCCCTGCAACACTCCGCAAGGCCCTGCAACGCCCTGCAACACTCCGCAAGGCCTGCAACACCTTGCAACACTCTGCAATACCCTGCAACACTCTGCAATACCCTGCAACACTCTGCAACACCCTGCAACGCCCTGCAACACTCCGCAAGGCCCTGCAACACTCCGCAAGGCCCTGCAACACTCCGCAAGGCCCTGCAACACTCCGCAAGGCCCTGCAACACTCCGCAAGGCCCTGCAACACTCCGCAAGGCCCTGCAACACTCCACAATGCCCTGCAACACTCCACAATGCCCTGCAACACTCCACAATGCCCTGCAACACTCCGCAACACCTTGCAACACTCTGCAATACTCTGCAACACTCTGCAATACTCTGCAACGCTTTGCAATACCCTGCAATACCCTGCAACACTCTGCAACACCCGCCAATACCCTGCAACACTCTGCAATGCTCTGCAACACCCTCCAATACCCTGCAACACTCTGCAATGCTCTGCAACACCCGCCAATACCCTGCAATGCAATACTCTGCAACGCCATACTCTGAGATACCCAGCCATACTCTGAGATACCCAGCCATAGTCGGTGATACCCTGCATTACCCAGCCATAGACATCCCCCCCCTCCCGCCGCCCTCCGGTGCTTCTACCGAATCGCTAATACGATCAAAGACAGAATCTTTTTTTTTTTTTTTTTTTTTTTTCAGGCTTCCCAGCTTAGAGGTGAGATGCGGGGTCTTATTGACCCCACATCTCACTGTAAAGAGGACCTGTCATGCCATATTCCTATTACAAGGGATGTTTACATTCCTTGTAATAGGAATAAAAGTGATCAAAAAAATTATTTTTGGGGAAAAAAATGTCAAACTAAAATAAATAAAGTAAAATGAACAATAAAAAAAAATGTTTTTTTTTAAAGTGCCCCTGTCCCCATGTGCTCGCATGCAGAAGCGAACGCATACGTAAGTCCCGCCCACATATGAAAACGGTGTTCAAACCACACATGTGAGGTATCGCTGCGAACGTTAGAGCGAGAGCAATAATTCTAGCCCTAGACCTCCTCTGTAACTCAAAACATATAACCAGTAAAAAAAAAATTAAATCGTCGCCTATGGGGATTTTTAAGTAGCGACGTTTGGCGCCATTCCACGAGCGTGTGCAATTTTGAAGAGTGGCATATTAGGTATCTATTTACTCAGTGTAACTTCATCTTTCACATTATGGAAAAATTGGGCTAACTTTACTGTGTTTTTTTTTTTTAAGCCCAAAACTGTTTTTTTTCCAAAAAAAAGCATTTGAAAAATTACTGCGCAAATACCGTGCGAGATAAAAAGTTGCAAAGACCACCATTGTATTCTCCAGGGTGTTTGCTAAAAAAAACATATATAATGTTTTGGGGTTCTCTGTAATTTTCTAGCAAATAAATGATGATTTTTACATGTAGGAGAGAAATGTCAGAATTGTCCTGGGTGCTCCAGAACACCTGATGGCGCTCCCTGCATGTTGGGCCTCTGTATGTGGCCACACTGTGTAAAAGTCTCACACATGTGGTATCGCCACACTCGGGAGTAATAGCAGAATGTGTTTTGGGGTGTAATTTGTGGTATGCATATGCTGTGTGAGAAATAAACTGATAATATGACAATTTTGTGAAAAAAAAAAAAAAAAGAAAAATCTTGATTTTGCAAAGAATTGTGGGAAAAAATGACAACTTCAAAAAACTCATCATGCCTCTTACTAAATACCTTGGAATGTCTTCTTTCCAAAAAGGGGTCATTTGGGGGGTATTTGTACTTTTCTGGCATGTTAGGGTCTCAAGAATTGAAATAGGCCGTCAGTACTTCAGGTGTGATAAATTTTCAGATATTGGCACCATAGCTTGTGGACTCTATAACTTTCACAAAGACCAAATAATATCCACCAATTTGTACTTATTTTTACCAAAGATATGTAGTAGTATACATTTTGGCCAAAATTTATGAAGAAAAAATTACTAATCTGCTAAATTTTCTAACAGAAACAAAGAAAAATTCATTTTTTTACAGAATTTTCGGTATTTTTTCCTTTATAGCACAAAAAATAAAAAACCCAGCGGTGATTAAATACCACCAAAAGAAAGCTCTATTTGTGTGAAAAAAAGGACAAAAATTTCATATAGGTCCAGTGTTGCATGACTGAGTAATTGTCATTCAAAATGCAAGAGCACCGAAAGCTGAAAATTGGTCTGGTTATTAAGGGTGTTTAAGTGCCCAGTGGTCAAGTGGTTAAAAAATAAAAAAAACAATGTCCCTCGCTGTAGATCCATTGTCAATCATGCCGCCCGCTGCACCCGAAAAATAACAAAAAAATGCTCTGTCTTCATAGACTGCCAAATGCCTTCTCTGCTGTTTGACAGTTCTTACATATGGAAGGGGCGAGGCCACCCAATGATGTCACCTGTGGCCTCGCCCCCCTTGTGCGCTGGCCTGTGACATCACAAGGGGGCGGTGCAATCTTATCTATATAACAGGGATATGCAATTAGCGGACCTCCAGCAGTTGGAGAACTACAAGTCCCACGAGGCATAGCAAAACTCTGACAGCCACAAGCATGACACCCAGAGGCAGAGGCATGATGGGACTTGTAGTTTTGCAACATCTGGAGGTCTGCTAATTGCAGATCCCTGCTATATAAGAACTGTCAAACAGCGAAGGAGGCATTCTGCGGTCAGCCATCAAAGAGCTTTTTTTTTTTTTTTTTTCTTCAGGTTGGTAGGTGGCGTGATTCATGATGGATCTGGATCTACATCGGGGGACACTATTTTTTTTTTTTTTTAATAAAGAACTTGTCAAAAATTGTCTCTGTGCTTTTATTGCTTTTAACCCTTTTTTGGTGAATGCGTAGGGGGTACAATGTACCACATACTCATTTATATAGGTTGGCTTCCAGATTCCGATAACCCCCTCATCTGCAGACCCCCACAAACACAGCCCAGGGTTGTGGGGAAGAGACCTTTGCCTCATCAACTTGGGGAGAAGGTGCTTTGAGGTGGTGGGGCAGAGCCTCCCCTGCTCCAAAGCAACTCGCCATGTTGAGGGCATGTTGCCTGGTATGGTTCAGGAGGGGGTGGGGGAGCTCGTTTCTGACCTGAGAGGCTGCATGCTCAGATAAGGGTCTGGTATGGACTTTGGGGGGGACCCCATGCTGTTTTTTCCTCATTAGCCAGGTGCTGGCAATTGCAAGTCAAATTAAATGTGATGTGACTTGGGTTTTTTTTCGTTAGAATTGTCATTTTTGCTGCAGCTGCTTTTTTTTAAATTTTGGCGTGGGGTTATCCTAAAAATCCAAACTCGATGGTGTAGCCTGGGGGAACCCCACACCGTTTTTGTACCTTTCTTTTTCAATAGCTGGGATTTGATACCTGCAATTGCAACCACAAGTCAATTTAAATGTTATTTGGCTCCTTTTTTTTTTCCTTTAGAAATGTCAGTTTTACTACAGCAGGTTCTATACATGGTACAGATGCGCCACTTTCCAGGCAGAATAAGTGGACCACCCAGGCACTATATTTTTAATTTTTATTGTTGCACTTTAAGCATCATTAAAATCACTTCTTCTGAAAAAACTATCTTGCATCTATCAATGCAATTTTTTTTTTTGCATCGATAAATGTCCCCAGGGCAACACCCAGCCCCTCATACCCTTTTATGGCCAAATTACTTGTATATAAGCCTACAAAATGGGCACTGTTGATTTTTCCTGTTTGGCTCCCATAGACTTCAATGGGGTTCGCCGTTGGGGCTAGAACTTTTCCTTTGTTTAGGAGTTCTGCTCATCTCTACACCCAAGATGTAGACTGGACTGATCCCGAAGACCACCATCACTGGGTTATTGACTCCTCCCACATTATCAATTTTTGTTTAAGGTTCCAAAGTTTGAGGATATTATCACATTATTATCAAGATGTAAAAGTCTGTGCTCCAATCAAATCATCAGATATAAAATGTCCAGCTGGTAGGAAATGGGTGTAACAAAAGAGGATACATATTATGTGTATATAAGGAGTGGGTAGAGGGGAGAGAGCAGAAGTCAGGACTATGTAATGTACAACATACTGAATAAGATATAACAGATAGGACTATATAGTATTAGAATTATGTAATGTACAACATAGAGTATATATAGCAGGGGTCAGAAGTATGTAATGTATTTAGTGTTAATGATTCACCTTTGCTGATCTTTGATGTCCCCGTTATTCCATCTACCTCTGCAGACTGCTGATCATCCCTCACTTCTGCTTTAACATCAACTTTTATATCTATTAGCTCTTCACCCTAAACCAAGAGAAAGATCAACAATAACATCTGTACAACATAAGCTTTAATATTGTGACATCACTAAAACGACAGTCCATGTTCTAGATGCTCCATCCCACCAACCTTGTAATGCTGAGGGATGGTGTGATCTTCCTGTGTGGAATCCGGGGAATACAGAGGACGGGGACATCTCTCTGATGGGTTCCTGGTATTAGGATGCTCAATCATATTCTTCTGGCCTTCTAAAAACTCCTCCATCACTCCATACTCATAATCCTCTGTATACTCTTTTTTTACAACAATATTATCATCCCCGAGGTATCCACTCTGAAAGATATAATAAAACATTCATTGTAACAAACCTGCTGTGTATAAATCAGAACTACCAATAATTGTCAATCATCTACCTGATGATGGTGGGGGATGGTGTGATCTTCCTGTGTGGAATCCCGGGAATACAGAGGACGGGGACATCTCTCTGGTGGGTTCCCATTACTGGATCCATCTGTAGGAAACACACACACTGACTGATGGAACATCTAGGTGGACTCTCCGTACTGCTCTCTCCTTTACAATAAAGTCTCCTCTTACCCGGTGATGTGAGGGGCGGCTGATTGTCCATCATGACGTCCTTGTAGAGATCCTTGTGTCCTTCTAAATACTCCCACTCCTCCATGGAGAAATAGACAGTGACATCCTGACACCTTATAGGAACCTGACACACACAATGATACAGTCACCATCCAGACACATCCCTTGTCTGTTACTGGATAATGTCCCAGAATTCCCAGCACCGCTCACCTCTCCTGTCAGCAGCTCCATCATCTTCTTGGTGACTTCTAGAATCTTCTCCATATTGTGTCTCTCAAGTTTCAAGGAGTCACATGGAGGCACTGTGATGGTCATATGATCACCGGACTTCACAAGAGGAAATCTCTGTATTGAGGAACCAATACGAATATCATGTTAGAATCCCAGAATCCTCCTTCTTTATTAATAGAGATATGAGTGATGTCATGTGACCTCCCAGAATCCTCCTCACCTCTCCGGTCAGCAGGTAGATGATCTCCAGGGTGAAGTTTAGTATTCTCTCAGTCATGTGACTCCGGTCCTCCTCCATCCTCATTGGGGCCGTCATTTGATCTATACAGGTCTCCTTGTAGACGGATAACTTTGGGAAATGAAAGTACTGTATTTTCTGGCGTATAAGACTATCTTTTACACTTAAAAAAAATGCCCAAAAATCAGGGGTCGTCTTATACGTCGGGTATACAATGCTGCCCGATGGATGTCAGCCCCCGGTGAGCGATGTATTCTATTAATGAATACAGAGCCTGCTTGGATTGGAGTAACAACCTCTGCCAATCCGAGCAGGCTACATAGAGTAGCCTATTGGGGGTTAGGGAGAGAGAGAGAGAGGGGAGAGAGAGAGAGAGAGAGAGGGGGGGAGAGAGAGAGAGGGGGGGGAGAGAGAGAGAGAGGAGGGGGAGAGAGAGAGAGAGGGGGGGGAGAGAGAGAGAGGGGGGGAGAGAGAGAGAGGGGGAGAGAGAGAGAGAGAGAGAGAGGCAAGGGCCGATGATGCTACAGCCTCTGCCAATCCAAGCAGGCGTTGTATTCATTAAAATAATACACCACTCACCATACTTCCCTGGGTAAATCCATTCACTGATCTCCTACTACTATACATCCTGCTGTTTGCCTTTGAGGTCCCAGGCACCCAAGAGGGACAGGTAAATCTGGGACATATGACAGGGGGGTTATTAAATGCATTTTGGTGGACAATTCCCATAGAATGTAACCCAAAAGTGGTATAGGTTTGGTTAGTGAAAAATTCGACTTTCCAGAGTTGTGGCATTCAATAGATCTCTGTTTGTGTTATTATTGTTTGATTTACTTTATGACATATCACAGCATCGCGTATGAGTTGTTGGCATTCTTGCTTTGTGTTTTTTAATGGTTCTAATATTTTTTTTAAATGGTGTTGCCTCAGAAGGGGGGTAGTCTTATACCGCGAGTATTGCCCAAAACCAATGTTTTCACTTGAAAAATAGGGGGTCGTCTTATACGCCCAGTCGCCTTATACGCCGGCAAATACGGTAAGAATTATTTGGATGGTATTGGTCACACAATAATAGGATGTGGATACACGCGTGCGTGTGTGCGTGTGTGTGTGTGGGGGGGGGGGGGGGTAATAGGAGGGTTGCTAGACATTTAACAACTATTGCCCCCATGGGGACACATTCTGTTTGGACTGTTTAGTGTTTGTAAACCTTTGAGGACTCGGGCCCCTCCTGGACTGTGGGATCAGATATTTCCATTTCTATGTTGGATTTGTTTGCTTTCTGAGCTGGTTTGCTCATCGTGTTGGCTGCATATTGTTATGATTGTCTCTTGGCTGCCTGTGTAGTGTAATAATTGCCCTTTGTAGGCCATGTACGGTCAGGATGGTCATTGTCTTGTCTATTTATTGTCAGTGATGTTTGTTTAGAGGAACATATTACTAGAATTTATCTCCAAAGTGAAGAGAACGTTCCGGCCCTGTAAGTGGGGAAATGTTCTGACCCTGAAGGGGTTAATCTAGGTTTCCACACTATATATGTGTGTATCATCATCTGCTGGAGATAAAAGACATCACAGTGACTATGGAGGAAGAGGACGGACATGACGGGGGGTTACTGGGTGTAAATAGAAAATAAGTTCTTCTTACCTTCTCCTCTGCCACTTCCAGCAACCTCTTCTCTCTACTTCCTCCCGATTCACCTCTCACCTGGAACTTCCTGTCTGTACCATACATCATTTCCTGTCTGTATTCCATAAAGACTTCCTGTCTGGGTAGAGGTGAGATCACCACCTTGTGGAGCTCAGAGGAACTGCCGGCCAGAGAAACATCTCGAAGTATGAACACGGCCTTGTGCTGTGTGTATGTGCTGTAAACCCAGGGCCGGCCCTACCATGGGACCCAATGGGACCATGGCTCCAGGCAGCATTTAACAGGGACGGCCACGGCAGGCAGGCCAGCAAGAAGTTACCACCAGCCAGCAATCCTGGATCATCAGTCAGCAAGAGACTCTCAGGGCTCGGAGCACAGCAGAGCTATGCACTGTGCTCTGTCTCCTGCACAGGTTGTTAGAATCACCTGCTGCCCGGCACCTAGCAATCAGTGGCCCTGCCTGCCCCATCATTCACAATGCTCAGCCTCTATGCCAATCAATTGCTCTGCCCACTGTCTTCCATCTTCCATCTCCAGTGTCACAGCATGAGGGAAGGAAGGGATGAGGACAGCGGCCTGTGCGGCTGTGCCTGGCCGTGACAAAATAGTAAGTTAATAAGTAAGTTACAATTGAGTTGGTGTTCGAGTCGAACGCATGTTCGCCCGTTCGGCCAAGCCAGAACTCTGTGGGCCGTTCACGCCAAATTTGCGTGGCGCTCGCAGTGCATTGCTGGCTCATGATTGGCCAAGCATGCACTGTGACCCCGCATGCTTGGCCAATCACAGCGCCGGCAGTGAGGAGAGCCATAATTGGCCACAGGCATGAATTAGTCTTGGATCACCACCAGCTACCAAGCACCTGAAGCTGATGTAACCGAATAATTTTTTTTAAAAATATCACATCCCTTCAAGACTGCCTGTGCTGATGCTGAGTGACTGTCCTGTTATGTTGACTGCCTGTCCTCTTCCTCCTCCACTGATATCTTGGAAGAACATTTTTGGTTCTGGGTGATGCCACCAGCCCAATTTTTCAGCCCCTGTTTAACAGGGGCGTGTAATTACAATTTTTTATGCAATGCTTTGCAGCAGGGCTCATTCCTGTACTACAAATAGAGTAAATGGAAGAGGTTGCAGTGTCGTGGTACCAGCACCAGTGCCTAAGGCCTACGTTTTCAGCCCCTGTTTAACAGGGGCATGTAATTACAATTTTTGATGCAATGCTTTGCAGCAGGGCTCATTCCTGCACTCCAACTAGAGTATATGGTAGAGGTTGCAGTGTATAGGCCCAATTTTTCAGCCCCTGTTTAACAGGGGCATGAAATACAATTTTTGATGCAATGCTTTGCAGCAGGGCTCATTTCTGCACTCCAACTAGAGTATCTGGGAGAGGTTGCAGTGTTGTGGCACCAGCAAGCAGTGCCTAAGGCCCAATTTTTCAGCCCCTGTTTAACAGGGGCATGTAATTACAATTCTTGATATAATATTTCACAGCAGGGCCCGTTCCTGTGCCCACCCAGAGAAACTGTGAGGACTTTTAGTGTTGTGGCACCAGCACCACCACCACCAAAGGCCCAATTTTTCTACCACTGTTCAACAATGGCATGTAATTACAATTCTTGATATGATCGTTCACAGCAGGGTGCTCCAGTGCCCACCAAGAGTCACTTTGAGGGCTTACAGTGTTGTGGCAACACCAACACCTTAGGCTCACATTTCTGCAGAGCATATAGGGCAGGCCCCTACTTTCAAACATCCAACTTACAAACGTGTCCTACTTGCAAACGGAAGGAGACAACAGGAAGTGAGATGAAAAAAGACGGATGGCAAAAAAATTATACAGGGGTGATAACCCTTCCCTATGTTTTCCTAAAAGCTTAAAAATAGATTTTTTGACTGGAACTACACTTTAAAAATGTACCAGTTCAAAATTACAAACAGATTCTACTTAACACAACAAACCTACACAGTCCCTGTCTTGTTTGCACCGCCTGTATATTCCTGTTCTGAGTATATAGGGTCTGGGGGCCCCACGCCTTTCCTTTTTTAATATGGGTATGGGGTTCCCCTTAATATCCGTACAAGACCCAAAGGGGCTGGTAATGGGCAGGGGGGGCTACCTATGCCATTTTTCACAATGATTTTCATCCATATTGCCGGAACCAGATATTACATTAAAACCGCAAGCAGTTTTAACCACTTGCCGCCCGCCCTATTACAAATTGACGGCGGCAAAGTGGTTTCATTATCCTAACCCGACGTCATATGACGTGATTAGGATAATAAGCCGCTGCGCGCCCCCGGGGGCGCGCATCGCGGCGATCGTTGTTGCGGGGTGTCAGTCTGACACCCGGCAACTACGATCTCGGTAAAGAGTCTCCGACGGAGACTCTTTACCATGTGATCAGCCGTGTCCAATCACGGCTGATCACAGTGTAAATGGGAAGAGCCGGTGATCGGCTTTCCCTCACTCGCGTCTGTCAGACGCGAGTAGAGGAGAGCCGATCGGCTGCTCCTCTGACAGGGGGGGTCTGTGCTGATCGATTATCAGCACAGCCCCCCCGAGGATGCCCACACTGGACCACCAGGGACACCACTAGACCACCAGGGAAAAGGTAATAAAAATACATAATCCTCCCTAGACCACCAGGGTGCCAGTCAGCACAATGGGTGCCAATCAGTGCCCATAATGGATGCCAATCAGTGGCCACAATGGGCATCACTGATTGGCATGCATTATTGTTTGGCACTGATTGGCATCCATTACTATAACACCGATGCCGCCTATAAGTGCCCACCTGTGCCGCCTATGAGTGCCCACCTGTGCCGCCTGAGTGCCCACCTGTGCCGCCTATCCATGCCCACCTGTGCCGCCTATCCATGCCCACCTGTGCCGCCTATCTATGCCCACCTGTGCCGCCTATCTATGCCCACCTGTGCCGCCTATCTATGCCCACCTGTGCCGCCTATCCATGCCCACCTGTGCCGCCTATCCATGCCCATCCGTGCCGCCCATCCGTGCCAGCTATCAGTGCCAATTTGTGCCACCTATCAGTGTCCGTCCGTGTCGCCCATCGGTGTCGCCCATCCGTGTCGCCCATCCGTGTCGCCCATCAGTGCCGCCTATCAGTGCCGCCTATCAGTGCCACTTCATTGGTGCCACATTGGTGCCCATCAGTGCCACCTTATCAGTGCCCATCAGTGTAGCCCCATCAGTGCCCATCAGTGAAGGAGAAAACATACTTATTTACAAAGTTTTGAAACTGAAACAAAAAAAAACATTTTTTTTTTCAAAATTTTCGGTATTTTTTTATTTGTAGCGCAAAAAATAAAAACCGTAGAGGTGATCAAATACCACCAAAAGAAAGCTCTATTTGTGGGAAAAAAATGATAAAAATTTCATTTGGGTACAGTGTAGCACGACCGCGCAATTGTCATTCAAAGTGCGACAGCGCTGAAAGCTCAAAATTGGTCTGGGCAGGAAGGTGTTTAAGTGCCCTGTATTGAAGTGGTTAAATGACTTTTTTTCGTTAAATATCATTTTGTGCAGGGACTGTTTTAACCACTTCAGCTCCGGACCAATAAATACCTTAAGGACCAGAGGTCTTTTTGCAATTTCGCACTGCGCTGCTTTAACTGGTAATTGCGCGGTCATGCAATATTGCACCCAAACGAAATTTGCGTCCTTTTCTTCCCACAAATAGAGCTTTCTTTTGATGGTATTTGATTGCCTCTGCGATTTTTTTTTTTGCGATATAAATGGAAAAAGAGCGAAAATTTTGAAAAAAAAAGATATTTTCTTCTTTTTGTTATAAGAAAAATCGAATAAACTAAATTTTAGTCATACATTGAGGGCAAAATTTATTCAGCCACATGTCTTTAGTAAAAAAAATGTCAATAAGCGTATATTTTTTGGTTTGCGCAAAAGTTATAGCGTCTACAAACTAGAGTACATTTTCTGGAATTTACAAAGCTTTTAATTTATGACTGCCGATCTCATTTCTTGAGGTGCTAAAATGGCAGGGCAGTACAAATCCCCCCCAAATGACCCCATTTTGGAAAGTAGACACCCCAAGGAAATTGCTGATGGGTATGTTGAGCCCATTGAATATTTACTTTTTTGTTCTAAGGGATTGAATAATGACAAAAAAAAAAAAAAATTTTTTTTTACAAAAAGTTGTCACTAAATGATATATTGCTCACACATGCCATGGTTATATGTGGAATTGCACCCCAAAATTGATTCTGCTACTTCTCCCGAGTATGGGGATACCACATGTGTGGGACTTTTTGGGAGTCTAGTCGCGCACGGCACCCCGAAAACCAATCACCACCTTCAGGATTTCTAAGGGTGCAAATTTTTGATTTAACTCCTCACTACCTATCACAGTTTCGAAGGCCATAAAATGCCAAAATAGCACAAAACCCCCCAAAATGACCCCATTTTGGAAAGTAGACACCCCAAGCTATTTACTGAGAGGCATGTTGAGTTCATGGAATATTTTATATTTTGCCACAAGTTGCGGGAATATTACAAACTTTTTTTTTTTTGCACCAAGTTGTCACTAAATGATATATTGCTCACACATGCTATGGGCATATGTGAAATGACACCCCAAAATACATTCTGCTGCTTCTCCTGAGTACGGGGATACCACATGTGTGGGACTTTTTGGGAGTCTAGTCGCGCACGGCACCCCGAAAACCAATCACCACCTTCAGGATTTCTAAGGGTGCAAATTTTTGATTTAACTCCTCACTACCTATCACAGTTTCGAAGTCCATAAAATGCCAAAATAGCACAAAACCCCCCCAAATGACCCCATTTTGGAAAGTAGACACCCCAAGCTATTTACTGAGAGGCATGTTGAGTCCATGGAATATTTTATATTTTGCCAAAAGTTGCGGGAATATTACAAACTTTTTTTTTTTTTGCACAAAGTTGTCACTAAATGATATATTGCTCACACATGCTATGGGCAGAAGTCAAATTACACCCCAAAATAAATTCTGCTGCTTCTCCCGAGTACGGGGATACCACATGTGGGGGACTTTTTGGGAGCCTAGCCACGTACGGGACCCCGAAAACCAAGCACTGCCTTCCGGATTTGAATATAAAATGCTACCAAAAAACCTGTTAGCGATGGCAGGGATCAGGCCTGACTCTGCGATCGCTGCAGTTATGTGTTTAGTGTTTTGTAAGTGACAGTGATCGATCGATACTGCACTTGGGTGGGCTGGGCAGAGGGGCAAAACGCAGGTGCCAGCAGGTATTTGGGCTGATCCCGCTAACAATGCGTTTTTTTGGAACCCTAAACTGCTGGGGACGCTAGTATAGATCTGATCAGATCAGATATTGATCTGTTCAGATTCTATACCACTATGGGAGGTGTATGCTTTGTGTGTGGGTGTTAGCGGTACTGGCACTAACCTAGCGCTGCCTGGGGCGACGCAGACCCTGACCCTAAAACCTAATTGATATCACCCGCCGGGTGATCAGGGGGTTAAACCTTTATTGGGTAATAAATGGTGGGTGCCCTGATGCTATAAAAAACAAACTAACCAGAGTCACCCGTAACACTTATACGGTGATCAGTGGTGAAAGGGTTAACTAGGAGCAATCAGGGGGTTCAAATTTTTATTAGGTAGTATATGGAGGTCCCTGGCGCTATATAAAAACCTGACGGGGAACCTAAATAACTAACTGGCTAACCAGCGTCACCAGTGACACTTATACTGTGATCGCTGGTGAAAGGGGGTGAAAGGGTTAACTAGCAGCAATCAGGGGGTTAAAACCATTATTGGGTAGTATATCGGGGTACCTAGCGCTATAAAAACCTGGCGGTGAACCTAAAAAAATAACTAGCTACCTAGCGACACTAGCGACACTGATGCAGCGTTCAGAAAAATGATCGCTTAGTGACACTGGCAAAAGGGGGTGAAAGGGTTAACTAGCGGAAATCAGGGGGTTAAAACCATTATTGGGTAGTATATCGGGGTACCTAGCGCTATAAAAACCTGGCGGTGAACCTAAAAAAATAACTAGCTACCTAGCGACTGTAGCGACACTAATGCAGCGATCAGAAAAACGATCGCTTAGTGACACTGGCAAAAGGGGGTGAAAGGGTTAACTAGCGGCAATCAGGGGGTTAAAACCATTATTGGGTAGTATATCGGGGTACCTAGCGATATAAAAACCTGGCGGTGAACCTAAAAAAATAACTAGCTACCTAGCGACACATGCAGCGATCAGAAAAATGATCGCTTAGTGACACTGGCAAAAGGGGGTGAAAGGGTTAACTCTAGGGGCAATCAGGGGGTTAAATCTTTATTGGGGGGTGATAGGGGGCTACCCTGGACCTAACACTAACTGTCCTGACAGTTTTTACTGTCACAACTGACACTGAATGCATTGATCAGTAAAGAAATGATCAATGCAATCAGTGACACTGTGACTGGGGGAAGGGGGGGGGGATCGGGGGGCGATCGGGGGGGGATCGGGGGGGGGTTTGTGTGCCTGTGTGTACCTACATGTCAGTGTAGTGTTGGTGCACACTTACTTTCTGTCTTCTCCTCGTAGTCCGGTCAAAAAGACCGCCCCGAGGAGAATGACATCACTTCCTCCTTCCTGTGTAAACAATACACAGGGGAGGAAGCTTCTCATTGGCCAGGAGCGATCCAGAGGGGGTGGCCGAAAACCAACGGCCATCCCCTCATCACGGAGCGCTCCTGGACCGAATCGGACCGCCGTAACCAGCGGGAGGGGGTCCGATCGGACCCCCCACCCGCTGGAAGGCAATCACGTAGATGTACGTGATTGTGCCTGCCTGTGCCATTGTGCTGACGTACATTGGCAATACGGCGGTCCTGAAGTGGTTAAACACGGGAAACACGTGGCACTTCACAGGCATACTATAGACACCCCCCCGGGCACGATATTTAAAGGAATATTTCACTTTTTTTTCACTTTAATCATCATTAAAATCAATGCTCCCAAAAAAACAGCCGTTTTTAAAAACATTTTAGGCATTGACCCATGTCCCCTGGGGCAGGAGCCTATCCCCAAACCCTTTTTAGGACAATATCTTGCATATTAGCCATTAAAATTAGCCTTTTTATTTTGAACGTTCGAGTCCCATAGACTTCAATGGGGTTCTAAATTTCGCACAAATTTTCGATCCGTTCAAAAGTTCTGGTGCAAACCGAACCGGGGGGGGGGGGGGGTCGACTCATCCCCAATCTTGCATATGTGCAGTGCATTGCAATCTTGGTCAGCTTGACATGGCACAGCTCCAGTAACATTTACTATGGTACTGGAGTAGTGCCATGTTAAGCTGACCAAAATTTTCCATAGATGCCAATGTTGAATGATACTGGAGCCGTGTCATGTCAAGCTGACCAATATTTTCAATAGACACCAATGTAAAATGTTACGGAAGCAGTGCCATGTCAAGCTGATCAAGATTTTCCATAGAGGCCTATGTTAAATGTTACGGGAGCAGTGCCATGTCAAGCTGACAAAGATCTCCCAGGAGCCAATGCAAAGCCTGAAATGACGTTCGATGCCGAGGCCCCTAAAGGAGGACATGAAATTAGATACAGGCATAAATCAGGTAAGTGAACATAAAAAATAATAATAAATTGGCAATTTATTTTAAGGATGCACATTAGTGCTGCATGGTGAGGAGTAGAGATGCACGGAAATTTCAGCCGGTAACACATATCGGCCGAATATGGCCTTTTCGGCAAGTTGCCAAAAGAGAGGTCATGCCGATAATGGCACAGAAAATGGACTGGGGCCTGGGCAGGGGCCCTGCCTCTGGTTCCGCCCATTATGGGGGTGTTGTCAGGGCCAATCCTAGGCGGGTGCAGTTGACCCAGGTGCCGCAGAGGTGGGGGTGCTGAAGCATCAGAGTGCTCCCCTCCATCCTCCTCTCCTTGTCCATTTGAGAAGCAGCTCTCCATGCCAGTCGCCGCTGTGTTTCCAAAGCCCATCCCCCCTCCCTCCTCCTGCAGAGGAGGAAAGCGAAGTAGCTGGAGAGTAGAGTGGCTGTCTGCCTGTGTGGAGAGAGACTAGCCACGCAGTGACTTCGCTGAGGGGGCGGACCATGCCTGCAGTGATGTGTTCTCCTCTCTGTCTTAACTCCTGCCTGCTGCGATCTGCTGCAATCTGTTCTCCCATCTGTTTTTATGTACTGTAATGGAGGGTGGTTTGTCCTGGGGGGTCTGTACTAATAGAGGGTGGTTTGTCCTGGGGGGTCTGTGCTAATGGAGGGGGGTTTGTCCTGGGGGGTCTGTACTAATGGAGGGGGATTGGTTTGTCCTGGGCGGGGTCTGTACTAATGGAGGGGGATTTGTTTGCCCTGAGGGTCTGTACTAATGGAAGGGGTTTGTCCTGGGGGGTCTGTACTAATGGAGGGGGATTGGTTTGTCCTGGGGGGTCTGTACTAATGGAGGGGGATTGGTTTGTCCTGGGGGGTCTGTACTAATGGAGGGGGATTGGTTTGTCCTGGGGGGTCTGTACTAATGGAGGGGGGTTGGTTTGTCCTGAGGGGTCTGTACTAATGGAAGGGGGGTTTGTCCTGGGGGGGTCTGTACTAATGGAGGGGGATTGGTTTGTCCTGGCAGGGTCTGTACTAATGGAGGGGGTGGTTTGTCCTGAGGGGGGTCTTTACTTATGGAGGGGGTGGTTTGTCCTGAGGGGGGTCTTTACTTATGGAGGGGGTGGTTTGTCCTGAGGGGGGTCTTTACTAATGGAGGGGGGTTGGTTTCTCCAGGAGGGTCTGTACTAATGGAGGGGGGTGGTTTGTCCTGGGGGTATCGCTGGGTCAGGTGAGGGGGCCGATTGGCCATTATCTACTAATGTCCATAGGAACTGCAGTCTCTGATCATCTCCTGTACCATGTCTGCAGTCTCTGACTATTTCCTGTATCATGTCTGCAGTGTCTGACCATCTCTTGTATCATGTCTGCAGTCGCTGACCATCTCTTGTACCATGTCTGCAGTCTCTGACCATCTCCTGTACTATGTCTGCAGTCTCTGATTATCTCCTGTACTATGTCTGCAGTCTCTGATCATCTCCTGTACCATGTCCCCAGTCTCTAACCATCTCCTTTATACATTTTTTTAAAAACTGTCATTTTCGGTATCAGTGTAGGTTTTCGGCCTAGTGTATTCTTCAGTTTCGGTATCAGTTTCGGCACCAAAAAACCCATTTGGTGCACTCCTAGTGAGGAGTGAAAATGTGGAACTCCCTGGATGATTCTCGCTCAGTCAAAAGCCATAGGATCACCCCTTTCTTGCAGAAACATTCAATTCAACACCCAGAGGGATCTTCCTGGTAGACATGTGCGATTAGTTTCGTACGAATCTCAAATTCGTACAAATTTCCCTAAATTCGTATGTTCGGGAGGATCTGAAATACAAATTGCCATGCGTCCGAATTTTGTACAAAATACAAACTTTTGTTTACAAATTTCAGATCAGTCGTTGTCGTCTACTCATTATGCTTATTATGAGGGTCTCCCACCATCCCTGTGCTATGCTGACTTCCTCCTGGGACTGTACCTCTGCTGTGCTCATTATGAGGGGCTTCCACCATCCCTGTGCTGTGCTGACATACTGAGCACAGCAGGGGTACAGCCCCAGGAGGAAGTCATCACAGCATAGCACAGGGATGGTAGGAGCCCCTCATAATGAGCACATGGCTGCTAAGCACAGCTGCTCCAGTTTTTATCCCCCGCACTGTACGGGGTCACCGGGGATGTGCGGGGTCACTGGAAATTGTTTGGTGTTACCACGCATGTGCTCTCCGCACATCCCTGGTGACCCCAAACAATCTATCGAAAGTGGAGCAGGTGAAAACTGGACCAGCAGTGCATGGCAGACAATCCGCTTCTCTCATTCGTTTTCAAATCTTAATGGAACGAACTGAAGAGAAGCTGATTGGTTGCCATGGGCAACTGCTCCAGATTCTGTTCGCTCCAATTTTGATCAATTTACCTACATTTCTTTTTATCTGTTCTAGTAGTCATATGTGTAAATGAGAAGAATGGTGGGGACACATCAGGGCACATTGGAGCACATCAGGGCACATCAAGGCATATTGGAGCACATTGGGGAATATCAGGGCATATTGGAGCACATTGGGGAACATCAGGGCATATCAGGGCACATTGGAGCACATCAGGGCATATTGGAGCACATTGTGGAACATCGGGGCACAGCGTTTACCAGCCAGCATGCAGAGTTGCGCAGGAAACGTGTGTAAAAAGTTCTCTCTCCGCTGCTCCCTGACGGCCCCTCCTCTCTCCTCGTCCATCCCAGATGATGTCACAAGCAAATAGGGGTAGATGAGAAGCGAGGGGAGGGATTGTGTGGAGGGACAGGGACCAACTAAGACCAAATGGCCATCTCTGCTGCAGACAGTCAGTTCAAGAAATGTTCAGAGTGAGGGAGGGGTACCCCAGATTTGGCAAATTGATTTTCAAAAATGCTAACTGCTCCATTAGCTGGGGGGACAACTGGGATCTTTGGGGTGACAGGATGTTTCCCATCAAAGAAAACACCCGCTCACTCTGGACACTTGTCGGAGGGCAGGACAGTAGCTCCTTGACATCTGTGAGGGCAGGCCACTCCTCGCTCTTCTCCTGCCAAAAAAACATTGGATCTGTGGTGGGGTGTACTGGTGGGGCTGACAAATAGGACATGACAACCTCCTTTGCTGATATGGGTTTCTTGGGGTGCACTATGCTGGAGGTTCCCATTAGGGTGTCAAGTGCCTCAGCCAAGACAGGAGATGCTCCACTGGCAGGAGCTCTGCTCACTTCACTAGATGATGCATGGGAAAGGGGGTGTTCAATATCTTCTTCCCCCTTTTCCTCCTCTCCCAGTCCTACCATTTGCCTTTCCCTCTGACGCACCCTGTCGATTAGTCTCTCCCACCATGTTGTCAGAACACTACACTGCACAGCCATTTTGGCCTTGATGCGAGGGTCACACATGGCAGCCAGCATCAGTTCTGGGCAAGAGGCGGTCAACTCCTGCATGCGCCTGCCCAACTCCATCAGAAATGTGTTTAGCAGAGCCAACACATCAGGTTGAGGGCCACCACCAGGCAAAGGTTCCTCAGCCGACTTGAACCGCTCCAATTTGCTCTGAAAGTGGTTGAAGAGTGGGAGCACATGACCAATGCTGGCATCCTCAAGGCTTAGGTGTTCTGTGACAGAGAGGAAAGGTTTGAGGACTGCCACAATCTGCCCAATTATGCCCCAGTCCCCCCTGCCTAAAGGTCTCTCTATGCCAATGTTATGATCACAGGCCATGGCATGGAGAGCCTTCTGCTGCTCAAGGATGCGTTCCAGCATTGCTAGGGTTGAATTCCACCTAGTCCCCACATCCTGTTTTAGGCAGTGTTCTGGAAGGCCTGCCTTCCCCTGTTCCACCCTTTGGAGGGGGCTCAGAAGGTTCACCCAGTGGGCAGTAAAAGGGGTATACCTTCCCTGCCCGTGTTTGCTAGACCACGTGTCTGTGGTCAGATGTATCTTGGCACCAACACTGTGTGCCAGAGATACATTCACTTGCCGCTGAACATGGCCATATAGCTCTGGGATACCCTTCTGTGAAAAATACTTCCTTCCTGGGACCTTCCATTGTGGTGTTCCAATGGCCACAAATTTTCAAAAGGCCTCCGAGTCCACCAGTTTATATGGCAGTAGTTGGCGGGCTATCAGTTCTGACAAGCTAGCCGTCAACCGTTGGGCAAGAGGGTTATCCGGCGTCATCATTTTTTTACGCTCGAACATTTGGCCCACGGAAGCCTGCCTTTTTGCAGAAAAACGTGAGGACGGCATGATGGAAAGTGGAGTGGAGGACAATTGTGAGGAGAGAGGAGAAGTAGAAGACGAGGCTGGACGGTGAGAGCCTGGAGTGTGGCTTTGTGTGTTCCATTGCTCCCACTGGGCTCGGTGATGGCAGCTCATGTGCCTTCTTAAGGCGGTCATCCCTAGGTGAGTGTTGGGCTTACCGCGACTTATGCGTTGACTGCAAAGATTGCAGATGGCAACGCTATTGTCAGCAGCGGACACGTTAAAAAAAGCCCACACAGCGGAGCCATGTGCCGACATTCTGGGAGAGCCAGATGTGACCATACATGGTTGATGCCTCGCTCCTGATACATTAGCAGTCTGCTTTGTCCCTCCTGTGCAATCTAAGTTCTTCCTGCTTCTCCTCCCTATCTGCTGGTCCATATCTCCCTCTGAACTCCCCTCCTCTTCCTCTCTTGTGGGCACCCACGTGATATCACTAGACACGTCATCATCGATGTCACCTTCCCCACCGCTATAATTGGAGATCTCGGAGTAGACAGCAACAGCAGGGACCAACCTCCTCCTTGGGCTGATCTGGGTACTGTCGTCAGACTGTTGAGTGGCGGTTGTTGCTACCTCCTCTTCCTGATCCAATGCCAAGTGTGGCTGCGCATCGGAAATGTCTTGTGATGGATCAGAAAATAATTCCTGTGACTCAAGCGGAAGGTATATGGTGGTGGTGGTGTTGGTGGTAGTGTCTTTGGGGGTGCACACAGCAGAGAGTGAAGAGGGTGTGAAATGGATAAGAACTACAAACTAGTTCTTGGTTATCTGCTGCTATTTCTAATTAAAAAAGTATAAATGTGCATGCACATTAGAAGTAAACACTCTCTGAGATATGTTCAGTTCAGGCTACTTCTAAATTCTGCGTTATTGGTGGGCGGTGTTGATATTTTATACAGAAAGATACGTCATTGATATGTCAGTCTAATAGGTACATCTCATTGGTTACAATACAAGAGAAATGAAGAAACTTGATGCTTGAAGTTTGGTTGAAGCTGGTTCCCTTATCTCGAATGCATTCCTCTAACGCGGGGGATGTAGGGTATAGACGCCATCTTCCTGCAGCACAGGGTCAATCTGTATGCTACATAATAAGTAAGGAGCATGGGAACATGTATACACATAAGCAAATAGACATTTTCTGATTATCATTATGTACATTGGATTCCTTAACAGTCCCCCCTAAAATGGCTATTTTCTTCTGTCCCTCATCTAAAGGTCCTACTCACCTGGCCCATTCTCCTCAGCAACTCTTTTTAAGCTGTATATAGAGTTGGGCAGCAACTAGTTCACTACCCCCCTCGATACAGCTGGAGAAGGGCAATCAGGTGCTATCTACCCCTATAACCCTAGAGGACTGTGAGATTATGGACAGGGAGTGACTATAGAGGAGGGAAGGGTTTGTCATTCTCCATCATAAGAGGGTCCTCTTCTTCTTGGTGGAGAAATGTAGGTGGGCTGTTGTCTACAGCCTTGCTCATTAACTTCTTTACGAAAGGTAGAATACAGCATACAATCGGGGGGTAAAAGAACCAGGCTTATTAGTACTGTTACCCCTATCTGGGCGAGCACCTTCTGCCACCCACTCATCCAGCTAAAATATTGATCCCATGGGTCTGTAATACTGGAGTTCTTCTTCAACTCCAATGACAAATCTTCTCATTTCTTTATAGCTAAAGTTACTTTACCATTTGGGCCGGTATTATCAGGAATGTAGGTGCAACAGGTTCCCATTTTTTCTATGATTTTACAGACACTTCCTTTCTCAGCTAACAGCATGTCTAAGGCCATCCGGTTCTGGAATGTCATGTAGGAAGTGGGGGGGTAACTGGTCAGCAATTCCCTGGAGGGCATCTTTAGTGTAATTCACGTATCTTTGTTGGTTGTAGTTTATGTAATTGATCCAATCTACATTCTTGTTCACATTTATTATGGGGATCAAAGACTCAAAACCAACATTTACCTGATCCCTGGCTTTGAATTCATCAGGGACCCTCCTTGGGACCCCTATAGCATCTATGTACACATGAGGGTCAAAGCTTCCGGAGAGAGCTGCTCGCTTCCTCCTCTGTGTGCTGGGTCAGTGTATGTATCAGGGGTATCTTCTGCTAGGATATGGAGGGGCATAATCACCTTTTCAAGGGCACATTCACTGGTCCAGATACCCTCTAATCTGGTCCTATGTTCCAACCCACTGTCCCTCCCAGGAACCACAATTCTGGCCCCAGTAACTGTCTGTAAAACACACACACATATATCCTTACCATCAGGGATGTCACTGTACCAATGGCATTGCCATGAAAGAGTCAAACGGACAAGGTACTATGTCACAGTAATCAAAGGTAAAGGTGGTCACATGTGTACCTGAAGAGTTGTACCAAAATGTAATTATGTTATCATTATTATTTTTGTTTTTGTTTTGTGATGACCACCTCCTGGGCCTCCCCCCTAGACCAAACAGAAAAAGGATATGCAGCATGGTCGTCATGAAGTGGGCGGGATCTTGTCCTCGGGGGTGGAGCTTTCTTGCAGTGGGAGGCGTGTATTCAGGTATTCTTCCCGGCCAATTCCACTGAGGTGGCTGTGGTCAGCAAAACTTGGAATGGACCATCATATCTGGGTTCAAGAGAATGTTTTCTCACAAATTTCTTTACCAGCCCCCAATCTCCAGGCAGTAGTTGGTATGTTCCTGTATCTAATTCAGGATCTGGAATGGAAGAAAACACCTGGACATGCATTTGGGTTAATTTTCGTGATAATGCGGTTACATAATTAGTCAACACATCAGATTGCAACTGTAACTGTTGTGGAAAGTGACAGCCAAGTCTGGGGGCTGAACCAAACTAAATTTCATAAGGGGATAGGGCATATTTCCCCCGGGGTGTGTGTCTGACACTGAACAGGGCAATGGGCAAACTGTCTGGCCGACTCATGTTAGTCTTTTGGGCCATCTTTAACATCCTGTTTTTCTAGTGTCCCTTTCATCCTTTCTACCTTCCCGCTACTTTGAGGGTGGTAAGGGGTGTGTAGAGCCAACTGAACCCCCAGTGCTGCCCTAATCTTTTGTAAGGGTTGCTGTGAAGGCTGGGCCTGATCGCTCTCTATCACCTCTGGGACCTCAAATCTACATACTATCTCACTCAGTAGTTCCTTAGCTGTGGTCCTGGCAGTCATGTCCACCTCCACTAGGGCGTATTCGAATCTGTCACTCCTTTGACATTTGGGAGTGATCAATTTGTATCCTCTGGAAGGGGTATAGAGCTTTTGCCAGGTGCTTCTTCTGTGCCTTTTCTGTACGTTCTGGGTTACATTTGTTGCAGATAGTGCATGATCTGCAGAAGTTGTTGGTCAATGAAGTAACTCATAAGTTCATAAGAGTCTTTGTCAAGTGGGCAGTTCCATTTCCCCATTGCACCATGGCTGGGTACATACTCCTGGGTAGACAAGGCTTCTTGTTGCACTCGAATAGTCCATCTCTGAGAGTTCCTCCTCTCCGTTTCCAGCTTTCCTTCTCATCCGGACTTGCTGCTTCCTGTAATTATTTCAGATAAACTCTGTCCACTGGGAGAGTCTGTAGGGTATGCACAGGGTGGTCTTCTTCTACCACCCTGCTGTCCACTTCCCGTGGAACACTGGCTGTCTGTTTGGCAGCTGAATCGGCTAGATTGCCTCGAGCTTCCTTCGAGTTTAGTTTGTTGTGTGCTTTACTTTAGAATAGTCACTTGGGTTGGGAGAAGCAGGGCGTCCAAGTCCTTGATGGCTGAGTTATGTTTCACAGGTGTTCCTGCAGCCATCAGGAACCCTCTGTCCTTCCAGATAACACCAAAATCATGGGCAACGCTGAAAGCATATCTTGAGTCCGTATGAATGTTGGCTCTTTTTCCCTCTGCCAATTTACATGCTGTAGTAAGTGCTTGCAGCTCTGCCACCTGTGCAGACATCACCGGCGGTAAGGTTTCAGTTTGGAGAACCGAGTTTTCAGTGGTGACCTGGATCCTGCAGGGGTATTTCACTCATGGTGGGGATATGCGTGGTTTCCAGCCGCATTAGTTCGATGCAGTTATGGGGTGACAAGTCAAGACTCGACTCCTCCTCCTTACCCCCCTCGAGAAGTGGAAGAAGGGTGGTAGGTTTCGGTGTTTGACAACGTAATAGAGTAATGCTGTCTAGAAGGTAGAAACACAGGAGTCTCAAGTGTCTGGCAATGGACAGATGTTTCGGCTGGATCTTGGTGGAGTATGGGGGCAATGTCATGGGGAGCAAGCAGAACAAGGCAGAGTCCGAGAGCCAAGTCCAAAGTTTTGTCAAACAAGGCTTGTGCAGCAAAGACAGCTCACAGACACGATGGGCCTCCTCTTGCTATCGCATCCAGCCGACAGGAATAATATCCTATAGGGCGTAGGCAGATGCCGTGTGATTGGGCGAGTACACCTGTAGCATGTCCCAGATGTTCGGATACAAAGGGCTTGAACGTTTTGTCGTAGTCTGGGAGCCCTAGCGCCAGAGATGGTGTGCTTGAAGGCCTCAAAGTTGGATATTGCTTCAGGAAACATCTGGAAGGGGTCTGCCTTCAGGGTATCATACAAAGCTTGCATCAGTAGGGAGCCTTCTGGAATCCATGCTCTGCAATACGAAATTAGTCCAAGGAAGGAATGAAGGGGCTTCTGGCCTTGTGGCAGTGGGATGTCAGATATTGCTTTCACCCTGTCTTCAGTGAGGTGTCTTGTCCCATGGGACAAGACAGTGTCCAAGAACAATTACAGATGTTGAGCACCACTGCAATTTGGGCTTTGAGGTTTTGCAGCCCTGTTTGGCAAGATAGCACAACTGGCTTTCTGAGGTGACTTCAACAGTGGGTAAGTCAGCTGCACAGTGGAGAAGGTCATCAACATATTGGAGGAGAATCACTTCCAGGTGATCCTCTTGTTATGTGTCAAGGATGATAGCCGTAGCATTTGCAAACTAGCTTGGAGAGTTCTGTGCCCCTTCTGGCATAACTGCCCAGGTATACTGTTTCTTTTCGTGGGAGAAGGCAAAGAGGTACCTGCAGGAAGGATGCAGGGGTACACTGTAGAATGCATTTGCCAGGTCCACCACAGTGAAGTACTCAGCCATTGGAGGTACAGCTGATAATAAGGTATGTGGATTTGGCACAATTGGGGTGTCCAACACTGTGACTTCGTTAATTGCTCACAGATCCTGCACCATCCTGTATCTGTCAGGTTCTCCCTTAGGTGTTTTCTTCTTGACAGGAAAAAAGAGGTGTATTACATGGTGAGGTACAGGGGATCAAGGCCCCATTCTGGACCAAGGCAGCTACATGTTTTGAGATAGCTTCTGATTGAGCCAACTTAAGTGGGTATTGTGGTTTCCGGGCAATGATGCGCCCTCTTTGAGCTTGACTGAAACTGGTGGCACTTTTAAGTGACCAATGTCTTCCGGGCCTGTGGACCATAGACACGCAGGAATTCTGTCAAGTACTTCTTTTGGTATTGAACTTGGAGTTATTGCTTCATGAAGTGTCATCAGGAGAGGCAGAGAATACAAAGCAGATGAGTCTTCCAAGGATAGGGGAGTATGTAACTTCACCCCCCCATAGGTGTGAAAATGATTGACACCTGTAGTCTGGACAGCACATCAGCTCCTTGTAGATTCAAGGGACATGTAGAGGACACCACAAATCTGGTAAGCAAATCAGGAAATGTCCCCACTTGGAGAGGCTAAGTGAGTGGACTGGAGCGGGGCACCCCATCCACTCCCACGCAGGAAACATCAATAGTGGAAAGGAAAGAATTAGCAGGCAGGTCCTCAGCCCTCAACACACTCCTGGCTGCACTCATGTCAATGAGTAAAGTGGTAGGTTTTCCTTGTATAGGTAACGTGACCTTTGCTAGGGGTCCCCCAGTCTCATTTGAGGACACTGTCATAAGGGGTGACACGGGTTTGCCCATTTCCTAGCATGAGTTGGGGCGTGGTGGTGAAGGTTCATGTCCATGTTGCCCTTCGCGGGGATCCCTGTCTTGTCTCAGATGTCTTGGGGCTCTGCGTACTCTTCTGATGTGACCCCGCTTCCCACAGTTGTAACAGATGATCTTTTCCCTGGTATTGGGCAGTGGTGGTGGACGAGTGTAGGCGGGATCTTCGTCTTTGTTACCATGATGGGCGTTGGTTTTTTCCTTTTTGGTTTTCTATCCCTCTGGCCACCAACAGTAAATCGGACATTTTCATTGAGCGATATTCAGGGCGGGCCACCATCAGGCTTTTTCTGATATCCTCTCTGAGTCCTGAGACAAAAGCAGATGATAACACGTGTGTGTGTGTCTTTTCATAGAGGGAGAAGCCCAGATGTTCAAAGGCCTGTATGAGTCTAGCATGATACTTCTCCACAGACTCCCCTTTATCTTGGATTGTGGTGGTCTGATCTGCCAATTTCTCCTTTTCCCAGTCGCAGAGTTGTGCACAGAACTCAAAGCCTGAGGTGTAAGAAGTGGCACTTGCCAGGCAGGCATCATTGAAGGCTGTCTGCATGACTGGCCAAAAGACATGTCCTGCTTTAATTTGGCATAGGCTGATCAAGTCTTTCCAGGCAGCTTAGTAAGTTTCTTGTATCTGCACTATCCTGCGGTAGAAGGGCATTGGCTGTTTCTCTGGGTCAGGCCGACTTGTCACTAAGGTTGCTGCTTGTGATGGGGTAAAAGCGACATACATCACCGGTGCCCCTTCTGGTAACCGAGACTGGTGTTGGGGCGGGGGCTAAGAATGGGCACTGTTTCTCATGGTTGTCAGCATATGTTTGAGATCCTCTTGGAACTGTGAGTCCGGAGCCGGATTAGGGGTTAAATCAGCAGGTGGCCTTGCTGCCTGTTGTTGGTCTTCCCACTCGGACGCTTCTTCATCATTAACATATCCGGCCTGTGAAGGTAGTGCTTCCATATTAGGGAAGACAGGTGTGTGGTAGGAACCATCCTGGTTTAAAATGGGAAGAACTGGTTATATGCCACGGCTGGGCCTATTGGGTGTACCAAGATGGCCGCCGGCAGGAAGTGCACTGGGCTGTGCCTGAAGCGAGGGCTTGGGTGTACCAAGATGGCCGCCTGGGAGTGGTCACAGTGGGTTATGCTCGGGTTGGGGTGGTGAGAAGGGAGTGGGTGTTAGTTGTCCCTCTCCTCCTTTGTTCCAGTTTTTTGTATATGGGGGCGGTACAGCCACATTTAACTCTGTGATACACATACATAGTACAATTTGCATCTTTCTTGATTTCCTCTTCTACCCAACCCTCTTTGCAATGTCCTTGCCATCCTGAACCATGCTTCTGCCACATCCAATAAGCCGTTATCACACAGAGCGCCTCTTTTTTTTTTTTTTTTATCAGCACATGCCATTCCTCTGCTCTTGCAACATCTTCTCTCCTCTTCTAATATCACATTCTAGCATTCCCTTCTCTCTCTCTCTCTCTCTCTTTGTTTCTTCGGACGGCTCAAGAGGAGAATACAGGCAACAAAGTGGTTAATACTCCTCTGACTGCTGTCTTATCAAAGAATTCCTAGGGTGGGGGCTCGCATCCCTGCGAGAGATCTGTCTCCTCGCACACTCCTGACTGTTCGAGGGTCAAAACTAGCACGTCAGAGGTGGTGTGGAGCAGTGGCTTATGGCCCAACTGAATCTCCAGGTAGCCACCTTCTCTCCAACCCTCTTCGTGTATATCAAACAGTAATGGACAAATACACACACAGGACATGACACCTGACACTCTTTGAACTGCAAAGATAGCTCTCGGGAAAAGCTCACCTGAGTCACAAGACTGCCAAATTCCAGCTAGCCTTCTTTCAAACTGCCCTAATTCACAGTTTGAGATAAACCCTCAGGAAAGCTTTCCCGAGCAGAACATTCATAGACGTTTTGCAAGGTTGCCACATCCGCAAGCCTTCTTTCAAACTGCCCTAATTCACAGTTTGAGATTAACCCTCAGAGGTCCTACACAGCCAACCTCGAGTAACCCCGTCTATAAATGCCTGCAGAATTCCACCCCACCACCAGAGGTTGAATCTAGGGGTGAGGATGGACACACGCCTGCAGCTGCACTTTCAGTCTGCTAAATTTGCAATCCTTCAGAATGACAGACACTGAACAGATAATAGTCAGCAGAAAACCATTAGCAGGTTCGTTAAAACAGCTTCAGGTGAGAAATAAGTTACCTGCCTCTTTGAACAATCAAAAGGAGCCAACAAGACAAAATCAACCAGCCAAACCAGAGAAGTCGTACAAATGGTAAGGATAAATATGCTTACCGTACTGTTAGGGCTGCGCGCTTAACCCCCTTCTCTGATCTGGCCAGCTGTTCAGTCCTGGAATGCGGTCTCCCTTCGATTGAAGCCTGAAGCCCCACGTTGGGCGCCAGTTGAAATGGATAAGAACTACAAACTAGTTCTTGGTTATCTGCTGCTATTTCTAATTAAAAAAGTATAAATGTGCATGCACATTAGAAGTAAACACTCTCTGAGATATGTTCAGTTCAGGCTACTTCTAAATTCTGCTTTATTGGTGGGCGGTGTTGATATTTTATACAGAAAGATACGTCATTGATATGTCAGTCTAATAGGTACATCTCATTGGTTACAATACAAGAGAAATGAAGAAACTTGATGCTTGAAGTTTGGTTGAAGCTGGTTCCCTTATCTCGAATGCATTCCTCTAACGCGGGGGATGTAGGGTATAGACGCCATCTTCCCGCAGCACAGGGTCAATCTGTATGCTACATAATAAGTAAGGAGCATGGGAACATGTATACACATAAGCAAATAGACATTTTCTGATTATCATTATGTACATTGGATTCCTTAACAGGTGCAGATTGAGAGGATGAGGAGGGTGCAGAAGAGTAAGGCTGAGTGAGCCACTCAACCAAGTCTGGTGCGTCCTTTGACGTAATCGCACGCACCTTCTGCAATTTGCCACTTTGGCTCAAGCCTGTTGCTCCTGCCCTACCCCTACGGAAGGGCCTGCCTCTTCCTCTGCCTATAATTTTTTTAATGATCCTGTGACAAAATTCTCTAGAGAAGTGCAGTATGTATGTGGAAGAAGGTATATAACACCCGCTTCAATCTGTCATTTTTGGGGACCACTGGTCTATCACACCAGTTATAATACTTTTTTCTAATTGCGTTTGTCACTCTTTGTAGTATCGCTGCAGAACCGCTCAGCAGTCACAATGCTGCACAGTGGAAATACACTATACTATGCTTTCTATATGTGAAAGTATTTTATACGTGTATTACACCCCTATATACTGCACACCAAATAGTACACCTATACCAGTCCTTACAAGGACCTTTGTGGACCTAGTAGCTAGTGATTTGCAGACTGTCCCTCAGTCCCTACACTGATAAAAGACAGCTGCAGAATCGGTCAGCAATCAAGTATAATAGGCTTTCTATATGTGAAAGAAAGTATATTATACGTGTACAACCCTATATACTGTACACCTATACCAGTCCTTAACAGGACCTTTGTGGCCCTAATAGTAATAGCTAGTGATTAAACTGACTGTCCCTGCTCCACACAGCGTCCTGTCCCTACATTGACAAAAGACAGCTGCAGAATCGGTCAGCAGTGTACTCAGCAGCAGTGCACCAGAACCCTATATACTGCACACCTAAACCAGTCTTTAAAGTGTAAGTAAACCCCCCTATCGTTTTCAGCCAAGGAAGCTACCATCTTTGCCTCTGTTTCAATTTCAACTGCTATGGTGCTGCACATGTGATTCGTTATGACACCAGCCATTGGATGGTTTGATAGTTTGGCTGAGAGCACAGCCAATGTGCAGTTAGCATTCCCGGCATGCCTTTTTTATTTAAATGTTTAAATCGATGGGTTTATTTCCACTTTAAAAGGACTTTTGTGGACCTAATAGCTAGTGTTTTGTGTCACTACAGTCTGTCCCTGCTCCACACAGCAACCTCTCCCTACACTGACAAAAGACAGAATGTAAAATGGCCGCCAGATCAGGTCTATTTATAAGGTAGGAGGAATGTCCAATTGTCCATGTGCTGAAATGTCTCAATTGGCTGTTCTTTCACAATGTAAACGCATATGTCCGCCACGCGAACAGCGTCAGAAGTCTGCCGGCTTGGCGAATCGCAAACACGCAAAATTTGCAGCGAACCACAAGGCCATCCCTACTTGCCACTATTACTGAGATTCCCTATGTCTCGGCCCCGGCTGACCTCCCTACCACAGTGATTGCATTTGGCCTTCTGACCGACACCAATTCTTTTAAAATGCTGGAACTGCAGCCACCACCAATGACACTGCCTGATGGAATCCCTTCCACTGCAGTGGTCACACTCTCTTTCTGAGGTTCGGCAGGAGCAGGAGGAAGAGACCTGAACATCCCAGGTATTTTGGGTGCTGTGATGGATTGAGGCCTAATGGTTGCATTGGCCCATTCTGATGCTGAAGGCTTAGAAAGCACTTGGACAGGGGTCTTTTCAGGAGAGAAAAGTAGTGGGGACTGAGGGGAGATACATTCTGGGCTGTCGGTGGTGCCAACACAGGTAGAGGGCTGGAAATTAAATTTGTCTACAACAATGTCAGGAAAGCCTGCTTCCACCTCTTTCACGTTGCCAAGGGAACAGTGATCATTAGAAGCAGTAAACTCTGTCTCCTTGCTGACCACTGCCAAGCTCCCTGTAGTGCTGATGGTGGCGGTGACATCATCATGAGCCTCGGCCTCCTGACATGTTTCCTGCTGCATGGCCAGGATATCCAGCTTTGGCTGCACAAATGTATGTGCACTGGGAACCCCTTTGGCCTGCCCTCTTCCATAAAAGATACCAATGGGCAGCATGCTAACAGCAGCAGTGGTAGCATAGATGGTACCAAAGACACCATCTATCTGATTACTGTCTGAGGAGTGAGTGATAGATTGTGCACCTGGCTGTGGGAAATACTGTCTGGCTGGCTGCGGGAAATAATGTGTCCCTGGATGTGTGGCTGAAACTTGGGCAAAATATCAGCGGCTCCTGCAGGGGTAGTGCTACAAATAAAAAAAATTAATAATATATATATATATATTTTAAAAACCCAATATTTTCTACTTTCTGCTATAAACATAGCCAATAAAATCTTATTTTTCATAAATTTGGACCAAAATGTATTCTTCTACATTATTTTTTTTTTACAATAAACGGCAGTGATCCGCAACCTAAAATGGGACTGTGATAGTGAGGCTGTCAATCTAACACACACTGAAGCTGGCTGGACGGTACACTAACTGACACTACCAGTAACACAGTGATATCACTATACACTAATGCTATACACTGTCACTGTACTAATGCCACTGGTTGGGAAGGGGTTAACCACTTGCTTACTGGGCACTTAAACCCCCCTCAGTCCCAGACCAATTTTCAGCTTTCAGCGCTGATGCACTTTGAGTGACAATTGCGCGGTCATACAACACTGTACCCAAATGAAATTTTTATCATTTTTTTCCCACAAATAGAGCTTTCTTTTGGTGGTATTTAGTTACAGCTCGGAGTTTTATTTTTTGCTAAACAAACAAAAAAAGATGCAAAAAAAAAAAAAAAAAAAATCATGTTTTAATAGTTTGTTATAAAATTTTGCAAACGGGTCATTTTTCTCCTTCATTGAAGTGCGCTGATTAGGCGGCACTGATAGGCTGCATTGGTGGGCACTGATGGGCTGCATTGGTGGGCACTGATGGGCTGCATTGGTGGGCACTGATAGGCTGCACTGGTGGGCACTGATAGGCATAGTTAAGGCGGCACTAATAGGCACAGATAAGGCGGCACCGATGGGCACAGATAAGGCGGCACTGATGGGCAAAGATGGGCACAGATAAGATGGCACGGATGGGTGGCACGGATAAGTGGCACGGATGGGTGGCACGGATGGGCACTGATAGGTACCACAGATAGATGGGACTGATGGGCACTGATAGGTGGCACTGATAGGTGGCTCTGATAGGTGGCACTGCTGGGCACTGATGGGCGGCACTGCTGGGCACTGATGGGCGGCACTGCTGGGCACTGATGGGCGGCACTGGGGTGCAGCACCTGAGGCAGATTTTGGGTGGCACTGTGGGTGGCACTGCTGGGTGGCACTGTGGGTGGCACTGTGGGCACTGCTGGGTGGCACTGTGGGCACTGCTGGGTGGCACTGTGGGCACTATGGGCACTGCTGGGTGGCACTGACAGGGGGGCACTTACTTTATTTCAGGATGGCACTGCGGGTGGCAGGTGGGCACTGGCAGGGGGCAGGTGTCCTTTTAAATTGCTGGCCGTGTTCGGGACTGATGTCCCGAACACGGCCGCCGGCGATCGGCTTTTTTTTTTTCTCCTCGCGCTGTCAGCGCGAGGAGGAATACTAGCCGATTACCGGCTCCGTTTTATCACATGATCAGCTGTCATTGGCTGACAGCTGATCACGTGATAAGGGGTCGGGATCGACCCCTTACACGGATCGGTGATCAGGCGAGTCTCACGGACTCGCCGATCACAGAGCGCGCCGCGCGCGCCCCTCAGGGGGCGCGCAGGCCGCTCGTAACCGGGACTACGTCAATAGACGTAGTCCCGAAAATGTGGGTCCGCGCTATTGCCGTCATTTTGCAATAGCGCGGATCCCAAGTGGTTAACATCTAGGGGCGATGAAGAGGTTAACTGTGTGCCTAACAATGTGTTACTGTAGAACTATAGGCTAAACATTATTTTTCATTTTGGATAGAGTAAGCGAGGACTGTAACCCCTGTCAGATTTTCTTCTCCATCTCTGCCCTATTGGGGAGATTTCACTTCAATTCCTGTCCCATAGCCAAAGAGGAAGTGAGAGGAAATCCCTGAAAATGAAGGGGATTCCTTGGGGATGCCCCAGGTCACCAGAAATAGTGTCCCCATTGGAAGATTTCCCCTCTATTACTTTCTGGGTACAACACAAACATTTAGGATTGGTTTAATTACATGCAATGATAATGGTAACCAGGACAAATGGAGAGGGGGAATCTCCCTAATGGGGGCACAGACAGCAATAAAAACTGACAGGGGTGCTACTCTCTCTATATAAAACTAACAAAACCTTTTGCCTTTAGTTATTCTTTAATGTGTGCCGATTGTTCCTACAAATCAATGTTTTCCTTTTCCATGCTTTGCAGGGAGAAAGAACAAAGAGATCATTCCCTCTGTGCAGGTTGACATGGCTCTGTGCTGTGATTGGGTACAGCTGGCCTGCTGTGTCTGATCACAGTAGGGGGTTGGTGCTAGGATGTGCACACATCCTGAACCCCTGAAGAGGCCAGCTGAAAGGGACCTCCAATACAATAAATAGGGTAACCCAACCAGTGAACACAAAACTAACAACAGTCTAAATCCAAAATGTATAGAGCATGGTATAACCAAAGTGTAGTTGTACCAGAGCCAGGGTCAAACACGGGATATCAAGTAGAGGGGAGCTGGGAACAAGACGGGATAGGCAAAGGGAACCAGAGATGGACTGAGCGGGTAGGAAGAAATCTGGCTGCAGGGTCAGCGTCCAGGAACAGGAGATGGGATGCAGGCTTCAGGAACACAGATCAGGGGCACAAGGAGAAAATACCAAGGCAAAGTGCAATAGCATTCACCAGGTTTAAATGCATCTCCTGCAATCAGCATCAGGTGATGCCTGATTTCAGGGGATGATGTCAGCTCCTGACTGCCGAGAGACACTCGCTGGCGGGCACCGGAACTGCAGCCTAAAGATCTGGGAGCACAGTGCCGCCAGCAGGTGAATCCTCTTCCGACCGCCAGTTTCCGACTGCTGGAAGACACCTTCTGGTGGACATCGGAACTGCAGCCAATAGATCTGGGAGCCACATGGCCACCAGCAGGTGAAACCTTTCCTGACACCAGTAATGTACTGGTATATTGCTGTGCATGCACGAGCCGCCCGTCTGCTGTACACAGTGGGCAGTCCATAAGCAGTCAATAATTGTATGAGTACGATCTCTGTTATTTGTAGGAACCATGCCTGATGAAGTCATTGTATGAATACGATTTCTCAGTTATTGGTAGGAACCATGCCTGACGAAGTCATTGTATGAGAATGATCTAGGAGTTATTTGTAGGAACCATGCCTGATCAAGTAATTGTATGAGTATGATCTCTCAATTTAATTCATCAGGCATGGATCCTACAAATAACTAAGGAATGGATTTGTAAAAAATGTGTTGAAAGAATGCGACAAGCATTCATCCCGCCATGAAAAATTCTTGCCATATTAACAGTGATTTCCTATGATCGTTAGCTCCAGCTACTGACCATAATGCGGCATTTTTTCTGAAAATAACGAAATCAGGAAGAATAGTGCAATATTGCCTTATGGTCACTAGATGGAGCCAAAGATCATAGAAAATCAATGTATGAAGTAAACTACAACCAACATTTTTTTTTTAAATAGATATCTAAGTGTTTGTGAAAGCTTACACCAAAAAATTTACTCAGCCAATGAAAGGTAATCAATCAATTTTTATTTTTCTACTGATATCAATTGCCAACACAGTACAACACTTCATCCATGTCTTTCGTGATCTCTGATCTCCTTATCAACTGTTTCTTACATGATGAAGATCAGCCATGGAGTATATCTGAGGAGTATATCAGGGTGTGCTTCTTCCCCACATGAGAGCTGTGATGTCCAGCAACATTCACGTTGAAGGCATTTCCCGCACTCAAGGCACTAATACACCTCGAGGGTTGTGTGGGATCCCCGATATTCAGGAAGACAGGACTTCAGTCAGTAACAATTCTTCACTCAGATCAGGAAAGTGGCTTTTCCTCCATGTGCAATCTCTGATGTGCGTTTAGATTGGACTTATCTGAAAAACATTTCCCACACTCAGGACAGGAATACGGCTTCTCCCCTGTGTGAGATCTCTGATGAGTGTAAAGATTGGACTTCCGTGAAAAACTTTTCCCACACTCAGGACAGGAATATGGCTTCTCCCCCAAATGAGATCTCTGATGTGTGTAAAGACTAAAATTACGTGAAAAACATTTTCCACACTCAGGACAGGAGTACGGCTTTTCCCCCTTGTGAGATCTCTGATGTGTGTAAAGACTAGAATTACGTGAAAAACATTTCCCGCACTCAGAACAGGAGTATGCCTTCTGTCCTGTGTGAGATCGCTGATGTGTTTTAAGATTGGATTTATCTAAAAAACATTTCCCACACTCAGAACAGGAAAGTGGCTTCTCCCCCGTGTGCAATCTCTGATGTGTGTAAAGACTGGACTTTCTTGAAAAACATTTCCCGCACTCAGCACAGGAATACGGCTTCTCGCCTCTGTGAGATCTCTGATGTGTGTAAAGATTGTACATCTGTGAAAAGCATTTCCCGCAGTCAGAACATGAAAGTGACTTCTCCCCTGTGTGAGATTTCTGATGTCTGTAAAGATGGGAAATATGTGAAAAACATTTCCCACACTCAGGACAGGAATACGGCTTCTCCCCCGTGTGAGCTCTTTTATGTACATTAAGACCAGATTTAAAATGGAAACATTTCCCGCACTCAGTACAGGAAAACCTCCCATCAGTTGGAAGGACGGCACCGTCCCTTACAGTCTGAGGTTCCTCAGGATAAGAGGAATACGATGGTCCATCTACACTGTGTGGTGCCGGATGGACATTTGAGGTAGTCGGGTTTTCTCCTGGACTATACTGTGTGATGTCCTCATCTTCTACTTTACAGTCTGGAGACAAAGTGAGACAATCCTCTGAGGTTTTCCTCATCTCCCGTCCATCTACTAAAATAGAAATACAAAGATTATTACTAGACATGAGCTGATTGGTTCCCCTAAACCAGGACTCCGCCCACATCAGGCAGCTTTGTCTCTGAGGATCTTACAATTCCCCCCTCAAGGTAACTAGTAAATGGGTCCTCTGATCTCCTACCAGATCATTTCTTTATTCATGGACCTTAGTCAGAGAGTGAGGAAACAACGAGAACTGTCTTTTATAGGAGTGACAGTGATAAGGGTATTATAGGCGAGGATGGAGGGTGAGAACAATAAAGTTGGGGCAAATGGTTTGGGCTGAGCATAAGTTCATCCCGAACATCGCCTGTTCAGCAAACACCAGAATTTGCAGGGCGCATTTGGCAGCTGTCCGCTCCGCCAAATTCCTTGCAATTCACTGCATGCTGCACAGTGCATTCTATAAGCCCTAATTAGGCAAAGCTTTGCCCAATCAGGGCACGGTGAATAGCTGGTTGTTAAGGAGTGGGGCCAGGAAGCTAGCCGCCACGTCCTTAACAACTGAGTCATCAGCTTTCATTGGGAATCCGCGCTGACAGTTTAAAAAAAAAAAAAAGTAAAAAAAGTAACCAAAAAAACGGCATGGGGTCCCATCCGGTACGGATTTTAAGGGGAATCCCACGCCATACCAGACCCTTATATGAGCATACAGCCTGGCAGGCCAAGAAAGGCCACCCCTTTAAGAGCAGCGGGCTTATCAGAATTGGGAAGGCTCCTTTAATAAGGGAACCCCCAGATCCCGCCCCACCCCCATGTGAGGAGGCAGTTTTTGACAATTTCTTTATTAAAAATAAAAAAACAATGTCCCTCGATGTAAATCTATTGTCAATCACGACACCACCGTCACTGCCGGACCCAAAAAATAAAATAAAAAATGATCCGCCATCAACTAACGTAAACCACCAAATTCCTGGCTTGCCATTTGACAGCTCTTGTATAGGTAAGGGACGGAGCCACCTGGCAACATCACCTGGTGGCACAGTACCCCTTGTGACATCACTGACTGGTGCATGCTGGCTCGACGACATCACAAGGGGTGGTGCTACAGAGTGACACGACCAGCTGGCTCCACCCCTTACCTATATAAGAACTATCAAACAGCAAGCCAGTCATTTGGCGATTTGCCTTAGTTGACAGCGGATCGTTTTCTTTTTCTGGTCCGGTGGTGGCGGCGGCGGCATCGTGATTGATAATGGATTTACATTGGGGGACATTGTTTTTTCATTTTTAATAAAGAAATAGTCAAAAACATCTTCCTGTTTTAATTTTTTTTACACTTTTTGGTGAATAGGCAGGGGTACCATGTACCCCATACTCGTTCACATGGGGGGGACCGGGATCTGGGGGCTCCCTTGTTAAAGATGGCTTCCTGACTCTAAGCCACCTGCCCCCCACGGCCACCAGACAGGGTTGTGGGGATGAGGCTCTTGTCTCCATCAACATGGGGACAAGGTGCTTTGGGGTGGGGGGGCAGAGCCCCCCCGCCCCAAAGCACCCACCCCCCCATGTTGAGGGCATGTGGCCTAGTATGGTTCAGGGGGGTGCTCGCCCCCCCTTTTTCCTTACTTGCCGGGCTGAATGCTCGGATAATGGTATGGTATGGATTTTGGGGGGAACCCAACGCAGGTTTTTTCTATTTTTCTATATTGTTGGCAATTTAAAGTGGTTGTAAACCAGAAAGTTTTTTTTTATCTTAATGCATTCTATGTATTAAGATAAAAAGCCTTCTGTGTGCAGCAGCCCCCCTCATACCTACCTGAGCCTGTCTTTATCCAGCTATATTGTAGGCATGTCTCGGCTTCCCAAGACTCTCCCTCCTCATTGGTTGAGATGGCAGCGCAGCCCATTGGCTCCCACTGCTATCAAATTCAGAGAGCCAATGAGGAGAGAGAGGGACGGGGACAAGCAGCAGATCCGTGTCTGAATGGACACAGGGAGCTGCGGCTCAGCACTCATCAGGAGGGAGGGGCCAGGAGCGCCAAAGAGGGACCTGAGAAGAGGAGGATCTGGGCTGCTCTGTGCAAAACAACTGCACAAAGCAAGTATAACATTTGTTATTTTTAACAAAAATAAAAAATGAGGTATTTGTATCACTTTAAATATGATTTGACTAATTTTTTTCTTTAAAAATCTAATTATTGCTGCAGCAGGTTCTATACATGGTACAGATGGGCCACTTTACTGGTAGACTAAGGGGACCCCCAGGTAGGATATTTAACTGCTTGTCTACTGGGCACTTACACCCCCTTCCTACCCAAACCATTTTTCAGCTTTCAGAGCTGTTGCACTTTGAATGACAATTGCGCGGTCATGCTACACTGTACCCAAATGAAATTGTTATAATTTTCTTCGCACAAATAGAGCTTTTCTTTTGGTGGTATTTAATCACTGCTGGCAATGGCAGGCACTGATTGGCGACACTTTTGGCGCTATAATGTAATCAAGGCAAGTTCTGATCTGAACGGCAAACCCTATTTAAGTCTCTGGTACCCTAACTTGAAAAATCTAAAGTGCCCATTTTGAAGGCTTATATGCAAGCAATTCCCCCCTCAGAGGAGATGCCGCTGGTCTGCTCTCCTCACAACACACTCTGTCAGTGTGAGGCAAGGAGCGCTGATTACCGGCTTCTCTGTGTTTACATTTGACCGGCTGTGATTGGACACAGCCGATTACATGGTTAAAAGAGCCGCTGATGTGGCTCTTTACAGAGATTGGGGTCGCTCCGTGTCCCAGCAACACGGCATGGCCATGATGGCTGTGTTGAGCCCCCCTGCAGGCACACGAGAGCGGCCGTTGTGGGACGCTGTCCAGAATGAGAGCCGCTCCGCTGTCATTTGACGGTGGGTGGGCGAGTGGCAACTAGTTAAAATCATTTTTCATTTTTATTATTACACTTCAAGCATCATTAAAATTACTGCTCCTGTAAAAACAATATATAAAAAAAAAAAAACATTTTTTAATTGATACATGTCCCCCAGGGCAGTACCCATTCCCCTTAACCCATTCGGTTTGCAGCAGAACTCCAGAACAGAGAAAAAGTTCTGATCTGAAAGGCAAACCCTATTTAAGTCTATGGGAACTTAACTTGAAAAATCTAAAGTGCCCATTAGGAAGGCTTATATGCAAGTAATTGGCCAAAAAAGGGGTATGGGGGTACCCCTTTTTTGGCCAATTGCTTGCATATAAGCCTTCCTAATGGGCACTTTAGATTTTTCAAGTTAGGGTCCCATAGACTTAAATAGGGTTTGCTGTTCAGATCAGAACTTTTTCTCTGTTCTGGATTTCTGCTGCAAACCGAACGGGGGGGGGGGGGGGGGGTGTTTGGCCCATCTATATCATTGCATCTTCCCAACACAAGAAGTCCTGCACTTCCTTATATAGTCCATGATTTAGTCCTGAAGATGGGGGGAGAAGAACCAAGATGAAGACTGGACTGATACTGAATACCCCCATCATTGGGTTATTGACTCCTCCCTCATTATCACTTTCTGTTTAAGGTCCCAAAGTCTGAGGATGTTATCACATTATTATCAACATGTAAAAGTCTGTGCTCCAATCACATCATCAGATATAAAATGTCCAACTGGTAGGAAATGGGTGTAACAAAAGAGAATACATATTATATTATTATTATAGTTATATATCATTATTATATTATGTCTATATATAACAGTGGGTAGAGGGGGGAGCATAATTTAGGACTATGTAATGTAAACATATTGTATAAGATTCAACAGATAGGACTATATAGTATCAGAATGATGTAATGTACAACATAGAGTATACAGTGCAGGGGTAGGAGTATGTAATGTACAATATAAAGTATACAGTGTAAGGGTCAGGACTCATAATATTGGTAATCAGTGGAAGATTAAATGTTTACATGAGACAAGTTGCAGAGGTCCCACACCGCTGCCTCCCATCTCCTGAGACTGCACTCAGTGACTTGTGTCTGAGACTATACAGACATATCCCTCCACCCGGCACAGCCAGCAGACAACAGAGCAAGTAATCCTGGAAGAATCTGAGATCTTACTAGACTCAGGCAAGGGGACGGATACCAAAGACTTATACACCAGCTGCCTAGGTTGAGTAATGCCTATGGTAAAACGTTTGTGCCAGTTGAACCCCAGAATCTTCATAAATTGTGTCTGCAACACAGAGAAGGAAGATTATCGGAGAGAAATCCAGGAATACAGGATGGGGAACACAGCTCAGGAAAGTGACCAGGGGATTACAGGCTGATATCACCCAGCCCCCACCCTACTCTGGACCAATCAGTGAGCAGTATGGGTGGAGGAATTTATTTAGTGTTAATGACCCACCTGTGCTGATCTCTGTAGGAGTGTCCTCCTCTATAAATGTCCCCGTTATTCCATCCTCCTCCATAGACTGCTGATCATCCCTCACATACCTCTCTTCTTCTTCTGATTTAATCTCAGCCTTTATATCTAGCAAATCGTCACCCTAAACCAAAAAACATAAATAAAATGTAATTGGTAGACTATAAGCTCACATAACAATCCACACATCATCTTCACAAATCCATGTTCGAAATGCTCCATCCCACCAACCTTGTAACAGTGGGGGATGGTGTGATCTTCCTGTGTGGAATCCCGGGAATACAGAGGACGGGGACATCTCTCTGGTGGGTTCCTGGTATTAGGTGGTTCCATCATATCCTTGTGTCCTTCTGAAAACTCCTCCATCACTCCATACTCCTCATCCTCCTCTTTATACTCTTCTTTAACAACAATATTATAATCCCCGAGGTTTCCACTCTGAATATATAATAAAACATTCATTGTAACAATCATGCTGTGTATAAATCAGAACTACCAATAATTGTCAATCATCTACCTGATGATGGTGGGAGATGGTGTGATCTTCCTGTGTGGAATCCCGGGAATACAGAGGACGGGGACATCTCTCTGGTGGGTTTCTGTAGCTGGATGACTCCACCATGGTGTCCTGGTACAGATCTTTGTGTTCTTTTAGAGACTCCTCCATCACCCCATCCTCATCATCCTCCTCTTTTATCTCTTCTTTAACCTCAACTTTAGAATCTCTCAGGTCTCCACTCTGAATATATAATAAAAATAACATCAATGGTAACAATGCAGATAATGTACAGATCCTAATGATACTATCAGTGATTGTTCCTCATCTACCTGATGATGGTGGGGGATGGTGTGACCTTCCTGTGTGGAATCCCGGGAATACAGAGGACGGGGACATCTCTCTGGTGGGTTCCCATTACTGGATCCATCTGTAGGAAACACACACACTGACTGAATACATTGTTTCTATGTGTTTATCAGATGATGGGGGATCTAGGTGGAGCCTCCGTACTGCTCTCTCCTTTACAATAAAGTCACCTCTTACCCGGTGATGTGAGGGGCGGCTGATTGTCCATCATGACGTCCTTGTAGAGATCCTTGTGTCCTTCTAAATACTCCCACTCCTCCATGGAGAAATAGACAGTGACATCCTGACACCTTATAGGAACCTGACACACACAATGATACAGTCACCATCCAGACACATCCCTTGTCTGTTACTGGATAATGTCCCAGAATTCCCAGAATCCTCCTCACCTCTCCTCCATCATCTCTCTGGTGACTTCTAGAATCTTCTTTGTATTTCTCTATTCTATCAGGGAGGGAGGTGGAGGCAATGTGATGGTCATATGATCTCCAGACTTCACAGGAGGAAAACTGTAAAATATAAACACAAATAGTAAAATAAAATGATATTCCCAGAATCCTCCTCACCTCTCCATTCAGGAGTCAATTATATTAAAGCCCCACTTCAGACTGAGATATAATTTACCCACACAGGACCCGCATGCCATTACATACAATGCAGGACCAACAGTATCACTTTGCTAGTGAGGATGCCAAGGGTCCGTCCACATCCTAAGAACATCAAAAAAAAAGCCAGATGCGAGGACATAGGACATATAGACTCTGGATGGAGGGACATTTGGATGGGGAGATTTGAGGGGTCCTCTATATGAGGCTCCTGTGCAAACCAAATCATTGCTCCTGGGTGTGTCCTACGTCTCCTAAACTGAAATATGAACTCTGACCTTTACCATACAGAAATCTGTCAGGAATGTGTGAAAGTAAGCTCTCATGTGATCAGGTGACGTGCGGAGGAACGGATTGGAAATAGCAGACAATTTTCTCCAGAGCTCCTAATGGTGGGGATGGATTTTGCTGAGTGCTGGTGCCAAGTTTCCACCCCCCAGGATCACTGCAGGTGTGGAGAAAAGCTGTGTAAGAGGATATGGAGGAGAGATGAGGAGGAGATCCAGGAATCAGGATAAAGGTCAGGACAAGCAACAGACGAGCACATCCAAGAGATGAAGCCGGGGTCACTACACAGAAAATCAATCCAAGGAAACAACAGGCAGGACGAGGAATAACAAGAAGGAGCTCAGAGACAAATGAGAATATTGCTCAGGCATTGGGAGATGATCTCAGCATGACTTACATAATGAAGGAGATGAGGGGGAGGGGAGGAAGTCACTTATGGTGACCATAGAGACATGGAAATTCAGGGGGTTCAGCAGGGATCGGTCACATTTCCATCCATGTGTGGTCACTGCCGGATAAAAGTCACTCCATCAGCGGCTGCAGCCAATAGCTTCATCACTGATCTGTGTATTCTGAGAGCGGAGGAGCGCCCCCCATTGTCAGAATACAATAGTGCAGCAGGGAGGATTCCCCCATCCCCCTCCAATGTGTGGATGGGGGAATCACTTCTGTTTTTTTCCTCTCATCCCGCTGGATGAACGATAAAACTGAACCATGTATGGCCAGATTTGGAAGGAAGATATATTCATCATCAACTGATTCCTCTGAAGGGGTTAATCTACATATTACCTCCTCTGCCTCCAAATCCAGCAGTGTCTTCTCTCTACTTCCTTCCAAATGAAATGTCCCATGTATCTGACATCACTTCCTGTCTGACATCACTTCCTGTCTGTTTTCCATAGAGACTTCCTGTCTGGGTAGAGGTGAGATCACCACCTTGTGGAGCTCAGAGGAACTGCAGCTCAAGAAACATCTCGTAGTGTGAACATGGCCTTGTGCTGTGTGTGTATGTGCTGTATATCCTTCCCCTTTCTCTCCTCCCTGGGTGTGTATGAAGGGGCGGAGCTCTGAGTGTTTATGAAGAGGAGGGGCTCTGAGTGTGTATGAAGAGGCGGAGCTCTGAGTGTTTATGAAGAGGAGGAGCTCTGAGTGTGTATGAAGAGGAGGAGCTATGAGTGCGTATGAAGAGGCGGAGCTCTGAGTGCGTATGAAGAGGCGGAGCTCTGAGTGTGTATGAAGAGACGGAGCTCTGAATGTGTATGAAGAGGTGGAGCTCTGAGTGTGTATGAAGAGGGTGGAGCTCTGAGCGTGTATGGAGTGGCGGAGCTCTGAGCGTGTATGAAGAGGCGGAGCTCTGAGCGTGTATGAAGAGGCGGAGCTCTGAGTGTGTATGAAGAGGTGGAGCTCTGAGTGTGTATGAAGAGCAGGAGCTCTGAGTGTGTATGAAGAGGCGGAGCTCTGAGCATGAACCAGCTGGGTAGAGGTGAGATCACCATCTTGTGGAGCTCAGAGGAACTGCAGCTCAAGAAACATCTCATAGTGTGAACACGGCCTTGTGCTGTGTGTATGTACTGTATATCCTTCCCCTTTCTCTCCTCCCTGAGTGTGTATGAAGAAGCGGAGCCCTAACCCGATGTTCACTGCAGTATGCAACATGGGGCCTTCACAACGTGGAATTTTAGAGGATTAACATTGGTTTCTTCCTTATTTGATATGTTTTATGCCCCATACACACGGTCGGAAATTCCAAAGAAAAAGTCCGATCGGATTATGTTGTCAGAAAATCCGATCGTGTGTGGGCTCTATCAGACTTTTTCTGTCTGAATTTCCGACCGAAAAAGTTTGAGAGCTGGATCTCAAATTTTCCGACAACAAAATCCGATTGGACTTTTTACGATCGTGTGTAGTGAATTCCGACGCACAAAGTGCCATGCATGCTCAGAAAAAATTTGGAGATGAAAGCTATTGGCTAATGGCCTCTACGTAGTCCCGTCGTACGTGTATAACGTCACCTCGTTCCGAACGATCGGATTTTGTGCCAAATTTGTGCGACCGTGTGTATACAAGACAAATTTCGGCCAAAATCCATCGGAAAAAATCAGACGGATTTTGTGGTTGGAATGTCTGACCGTGTGTATGGGGCATAAGAGTCCAGGGCTTACTACGCATGCACCAATGGCACGTTGCCGCAAGAGGAAATCCGTGCCAACTGAGCATGCGCCAAAGATGCCCTAATGCGCCAACCCTCACCTGCGCAGAAGACTTGATGCAAATAGGCAGGAAAATGCCCAAGAGGCACACAGGAAGTGACCTCAACCTAATGGAAAACGGTGGGAAAATGCCCAGGAGGCGCACAGGAAGTGACCTCAGCCTGATGGAAAATGGTGGTAAAATGCCCAGGAGGCGCACAGGAAGTGACCTCAGCCTGATGGAAAATGGTGGTAAAATGCCCAGGAGGCGCACAGGACGTGACCTCAACCTGATGGAAAAAGGTGGGAAAATACCCAGGAGGTGCACAGAAAAGTGACCTCAAACTTCCCTATATAAGCCCAGCCCAGACACTGCCAAATTGCTGGATTATCTTCAGTCCCCCCTTGTTCCTGCGTTAGTGTGTGATCTGTCTGAACTTGTAATGACCTGGAAACCTATTTGACTACTCTTGATTGCTGCTTGCCATTAACCTCCTCTTTGTACCTTGACCATTCTACTTCTTTGCCTCTTTTTTAGTCAGCTGCCAGATTGGAACCGACCCCGACTTGGATCTCGACCATTCTTCTGATTAACACTTTTATACTACGTTGCCAAATTGGACTTGACCTTGGTTCAGATCTTGGACTAAGGCTTGCACGGTGCTTCGCACCCATGCCTCTCGGTGTCCACCAAATCTCTGTCTCCATCTCCAGAGGCTTCAAGGACCTGAGGTGCAAGGGAGGCCTCCCCACTACTTCGGCCTCACATCAGGTACCTTGCCTTCATGACAGATATGGAATCTGGCAACCCACATTCCTTCCAAGCTCTAGCAAAAGATTTCATTTGTCATTGGAAGATCGTTTTATCTCCACTCAAGCTTATTCCATCTTGGACATTTACTGTCCTCTCAACCTTAAAGCATTTGTAAACCAAAAAAAATTGAATCCTGTAACATTAACATATGTTAAACAGCACAGGGCTTGTGCTGTGTCATTTGGCCCCCTGTATCACCTGCAATACCTGGCTGATCCTGCTTGGTTCTGCCCTCCTCCCTGTAAACTTACCATGGGTTATCATGCCCGCTGAGCCCTGACACCATGGTCAGATTATGTGCCACCTTCATCCACAGCTCTCCTTTCTGCTCTCCCCCCTCCCCTCCATGCCTGTCATCTAGTAACAATGCCCCCCCTCCTGCTTCTGAAATTACAATGTAAATTACATGCAATCCCCTCTGTTAGAAAGCATCCTATGCTGTAGTGTCTGTGCTTTGTAAAAATTTCTACCTGAATTCACAGTGCTGCTGGGCACTCACATGACTCCTAGCTGCTCCTGTCCTCCCCGGTTGACGTCATGGCTCTCTCCTCCTTTCCTCACCACTGACGTCAGCGGGGTATTCTTGGCCCCTCCCACTCTAGCTGTTAGATCAGGAGAGGGATCAGTGAGGAGTCACACGGGCACTAAGTGGTGCTGTGAATTCAACTAGAAATGGCCATATTGTCAGGGCTGGCTTAGCCCTTCCTTCTCTGGGCTGGCTGCTCAGCTGTCGGCTAATTGCCAGCTCTCATCTCTCTCCACAGTTACCCAGTTGTTCCTAATCCTGCTCGTCTGACCTGCCTACTTAAAGCTGTCCAGCTCACTTCACCACTGCCTTCGCCTTGGTCACATCACAAGAAACCATCTCCTGCGTACCTGTTTAACCACTACAATACAGGGCACTTTCGCCCCCTTCCTTCCCAGCCCAATTTTCAGTTTTCAGCGCTCTCTCGCAATTTCAATGACAATTGCGTGGTCGTGCTACACTGTACCCAAATGAAATTTTTATCATTTTGTTCACACAAATAGAGCTTTATTTTGGTGGTATTTATTCACGACTCCGTTTTTTATTTTTTGCGATATAAGCGCAAAAATAGCGGAAATTGGGAAAAAAAAACTATATTTTCTTCTTTCTATTTTCAAAGAAATCCAATAAAATCGAATTTTTTCGTAATTTAAGCCAAAATTTATTCTGCTACATGTTTTTGGTAAAAAAAAATTCTGTTAAGTGTATAATAATTGGTTTGTGTGATCAGGGACATATGTACGCAAATGATCATGTACAGATGTATGCAGGTGGTCACATACATATCACATACATATGTGTGCAGATAATCATTGGGACATGTGATTTTAGTGGGATATATGTGGGGGACATGTGTTTTTATTATTTGGGGACATGTCTTTTTATTATTTGAGGACATGTGTGTTTTATACTAGACTGGTGATCAGTGAGTAAAAAGCTGTAAAAACAGCTCATACTCACTTATCATCAGCCGGCTGCAGCGATCTGCTCTCCTCTCCTCAGCGATGACTTCCATGTGAGGAGAGGAGAGCCGATTGCCTAGCAACCGGCTGTTTGTTTACATCACATGACGGCTGTGATTGGACACGGCCTCATGTGATCAGGAGGGCCAATCACAGAGCCCTCCTGCCGATCCGAGATGCGCTGTGTCCAGGTGACACGAGCGCATCGGGATTGCACCACTGTGCAGGAACGCTACCGCACGATTCTCCTCCTTCTGAAGGACGTTCCTGAATGTCCAGTCAGAAGGAGGAGGCTCCCACCCAGCCGTTTATATACATTGGCTGGGTGGGAAGTAGTTAAAGGCTGGCTTGCTGACATCCCTTCTGGCTCCTTATCCTGCTTGCTGTTCCTACACTTGGATCCCTGACTTCTGGCCTGGCTGATTACCCGATCTGGTTACTGGACTCTGGCTATGCTTTGACTATGCTTTTTCTATTTACCTTTTTATTTAATAAACAAGTGTGATTTCATTGTACTTCTGTCTCAGTCCGATTCATGATTCATGGTTTCTGACAGTAGGCGAAGGCCATGAATTCAGAAGATACAGTCAATCCACTTGTTGGTAATATTTCTTCCAGATTGGATGCACAAGATCAAGGCATGGATCAGTTTGCCATAGCGTTACAAACGCTCCTGAGACGCATGGCTCACATGGAAACCCCCACTGTGGCTGCTCGGTACAACCTGAGTTGCAGGCCGTCCCTGCTGCTGTTCCAGTCTCTGTGCAGGCACCCGCCTCGAGTATTACCTCTATAATATATATGTCTGGTTCCACTCCGCTTCCCTAGCAATTTGGGGGCGATCCAGTTCAATGCAGAGGGTTTCTCAATCAGGTTGAGATATACTTCGAGATGCTGCCCCAGGCATTTCCCACAGACAGAAGCAAAGTAGGTTTTGTGATATCTTTGCTTTCTGAGAGAGCCTTGGCCTGGGCTAACCCTCTATGGGAGATGCAAAAACCTGTTGTCTTGAGTTACCCCGAGTTTGTGGCCTCCTTTAAAAGGGTATTTGACGTTCCCGCATGCTCTGCTTCTGCTGCCAAGTGCCTCATGTCCATCAAACAGAGTATGAGAACTGTTGCCGACTACGCCATTGAATTCCGTACTCTGGCAGCAGAAGTTGCTTGGAACAATGAGGCCCTCATGGCTTTTTCTCATGGTCTCTTGGATTCCATCAAAGATGAGATAGCAGCCAAAGATATACCCACTGAGCTGGAGAGCTTGATCTCGTTTGCCATCCTCATTGACTCCAGACTCAGAGAAAGACTTTCTCTTAAGGAGCGCTTGCGGAAGCCTCCTGTACGTTTGCCTCCAAGCTTTGTAGTCCCACCCATGCTTCCCTCACCTCCCATGCCTCCTGGTACTGAGTCGGTCAGTGAGGATGAACCCATGCACCTGGGCTTCATGTAGCTCTCTGCGGATGAGAGAGCCTTTAGGAGGAGGGAGAGATTGTGCCTTTATTGTTGCCAGGCAGGTCACTTTTTGAAGTCTTGTCCTACCTGTCCAGGGAACGCCTGAACCTTGAGGTCTTGTCATAGACAGACCTTAGGTGACGTTGTTTCGTCCCCAGTTATCCAGAAGGATATGCTCCTGGTTTCAATCACCCTTTCTTGGGCTGAGTCGTCCATCGAGATACAGGCTCTAATCGACTTTGGGGCTGCAGGCCTGTTCATTGATGCTGTATTTGTTTCGCAGCACTAGATTCCGCTGCAGCTGCGTGACACTCCACTTGCCATTGAGGCTCTTGATGGGAGACCTTTACAGCCTGCACATGTGACTCATGAGATGGTTCTGTTATCCATGGCCATAGAGGCTCTTCACAATGAGATAATCCAATTACAAGTTATTTCCTCACCCAGGTTTCCGCTGGTTAACCTTGGTTACAGAGGCACAACCCCTCTTTTGATTGGCTCCGTGCTGAGCCAATACTATAGCGAGGGCCCCCCCTTTTTTTAGATGTGATTTCCCATTTTCAAGTTGGATATTTAGGAGGACTTCCAGCCACTGTCGGAGAGCTCCATTGACAAGGAGGACCTATAGACCCTGCAGAGGGCTAAGTCTGCTGGCGTAGTATATGACCTTGCTCTTTAGGGGGTCCACCAGTTCCAGTAAGAGTCCCCATGTACCGAGTGTTTTTTTTTCTGTTCAAGATACCCCCATTTCTTTGGTGACGGTGGAAGTGACTTGGAGTTCATCACCTCATTGGAATCACCTCTCACACTGTGGAATCCTTTATGTGTGGACATATGTTTTTTTTTATTTCTTTTTATGCAGAGTCTTTACTTATAGACTCATATTTGTGTTGCACTTGATTTAATTTAATTAATCATTTTTTGTGATCACTCATGCTGTATATGAGCGCAACTTATTTATATACAAAAACTTAACGCAGCGGTGATTAAATACCACCAAAAGAAAGCTCTATTTGTGTGAAAAAAAATATAAAGCTGTTATAAGGGTACAGTGTTGCATGAACGGGGTTTGAAAGTGTCCAATATTAAAGCAGTTAAAGAAATGGTTACTGTGAGACATTTCTTGGGGCTGTGGTTCCTCTAAACTCCACAAGGTGGTGATCTCACTAATATCTAGACAGGAAGATTCTATGGAATACAGATAGGAAGTGATGTCAGGTACAGACAGGAAGTTCCGGGTGAGAGGAAATAGGAGATGTTACTGGAATAAATAAGCAGCAGAGGAGGTAATAAGATCTTATTTTCTATTTACACCCAGTAACACCCCGTCATGTCCGTCCTCTTCCTCCATAGTCACTGCGATGTCTTTTATCTCCAGCAGATGATGATACACACATATATAGTGTGGAAATGTAGAATATCCCCGTATATTACAATGAGGGAATTTCTGGTCTGTACCACGAGGGGAGTTATTGATGTCAGTAAATGTCGGGTCCAGACATTGTATGTGGGGGGAATGAAATGATAATAAAGGTCGGGATTAGGGAAGTTTTCTGTAAGATTTTACACAGGAATGATCAGCGCCCCTCCAGAGACACTGAAAGGGATGGGATTTTGGGGGATGGGTTGTGAACCCGGAGTGGAGAGGGAAATTTTATCAAAAAGACGTCCAGATGGGAAACAAAATGGATTTTTCAGCTGAATACAATTTCTCCCGCTGAACTGAATATTGATATTGAGCTATTTGCTTGCGATTTACCTTTTTATGCATTTTAATATAATTTTACCAGTTATTGATTATAAATAAAGTTATCTATCGTGTTCTGGATTCAGATATTTTGTCCATAATGCAAGCGCTGCCCGAACATTTATTATTTGTAGATTAACCCCTTCAGGGTGAGAACATTTCCCCATTTTTGGGACTGGAACTTTCTCTTCATTTTGGAGATAAATTCTAGAAATATGTTCTTCTAAACAAACAGCACTGATAATAAATAGACAAGACAATGCCCATCTTGACCATACATGGCCTACAAAGGGCAATTATTACACTACACAGGCAATAAATGGGCAATCATTACAATATGCAGCCAACACAATGATGGAGTGCAGGGGTCAGGAGAATGGAGCATAGAGGCCCTTATATTGCTGGTTCCATCATTGGTTCAGAGGGAGGAAAATACTAGAACCTTCAATGTCCTGGTGAAAGAAACCATGAAGGACCCCCCTGACCCACTGGTTCCATGGCCTTTTCCATTGATCCCGGGACCCTTCCCACTGACTCCGTGGAAGTTCCTAAGTGATGACAAAGGGTGGGATGAGGTACAGAAATGGAGGGGGAAGGGTGTCTCAACTGGGCTGCCAGTCAGAAGGCGATATCGGCAGGGCCAACAGAGGGATGAGATGAGGAGCATGGATAGGAATGAGTGGGGAAAATAAAGGGGCAATCATATGGGCAGGCCTGAAAGGTGCCGGTGGACAGAACAAATGGTGGGGGGTAGAAGGCTGAGAACAAACTCCAGAGAGCAGCTTGCAGAGGTAGGAGATGAGTTTGAGATGTGCAGAGAGCTAATCCTACCCCCACAAATCTCAAGGGCCCCAGACACACTGAGGACCCCCACACCACATACAGTCACTCAACATGCTCCAGACCCTGCAGCTGGCATCAGTGATTGGTCCTTCAGAGCTAGCACTGAGTCCGATTGGTATGGAGAACTTCAAACTTGTGTCTGGGGAGGAGGAGCGGAGAGAGGAGTTGGCTGATGTTGGAGGGTGCTGTGCTCATGTTGGGGTCAGATCAGGGACAAGTTGGCTCTGCAAGAAGGGGGTTCTGCAAAGGATGAATGTACCGCACACCCTGTTCTCCGCTATCCTACTTGATCACTGGAGGAGCCTCCACTGATCCCGGGACGCTTTTCTCCAGCAGCAGGACTTTTTCCTGCTGTCTTGGTGCCCTCCTTGTGTTGGCAGAATGCCAGGGCCTGGTTGCAGAGAGCACGTGGAGGGCAAAGAGCCTAGAGAGGACGTGGAGGGCAAAGAGCCTAGAGAGGACGTGGAGGGCAAAGAGCCTAGACAGGATAGGGTAGGGAAGGGGTCTATAGAGGACAGGGACGGGAGGAAGCCTTGAGAGAATGGGGAAGGGAAGGAGCCTAGAGAGGATAAGGAGGGGAAAGAACCTAAAGAGAATGGGGAGGGGATGGAGCCTAGACAGGATGGGGAGGGGATGGAGCCTTCGGTGGATGAGGAGAGGAAGGAACCAAAGAGGGTAAGAGGGCAAGGAGCAGAGAGAGGATGGAAAGGGAAGGAGCCTAGAGAGGAGGAGGGGAAGAAGCCTTGAGAGAATGGGGATGGGAAGAAGCCTTGAGAGAATGGGGATGGGAAGAAGCCTTGAGACAATGGGGAGGGGAAGGAGCCAAGAGAGAATGGGGAAAGGAAGGAGCCAAGAGAGAATGGGGAAAGGAAAGGAGCCTTAAGATAATGGGGAAGGGAAGTTGCCTACAGAGGGTGAGGGGGGAAAGAACCTAAAGAGGATGGGGAGGGTGGGAACTAACCTAAAGTGGATGGGGAGGACCCTTGGGGGAATGGGGAAGGGAAAGTGCCTACAGAGAATGAGGAGGGGGGAGGAGCTTAAAATAGATGAGGAGGGAAAGGGTAAGCAGCCTATGGAGGAGGAGGGGAATAGGCCTTGAGAGTAGAGGGGAAAGGAGCAGAGGAGGATAGCAGAGTGTTTTGTCATGTTTTTGGGGCTGTGGTCAATATGTGCAAAGAAAGATCACACAAATACTTAAAAGTAGAACATTTATTAAACGTAATAACAGATACACATAAAGACAATATCAAGAATACTTAACTAAAAGGTGCTTTTTCTCACCATGGAGTCCTGTTTACTCTTATGCAACATGGCACAGGTAATCAGGACCAGACACTTGCCTCATGGCCGTTCTGGGTGAGACTAAGCCTGTATAGGATTTGGCTGTGGTAATATAGAACTTGAATAGCTCACCCCCAGCCAACTCCCTTGGAAATATGACCCCTCAAGGACTTGACCAGTTAATACTAGCATTGCTTTGGTATAAAGGTAAAGCTATGCTTATGTCCTTATATGGCTCCTTGACCAGGATTTGGAGGCCTAGAATGCATTAGTGAGCCACATTATTAATAAGGAAATATGTATTATGCATATGCAAAAGAGCCTAGAGAGGAGGAGGAGAAGGAGCCGAGAGGAGGGGGAAGGAGCCGAGAGGAGAAAGGAGGGGGAAGGAACCGAGAGGAGAAAGGAGGCGGAAGAAGCCGAGAGGAGAAAGGAGGAGGGGCAAGGAGCCGAGAGGAGAAAGGAGGAGGGGCAAGGAGCCGAGAGGAGAAAGGAGGGGCAAGGAGCCGAGAGGAGAAAGGAGGGGCAAGGAGCCGAGAGGAGAAAGGAGGGGCAAGGAGCCGAGAGGAGAAAGGAGGGGCAAGGAGCCGAGAGGAGAAAGGAGGGGGAAGGAGCCGAGAGGAGGAAGGAGGGGGAAGGAGCCGAGAGGAGAAAAGAGGGGGGAAGGAGCCGAGAGGAGAAAAGAGGGGGAAGGAGCCGAGAGGAGAAAAGAGGGGGAAGGAGCCGAGAGGAGAAAGGAGGGGGAAGGAGCCGAGAGGAGGAAGGAGCCGAGAGGAGGAAGGAGGGGGAAGGAGCCGAGAGGAGGAAGGAGGGGGAAGGAGCCGAGAGGAGGAAGGAGGGGGAAGGAGCCGAGAGGAGGAAGGAGGGGGGAGGAGCCGAGAGGAGGAAGGAGCCGAGAGGAGGAAGAGGGGAAGGAGCCGATAGCAGATGAGGAGGGAAAGGAGCCTAAAAATGATAATGAGCAGAGAAAGGATATGAAGGGAAACAACCTGAAGAGTTTTTGGGGCTGTGGTCAATATGTGCAAAGAAAGATCACACAAATACTTAAAAGTAGAACATTTATTAAACGTAATGACAGATACACATAAAGACAATATCAAGAATACTTAACTAAAAGGTGCTTTTTCTCACCATGGAGTCCTGTTTGCTCTTATGCAACATGGCACAGGTAATCAGGACCAGACACTTGCCTCATGGCCGTTCTGGGTGAGACTAAGCCTGTACAGGATTTGGCTGTGGTAATATAGAACTTGAATAGCCCACCCCCAGCCAACTCCCTTGGCAATATGACCCCTCAAGGACGTGACCAGTTAATACTAGCATTGCTTTGGTATAAGGTAAAGCTATGCTTATGTCCTTATATGGCTCCTTGGCCAGTATTTGGAGGCCTAGAATGCATTAGTGAGCCACATTATTAATAAGGAAATATGTATTATGCATATGCAAAAGAGCCTAGAGAGGAAGAGGAGGGGAAGGAGCCGAGAGGAGGAAGGAGGGGGAAGGAGCCGAGAGGAGAAAGGAGGGGGAAGGAGCCGAGAGGAGAAAGGAGGGGGAAGGAGCCGAGAGGAGAAAGGAGGGGGAAGGAGCCGAGAGGAGGAAGGAGCCGAGAGGAGGAAGGAGCCGAGAGGAGGAAGGAGGGGAAAGGAGCCGAGAGGAGGAAGGAGGGGGTAGGAGCCGAGAGGAAGGAAGGAGGGGGAAGGAGCCGATAGCAGATGAGGAGGGAAAGGAGCCTAAAAATTATAATGAGCAGAGAAAGGATATGAAGGGAAACAACCTGAAGAGGATAAGAGGGGAGTATATCAGGATGTGCTTCTTCCACACATGAGAGCTGTGATGTCCAGCAACATTCATATAGAAGACATTTCCCAAGAGTTGTTGGAATCCCTGATATATAGGAAGACAGGACTTCAGACAGTAACTCACTTAGGACAGGAAAGTGGCTTCTTCCCCAAGTGAGATCTCTGATGTGTGTAAAGATGGGACTTCTGTGAAAAACATTTCCCACAGTCAGAACAGGAATACAGCTTATTTCCTGTGTGAGATCTCTGATGTGTGTTAAGATTAGATTTATCTAAAAAACATTTCCCACACTCAGGACAGGAATATGGCTTCTCCCCCGTGTGCAATCTTTGATGTGTGTAAAGATTAGACTTCTGTGAAAAACATTTCCCGCACTCAGGACAGAAATATGGCTTTTCCCCTGTGTGAGATCTCTGATGTGTGTAAAGAGTGTATTTATCTGAAAAACATTTCCCACACTCAGAACAGGAAAGTGTCTTCTCCGCTGTGTGAGATCTCTGATGTATGGAAAGACAGGACTTACGTGAAAAACATTTCCCACACTCAGGACAGGAATATGGCTTCTCCCCCGTGTGAGATCTCTGATGTGCGACAAGGTTTGCTTTTTCTACAAAACATTTCCCGCACACAGGACAGGAATGCGGCTTTTTCCCTGTGTGAGATTTCCGATGTCTGTAAAGACCAGAAATGTGTGAAAAACATTTCCCACACTCAGGACAGGAATACGGCTTCTCCCCCGTGTGACACCTCTGATGTGCATGAAGATAGGACTGCTGTGAAAAACATTTCCCACAGTCAGAACAGGAAAGTGGCTTCTCCCCCAGGTGAGATCTCTGATGTTTGCAAAGGTTGGACTTTTGTGAAAAACATTTCCCGCACTCAGGACAGGAATACGGTTTTTCCCCTGTGTGGGATCTTTTATGCCTATTAACTTGGAATGTGGATCGGAAACACTTCCCGCACTCAGGACAAGAAAACCTCTTCTCTGTTGGAAGGACGGCCCCGTCCCTCACAGTCTGAGATTCCTCAGGATAAGAGGAATATGATGGTCCATCTACACTGTGTGGTGCCAGATGGACATTTGAGGTAGTCGGGTTTTCTCCTGGGCTATACTGTGTGATGTCCTCATCTTCTACTTTACAGTCTGGAGACAAAGTGAGACAATCCTCTGAGGTTTTCCTCATCTCCCGTCCATCTACTAAAATAGAAATACAAAGATTATTTCTAGACATGAGCTGATTGGTTCCCCTAAACCAGGACTCCGCCCACATCAGGCAGCTTTGTCTCTGAGGATCTTACAATTCCCCCTCAAGGTAACTAGTAAATGGGTCCTCTGATCTCCTACCAGATATTTTCTTTATTCATGGACCTTAGTCAGAGAGTGAGGAAACAACGAGAACTGTCTTTTATAGGAGTGACAGTGATGAGGGGATTATAGGACGAGTGTCCCCTCCCCCTCTATCACTCATTGCCATCTTCCCAACACAAGAAGTCCTGCACTTCCTTATTTAGTCCATGATTTAGTCATGAATAACAGCGGGGCTGAGCCCCACCAGAGGTCAGAGAGTGAGGATGGGGGGAGAACCAAGATGAAGACTGGACTGATCCTGAAGACCCCCATCATTGGGTTATTGACTCCTCCCCCATTATCACTTTCTGTTTAAGGGTCCAAAGGTTGAGGATATTATCACATTATTATCACCATGTAAAAGTCTGTGCTCCAATCACATCATCAGATATAAAATGTCCAGCTGGTAGGAAATGGGTGGAAAAGCAGTAAGGCCTATGTAATCTACAACTTATTATATAGGATACAACATTTAGGACTACTGTATACGATTGTTTTTCAGTAAGTAAAAGCTTAAAATGTGACAAGTTGCAGAGATCCCACACCGCTGCCTCCCATCTCCTGAGACTGAACTCAGTGACTTGGGTCTGAGACTATATAGACATATCCCTCCACCCGGCACAGCCAGCAAGCAGAACAAGTAACCCTGGGAGAATTGTCTGTCAGAGATCTTGCTAAGCCCTGGTATTGGGTAGAAGATCTGAAACTCCTAACACTTCTGCCTCTGTTGAGCAATGTCTGTGGTGACAATTCCACATTTTGCTGTCAGCTGAACCCCAGAATCTCCATAAATCCAGTCTAGATATATAAATTGTGTCTGCAGCTCAGAGAAGGAAGATTATGCAAAAGAAATACAGGAATACAGGAAAGTGAGCAGGGTATTACAGGCTGATATCCCCCAGTCCCCGCCCTACTCTGGACCAATCAGTGAGCAGTATGGGTGGAGGAATGTATTTAGTGTTAATGACCCACCTGTGCTGATCTCTGTAGGAGTGTCCTCCTCTATAAATGTCCCCGTTATTCCATCCTCCTCCATAGACTGCTGATCATCCCTCACATACCTCTCTTCTTCTTCTACTTTAACCTCATCTTTAAAAACTCTCAGGTTTCCACTCTGAATATATAAAAAATAAAAATAAAAAAAACACAACATCAAATGGTAACAATGCAGATAATGTACAGATCCTAATGATACTATCAGTGATTGTTCCTCATCTACCTGATGATGGTGGGGGATGGTGTGATCTTCCTGTGTGGAATCCCGGGAATACAGAGGACGGGGACATCTCTCTGGTGGGTTTCTGTAGCTGGATGACTCCACCATGGTGTCCTGGTACAGATCTTTGTGTTCTTTTAGAGACTCCTCCATCACCCCATCCTCATCATCCTCCTCTTTTATCTCTTCAACTTTAGAATCTCTCAGGTTTCCACTCTGAATATAGAATAAAAATGACATCAATGGTAACAATGCAGATATTGTACAGATCCTAATGATACTGTCAGTGATTGTTCCTCATCTACCTGATGATGGTGGGGGATGGTGTGATCTTCCTGTGTGGAATCCCGGGAATACAGAGGACGGGGACATCTCTCTGGTGGGTCCCCATTACTGGATCCATCTGTAGGAAACACACACACTGACTGAATACATTGTTTCTATGTGTTTATCAGATGATGGGGGATCTAGGTGGAGCCTCCGTACTGCTCTCTCCTTTACAATAAAGTATCCTCTTACCCGGTGATGTGAGGGGCGGCTGATTGTCCATCATGACGTCCTTGTAGAGATCCTTGTGTCCTTCTAAATACTCCCACTCCTCCATGGAGAAATAGACAGTGACATCCTGACACCTTATAGGAACCTGACACACACAATGATACAGTCACCATCCAGACACATCCCTTATCTGTTACTGGATAATGTCCCAGAATTCCCAGAATCCTCCTCACCTCTCCTGTCAGCAGCTCCATCATCTTCTTGGTGACTTCTAGAATCTTCTCCATGTTGTGTCTCTCAGGTTTTAGGGAGTCACATGGAGGCACTGTGATGGTCATATGATCACCTGACTTCACAAGAGGAAATCTCTGTATTGGGAACCAATAGGAATATCATGTTAGAATCCCAGAATCCTCCTCACCTCTCCGGTCAGGTCTACATTTTATTAATAGAGATAAGAGTGATGTCATGTGACCTCCCAGAATCCTCCTCACCTCTCCGGTCAGCAGGTAGATGATCTCCAGGGTGAGGTTTAGTATCTTCTCAGTCAAGTGACTCTGGTCCTCCTCCATCCTCATTGGTGCCCTCATTTGATCTATACAGGTCTCCTTGTAGATGGATAACATTGGAAAATGAAAATAAGAATTATTTGGATGGTATTGGTCACACAATAATTGGATGTGGATGTGAGGGGGAATAGGAGAGTTGCTGTACATTTAACCACTTCAATACCAGACACTTTCACCCCCTTCCTGCCCAGGCCAGTTTTCAGATTGCAGCGCTTTCACAATTTGAATGACAATTACTCAGTCATGTGTAGCACTAACCCCCGAAGGAACTGCTGGTTAGATTGGGCTTACCGTTACCTTCTTTCTCCTCACTTCACATCTAGTCCTGTGGTAGGTGGCCCAGTAACTTGAGAGACTGATGACAGATCCACTTGAATGGATTTTATTTGCAAAACGTAGATAATGAACAGTCTCTTAAAATGGGATCAGATGGTTGGAAAGGAAAGTTCAGGTACTCTTAATGTCAAAGTCAATATTGAAGAACTCTCTTACTTTGACTACATCCAGAGAATAGCCATTCGCAGCTGGATGATCACTCAGGTTGGACAGTCCCTCTCTCACAAGGCCAAGCAGCCAACAAGGTGCTTAATTCAGGAACGAGTCTCTGCCACAGATGTTGTTGTAGAACATACAAAGATAAGTCTCTGTCACAGACATTGTTGTAGAACACGTAGGAAAACTAAACTTGTAGAACATTCCTGTGATACCTTAATCTTTCAGCCAGCTTGGCGATATCCACGAGACCGGATTCTCTCGGGTACTTCAGCCCTTCCAGGCTCTTACTAAGAAACCAACCCGTACGTGGTCTTCTTCTGAAGAGTCCTCCCCTGGAATGCTTGAAGTTACTGGGTCTCTCCCAAACCGGAGACGGCACCCAACCACCTCAGAATCCTCCTTTAGTTTCCTTGCCTCGGGCTAGCCAGCCTCGAGACAACAAGATAGGGTGGATCCGCACCCCAGACCATAGCCTTCCTGGGGGCTGGTCAAGAGGACCAGGACCTTGAAGTCAGTACATCCTTCTGAATCGGAACCCCGAACCACGTGACAACTGCATCTTAAATGCCCTCTCACAGAAAGCACAACAAGAGCGTCCCTCCCACTGGGCGGGCTCCGAGAGAAAGTAACTTAAGCACCCAACCAGACCATAGTTCCATGCCTGCCAGAAGAGTCAGTGCCCCCTTTGGCCAGGCTGAACATCTCATAGTCCAGTCAGATTGATGCTGAAGTCCAAATTTAGACAATTGTACCAAAACCAAACTGTAGTTCAGGTGTAACCTAAAAAAAAAAAAAAAAAAAAAAAAAAAAAAACACATAGCACGTGCTCTTCAGGAGCTGGCGCTACATATGTAACACTGTACCCAAATGAAATGTATATCTTTTTTTAAAAAACTAGAGCTTTATTTTGGTGGTATTTATTCCCCACTAGTTTTTAAATTTTTTGCTATATAAATAAAAAACAAAAAAAAAAAACCCCACATTTTTTCTCTTATAACATTTTACAAATAAATTATCTTCTTCATAAATTTAAGCTGAACTGTATTCTGATACATTTCTTCGTAAAAAATAACCCAAATCAATGTATATTATTTAGTTTGTAGGAAAGATATAGAGTCCACAAACTAGAGATGCATGATTAACTGTTAAAAGATCACAATCTCAATTCAACCCCCTCACAATGCTAAACAGCTGTTTTTTGGAAAGTAGACAGTCCAAGGTGTTAAGTAAGAGGTATGGCATGTTGTATTTTTTTCACAATTAAAAAGAAAAAAGGAAATTATATTTTTTATTCCTCAGGGGGTACCGCATATGTGAGACTTTTTCACAGCCTAGATGCATAGAGGGACCCAAAATCCAAGGAGCACCTTTGGGCTTTCAAGTAGCATAAATACTGCATCTAATTTCCTGACTACCTATCACATTTTACCCCATTTTGCAAAGTAAACATCCCCAGATATTTTCTGTAAGGCATAGTGAGGTTTTTTGAAAATGTAATTTTCGGCCACAAAGTTTTGGAAAATGCAGGAAAGAAAATGAAAATGTCTTTTCCTGGAGCCTCCATGGCAGCATACCTGTGTGCTTTTATGAAAATGTATTTAATATATATTGTCACAGTGTCTCCCAGTGTTAGTTCTCCCGCAACCCACTCTAAAGAGTGGACTGGGGCAGACTGATGCTGGTTGAGATCCATTTGGTAGTGAAAAGCTCCTTGGGGATGTAGAGAAGTGTTTGCAGAGTGGGGGTATGTCCGCCAGCGAAGGGCCCATGTGCAATGCACAGAGCGTTCGTCTGGGGGGATGTGTTCGCTCTGCAAAGACATTATCGGTTTAGCGGATGTGCGCTCCTGTCACCCGTGTGTCTGATCAACACATTTGAGAGGCCATGGCGTGCCCCTGCAGATAATCTCCTACCCACAGGGACCGTAGTATAATCCGGGTATGGTTTGTTCTCTGAACAAAGCAGAATAAGGATTCATGCCAAAAGGTAAAAACAGGAGTCTTTGAATTGTTGTGGTTGGGGACAGCGTTCATGATAGCTTACAGAGACAGGGGGCGAGAGGTCGGACACGATGCCCCCACCCAGACATGCCCATAAGACTCCCTAGTCATTGTTCATTGATTGTTGTATAACACCTCCTGTTTGAAGGAATGCTTGTGATCGATTGGTTGATTGTGAAACCATGAGGCTCTATTGTTTAGATGAATATAATTTGCTCCCAGGATCAGTTCAGTTGGTCGGGCGATGGAGCCAAGGATGTAAGATGGTGGCCATGTCTCTGTTACTTGGGATGATACGGGAAACAGGGACGTATTAAGATGCATTATACCAAAAGGCTGAAAGGGCGCATATTAGCGCTGGTGAGATTGATTATGTGTAGCGCATAGCGAATTCTCCACGTCACTGTGACAAGCTCTGCCTTGGCTCCTCCCTCAGGACCAGTGAATATTATAAAAGAAAAGGATTAGTGCACTCCCAGCATTCTCCTTTTTTTTCTCATACCTCCTCATGATCAGTGAATGGTGGTCAAACATATTTTATCTCTGCAGTCGGCAGCTTCCAGCTGGGTTCAGCCTCTCCCAGATGCAGTCTTTATTCTTGGGCAGCTAAATACGCTGAGATAGGGAGTCCCTTCTGTGGGTCTTTTTGGGACAGCCGTTGTCTCTTAACTAAGAGCTCCGATTTGCATTTATGTACTGGCATTTGCTCAAGCCTGCAGCAGAGAAAGCGGCTCCATCTATGTTTCACTTATCCTTAGCCTTCCATTTCTCCCTCCTGTCATCCATTCTCTCTCGCTTTCCTTTCTTTGCATTCTTCTCCCTCTCTTTTTTGCTTTCTTCCTCCCCCACCACCTTCCCCTCCTTGTGATATTGTACCTTTGTTCCTGGTTACTATAGTGAGCACCTCACACCAGCTTTTCTGAGTCCCTCTTCCTGCCCACTCTGCAAATGCGGGGACGTCAGGAGCCAGCTCAGTGGGCCAGGCTGAGTCAGACAGGCCGCATAGGTCCTAGAGTCGCTGGCCGCGCATGTGCGGTCTGGCCTGAGGTCGTGGTAGCCATCTTGAATAGGGGCACATTTTAAATTTTTTGCCATTGTTTGTCAAAATCATTTTTAGAGGGTTGTATCTTCCACAAGATGTCCCTCCCCTCTCCATTGTTTATTACTGAGGGCTTTCAGCATGGCATCCTGTTGTCATCTGAGGAGGTTACCTATGCAGGGAGCTCCTGGAGAGGACCCCGTTTTTTACCACTGGTAAATGTAATTTCTCTTTCCTTTCCTCAGGAATACCGTCTCCTTGCTCCCGCTGAAATACCAGTCACTAACGCCTTTATTTTTCTCTAGCTGCCTTTTCTGCCTTTTTTTTCCCCCCCATTTAAGGTAGGGACCGTCGGCCAGGTGAGTAAAAAAAAAAGAAAAGAAAAGAAGAAGAAAAGAAGGAAGAAGAAAGAAAAGAAGGAAGAAGAAAGAAAAGAAGGAAGAAGAAAGAAAAGAAGGAAGAAGAAAGAAAAGAAGGTAGAAGAAGAAGAAAGAAGAAGAAGAAAAGGAAGAAAAGAAAGAAGAGGGAAGAGAAGGAAGAAAAGAAAAGAAAGAAGAGGGAAGAGAAGGAAGAAAAGAAAAGAAAGAGGAGAAGGAAGAAAAGAAAAGAAAGAAGAAAAGAAAGAAGGAAGAAAAGAAAAGAAAGAAGGAAGAAAAGAAAAGAAAGAAGAAAAGAAAGAAGAAAAGAAAAGAAAGAAGAAAAGAAAAGAAAGAAGAAAAGAAAAGAAAGAAGAAAAGAAAGAAGAGAAGAAAAGAAAGAAGAAGGGAGAAAGAAGGGAGAAAGAAGGGAGAAAGAAGGAAGAAGGGAGAAAGAAGAAGCTTATGCTGGTACGTTTATGTGTTTCAGCCTTGTACGCCATAAGTCCAAGCGGACCTCAAGGCAACATAAAGAAACCTGTGAAGCCCCCAACCAGATCAAGATACCATGCAAGCGATGAGGGTTCAGCCGTGAAAAGACATTGTTTTTCACATTCACAAACTCTCAAATTCCTAAATGCCGAGCATGCGGGGTCATCCCATTACCAGACAATTGGTCTGCAAAAGCTGTTTTAGAGTTTATGCAGCAGACAGAGGAGTCAGAGGGTTAACAGGTAAGCTGCCCTACTCAAAGATGGGCAGGGATACATAGCGGAACGAGCAACAGCAGTTCCATTGAAGCAAATAGCTCAATCTCCTCCAGAGAAGTTAACTCTTCCTGGCCCATCCTCTAGAGAATCCTCTCACCACGCAGCACAAAGTATCCCTCCTAGACATCTGGATGATGGGGGGCCATCTGAGGATACCTCAGAAGAACTTCAATAAACTTCAATAATCTCTGGAATGTAAGCTGAGCTGCGCATGCACAGCTCAGCTTACAGCAGCCGGACTGATCGTGTGTGCCAGGGTGACGAGCTTTTGTGCACGAAATGATCGTGCCGAGTGTGTAAGACTCATACTTGTGGCACAGCAATCTAAGCATATTTTATGGTTTAAAAGAATGCTTTTGTTTTACATAACCATGTCCCGTTAAGCCTCCTACTGTCAATTTGGCCACACCCAATGTTCACCGCTACACCCACATTACTACTGGCCTTGGGGCACCCAAAAGGTGTCCAAAGTCTTTTACAATACTATAATGTATACTAAAAAAAAAAAATTCTGTGCGCTGGCAAAACGTTTGGGTTTGACTCGAAGAAAAGGTGGCAACCCTGGGGGGGCTGATCATTCCTGTGTAAAATCTTACAGAAATCTTCCCTAATCCCAACCTTTATTATCATTTCATTCCCCCCACATACAATGTCTGGAACCGACATTTACTGACATCAATAACTCCCCTCGTGGTACAGACCAGAAATTCCCTCATTGTAATATACGGGGAAATTCTACATTTCCACACTATATATGTGTGTATCATCATCTGCTGGAGATAAAAGACATCACAGTGACTATGGAGGAAGAGGACGGACATGACGGGGGTTACTGGGTGTAAATAGAAAATAAGATCTTATTACCTCCTCTGCTACTACTGCTTCTTGCAGTAATGTCTTCTCTCGACTTCCTCCAAACTCACCTCTCACCCGAAACTTCCTGTCTTTACCTGACATCACTTCCTGTCTTCCATAGAGACTTCCTGTCTTTCATAGAGGCTACCTGTCTGGGTAGAGGTGAGATCACCACCTTGTGGCGCTCAGAAGAACTGCAACCCTGAGAAACTTATCGTAATGTGAACCCGGCCTTGTGCTGTGTGTATGTACTGTATATCCTTATAGACGGGTCATCTCCACTCCCACCAAGGGGGATAGAAATATATTACTGCTGGGGGGGAGACATTTTGGCCCCTTTGATTTTGCAGTAAAATTTATGTCAGATTTAGTCATGTAGAACATCTGTTATATGGATGCAAAGAGCCCCAGCCGAGAGTAAAGGGTGGAAATGGCTCCTGATCCCCAGATTTGGGCAATTATATCCCCAATATAAATAGAATAAAACCCGCACTATGTGTAACAACTCAAATACCTACAGAAATAACTTATACCAGACTGCTTCTGTAACAAAGGTAAGTATTCCCTTTATCAATAGGGATGGCCAAACTGTTCACCCGGCGGTCGTTTCACGGCGAATTTTGCGTGTTCGCGATTCGTCCGATCTGCGGACTATTGCCGCTGTTCGCCCGGCGGACATATGTGTTTACAGTGTGAAAGAACTTTGACCTATGATGACACATCCATCATGGGGTACAGGACAGCCAATTGAGACATTTAAGCACATGGACAATTGGACATTCCCCCTACCCTATAAATAGACCTGATCTGGCAGCCATTTTACATTCTGTCTTATTTCAGTGTAGGGACTGGACGCTGTGTGGAGCAGGGAGAGACTGTAGTGACACAAATCGCTAGCTATTAGGTCCACAAAAGTCCTTTTAGGAACTGGTATGGTATAGGTGTAGTACAGTATATAGGGTTGAGTGCACTGCTGTGCTGGTGATTGCAGCAGCCTGTCTTTTGTCAGTGCAGGCAGGGACAGGACGCTGTGTGCAGCAGGGACAGTCAGTTTAATCACTAGCTATTACTATTAGGTCCACAAATGTCCTTTTAACCACTTAAGGACCGCCGTATTGCCAATATACGTCGTCAGAATGGCACAGGCAGGCACAAGCACGTAGATGTACATGCCTGCCTTCCAGCGGGTGGGGGGTCCAATTGGACCCCCTCCCGCTGGATACGGCGGTCCCTTTCGGTGCCGGAGCGATCCGCGATGAGGGGATGGCCGTTGGTTTCCGGCCATCCCCTCTCGATCGCTCCTGGCCAGTGACGAACTTCCTCCCCTGTGAAAATGTAAACACAGGAGGAGGAAGTGATGTCACACTCCTCGTGGCGGTCTTTTTGAACCGGACAGCGAGGAGTGAAGACGTCCAAGTAAGTGCACCAACAGTCCACTGACACATAGGTACACATAGGCACACATTTCACCCCGGTCACCCCCCGATCACCCCCCCGATCGGCCCCCCGCCCCCCCCCAGTCACAGTGTCACTAATGCAGTGTTCATTTATTTATTGATCACTACATTTAGTGTCAGTTGTGACTGTAAAAAGTGTCAGGGCAGCTAGTGTTAGGCCCCTTTAGGTCCAGGGTAGCCCCCTACCCCCCCTAATAAAGGTTTAACCCCTTGATTGCCCTCCCAGTTAACCCTTTCACCCCCTTTTACCAGTGTCACTAAGCGATCGTTTTTCTGATCGCTGCAATAGTGTCACTGGTCCCGCTAGGAAGCTAGTTTTTTTTTAGGTTCAACGCCAGGTTTTTATAGCGTTAGGTACCCCGATATATAACCTAATAAAGGTTGATTGCCCCTAGAGTTAACTCTTTCACCAGCGATTTAGTTATTTAGGTTCCCCGTCAGGTTTTTATAAAGCTTCAGGTACCCCCATATAAATACCCAATAAAGGTTTTAACCCCTGATTGCCCTTAGTTAACCCCCTGATCACCCGGCGGGTGATATAAATTTGGTTTTAGGGTCAGAAAGGGTCTGCGTCGCCCCAGGCAGTGCTAGGTTAGTGCCAGTACCGCTAACACCCACGCGCAAAGCATACACCTCCCTTAGTGGTATAGTATCCGAACAGATCAATATCTGATCTGATCAGATCTATACTAGCGTGCCCAGCAATTTAGGGTTCTAAAAAAACGCATTGTTAGCAGGATCAATCCAGATACCTGCTAGAACCTGCGTTTTGCCCCTCTGCCCAGCCCAGCCCAGCCCAGCCCACCCCACCCAAGTGCAGTATCGAACGATCACTGTGACTTACAAAACACAACACACATAACTGCAGCGTTCGCAGAGTCAGGCCTGATCCCTGCGATCGCTAACAGTTTTTTTTGTAGCGTTTTATACAGTCGCTGACAGGCTAGGTGCTTTTTTACCTGTGAGTCTCACTACTGTACCCCTAAATTTAGAGCCCAAAATGGCAAACGAAGGTACACTAGTGAAGAGGCCTACACGTTTCTGAGCATGACAGATAGTGAAGAGGAAGACACTGATCTGTCAGATTCAGGCTCAAAATACGAACCTGTAGAGGACAGCGCCTCCATGTCAGATAGCTCTGACGACGAAGAAGAGGTCCCTGCTAACGTCAGGCGTACCCGACCCCGATTTTCTGATGTTGTTGAGGTGCAGGAACCGCAAGTCCCTCGTATGGAGTATAGAGCCAGTACTAGCGCCGCTCATCCTTTTGGTGAACTGGCAAGCACCAGCGGCCTAGTACACCCTGGACGTACATCCAGCACTGCAGTATCACGTGGTGACGTGTCGAGTCCCATAAGTGCAGTTCAAGCTGGGGAGGTGGCAAGCACAAGTAGTGTCCCGCTGCCACCAAGAAGACGAAGACAGGCCCGTCGTTCCCATAGTGCCCTTTCTGCAGAATTCGCCAATCCTGATTGGGTGCCCACCACTTCTGCAGCACCAGTACTTCCCCCATTCACTGCCCAACCCGGTATTCAGGTGGATACAGATGATTTTACGCCACTCGATTTTTATTCTCTGTATTTCACGGAAGATCTCTATAGATCTATTGTGGACCAAACCAATTTATATGCTGGTCAACACATCGCCGCTAATCCCCAGTTGCCGTCTCTTGCCAGAAATTGGAAACCAGTTACGGTTTCCGAATTTAAGACGTTTCTGGGCCTTTCCCTCAACATGGGCACACATAAATTCATGCGGATGCAGGCTTATTGGTCCACGCATCCGGCTGACCACATGCCCGTGTTCTCTAACTCCATGTCCAGGAAACGATACGAGCAGATCTTGCGGTTCTTGCACTTCAGTGACAATGAACTTTGTCGTCCACGTGGAGACCCTGAATACGATCGGCTCTACAAAATTCGGCCCCTCATAAACCACTTCAACCAACGTTTTGCAGACTTGTTTACTCCCCAAAAAGTTGTCTGCGTTGATGAGTCCCTGGTTAAGTTTACTGGTCGCTTGTCATTCAAACAGTACATTCCCAACAAGCGTACCAGATACGGGGTCAAGCTCTATAAGTGCTGTGACAGGGCCACAGGCTATACATGGAGCTTTATGGTTTATGAGGGTAAAGATAGTTACGTAGAGCCGGAGAACTGCCCTGATTACATAGGAAGCGCTGGCAAGATAGTGTGGAAATTGGTGTCACCCTTATTCGAAAAGGGGTACCACTTGTACGTGGACAACTATTACACCAGCGTGCCACTGTTTAGTCATTTATTTGGTCATCAGATTGGAGCATGTGGCACCGTGCGACCTAATCGCCGGGGCTTTCCCCAGCGGCTTGTAGATTCCCGTCTTAGGCTGGGGGAGAGAGCCTGCTATCGGTGTAATAATTTGCTCGCTATGAAGTGGAGGGATAATAAGAATGTTTTCGTTCTTACCTCCCTTCATGCAGACACGACGGTCCAAATTTCTACGGCGACTGGTATTGTGGAGAAACCCCTCTGTGTCCACGAATATAACAAAAATATGGGAGGGGTGGACCTCAATGACCAGATGTTGGCGCCGTATCTAGCTTCCCGTAAGGCCAGACGCTGGTACAAAAAAGTGTCTGCTTACTTATTTCAATTGGCTTTGCTGAATGCTTTTGTGCTATACAAAACTTCAGGTGGGACATTAACCTTTCTTTTCTTCCAAAGAGAGGTTGTCACAGAGCTTCTGTATCCAGAGGGTTCTGCACCTCACCATTCCCAACCAAATGCAGTAAGCCGGCTGCATGAGAGGCATTTTTCTTATGTCCTCCAGAGTACCCCTACCCAACGAACCCCCCAAAAAAGATGTCGTGTCTGTACCAAGCGCGGATTTAGGCGTGACACCCGTTCTTATTGTCCACGCTGTCCTGGCAATCCTGGTCTTTGTCAGGGTGAGTGTTTTGAACGCTACCACACACTAGTGAAGTATTAGCGTAGGGTACAGCATTTCACAGGCTAGGCACACTAACACAGAGTCTCCCAAGATGCCATCGCATTTTGAGAGACCCGAACCGTTACAGTTTACAGTTCAAAAAAAAGTGTATAAAAAAAAAAAAAGTTAAATAAAAAAACCAAATAAAATATAAAAACCAAAAATAGTTGTCGTTTTATTGTTCTCTCTCTCTCTCTCTTCTCTCTAATTTTTTATACTTTACTGTTTACTGTGTTATTGTTAACCATTTTTCATGTTTTCAGGTACGCCATTCAGCTGCAGCGTGGATTTATTTATCTTGACAGCAACAGCGTTTGCTCCCACGATACATAAAGCCGCGACTCCAGTGCTGTAGGAGGTGATTTCACCACCACAGTTAAAAAAGAGCATATATGCTGAAGCATGGGGGCATAAGGGGTGGAGGAGCGATTTTGCTCCTAATGCCGCGTACATACGGTCAAAATTCCGACGGAGGGCTTGCCCGTGGAAAAGTTTGAACGTATGTACGCGGCATAACTTTTTTGCGGGAGGATGCCCCCATGCTTCGGCATATATATATTTTAGGCACAGGTTGTGTTAAAAAATGTTTTATTTTTTACTGTTTTTTTTGGCAATTGCTTTGCAGGTATGGTATGGTAAGGTTTTACTGTTATACTGGGATGTTACTTTGTTTTAACGTTAACCATAATTTGCTTAGCAGGTACGCCATTCAGCTGCAGCGCGGATTTATTTATCTTGACAGCAACAGCGTTTGCTCCCACGATACATAAAGCCGTGACTCCAGTGCTGTAGGAGGTGATTTCACCACCACAGTTAAAAAAGAGCATATATGCCGAAGCATGGGGGCATAAGGGGTGGAGGAGCGATTTTGCTCCTAATGCCGCGTACATACGGTCAAAATTCAGACGGAGGGCTTGCCCATGGAAAAGTTTGAACGTATGTACGCGGCATAACTTTTTTGCGGGAGGATGCCCCCATGCTTCGGCATATATAAATGGTGCATGTATGTCCATCATTAGAAGTGGGTGGATGAAGGGAGGTATCTAATGGTGGGCATACCCACCGATCAATCTCTTTTTTTTCGTTCAGACAACATGACTCTCAGTAAATAGCTTGGGGTGTCTACTTTCCAAAATGGGGTAATTTGGGGGGGTTTGTGCTATTTTGGCATTTTATGGCCTTCAAAACTGTAATAGGTAGTGAGGAGTGAAATAAAAAATTTGCGCCCTTAGAAATCCAGAAGGTGGCGATTGGTTTTCGGGGCCCTGTACGCAGCTAGGCTCCCAAAAAGTCCCACACATGTGGTATCCCCGTACTCAGGAGAAGCAGCAAAATGTATTTTGGGGTGCAATTCCACATATAACCATGGCATGTGTGAGCAATATATAATTTAGTGACAACTTTTTGTAAAAAAAATAAATATTTCTATTTTTTGTCATTATTCAATCCCTTGGAACAAAAAAAAAAATATTCAATGGTCTCAACATGCCTCTCAGCAAATAGCTTGGGGTGTCTACTTTCCAAAATGGGGTCATTTGGGGGGGTTTTGTGCCATCTTGGCATTTTATTGCCTTCAAAACTGTGATAGGTAGTGAGGAGTGAAATAAAAAAATTAATGCCCTTAGAAATCCTGAAGGCGGTGCTTGGATTTCGGGGTCCCGTACGCGGCTAGGCTCCCAAAAAGTCCCACACATGTGGTATCCCTGTACTCAGGACAAGCAGCAGAATGTATTTTGGGGTGTCATTTCACATATGCCCATAGCATGTGTGAGCAATATATCATTTAGTGACAACTTTGTGCAAAAAAAAAAAGTTTGGAATATTCCCGCAACTTGTGGCAAAATATAAAATATTCCATGGACTCAACATGCCTCTCAGTAAATAGCTTGGGGTGTCTTCTTTCCAAAATGGGGTCATATTGTGGGGTTTTGTGCTATTTTGGCATTTTATGGCCTTCGAAACTGTGATAGGTAGTGAGGGGTGAAATCAAAAATTTGCACCCTTAGAAATCCTGAAGGTGGTGATTGGTTTTCGGGGTGCCGTACGCGACTAGACTCCCAAAAAGTCCCACACATGTGGTATCCCCATACTCGGGAGAAGTAGCTGAATATATTTCGGGGTGCAATTCCACATATAACCATGGCATGTGTGAGCAATATATCATTTAGTGACAACTTTTTGTAAAAAAAAAATTATTTTTTATTTTTTGTCATTATTCAATCCCTTAGGACAAAAAAAAAATATTCAATAGTCTCAAGATGGCCCTCGGCAAATAGCTTGGGGTGTCTACTTTCCAAAATGGGGTCATTTGGGGGGGTTTCGTGCCATCTTGGCATTTTATGGCCGTCAAAACTGTGATAGGTAGTGAGGAGTAAAATAAAAAAATTATGCCCTTAGAAATCCTGAAGGCGGTGCTTGGATTTCGGGGTCCCGTACGTGGCTAGGCTCCCAAAAAGTCCCACACATGTGGTATCCCTGTACTCAGGAGAAGCAGCAGAATATATTTTGGGGTATCATTTCACATATGCCCATAGCATGTGTGAGCAATATATCATTTAGTGACAACTTTGTGCAAAAAAAAAAAAGTTTGTAATATTCCCGCAACTTGTGGCAAAATATAAAATATTCCATGGACTCAACATGCCTCTCAGTAAATAGCTTGGGGTGTCTACTTTCCAAAATGGGGTCATTTTGGGGGGTTTTGTGCTATTTTGGCATTTTATGGCCTTCGAAACTGTGATAGGTAGTGAGGGGTGAAATCAAAAATTTGCACCCTTAGAAATCCTAAAGGTGGTGATTGGTTTTCGGGGTGCCGTGCGCGACTAGACTCCCAAAAAGTCCCACACATGTGGTATCCCCGTACTCGGGAGAAGTAGCGGAATATATTTTGGGGTGCAACTCCACATATAACTATGGCATGTGTGAGCAATATATCATTTAGTGACAACTTTTTGTAAATTTTTTTTTTTTTTGTCATTATTCAATCCCTTAGGACAAAAAAAATAAATATTCAATGGGCTCAACATACCCATCAGCAGTTTCCTTGGGGTGTCTACTTTCCAAAATGGGGTCATTTGGGGGGGGGGTTTGTACTGCCCTGCCATTTTAGCACCTCAAGAAATGAGATAGGCAGTCATAAATTAAAAGCTGTGTAAATTCCAGAAAATGTACTCTAGTTTGTAGACGCTATAACTTTTGCGCAAACCAAAAAATATACGCTTATTGACATTTTTTTTACTAAAGACATGTGGCTGAATAAATTTTGCCCTCAATGTATGACTAAAATTTCGTTTATTCGATTTTTCTTATAACAAAAAGAAGAAAATATCATTTTTTTTCAAAATTTTCGCTCTTTTTCCATTTATATCGCAAAAAATAAAAATCGCAGAGGCAATCAAATACCATCAAAAGAAAGCTCTATTTGTGGGAAGAAAAGGACGCAAATTTCGTTTGGGTGCAATATTGCATGACTGCGAAATTACCAGTTAAAGCAGCGCAGTGCGAAATTGTAAAAAGACCTCTGGTCCTTAAGGTGTTTATTGGTCCAAGGCTGAAGTGGTTAAGGACTGGTATAGGTGTACAGTATATAAGGTTGTACACGTATAATATACTTTCTTCCAAATATAGAAAGAATATTATACTTGACTGCTGTCCTATTCTGCAGCAGTCCTTTATCAGTGTAGGGACTGAGGTACAGTCTGCAAATCACTAGCTACTTGGTCCACAATGGGCCTTGTAATGACTGGTATAGGTGTACTATTTGGTGTGCAGTATATAGGTGTGTAATACACGTATAAAATACTTGCACATATAGAAAACATAGTATAGTGCATTTCCACTGTGCAGCATTGTGAGTGCTGAGCGGTTCTGCAGCGATGCTACAGAGAGCGACAAACGCAATAAAAAATGGTGTCAGTGCTCTATATCACGTTGCTGGTGTCAGTGCTCTCTATCACGGTGCTGGTGTCAGTGCTCTATATCACGTTGCTGGTGTCAGTGCTCTCTATCACGGTGCTGGTGTCAGTGCTCTATATATCACGGAGCTGGTGTCAGTGCTCTATATATCACGGTGCTAATGTCAGTGCACTCTATCACGGTGCTGGTGTCAGTGCTCTATATATCACGGTGCTGGTGTCAGTGCTCTATATCACGTTGCCGGTGTCAGTGCTCTCTATCACGGTGCTGGTGTCAGTGCTCTTTATCACGTTGCTGGTGTCAGTGCTCTCTATCACGGTGCTGGTGTCAGTGCTCTATATATCACGGTGCTGGTGTCAGTGCTCTATATCACGGTGCTGGTGATCATCTCCTGCACCCTCTTCATAGCCTACCCTGACCTTTCCTCTCCTCCAGTGCCTTCATGCGCTCCTGAGTCCTGAATTGTCAGAATTTCACATAAAAAAAAATGCTTGTAGTTGTCGATCCCAGATTCACTTCATACATGTGTTATGTCATTGGCCATGTGGTGGGATTATGTGTGCACAGCTAGTAATTATTTTGTGGCTGGAAATATGACCTGTAGGTTTTTAAAGTTCGCCTGCCATTGAAGTCAATGGGGCCCGCCGCAAACTTTGCGGTTCGCAAACTTTCGGCCGCGTTTGCGGTTCGCGTAACGTCCCGTCGGAAGTTCGTCCATCTCTATTTATCAACTAGAAGAGCATTATGTGTCACAGCACTGTCCTATTGTGTGTGCACATAAATCATCACAAATACACTAAAATATGTGGAGACATTCATATATAAAGTGCTAGGGGCTCAAATAATATTCTCTGCAGATCTACTGCTTTCCACTTTACATCTACTTCACTGATCTTATGGTGTTTATTGATAAATGAAGTAAACTGATCCATGTGCAAAATCATACAACATAAAGTGCTTTGTGTTCGAGATGCTGTTCCCTGCAGATCCACTGCTTCCACTTTGCATCTACTTCATTAACCACTTAAGCCCCGGACCAATTGTCAGCCTAAGGACCAGAGGTCTTTTTACAATTTCGCACTGCACTGCTTTAACTGGTAATTGCGCAGTCATGCAATGTTATACCCAAACGAAATTTGCGTCCTTTTCTTTCCACAAATAGAGCTTTCTTTTGATGGTATTTGATTGCCTCTGCGATTTTTATTTTTTACGATATAAAAGGAAAAAGACTGAAAATTTTGAAAAAAAAAGATATTTTGTACTTTTTGTTATAAGAAAAATCAAATAAACTAAATTTTAGTCATACATTTAGGGCAAAATTTATTCAGCCACATGTCTTTAGTAAAAAAAATGTCAATAAGCGTATATTTATTGGTTTGCGCAAAAGTTATAGAGTCTACAAACTAGAGTACTAGAGTACTAGAGTACTGGAATTTACACAGCTTTTAGTTTATGACTGCCTATCTCATTTCTTGAGGTGCTAAAATGGCAGGGCAGTACAAACCCCCCCCCCAATGACCCCATTTTGGAAAGTAGACACCCCAAGAAAATTGCTGAGGGGCATGTTGAGCCCATTGAATATTTTTTTTTTGTCCCAAGTGATTGAATAATGACACAAAAAAAAAAAAGTTTACAAAAGTTGTCACTAAATGATATATTGCTCACACATGCCATAGTTATATGTGGAATTGCACCCCAAAATATATTCTGCTGCTTCTCCTGAGTACGGGGATACCACATATGTGGTACTTTTTGGGAGCCTAGCCGCGTACGGCACCCCGAAAACCAATCACTGCCTTCAGGATTTCTAAGGGTGCAAATTTTTGATTTCACTCCTCACTACCTATCACAGTTTCGAAGGCCATAAAATGCCAAAATAGCACAACCCCCCCCCCCCCCAAATGACCCAATTTTGGAAAGTAGACACCCCAAGGAAATTGCTGAGGGGCATGTTGAGTCCATGAAATATTTTATATTTTGCCACAAGTTGCAGGAATATTACCTTTTTTTTTTGCACAAAGTTGTCACTAAATGATATATTGCTCACACATGCTATGGGCATATGTGAAATTATACCCCAAAATAAATTCTGCTGCTTCTCCCGAGTATGGGGATACCACATGTGGGGGACTTTTTGGGAGCCTAGCCACATACGGGACCCCGAAAACCAAGCACCGCCTTCAGGATTTAAATATAAAACTCTACCAAAAAAAACTGTTAGCAATCGCAGGGATCAGGCCTGACTCTGCGAACGCTGCAGTTATGTGTTTAGTGTTCTGTAAGTGACAGTGATCGATCGATACTGCACTTGGGTGGGCTGGGCGGAGGGGCAAAACACAGGTGCCAGCAGGTATCTGGGCTGATCCCGCTAACAATGCGTTTTTTGGAACCCTAAACTGCTGGGGACGCTAGTATAGATCTGATCAGATCAGATATTGATCTGTTCAGATACTATACCACTATGGGAGGTGTATGCGTTGCGTGTGGGTGTTAGAGGTACTGGCACTAACCTAGCGCTGCCTGGGGCGACGCAGGCCCTGACCCTAAAACCTAATTGATATCACTCGCCAGGTGATCAGGGGGTTAAACCTTTATTGGGTAATAAATGGTGGGTGCCCTGATGCTATAAAAAGCAAACTAACTAACCAGAGTCACCCGTAACACTTATACGGTGATCAGTGGTGAAAGGGTTAACTAGGGGCAATCAGGGAGTTAAAATCTTTATTAGGTAGTATATGGGGGTTCCTGACGCTATATAAAAACCTGACGGGGAACCTAAATAACGAACTGGCTAACCAGCGTCACCAGTGACACTTATACGGTGATCGCTGTTGAAAGGGTTAACTCTAGGGGCAATCAGGGGGTTAAAATCTTTATTAGGTAGTATATGGGGGTACCTAGCGCTATAAAAACCTGGCGGTGAACATAAAAAATAACTAGCTACCTAGCGGCACCAGTGACACTAATGCAGCGATCAGAAAAACGATCGCTTAGTGACACTGGCAAAAGGGGGTGAAAGGGTTAACTCTAGGGGCAATCAGGGGGTTAAACCTTTATTAGGGGGGGTAGGGGGCTACCCTGGACCTAACACTAACTGCCCTGACACTTTTTACTGTCACAACTGACACTAAATGCAGTGATCAGTAAATAAATGATCACTGCAATCAGTGACACTGTGACTGGGAGGGGGGGAGGGCTGGGGGTGTTCGGGGGGGTGATTTGTGTGCCTATATGTACCTACATGTCAGTGTAGTGTTGGTGCACTTACTATCTCTGCTCTCCTCACAGTCCGATCAAAAAGACCGCCCGAGGAGAGTGACATCACTTCATCCCTGCCTGTGTTTACACTACACAGGCGGGGGAAGCTTCTCATTCGCCAGAAGCGATTGAGAGGGGATGGCCAGAAACCAACGGCCATCCCCTCATCCCGAATCGCTCCTGAAGCGAAATGGACCGCCGCAGCCAGCGGGAGGGGGTCCGATCGCACCCCCCACCCGCTGGAAGGCGAGCACGTACATGTACGTGCTTGTGCCTGTCGGTGCCATTGTGCCAATGTACATTTACATGCGGCGGTCCTTAAGTGGTTAATCACAAGATCGAGTGGTCCTATCCACTAGCGAAAGTAGGGTAGAGACAGCAATTCTGTAACCAGAGGCAGATTCCAACTCTGAAGATGGTAAAGACTAGGGATGAGCTTCGAGTTCGAGTCGAACTCATGTTCGACTCGAACATTGCCTGTTCGCCTGTTCAGCGAACAGTGAACAATTTGGGCTGTTCGCAGCAAATTCGAAAAGCCGGAACACCCTGATCTCCGGGGTCCAGCGATGGATGATCATATCCAGCGACGGGGGATCTCTCAGTCCAGCGCTGTCCATACATCCGTCTTCTGTCTCCACTCCGGAGACACTGCAGAGACCCCAGCGCTGCCGTTTCTTATATTAGGAGGGCGGGGCCACCTGTCACCTGACCCCGCCCCCTCTGACGCTGGTGAAGGGAGCCAGGGGTTCCCCAGTGACGTATGGGTGACCCCGCCCCCTCTGATGTAATGGAAACCTGCGTTACATCAGAGGGGGCGGGGTCACCCACACGTCACTGGGGAACCCCTGGCTTCCCTCTCCAGCGTCAGAGGGGCGGGGTCAGGTGACGGGTGGCCCCGCCCTCCTAATATAAGAAACGGCAGCGCTGGGCTCTCTGCAGTGTCTCCGGAGTGGAGACAGAAGACGGATGTATGGACAGCGCTGGACTGAGAGATCCCCCGTCGCTGGATATGATCATCCATCGCTGGACCCCGGAGATCCGTCGCTGGATAGCAAGAGTGGATTAGCACCGCTGGAATCTTTTTTTTTTTTTTTTATTCTTAATAAAGGAATTTTTCAAAAGTGTGTTTGTGTTATTTAACCATTTTTATACTTTCTTTGTGAAATGGTAGGGGTACTTTTGTACCCCCTTACCATTTCAAACAGGGGGGGGCCGGGATCTGGGGGTCCCCTTGTTAAAGGGGGCTTCCAGATTCTGATAAGCCCCCCGCCCACAGACCCTCACAACCACCGGCCAGGGTTGTGAGGATGAGGCCCTTGTCCTCATCAACATGGGGACAAGGTGCTTTGAGGGGTCACAGACCCCCAAAGCATCCTCTCAATGTTGAGGGTATGTGGCCTGGTACGATTCAGGAGGGAGGGTGGGCCGCTCTCTCGTCCCCCCTCTTTTCCTGCGGCCTGCCAGGTTGCATGCTCGGATAAAGGGTCTGGTATGGATTTTTAGGGGGACCCCCACGTCAATTTTTTTTTTAAATTTGATGCGGGGTTCCCCTTAATATCCATATCAGACCTGAAGGGTCTGGTATGGATATTTAGGGGGACCCCATGTCAATTTTTTTTTTTAATTTGACACGGGGTTCCCCTTAATATCCATGTCAGACCTGAAGGGCCTGGTAATTGAATTTAGGGGAACCCCCACGCTTTTTTTTTTATCAATGAATGAATGAATTGTCGGCTAATACAGAGAAGCTGTAGGGAACCCCCACGCTTTTTTTTTTAAGCGTGGGGAATCCCCACGCTTTTTTTTTTATCAATGAATGAATGAATTGTCGGCTAATACAGAGAACACTCATTGAGTGTTCTCTGTATTACGGGACCCGACAATTTAGCCGCAAGTGATTTTAAAAGACCTTTTTTCCTGCACAAATGACACTTTGTGCAGGAACAGTTCTAAGCACCAGAAACTTGCGCCCCTTCACAGGCACACTATAGATACCCCCCAGCTACGAAATTTAAAGTATTAATAAATATTACACTTTTATTGTTTCACTTTAATCATTATTAAAATCACTGCTCCTAAAAAAACAGCTGTTTTTAAAACTTTTTTTTGCATTGATACATGTCCCCTGGGGCAGGACCCAGGTCCCCAAACACTTTTTAGGACAGTAACTTGCATATTACCCTTTAAAATGAGCACTTTAGATTGTGAACGTTCGAGTCCCATAGACTTTAATAGGGTTCTAAAGTTCACACGAAGTTTAGGTCTGTTCGCAGGTTCCGGTGCGAACCGAACAGGGGGGTGTTCGGCTCATCCCTAGTAAAGACACAGCAGAAGAAAACGCCTCAGCTTTTGATTTCGAGTTGATCGAGCCTTTCGTATTTGCAGTTAAAGATGCAATCCAATGGGAGGAGGACCTTGAACCTCCAACCAAGTCCAGCAAATATTTTCCCCATCTAAAGAAGAAGCCATCAGCCGTACCAGCTGTGGACGCCTCAATGTATGATTGTATACTGTGTGTGTGTATACTGTGTGGCCCCATAATCTCGGATTGCCTGGGGGCCCCATAATCTCCTATTGCCCAGGGGCCCCATGAGTTTTCAGTCCACCCCTGGTAGACTGTTTTTGTTGTTACCATGTTGGCCTGATATTGCAGAGTCCAAAGAACCCCCAGCTTGGATTCCAGTGGGTGGTGTGAGTCACAAAGCAGATAGAGATGTGTGTGTGTGGGTAGGTTTCCTGTAGGACTGCTTGCCCAAGTCCCCCCTTTCTTTGCCTTGTAAGACGCAGCCCAAAAGGGGTCATTTGCTAAAAGCTTGCATTTCTGATGCTCTAATCTGGACCCTCTATCCAATAATGCCATGCATGGCTCTGACTCAAGCATCCCCCAGCGCAAGGTCAACTTACTGCCATACAAATTTGCCACTAGGAATATAAGCTATAAACATTTCCCCATTTGTGGAGAGAATGGAAGAGAAGCCAGTGGATATCGTAAAGTTGTGCAGTGCGCACGAATGAACTGGAGATACTGAGTTCAACCAAGCTTGTCAAAGGCCACTCACTGGGCCAAAATTTGCAATGCCATACGCACAACGTGGGGATTAAAACCAAGACCCTGAGATTAAGATTCTCCTGCTTTACCTAATGAGCTAGCTAGGCTACAACCTTTGGCTTTTCATGGCCTTTTATAGCCAGCTGACTCCAAACACTTTTTGCTAGCTTTCAGCCCAATGTGTTTTTCTAAACGCAACTGCACTTCCAAACACTCCCATGTGTAATTGCTGTCAGGGCGGTACATCACCATTTTTGCTGTGATTTTGGGCTCATAACAAAACGCGGTAGGGGTTTCTAAAGTGTTTTCTCTCTGTGAAGCCCAGGTTTCCCCCATAAAAACTGCCAAGGCATTTGTCCTTTCAGGCAGAGATGGCATAGGCCAGTGATGGTGAACCTTGGCACCCCAGATGTTTTGGAACTACATTTCCCATGATGCTCAACTACACTGTAGAGTATCAGAGCATCATGGGAAATGTAGTTCCAAAATATCTGGGGTGCCAAGGTTCACCATCACTGGCATAGGCCAATACCTCAAGGTAAAAGGACTAAAGCAAAGTACAAAGTGCTGGCTTTGCATGCAAGAAATCACGTGGTACAGTTTTACCAGAGCTTTTTTTGATAGCTCTGCTGGTAGAGTGGAGGACAAAATAGCAATCCTTAGGGTGCTGGTTCGATTACGGCTCAAAGCATGTTCTTTTTACCCTGCCTCTCTCCCCTTTAACTAGAAGGCAATCTGTCAACACTAGAAATATGAAATTGGGAAGCTAATGCTTTTATCCATACAATTAAACTACGCATTTATCTTTCATGTCTCCCTTGGGCCGGTGCAGGTACACTAATGCCGCGTACACACGATCGAATTGTCCGGCACAATTGGTCCGGCAAACAACCCGTCGGACTTTATAACAAATGGACTTGGCCACACACGGACGCTTCCGAACGTCCGGCGATTTCTAACGAGATGACGTACAGCACGTCTGATGGGACTAGAAAAAGGAAGTTCAATAGCCAGTAGCCAATAGCTTCCTTCTCGTACTTGCTTCAGAGCATGTGTCATTCTTAGTCAAATTTTGAGTCAAAACTACTTTCTAAGTCTGCCGGACTTTAAAATGAAAAAGTCCGCTGGAGCCCACACACGATCGAATTGTCCGGTGGACCACAGTACGCCGGACAATTCGATCGTGTGTACGCGGCATAAGTGTGTGGTCTCTGTGATGCAAGTGGTTAGCGTGTTCCACTGTCCCACCCAAGGATGTTCATGTTTTCTCATTACCTCAGTGGGGCCAAAAAGCCAAGTATAAAACTAACCTAGGAAGGCAACGCCTTTAGTTCTCCTCAGATGCCTGGCAATTGAGCATTTATCAAGCGTACACCGGACACTCTTGCAAAATGTACAAGGCATTTGCCACATTCAATTGGACTTGTTCTGTAATGTTGAAGATGTTTCATAGTTTATCAAGCCACTTCTTTGGCTCCGGTCAGTCTCAAGAAGAAACCCCAGCAATTCTATTCACACATAAAGACAATCACCATGGAATGTGTAGATGTTGCTTTTCCAAGAATAGTGTGTGTATGTGTGTGTGTGTGTGGGGCGGGGGGGTGTAAAAATTGTGGAACCACCCTGTTCAAGTTGAGTGAGTTTGAAAATAGCCTCATCCGCCAGTTATTTTGCAGTTCAAGGGTAGAAAAAAATTGTTCCTCAGCTGCCCATTTTTACCATCCCCCAAAATCCCATCAAATTCATGGTTAAGGTAAGCTTGTCTTGGCACCCTATGTTGGAAACTTGACGCGTTTCATGGCATACAGCCACTCGTCAGAGGTTAGGTGCATAATTATAGTGGAAGGATAAATGGATAATAAATCTATTAATATATTGTAATGGATAAGAACTATAAATCAGTTCTTGGTTATCTGCTGCTATTCCTAATTAAAAAGTATAAATGTGCATGCACATTAGAAGTAAACACTCTCTGAGATATGTTCAGCTCAGGCTACTTCTAAATACTGATTTATTCGTGGGCGGTGTTAATATTTTATACAGAAAGATACGTCATTACTATGTCAGTCTAATTGGTACATCTTATTGGTTACAATACAAGAGAAATGAAGAAACTTGATGCTTGAAGTTTGGTTGAAGCTGGTTCTGTTATCTCGAATGCATTCTTCTGCACGCGTGGGATGTAGGGTGTAGACGCCATCTTCCCGCAGAACAGGGTCAATCTGTATGCTACATAATAAGTAAGGAGCATGGGAACATGTATACACATAAGCAAATAGACATTTTCTGATTATCATTATGTACATTGGATTCCTTAACAGTCCCCCCTAAAATGGCTATTTTCTTCTGTCCCTCATCTAAAGGTCCTACTCACCTGGCCCATTCTCCTCAGCAACTCTTTTTAGCTGTATATAGAGTTAGGCAGCAACTAGTTCACTACCCCCCTCGATACAGCTGGAGAAGGGCAATCAGGTGCTATCTACTCCTATAACCCTAGAGGATTGTGAGATTTTGGACAGGGAGTGACTGTAGAGGAGGGAAGGGTTTGTCACCCTCCATCATAAGAGGGTCCTCTTCTTCTTAGTGGAGAAATGTAGGTGGGCTGTTGTCTACAGCCTTGCTCATTAACTTCTTTACGAAAGGTAGAATACAGCATACAATCGGGGGGGAACCAGGATTATTAGTACCGTTACCCCTATCTGGGCGAGCACCTTCTGACACCCACTCATCCAGCTAAAATATTTATCCCATGGGTCTGTAATACCGGAGTTCTTCTTCAACTCCAATGACAAATCTTCTAATTTCTTTATAGCTAAAGTTACTTTACCATTTGGGCCGATATTATCAGGAATGTAGGTGCAACAGGTTCCCGTTTTTTCTATTTTTACAGACACTTCCTTTCTCAGCTAACAGCATGTCTAAGGCCATCCGGTTCTGGAATGTCATGTAGGAAGTGGGGGGTAACTGGCCAGCAATTCCCTGGAGGGCATCTTTAGTGTAATTCACGAATCTTTGTTGGTTATAATATATGTAATTGATCCAATCTACATTCTTGTTCACAGTTATTATGGGGATCAAAGACTCAAAACCAACTTTTACCTGATCCCTGGCTTTGAATTCATCAGGGACCCCCCTTGGGACCCCTATAGCATCTATGTACACATGAGGGTCAAAGCTTCCGGAGAGAGCTGCTCGCTTCCTCCTCTGACTGTGTGCTGGGTCAGTGTATGTATCAGGGGTATCTTCTGCTAGGATATGGAGGGGCGTAATCACCTTTTCAGGGCACATTCACCGGTCCAGATACCCTCTAATCTGGTCCTATGTTTCAACCCACTGTCCCTCCCAGGAACCACAATTCTGGCCCCAGTAACTGTCTGTAAAACACACATATTACCATCAGGGATGTCTCACCTTACCAACAGGGATGTCACTGTACCAATGGCATTGCCATGAAAGAGTCAAACGGACAAGGTACTATGTCACAGTAATCAAAGGTAAAGGTGGTCACATGTGTCCCTGAAGAGTTGTACCAAAATGTAATTATGTTATCATTTTTTTTTTTTTTTGTGATGACCACCTCCTGAGCCTCCCCCCTAGACCAAACAGAAAAAGGATATGCAGCATGGTCATCATGAAGTGGGCGGGATCTTGTCCTCGGGGGTGGAGCTTTCGTGCAGTGGGAGGCGTGTATTCAGGTATTCTTCCTGGCCAATTCCACTGAGGTGGCTGTGGTCAGCAAAACTTGGAATGGACCATCATATCTGGGTTCAAGAGAATGTTTTCTCACAAATTTCTTTACCAGCCCCCAATCTCCAGGTAGTAGTTGGTGTGTTCCTGTATCTAATTCAGGATCTGGAATGGAGGAAAACACCTGGACATGCATTTGGGTTAATTCTCGTGATAATGCTGTTACATAATTAGTCAACACATCAGATTGCAACTGAAACTGTTGTGGAAAGTGACAGCCAAGTCTGGGGGCTGAACCAAACTAAATTTTATAAGGAGGATAGGGCATATTTCCCCCGGGGTGTGTGTCTGACACTGAACAGGGCAATGGACAAACTGTCTGGCCGACTCATGTTAGTCTTTTGGGCCATCTTCTAACATCCTGTTTTTCTAGTGTCCCTTTCATCCTTTCTACCTTCCCGCTACTTTGAGGGTGGTAAGGGGTGTGTAGAGCCAACTGAACCCCCAGTGCTGCCCTAATCTTTTGTAAGGGTTGCTGTGAAGGCTGGGCCTGATCGCTCTCTATCACCTCTGGGACCTCAAATCTACATACTATCTCACTCAGTAGTTCCTTAGCTATGGTCCTGGCAGTCATGTCCACCTGCACTAGGGCGTATTCGAATCTGTCACTCCTTTGACATTTGGGAGTGATCAATTTGTATCCTCTGGAAGGGGTATAGAGCTTTTGCCAGGTGCTTCTTCTGTGCCTTTTCTGTACATTCTGGGTTACATTTGTCGCAGATAGTGCATGATCTGCAGAAGTTGTTGGTCAATGAAGTAACTCATAAGTTCATAAGAGTCTTTGTCAAGTGGGCAGTTCCATTTCCCCATTGCACCATGGCTGGGTACATACTCCTGGGTAGACAAGGCTTCTTGTTGCACTCGAATAGTCCATCTCTGAGAGTTCCTCCTCTCCGTTTCCAGCTTTCCTTCTCATCCAGACTTGCTGCTTCCTGTAATTATTTCAGATAAACTCTGTCCACTGGGAGAGTCTGTAGGGTAAGCATGGAGTGGTCTTCTTCTACCACCCTGCTGTCCACTTCCCGTGGACCATTGGCTGTCTGTTTGGCAGCTGAATTGGCTAGATTGCCTCGAGCTTCCTTCAAATTGAGTTTGTTGTGTGCTTTTACTTTTAGAATAGTCACTTGGGTTGGGAGAAGCAGGGCATCCAAGTCCTTGATGGCTGAGCTGTTTCACAGGTGTTCCTGCAGCCGTTAGGAACCCTCTGTCCTTCCAGATAACACCAAAATCATGGGCAACGCTGAAAGCATATCTTGAGTCCGTATGAATGTTGGTTCTTTTTCCCTCTGCCAATTTACATGCTGTAGTAAGTGCTTGCAGTTCTGCCACCTGTGCAGACATCACCGGCGGTAAGGTTTCAGTTTGGAGAACCGAGTTTTCAGTGGTGACCTGGATCCTGCAGGGGTATTTCACTCACGGTGGGGAGATGCGTAGTTTCCAGCCGCATTAGTTCGATGCAGTCATGGGGTGACAAGTCAAGACTCGACTCCTCCTTACACCCCTCGAGAAGTGGAAGAAGGGTGGTAGGTTTCAGTGTTTGACAACGTAATAGAGTAATGCTGTCTAGAAGGTAGAAACACAGGAGTCTCAAGTGTCTGGCAATGGACAGATGTTTCGGCTGGATCTTGGTGGAGTATGGGAGCAATGTCATGGGGAGCAAGCAGAACGAGGCAGAGTCCGAGAGCCAAGTTTGAAGTTTTGTCAAACAAGGCTTGTACAGCAAAGACAGCTCACAGACACGATGGGCCTCCTCTTGCTATCGCATCCAGCCGACAGGAATAATATCCTATAGGGCGAAGGCAGATGCCGTGTGATTGGGCGAGTACACCTGTAGCATGTCCCAGATGTTCGGATACAAAGGGCTTGAACGTTTTGTCGTAGTCTGGGAGCCCTAGCGCCAGAGATGGTGTGCTTGAAGGCCTCAAAGTTGGATATTGCTTCAGGAGACATCTGGAAGGGGTCTGATTTCAGGGCATCATACAAAGCTTGCATCAGTAAGGAGCCTTCTGGAATCCATGCTCTGCAATACGAAATTAGTCCAAGGAAGGAATGAAGGGGCTTCTGGCCTTGTGGCAGTGGGATGTCAGAGATTGCTTACACCCTGTCTTCAGTGAGGTGTATTGTCCCATGGGACAAGACAGTGTCCAAGAACAATTACAGATGTTGAGCACCACTGCAATTTGGGCTTTGAGGCTTCGCAACCCTGTGTGGCAAGATAGCCCAACTGGCTTTCTGAGGTGACTTCAACAGTGGGTAAGTCAGCTGCACAGTGGAGAAGGTCATCAACATATTGGAGGAGAGTCACTTCCAGGTGATCCTCTTGTTATATGTCAAGGATGATAGCCATAGCGTTTGCAAACTAGCTTGGAGAGTTCTGTGCCCCTTTTTGGCATAACTGTCTGGGTACGTTGCTGCTTCTTTTCGTGGGAGAAGGCAAAGAGGTACCTGCAGGAAGGATGCAGGGGTACACTGTAGAATGCATTTGCCAGGTCCACCACAGTGAAGTACTCAGCCATTGGAGGTACAGCTGATAAGGTATGTGGATTTGGCACAATTGGGGTGTCCAACACTGTGACTTCGTTAATTGCTCGCAGATCCTGCACCATCCTGTATCTGTCAGGTTCTCCCTTAGGTGTTTTCTTCTTCACAGGAAAAAGAGGTGTATTACATGGTGAGGTACAGGGGATCAAGGCCCCATTCTGGACCAAGGCAGCTACATGTTTCGAGATAGCTTCTGATTGCGCCAACTTAAGTGGGTATTGTGGTTTCCGGGGCAATGATGCGCCCTCTTTGAGCTTGACTGAAACTGGTGGCACTTTTAAGTGACCAATGTCTTCCGGGCCTGTGGACCATAGACACGCAGGAATTCTGTCAAGTACTTCCTGTGGTATTGAACTTGGAGTTATTGCTCCATGAAGTGTCATCAGGAGAGGCAGAGAATACAAAGCAGATGAGTCTTCCAAGGATAGGGGAGTATGTAACTTCACCCCCCCCCCCCCTATAGGTGTGAAAATGATTGACGCCTGTAGTCTGGACAGCACATCAGCTCCTTGTAGATTCAAGGGACATGTAGAGGACACCACAAATCTGGTAAGCAAATCAGGAAATGTCCTCACTTGGAGAGGCTCAGTGAGTGGACTGGAGCGGGGCACCCCATCCACTCCCACGCAGGAAACATCAATAGTGGAAAGGAAAGAATTATCAGGCAGGTCCTCAGCCCTCAACACACTCCTGGCTGCACTCATGTCAATGAGAAAAGTGGTAGGTTTTCCTTGTATAGGTAACGTGACCTTTGCTAGGGGTCCCCCAGTCTCATTTGAGGACACTGTCATAAGGGGTGACACGGGTTTGCCCATTTCCTAGCATGAGTTGGGGCGTGGTGGTGAAGGTCCATGTCCACGTTGCCCTTCGCGGGGATCCCTGTCATGTCTCAGATGTCTTGGGGCTCTGCGTACTCTTCTGATGTGACCCCGCTTCCCACAGTTGTAACAGATGATCTTTTCCCTGGTATTGGGCAGTGGTGGTGGACGAGTGTAGGCGGGATCTTCATCTTGTGTTACCATGAGGGGCGTTGGTTTTTTCCTTTTTGGTTTTCTATCCCTCTGGCCACCAACAGTAAATTGGACATTTTCATTGAGCGATATTCAGGGCGGGCCACCATCAGGCTTTTTCTGATATCCTCTCTGAGTCCTGAGACAAAAGCAGATGATAACGTGTGTGTGTGTGTGTGTCTTTTCATAGAGGGAGAAGCCCAGATCATCAAAGGCCTGTATGAGTCTAGCATGATACTTCTCCACAGACTCCCCTTTATCTTGGGCAATATCTTGGATTGTGGTGGTCTGATCTGCCAATTTCTCCTTTGCCCAGTCGCGGAGTTGTGCACAGAACTCCAAGCCTGAGGTATAAGAAGTGGCACTTGCCAGGCAGGCATCATTGAAGGCTGTCTGCATGACTGGCCAAAAGACATGTCCTGCTTTAATTTGGCATAGGCTGATCAAGTCTCTCCAGGCAGCTGAGTAAGTTTCCTGTATCTGCACTATCCTGCGGTAGAAGGGCATTGGCTGTTTCTCTGGGTCAGGCAGACTTGTCACTAAGGTTGCTGCTTGTGATGGGGTAAAAGCGACATACATCACCGGTGCCCCTTCTGGTAACCGAGACTGGTGTTGGGGCAGGGAAGGGGCACTGTTCCTTATGGTTGTCAGCATACGTTTGAGATCCTCCCGGAACTGTGAGGCTGGAGCCGGATTAGGGGTTAAATCAGCAGGTGGCCTTGCTGCCTGTTGTTGGTCTTCCCACTCGGATGCTTCTTCATCATTAACATATCCGGCAAGTGAAGGTAGTGCTTCCATATTAGGGAAGACAGGTGTGTGGTAGGAACCATCCTGGTTTAAAACGGGAAGAACTGGGTATAGGCCATGGCTGGGCCTATTGGGTGTACCAAGATGGCCACCGGCAGGAAGTGCACAGGGCTGTGCCTGAAGTGTGGGCTTGGGTGTACCAAGATGGCCGCCACTGGGAGTGGTCACAGTGGGTTGTGCTCGGGTTGGGGTGGTGAGAAGGGAGTGGGCGGATAGCAGGGTTGTACCTCTCCTCCTTCGTTCCAGTTTTTGTATATGGGGGCGGTACAGCCACATTAACTCTGTGATACACATACATAGTACAATTTGCATCTTTCTTGATTTCCTCTTCTATCCAACCCTCTTTGCAATGTCCTTGCCGTCCTGTACCATGCTTCTGCCACATCCAATAAGCCGTTATCACACAGACTCTACTTTGTCTTCTTATCAGCACATGCCATTCCTCTGCTTCTTGCAACATCTTCTCTCTCTCTCTCCCTCCCTCTGTTCTCTCTCTCTCTCTCTCCCTCCCTCCCTCTGTTCTCTCTCTCTCTCTCTCTCTCCGGCTTAAGAGGAGAATACAGACAACAAAGTGGTTAATACTCCTCTGACTGCTGTCTTATCAAAGAATTCCTAGGGTGGGGGCTCGCATCCCTGCGAGAGATCTGTCTCCTCGCACACTCCTGACTATTCTATCTCTTCGAGGGTCAAAACTAGCACGTCAGAGGTGGTGTGGAGCAGTGGCTTATGGCCCAACTGAATCTCCAGGTAGCCACCTTCTCTCCAACCCTCTTTGTGTATATCAAACAGTAATGGACAAATACACACACAGGACATGACACCTGACACTCTTTGAACTGCAAAGATAGCTCTCGGGAAAAGCTCACCTGAGTCACAAGACTGCCAAATTCCAGCTAGCCTTCTTTCAAACTGCCCTAATTCACAGTTTGAGATAAACCCTCAGGAAAGCTTTCCCGAGCAGAACATTCATAGACGTTTTGCAAGGCTGCCACATCCGCAAGCCTTCTTTCAAACTGCCCTAATTCACAGTTTGAGATTAACCCTCAGAGGTCCTACACAGCCAACCTCGAGTAACCCCGTCTATAAATGCCTGCAGAATTCCACCCCACCACTAGAGGTAGAATCTAGGGGTGAGGATGGACACACGCCTGCAGCTGCACTTTCAGTCTGCTAAATTTGCAATACTTCAGAATGACAGACACTGAACAGATAATAGTCAGCAGAAAACCATTAGCAGGTTCGTTAAAACGGCTTCAGGCGAGAAATAAGTTACCTGCCTCTTTGAACAATCGAAAGGAGCCAACAAGACAAAATCAACCAGTCAAACCAGAGAAGTCGTACAAATGGTAAGGATAAATATGCTTACCGTACTGTTAGGGCTGCGCGCTTAACCCCCTTCTCTGATCTGGCCAGCCGTTCAGTCCTGGAATGCGGTCTCCCTTCGATTGAAGCCTGAAAGCCCCACGTTGGGCGCCAGTTGTAATGGATAAGAACTATAAATCAGTTCTTGGTTAGCTGCTGCTATTCCTAATTAAAAAGTATAAATGTGCATGCACATTAGAAGTAAACACTCTCTGAGATATGTTCAGCTCAGGCTACTTCTAAATACTGATTTATTCGTGGGCGGTGTTAATATTTTATACAGAAAGATACGTCATTACTATGTCAGTCTAATTGGTACATCTTATTGGTTACAATACAAGAGAAATGAAGAAACTTGATGCTTGAAGTTTGGTTGAAGCTGGTTCTGTTATCTCGAATGCATTCTTCTGCACGCGTGGGATGTAGGGTGTAGACGCCATCTTCCCGCAGAACAGGGTCAATCTGTATGCTACATAATAAGTAAGGAGCATGGGAACATGTATACACATAAGCAAATAGACATTTTCTGATTATCATTATGTACATTGGATTCCTTAACAATATATGGTACCCTCTAATGCCGTGTACACACGATTGGAATTCTTGTCTGAAAAAGCTCTGATGGTTTTCGGCTCAAACTGTCTTGCCTACACACGGTCACATCAAATTCCGATCGTTTATAACGCGGTGACATACGACACGTACGACGGGACTAGAAAATGGAAGTTCAATAGCCAGTAGCCAATAGCTTCCGTCTCGTAGTTGAATCTGAGCATGCGTGATTTTTGGTGTGTCGGAATTGCATACACGCGATCGGAATTACCGATAGAAAGTTTTTCCGTCTGGAAAATTGAGAACATGCTATCAATTTTTGGCTGGTGGAAATTCCGACAGCTAAATTCCGATGGCGCGTACACACGGTCGCATTTTCCAATGAAAAGCTCTCATCTGTCTTTTTCTGTCCGGAATTCCGATTGTGTGTACGCGGCGTAAGGGGAAGAAAAACATCACGTAACCAAGCCAGTTCTCAATTACTCACACAAGCAGCCCTTAGGCTTAGCTACAATGGGGAAATGAGCGGTGGTCCTGGATAAGCTGTCTCGCCCAGGGTTGAGGCGGGAGACCCACCCCAAACAAGTTGGTGACCGAAGGAAGCAACCAAAGGGCATAACCAACTGTTGGGGCTTATTCCCTAAGTATGTGCACTTATCATGCACCTGATTCTGTTAAAAAAGGGGGGGGGGGGGATAAGTGAAAAAATATAACCTTGTAAAATGGTGAAAATACAAAAAATAAATAAATGCCGTATAAAAATGGTAATACATACTGTATATAGGTTCCCACAGAGGGAGTAATGTGGATGTTAAAAGTGATATGTGAATGTGAGAGGGTCCCACCATGGAAGTCAATATGTATATGCACAAAAAAGATATAAAATAAATGTATTATTGTTAACGCACTTCAATGTGAGTGAATATGTAAGCAATGAAGGCAATAACCTAGTGTGCATAAGTGCAGCGTCAAAAACGACCCAAAGTTACCTGGATGATTCGAAAAAAATAGAGACGTGAGTTGCGACTGGCGACCCTTCCTCATGGTGGGATCATGTGGACTGATCAGTCGGTTAGCCTTTTGCGATTCGGCACTGCGACGCTTTAAACTGACAATTGTACGGTCGTGCGATGCTGTACCCAAATAAAATTGACGCCCTTTTTTCCCACAAATAGAGCTTTCTTTTAGTGGTATTTGATCACCCCTGCGTTTTTTATTTTTTGCGCTAGGGGAAAAAAAGGGACACCAATTTTGTTTAGGAGCCACGTCACACGACTGTCAGTTAAAGTGACGCAGTGCCGAATCACAAAAAAGGGCCTGGTCCTTTGGCTGCAAATTGGTCCGGGGCTTAACTGGTTAAACAAAATACAACCAATATTTGTCATGGCTGGAAAAGTGATTGTCGCCTTTATCCAATAAATTGTTAAAAACAAACCTCTATGTGTTTATGAAATCTTACACCACAAAACATACTCAATGAAAGGTAATGACATTTTTATTTTTCTACTGCTATCAATGGCCAACACGGTACAACACTTCATCCATGTCTTTGGTGATCTCTGATCTCCTTATCAACTGTTTCTTACATGATGAAGATCAGCCATGGAGTATATCTGATGTGTATATCAGGGTGTGCTTCTTCCCCACATGAGACCTGTGATGTCCAGCAACATTCATATAGAAGACATTTCCCACACTCAAGGCACTAATACACCTCGAGGGTTGTGTGGGGTCCCTGATGTACAGGAAGACAGGACTTCAGTGAGGAACAATTCCCTCACTCAGGACAGGAATACGGCTTCTCCCCCATGTGAGATCTCTGATGTTTGCAAAGATGGGACTTCTGTGAAAAATATTTTCCACACTCAGGGCAGGAATACGGCTTCTCCCCTGTGTGAGATCTCTGATGTCTGTTAAGATCAGACTTCTGTAAAAAACATTTCCCGCACTCAGGACAGGAAAGTGGCTTCTCCCCCGTGTGAGATCTCTGATGTCTGTTAAGATCTGACTTCTGTGAAAAACATTTCCCACACTCAGGACATGAATGTGGCTTCTCTCCCGTGTGAGATCTCTGATGTCTGTTAAGATCAGACTTCTGTAAAAAACATTTCCCGCACTCAGGACAGGAAAGTGGCTTCTCCCCCGTGTGAGATCTCTGATGTTTGTAAAGATAGGACTTCTCTGAAAAACATTTCCCGCACTCAGGACAGGAATACGGCTTCTCCCCCGTGTGAGATCTCTGATGTATGGAAAGACTAGACTTCTCTGAAAAACACTTCCCACACTCAGGACAGGAGTAAGGCTTCTCCCCCGTGTGAGATCTCTGATGTTTGTAAAGATGGATCTTCTGTGAAAAACCTTTTTTGCACTCGGGACAGGAATATGGCTTCTCCCCTGTGTGAGACCTTTGATGTATAACAAGGGTTGATTTTTCTACAAAACATTTCCCGCACTCAGAACAGGAATGCAGCTTTTCCCCCATATGATTTTTCTGATGGCTGGAAAGGCCAGATTTACCTGAAAAACATTTCCCACACTCAAAACAAGAATAAGGCTTCTCCCCAGTGTGAGATCTCTGATGTGCGACAAGTTGTCCTTTTACTGCAAAACATTTCCCGCACTCAGGACAGGAATGCAGCTTCCCACTTTTGTGCATTCTTTGATGTGTGTGATAAGTGGAATTGTTCGAAAAACATTTCCCACACTCAGAACAGCAGTACGGTTTTTCACCTGTGTGAGTTCTTAGATGTGTGGCAAGATATGATTTTTGTACAAAACATTTCCCGCACTCAGGACAGGAATATGGCTTCTCTCCTGTGTGAGATCTTTTGTGCCGATTAAAACCATATTTAAAACGAAAACACTTCCCGCACTCAGTACAGGAAAACCTCTTATCTTTTGGAAGGACGGCACCATCCCTCACAGTCTGAGGATCCTCAGGATAAGAGGAATACGATGGTCCATCTACACTGTGTGGTGCCGGATGGACATTTGAGGTAGTCGGGTTTTCTCCTGGACTATACTGTGTGATGTCCTCATCTTCTACTTTACAGTCTGGAGACAAAGTGAGACAATCCTCTGAGGTTTTCCTCATCTCCCGTCCATCTACTAAAATAGAAATACAAAGATTATTACTAGACATGAGCTGATTGGTTCCCCTAAACCAGGACTCCGCCCACATCAGGCAGCTTTGTCTCTGAGGATCTTACAATTCCCCCCTCAAGGTAACTAGTAAATGGGTCCTCTGATCTCCTACCAGATCATTTCTTTATTCATGGACCTTAGTCAGAGAGTGAGGAAACAACGAGAACTGTCTTTTATAGGAGTGACAGTGATGAGGGGATTATAGGACGAGTGTCCCCTCCCCCTCTATCACTCATTGCCATCTTCCCAACACAAGAAGTCCTGCACTTCTTTGTTTACAGAGGTGGGTCTCTAATTAGGCAAATTAGGCGGTCGCCTAAGGCCTTGAGCTTACAGGGGCCTTGTGGCCCCCTAATTTGCCTACCATGTGTGTGGGAGGGAATGCCCCCTGGTTGGTGTCCCCGGGCCGGACTGGCTGTAGGGAACCCCCGGGGCCGCATATCCTAACAAGAGTTGTCTTCCCCAGAGCTCCCCTTTCACTCACTGTGTACGGCTGCTTAAACACAATGCCCCGCCCACCACACACTCTGCCAATCAGAGGTTACATCACAACAGGGCTCTGTAGCCCTGTATCCAATAAGGGCGCTACTGACATCTCTCTCCTCACCTGCCACATGTGCCTGCCCCCCCGTACTGTGTATGCAGTGGGTGCTCAGAGGAGCATGAAGATGTCAGGAGGAGACCAGAGATGACGGGGATGGTGTGCCTAGGACTGGACACAGGTGAGCTGTGCAATTGCTTCTCATTATCATAGTGGCTCTGTACAGCATTGTCTATGGGAGCTGTATAGTGTGTGCTGGGGGCAGACTCATTCTGTATTAGAACACACCTGAAGTGTGGATATGGGGTGGGCAATTAAACTTACTGCTCTCTCATCTATTAGCTATGTGGGCATGAAGAGTTATGTACAGCTTGGTGCCCCCCCCCACACCATTTACTTGCCACAGTGATGAAAACAAATGTGCAAGCTCCAGCTCATGTTAGGAGTTTCTGCAGAACAAAGGACTCTCTACTTACCCCCACATGAAGGAAAGGTGAGTATAAGAACAGTGGGAGAGTCATGTCTGCACAGTCTCTGACCATCTCTTCTATAATGTCCGCATAGTCTCTGACCATCTCTTGTATCATGTCTGCACAGTCTGACCATCTCCTGTATCATGTCCGCATAGTCTCTGACCATCTCCTGTATCATGTCCGCACAGTCTCTGACCATCTCCTGTATCATGTCCGCACAGTCTCTGACCATCTCCTGTATCATGTCCGCACAGTCTCTGACCATCTCCTGTATCATGTCCGCACAGTCTCTGACCATCTCCTGTATCATGTCCGCACAGTCTCTGACCATCTCCTGTATCATGTCCGCACAGTCTCTGACCATCTCCTGTATCATGTCCGCACAGTCTCTGACCATCTCCTGTATCATGTCCGCACAGTCTCTGACCATCTCCTGTATCATGTCCGCACAGTCTCTGACCATCTCCTGTATCATGTCCGCACAGTCTCTGACCATCTCCTGTATCATGTCCGCACAGTCTCTGACCATCTCCTGTATCATGTCCGCACAGTCTCTGACCATCTCCTGTATCATGTCCGCACAGTCTCTGACCATCTCCTGTATCATGTCCGCACAGTCTCTGACCATCTCCTATATCATGTCCGCACAGTCTCTGACCATCTCCTGTATCATGTCTGCACAGTCTCTGACCATCTCCTGTATCATGTCCGCACAGTCTCTGACCATCTCCTGTATCATGTCCGCATAGTCTCTGGCCATCTCTTGTATCATGTCTGCACAGTCTCTGACCATCTCCTGTATCATGTCTGCACAGTCTGACCATCTCCTGTATCATGTCCGCATAGTCTCTGGCCATCTCTTGTATCATGTCTGCACAGTCTCTGACCATCTCCTGTATCATGTCTGCACAGTCTCTGACCATCTCCTGTATCATGTCTGCACAGTCTCTGACCATTTTTTGTATTATGTCGATCATGTTTGCACAGTTACATAGTAGGTGAGGTTGAAAAAAGACACAAATCCATCAAGTCCAACCTATGTGTGTGATTATATGTCAGGATTACATTGTATATCCCTGTATGTTGTGGTCGTTCAGGTGCTTATCTAATAGTTTTTTGAAACTATCGATGCCCCCCACTGAGACCACCGCCTGTGGAAGGGAATTCCACATCCTTGCAGCTTTTATGCCGCGTACACACGATCGGACATTCCGACAACAAAACCGTGGATTTTTTTCCGAAGGATGTTGGCTCAAACTTGTCTTGCATACACATGGTCACGCAAATATTGTGCCAAGAATGCGGTGACGTACAACGCGCCGAGAAAAATGAACTTCAATAGCCAGTGCAGCTCTTCTGCTTCATTCCGAGCATGCGTGGAATTTTGTGTGTCGGGTACACAAACTTTGTTATCGAAAAATTTGAGAACCTGCTCTCAAACATTTGTTGTTGGAAATTCCGACAGCAAATGTCTGATGGAGCCTACACATGGTCGGAGTTTCCGACAACAAGCTCACATCGGACATTTGTCGGAAATTCCGACCGTGCGTATGCAGCATTACAGTAAAGAACCCTCTACGTAATTTAAGGTTAAACCTCTTTTCTTCTAATTTTAATAAGTGTCCACGAGTCTTGTTAAACTCTCTTCCACAAAAAAGTTTTATGCCTATTGTGGGGTCACCAGTACGGTATTTATAAATTGAAATCATATCCCCTCTCAAGCGTCTCTTCTCCAGAGAGAATAAGTTCAGTGCTCACAACCTTTCCTCATAACGAATATCCTCCAGACCATTTATTAGCTTTGTTGCCCTTCTTTGTAGTCGCTCCATTTCCAGTACATCCATCCTGAGGACTGGTGCCCAGAACTGGACAGCATACTCCAGGTGCGGCCGGACCAGAGTCTTGTAGAGCAGCAAAATTATCTTTTTATCTCTGGAGTTGATCCCCTTTTTAATACAAATATTCTGTTTGCTTTGTTAGCAGAAGCTTGGCATTGCATGCCATTGCTGAGCCTATCATCTACTAGGACCCCCAGGTCCTTTTCTATCCTAGATTCCCTCAGAGGTTCTCCCCCCAGTGTATAGATTGCATTCATATTTTTACCACCCAAACACATTATTTTCCTATATTAAACCTCATTGCTCATGTAGTTGCCCACACCATTAATTTGTTCAGATCTTTTTGCAAGGGTTCCACATCCTGCGGAGAAGTTATTGCCCTGCTTAGCTTAGTATCGTCCGCAAATACAGAGATTGAACTGTTTACCCCATCCTCCAGGTCGTTTATGAATAAATTAAATAGGATTGGTCCCAGCACAGAACCCTGGTGGACCCCACTACCCACTCCTGACCATTCCAAGTACTCCCCCATTTATCACCACCCTCTGAACTCGCCCTTGTAGCCAGTTTTCAATCCATGTACTCACCCTATGGTCCATGCCAACGGACCTTACTATCTACAGTAAACATTTATGGGGAACTCTGTCAGTTGCTTTTTCAAAATCCAGATACATCACGTCTACGGGCCTTCCTTTGTGTAGATGGTAACTCACCTCCTCATAGAAGGTTTGGCAAGAACAATTCTTCATGAATCCATGCCGATTACTGCTAATGATACCGTGCTTGTTACTAAAATCTATAAAAGTATATAGTCCCTTATCATCCCCTCCAAGAGTTTACATACTATTGAGGTCAGGCATCTCACTGACACCTGTGTTGCCATTGTGCTGGGTGTTCAGTGTGCTCCTGTACCTTTAAGAAGGGGTGGCTCCCCTTCAGTCCACCTGCTCTCACCTATCCATCAGAATGCATGTGCCTCCACTGTGGGGACACTTATAAGTTAGTGTTAGGTACCACAGATATTGGGGTGCCTTGGCGTGGCTCTGTGGCTTACGCATGCATTTGCAAATGTGTACAGACTAAACCCCTGTTTTTAACGCATACTGTTAGACAGGTTATCTGGTTGTCTGTGGGCTGGTGGTAAGTAAAGCTTGGTTTTTTCCTCGGTTTATCCTTGGGTTTGTTTATATACATACTATTGATGTTAGGCTAACTGGTCTGTAATTCCCAGGAATGTATTTTGGGCCCTTTTTAAATATTGGTGCTACATTGGCTTTTCTCCAATCAGCTGTTACCATTCCAGTCAGTAGACTGTCAGTAAAAATTAGGAACAACCGTCTGGCAATTATTACTATTATTCACGATTTATATAGCGCCAACAGTTTACGCAGCGCTTTACAATGTATAAGGGGGACAACACAATTACAGTACAATACATAAGGTTCAGGAGGGCACTGTTCGTAGAGCTTACATTTCTAAAGGGAGGGGGTGGTGGTACAAAAGGTAATAGCTGCAGAGAATGATTTGATGGGGGTGGCTCGGGGACATTTAGGTGGGTCTGGGATAGGCTTCCCTGAATAAATGAGTTTTCAATTACTTGACTGAGTTCCCTAAGTACCCTCGGATGCAAGCTATCTGGTCCCGGTGATTTATTAATAGTGTCTGACCATCTCCTGTATCATGTCTGCACAGTCTCTAACCATCACTTGTATCATGTCTGCACAGTCTCTGACCATCTCCTGTGTCATGTATGTAGTCTCTGGGGGGAAGTCTACGGAGGAGTCAAGAGCAGGAGCGCTGCCAGGAAACAGGGCTCATGGGAGGAGTCAGATGTGTGTGTACTGTAGAATATAGGATGATACCAGAGCCACCAAGCTGGAGCAAAGAGAGAACACTGACTGAGCCCTGCATGGTGCACCTGAGAGGAGATCAGTGACATCCCTGCAAGGACAGTCTGAGGGAGGATCAGTGATGTAAGGGCGGAGTGAATAGTTTAAGGTAAGGGGACACTGATATAAAGGTGCCCCTTATATTAGTAACCTCCCTTATCTTAGCGCATTAACTCTGTGGAAGGTGGTCTGTGGTCACTAGAGCCCCCCCCCACATCATAGTTCCAGTTGGAACACTGCAGACTCTGATGTAAAGGAGAACTCTAATGTAAACGGGGAATGCTGTGCACTCTGATATATGGTGATCTCTGGTCACCAGAGCCCCCCTTACATCAGAACTCCCCTTTACAAGAACGTCTACAGCATTTCCCTTGACATCAAAGGGTCCCCTTGCAATGTAAGGAGGAATCCTGCGGACTCTGATGTAAGGGGGAACTCTGTGCTGGCTGGGTTATATTGCCATGACCTTCATGTAAATGGAGAAATACAGGTTTTGACTTTTGCTGCTAGCTGCAGCCGCACACATTTTATCGATATTTATGTGCGTGTAATATATATCTTTATGTATACACATATATACACATACATACCCTATGTTTAATGATCTTTGATTAAAGAAGAATTGGTTAGATATAAATCTAGAAACTGTGAATTTATAGTTCAAAGGATTTAATGTTCAAATATATTCAATTTAGGCCCCTTTCACACTGTCACGATTTTAAAGTTGCGCAATTTTGCCGCAATTTCAGGGAATGCCTGTGTAAACTTGAGGTCTATGGACCTCAACTCGTATCAAAGTCGGACCAAAGTAGTACAGGGACTACTTTGAAGTCAAACAAATATGAATGGTTATCATTGAGAATCATGGGGTACGACTTGTCATGCGACTCTGATGTCCAAAATCGCAGGAAAAGTCGCACAAGTGTCAAAAGGGGCCCAATACAGTTAATTGTTATCACTTGAATTATTTTTATATTATGGGCGTGAGTGGGGCCTTATGTCAAAGATTTGCCTTAGGCCCCACAAAGCCTAGAGCCGCCTCTGCTTATTTAGTCCATGATTTATTCATGAATAAGAGAGTGAGGATGGGGGGAGAACAACCAAGATGAAGACTGGACTGATCCTGAAGACCCCCATCATTGGGTTATTGACTCCTCCCTCATTATCACTTTCTGTTTGAGGTCCCAAAGTTTGAGGATATTATCACATTATTATCAACATGTAAAAGTCTGTGCTCCAATCACATCATCAGATATAAAATGTCCAGCTGGTAGGAAACGGGTGCAAAAATGTCAGCACTATGTAATGTACAAGAGTATAAACGCAGGGTTTTGCAATGTACAACATAGAGTATATAGTGCAGGGGTCAGAAGTATGTAATTTACAACATAGAGTATATAGTGCAGGGGTCAGGACTATGTAGAGTACAATATAAATTATATATTGTAAGGGTCAGGACTCATAATATTGGTATTCAGTAATCAGTGGAAGACAAGTTGCAGAAGACCCATAATACTACCTCCCATCTCCTGAGACTGAACTTAGTGACTTGGGTCTGAGACTATACAGACATATCCCTCCACCCGGCACAACCAGCAATTAATCCTTGAAGAATTGTTCTGTCAGAGATCTTCCTAGACCCTGGTATGGGACAGAGGACTCAAAGTACATACCCCCCATGTGCCTAGGTTGAATAACACCTATGGTAAAAATCTATATTTCTTACAGCAGAACCCCTCGGAATCTCCATAAATCCAGTCTAGATATATAAATTGTGTCTGCAGCACAGAGAAGGAAGATTATCTGAGAGAAATCCAGGAATACAGGACGGGGAACACAGCTCAGGAAAGTGACCAGGGGATCACAGGCTGAAATCACCCAATTCCCACCCTACTCTGGACCAATCAGTGAGCAGTATGGGTGGAGGAATGTATTTAGTGTTAATGACCCACCTGTGCTGATCTCTGTAGGAGTGTCCTCCTCTATAAATGTCCCCGTTATTCCATCCTCCTCCATAGACTGCTGATCATCCCTCACATACCTCTCTTCTTCTTCTTCTTCCTGTTTAACTTCAAATTCTATATCGATTGGATCTCCACTCTAAAATTATAGAAAATATTATCTGTCAAATATAATCGTTATTATTGTGACATCACATAAAAAAAGTCTGTATTTTATAAGCTCCGTCCCACCAACCTTACAATATGGAGGGATGGTGTGACCTTCCTGTGTGGAATCCCGGGAATACAGAGGACGGGGACATCTCTCTGGTGGGTTCCTGTTATTAGATGGCTTCATAATATCCTTGTGTCTTGAAAACTCCTCCATCACTCCATACTCCTCATCCTCCTCTTTATACTCCTCTTTAACATCAATATTATCATCCCCGAGGTTTCCACTCTGAATATATAATAAAACATTCATTGTAACAAACCTGCTGTGTATAAATCAGAACTACCAATAATTGTCACTCATCTACCTGATGATGGTGGGGGATGGTGTGATCTTCCTGTGTGGAATCCCGGGAATACAGAGGACGGGGACATCTCTCTGGTGGGTTTCTGTAGCTGGATGACTCCGCCATGGTGTCCTGGTACAGATCTTTGTGTTCTTTTAGAAACTCTGACTTCTCCATCACCCCATCCTCATCATCCTCCTCTTTTATCTCTTCTTTAACCTCAATTTTAGAATCTCTCAGGTTTCCACTCTGAATATATAATAAAAATGACATCAATGGTAACAATGCAGATAATGTACAGATCCTAATGATACTATCAGTGATTGTTCCTCATCTACCTGATGATGGTGGGGGATGATGTGATCTTCCTGTGTGGAATCCCGGGAATACAGAGGACGGGGACATCTCTCTGGTGGGTTCCCATTACTGGATCCATCTGTAGGAAACACACACACTGACTGAATACATTGTTTCTATGTGTTTATCAGATGATGGGGGATCTAGGTGGAGCCTCCGTACTGCTCTCTCCTTTACAATAAAGTCTCCTCTTACCCGGTGATGTGAGGGGCGGCTGATTGTCCATCATGACGTCCTTGTAGAGATCCTTGTGTCCTTCTAAATACTCCCACTCCTCCATGGAGAAATAGACAGTGACATCCTGACACCTTATAGGAACCTGACACACACAATGATACAATCACCATCCAGACACATCCCTTGTCTGTTACTGGATAATGTCCCAAAATTCCCAGAATCCTCCTCACCTCTCCTCCATCATCTCTCTGGTGACTTCTAGAATCTTCTTTGTATTTCTCTATTCTATCAGGGAGGGAGGTGGAGGCAATGTGATGTCATATGATCTCCAGACTTCACAGGAGGAAAACTCTAGATCTGAACACAAATAGTAAAAAAAGAAAAATATTTCTCAGTTTCCTCCTCACCTCTCTGGTCAGGTCTCTATTTATTAAAGCCGCACTTCAGACTGAGGTATAATTTACCCACACAGGACCCCCACACTACGCAGGTTAAAAGCTTGCTGCAGGCATTCTGATGTCATTACATAAAATGCAGGACCAACAGTCCCACTTTGCTAGTGAGGATGCCAAGGGTCTGCCCACTTCCAAAAATCATCAGAAAAAAAGCCAGATGGAGGGACATTGGGAGGAGGAGCTGTGAGGTCAGTGTGATGTCATGGGACATATAGACTCTGGATGGAGGGACATTTGGATGGGGAGATTTGAGGGGTCCTCTATATGAGGCTCCTGTGCAAACCAAATCATTGTTCCTGGGTGTCCTTCCTCTCCTAAACTGAAGAGTGAACTTTTACCTTTACTATACAGAAATCTGTGAAAGTAAGCTCTCATGTGATCAGGTCAGTGGCGTTGCTAGGCGGGTGTGGGGGGTGCAGGCTGCAGCCGGGTGACACCTGCCAGAGGGGTGAAATTCAGCTGGTTCAGCAGGGATCGGTCACATTTCCATCCATGTGTGGTCACTGCTGGATAAAAGTCACTCCATCAGCGGCTGCAGCCAATAGCTTCATCGCTGATCTGTGTATTGTGAGAGCGGAGGAGCGCCCCCCATTGTCAGAATACAATAGTGCAGTGGGGAGGATTCCCCCATCCCTCTAGGGTTGCCATCTCATCCCTTTAAAACCAAACACATATTATTACACGGGTTCTGTGGCTGATTGAGGTGGTAATTAAACTCACTTGATGCCTTATCTGAATTAAAGTAGCCTCAGAACCCGTGCAATTCACATGTGTTCGGTTTTAAAAGGATGAGGTGGTAACCCTACATCCCCCTCCAATGTGTGGATGGGAGAATAACTTCAGTTTTTTCCTCTCATCCCGCTGGATGAACGATAAAACTGAACCATGTATGGCCAGATTTGGAAGGAAGATATATTCATCATCAACTGATCCCTCTGAAGGGGTTAATCTACATATTACCTCCTCCGCCGCCAGATCCAGCAATGTCTTCTCTCTACTTCCTATGGAATGTCCTATGTACCTGACATCACTTCCTGTCTTCCATAGAGACTTCCTGCCTTCCATAGAGACTTCCTGTCTGGGTAGAGGTAAGATCACCACATTGTGGAGCTCAGAGGAACTGCAGCCCTGAGAAACATCTCACAGTGTGAACACGGCCTTGTGCTGTGTGTGTATGTACTGTATATCCTTATAGATGGGTCACCTCCACTCCCATCAAGGGGGATAGAAATATATTACTGCTCGGGGGGGGGGGGGGTGAGAGATTGTCAGTCTCTCCTGCCTCTGGACGGGCTGGCAGCATCAATGGTGAAAGAGGTACAGAGAGTTTTCCAGATGTTCTTGGTAGCACAAAATCCTCTAATGTCACGTACACACGTTTGGAATTCCGACCAGAAAAAGACCGATGAGAGCTTTTCATCGGAAAATGCGACCGTGTGTATGCTCCATCGGAATTTAGCTGTCCGAATTTCCGCCAGCCAAAAATTGATAGCATGTTCTCAATTTTCCAGACGGAAAAACTTTCTATCGGAAATTCAGATCGTGTGTATGCAATTGCCGACACGCCAAAAATCACGCATGCTCAGATTCAACTACGAGTCAGAAGCTATTGGCTACTGAACTTCCTTTTTCTAGTCCAGTCGTACGTGTTGTACGTCACCGCTTTATAAACGATCGGAATTTGGTATGACTGTGTGTAGGCAAGACAGCTTGAGCTGAATTCCATTGGAATGCCGTCAGGAAAACCATCAGAGCTTTTTCTGACGAGAATTTTGATCGTGTGCACGCGGCATAAGAGTGAGGACGGCATAGTGGAAAGGTATGATAGACCCCTGTGAGAAATGTCACAGTGCCGTATTTGCTCATAGTTCCTCTTACCATTGATGCTGCCAGCCCATCCAGGGGCAGGGGAGATTGTCATACTTACCACAGTATTACATTAGCAGTTACAGACTAGGGCCAAGGTCTATGGTGATGAGCAGATGTCCACACTGTTTGTGTACAGCCTGGCCTAGGCTGACACCACCGTGGTTCCCTGCAATATCGCCCCGCCTGGCCTCTTACTGTATGTTTACCTGCCTTATGTTATCTAATCAGACAGTGTGAATGGACCTGAGGAGTGTGTGCTTTTAAGTGACAACGTTGTCGCTTAACCTTTTATTTCCGCGTAGTCTGTGACTTTGATATTTTTGTGATATTATCACTCAATATAGTTTTTTTTACAGTGGGTGAGACTGCAGTTGCTTTATTCCCTTCCTCCTTTTAGAACTCCTTTGGGGTCTTCCCCAATTTTTGTGTCTGTGTCACCAGTGTTTAGGAGTTGAGGGGAAGAATAGCACCACTGAATGCATCGGTGAGACAGTACCTCTGGTTTATAGATACAGCACTGTATCACATCTCAGGACTTTTCAGGTGCTTTGTTAATGACTGTTAAGGGTAATATAACCCAGCCAGCACAGAGTTCCCCCTTAGATCAGAGTCTGCAGGATTCCTCCTTACAGTGCAAGGGGGTGTAAAGGGGAATTCTGCAGACTTCCTTGTAACTGGGAACTCTAGTGACCAGAGATCACCTTATATCCGAGTGCAGAGCATTCCCTTTTACATGACTGAGCAGACATGATACAAGAGATGGTCAGAGACTGTGCGGACATGATACAGGAGATGGTCAGAGACTGCAGACATGATACAAGAGATGGTCAGAGACTGTAGACATGATACAAGAGATGGTCAGAGACTGCAGACATGATACAAGAGATGGTCAGAGACTGCAGACATGATACACGAGATGGTCAGAGACTGCAGACACGATACAAGAGATGGTCAGAGATTGCAGACACGATACAAGAGATGGTCAGAGATTGCAGACGCGATACAAGAGATGGTCAGAGATTGCAGACATGATACAAGAGATGGTCAGAGACTGTGCGGACATGATATAACAGATGGTCAGAGACTGCAGACATGCTACAAGAGATGGTCAGAGACTGCAGACATGATATAAGAGATGGTCGGAGACTGTGCAGACATGATACAAGAGATGGTCGGAGACTGTGCGGACATGATACAAAAGATGGTCAGAGACTGTGCGGACATGATACAAGAGATGGTCAGAGACTGTGCAGACATGATACAAGAGATGGTCAGAGACTGTGCAGACATGATACAAGAGATGGTCAGAAACTGTGCGGACATGATTCAAGAGATAGTCAGAGACTGTGCAGACATGATTCTCCCACTGTGCTTATTCTCGCATTTCCTTCATGTGGGAGAAGTAGAGATCCTTTTCCCTGCAGAAACTCTTCACATGAGCTGGAGCTTACACATTTTTTCGTCATATATAATCTGCATCCAGTGTAGCCTATATCTACAGTTCATTCTGTGGTGTACTATTTCAAATATACTTCAGGCGGTGTATATGTATATATATATATATATATATATATATATATATATGACACAGTTTAGTGTGTGTGTGTGTGTGTGTGTGTGTGTATATATATATATATATATATTCTGCATCCAATGTAGCCTATATCTACAGTGCATTCCATGGTGTACTGTTTCTACTACACTTCTGGTGGTGTACACATTACACAATACAGTTCGGCCATAGTGCAGTTGCTACTACACTTCTGGCAGTGTACACAGCACACAAAACAGTGTAGCCGTAGTGCAGTTGCTAGTAGTTTTCTGGTGGTGTACACAATACAGTTCAGCCATATTGCAGTTGCTACTACACTTCTGGTGGTGTACACAGTACACAATACAATGCAGTGTGGTGTTACAAAACAAAATATACATCATGTCCGGAAGGCCACCAAGGAGAGGCAGACGCTCACAGGCCACTAAAGGAGGGCAAGCAGCCTCTGTCTACAGTCAACAGTGCTGCTCGTGGACATTGTGCATCCTCTGCAGGTGGCCGTGGGGCACGCTTGTCCTGTTTTTCTGCTGCTGGGGCAGGGGCAGAAAAATTGGGCCTTTGGTGGTGGTGGTGCCACAACACTGTAACCCCTCACAGATACTCTTTTTGGGCGCAGGAACGGACCCTGCTGTGAAATATTTGATCAAAAATTTAAATTTCATGCCCTTGTTAAACAGGGACAGAAAAATTGGGCCTTAGGCAGTGTTGGTGGTGCCCTAAACCAAAAATATTGTTGGAAGCTAGCATCATCAAGATTCAGGAGGAACAGGATAGTCACTCAGCATAGGCAGTCTTCAAGGGATCCCACGTCCATAGAAAAATCAATCAGTTACATCAGCATCAGGTGCTTGATAGCTGCTGATCCAAGACTGATTCATTTTTATGAATGTGAGCCTATCAACGGAGTCTGTGGACAGGCACACTCTATGATCCGTTACAAACCCTCCAGCAGCCTTGAATGTGCATTCAGAAAGAATGCTGGATGCAGGACAGGCCAGTAGCTCAATTGCAAATTGAGCAAGTTCTGGCCAGTGGTCCATCCTCAAGACCCAGTAACCCAGTGGATGCTCTGTTGGAAGGTCTCCAGGTCTGCTCTTGCCCCTATATATTCCTGCACCATGTAATGCAGATGCTGGGGATGGTTGAACAAATCAGACAATGGCGCTGAGGACTGAAAAATTGTCTAAAGGCATCAGTCAGCCGGCCACCTTCTTCACTGCGCTTCCTCTGACTGAACAAAGCCTCAGCAACACATTGTCCAGCATCAGGAAATTGTAACCTCCCAGGGTCTGGAAATGCATTGCACAAGCCTTTCTTTAAGGCCTCCTGAAGATGTTTCATCCTCTGCTCCCTCTGTAACCTTACCCTTGTAACGTGGATCAAGAAGGGTTGCCAGCCAGTAATGATCCCTCTCCTTGATACCACAAATTCTAGTGTCCTTTCCCAGGCTTTCCAGAATCAGGGGGGCCATACAGCGTAAGTTTACAGAGGTTTTCCTCTGGATCACTAAGGATCACATGATCCGTAATAACCTCCTCCCAGCCACGTACAACTCCTTGGGTTTCTGGGAACTGAAAACCATCCCTTGAAGACTGCTGCTGTTATCCTCCATATCCATGCTGACACAATCCTCCTGCTCCTTTTCTTCCTGTGTTTGGCCGGCCCGCAGGAATACTACCTGGATAAAGAGGAATAGGAATTGGTATACTATCTGGAAAGCCTTCAGGGGTAAGGAAGTCCTCCTCTTCCTCCCGCTGTTCTGCCTCAAGTGCCCTGTCCATGATTCCACGAAGCACATGCTCCAACAGGAAGACTAGAGGGACAGTGTCACTGATGCATGCATTGTCGCTACTCACCATCCTTGTTGTGACCACCTCAAATGGTGACAGGACAGTGCATGCATCCTTGATCAGTAGCCACTGGCATGGCGAAAAGAAGCCAAGCTCCCCTGACCCTGTCCTGTTGCCATACTCATACAGGTACTCATTAATGGTCCTCTGCTGTGTGTGCAGCCGCTGCAGCATTGCCAACATTGAGTTCCACCTGGTGGATATGTCAAAAATGAGGCGGTTGATAGTCAGCTTGCATTCCCTTTGAATATCAGCCAGCGGAGCACTGGCATTGTATGACTGGCGGAAATGACCACAGACTTTTCTGGCCTTTCTCAGGAGATACTGTAAACGTGAGTACCTGCTCAAGAACTGCTTCATCACCAAATTCAGGATGTGTGCCAAACATGGGACATTGGTCAGGTATCCCTGTCGGAGGGCAGAGAGAAGGCTGGTGCCATTGTCGCATACAACCATTCCTGGTTGAAGCTGGCATGGCGTCAACCAACTCTCAGCCTGCTCCTGCAGAGTTGAGAGGATCTCTGCCCCAGTGTGGCTCCTGTACCCTAAGCAGACCAACTGAAGCATCGCATTGCATCTTTTTGACTGAGTGCTTGTGTAGGCCCTTGAACGCTTACGGAGCACCGCTGGTTCAGAGGACAAATCTGCAGAAGAGGTCATAGAGGAAGAACTTCCTGTGACTGTGGACAAGGAGCTAGTGGAATAGGCCGCTTTGGCAGCTGCATTGGACAGAGGATAAGGATGGCTTTGTTATCCACTTCACCAACTCTTCTGCATGTACTTGCTCAATAACATGGCCAGCAGCAGAAAAAAAGGACAAGCGTGCCCCATGGCCACCTGCAGAAGGTACATCATGTCCACAACCAGCACTGTTGACTGCAGAGTGTCTTTTAGTGGCCTGTGAGCATCTGCCTCTCCTTGGTGGCCTTCCGGACATGGTGTATATTTTGTTTTGCAACACCACACTACACTGTATTGTGTACTGTGTACACCCCCAGAAGTGTAGTAGCAACTGCACTACGGCTGCACTGTATTGTGTAATGTGTACACCATCAGAAAAGTAGTAGCAACTGCACTACTGTAAAGGAATGTAATGTACATAATGATAATCAGAAAATGTCTATTTGCATATGTGTATACATGTTTCTATGCAACTCCTTACTTATTATGTAGTATACAGATTGGCTCTCTGTTTGGAATTAAAGATGGCGGGTACCCCCTGCTTCCCACGCATTAGAAGAATGCATATGAGATAACAGAACCAGCTTCAACCAAACTTCAAGCATCAATTTTCTCCATTTCTCTTGTATTTTAACCAATAAGATGTACCTATTAGACTGACATAGCAATAACGTATCTTTCTGTATAAAATATTAACACCGCCCAGAAATAAATCAGAAGTTAGAAGTAACCGAGCTGAACATGTCTCAGAGAGTGTTTACTTCTAATGTGCATGCACATTTATACTTTTTAATTAGAAATAGCAGCAGATAACCTTGAACTAGATTGTAGTTCTGATCTAATTCAATTGGCGCCCAGAACTTGGGGACTCCAGGCTTCAATCGAAGGGAGACTGCATTCCAGGACCGAACAGCTGGCCAAATCGGAGAAGGGGGTTAAGCGTGGAGCCCTAACAGTACGGTAAGCATATTTATTCTTACCACTGTATGACTTCTCTGATTGGGCCGATTGAATTTTTTTTTTGTCTCGTTGGCTCCTTTAGATTGTTCAAAGAGGCAGGTAACTTATTTCTCGCCTGGGGCGATTTTAACGAACCTGCCAATGGTTTTCTGCTGACTGTATTATCTGTTCAGTGTCTGTCATTCTGAAGGAATGCAAACCAGCAGACTGAAAGTGCAGCTGCAGGCGTGTGTCCATCCTCTCCCCTAGATTAGTTGTCTGCCTCTAGTGGTGGGATGGAATTCTGCAGCCGTTTATAGATGGGTTACTCGAGGTTGACAGTGTAGGACCTCTGAAGGGTTTCTCAGCTGCTGGAATTTGGCAGTCTGAATAAAGGCTTGCTGGAATTTGGCAGTCTTGCAACTCAGGTGAGCTACTCCTGAGAGTTATCTCAGCTGCTGGAGCTTTGCAGTTCAAATAGTGGCAGGTGTAATGTCTTGTCCTGAGTGTATTTGTGGATTACTGTTTGCCATACACGAGGAGGGTTGGGGATTGGTGAAGGTGAGAGAAGGTGGCTACCTAAAGGATCAGTTGGGCCATAAGCCACTGCTCCCCACCACCCCTGATGTGCTAGTTTTGAAATTAAACATACATTACCCAGTGAAACAGGGGTTTGGGCAGACCCTCGAAGAGATAGAACAGAGGAGCCTGTTGGGTTTTTTTCCTCGCAGCGTTGCGAGCCCCCACCCTAGGAATTCTTTGATAAGACAGCAGTCAGAGGAATATTAACCCATTAGTTGTCTGTATTCTCCTCTGAAGCTATCCGCTGAGAGAGAGAGAGAAGGGAATGCTAGCATGCGATATTGTGAAGAGGAGAGAAGATGTTGAAATAGTTAACAAAGTTGTGTTATGTTGCTAAAGAAACTGAGAGGAATTCTGTGTCATAAAGAAAATTAGATAAAGGAAGTTAAGAAAGCTGACAATTGTATTACAGATTTGATGATATGCTGGAACCACCGCTCTATGCAAAAACCTGAAACAGAGGAGGGGAGGGGCAAATCTAACACCCACTCCCTTCTCACCACTCCAGCCCAAGCACAACCCACTGTGACAACTCCACCCGGCAGCCATCTTAGTGCACCCAGGCCTTCACTTTATGCCCATGTAGTGTAACATTATGCTGCCTATCACAGGATGCTGCGGAAGTGACGTTTCCGCCAGAAATTGCGTACTGCGCATGCGCCGTGCGTTCCAAACGCTAGCGCAGTGCGTTCCAACATATGTTTGGCAATACAGTTAAGCAAAAGCATCACAGAATGTTACGGAAGTGACGTTTAACTTTTGAACCAGCAAAACCATCACAGAATGTTATGGAAGTGACTGTGCAGACAACACAAACACTGGGCGTTACAACACCAATACTTCCCTTGTTACCTCGTATCAGTTTTTAAATAACCATGCTGAGCTACGTGTGCTGTTAGGTTATGGAGTGCTGGGACTTGTAGTGCCTATGCTGAGCTACGTGTGGTGTTAGGTTATGGAGTGCTGGGACTTGTACTGCCTATGCTGAGCTACGTGCAGTTTTAGGTTCTGGATTGCTGGGACTTGTAGTGCCTATGCTGAGCTACGTGCGGTCTTCGGTTCTGCATTGCTGGGACTTGTAGTGCCTATCCTGAGCTACGTGCGGTCTTAGGTTCTGCATTGCTGGGACTTGTAGTGCCTATCCTGAGCTACGTGCGGTCTTAGGTTATGGAGTGCTGGGACTTGTAGTGCCTATGCTGAGCTACGTGCGGTGTAGTGTCACATTTTGCTGCCTATCACAGGATGCTGCGGAAGTGACGTTGCCGCCAGAAATTGCGTACTGCGCATGCGCAATGCGTTCCAAACACTCGCGCCGTGCGTTCCAACATAGTTTCGGCAATACAGTTCAGCGGAACCATCACATAATGTTACGGAAGTGATGTTACACACAACACAAACACTGGGCCGTTCGTTACAACACTAATACTTCCCTTGTTACCTAGTAGGTTTTGCATTGCTGGGACTTGTAGTGCCTATCCTGAGCTACATGCTTCAATGTTCAGTGCCCTCATCCTTATCCCCGAGCTTCAATGTTCAGTGTCCTCATCCTTATCCCCGAGCTTCAATGTTCAGTGTCCTCATCCCTATCCCTGAGCTTCAATGTTCAGTGTCCTCATCCTTATCCCCGAGCTTCAATGTTCAGTGTCCTCATCCTTATCCCCGAGCTTCAATGTTCAGTGTCCTCATCCCTATCCCTGAGCTTCAATGTTCAGTGTCCTCATCCTTATCCCCGAGCTTCAATGTTCAGTGTCCTCATCCCTATCCCCGAGCTTCAATGTTCAGTGTCCTCATCCTTATCCCTGTGCTTCAATGTTCAGTGTCCTCATCCTTATCGCTGTGCTTCAATGTTCAGTGTCCTCATCCTTATCCCCGAGCTTCAATGTTCAGTGTCCTCATCCCTATCCGCGAGCTTCAATGTTCAGTGTCCTCATCCTTATCCCCGAGCTTCAATGTTCAGTGTCCTCTTTCCTATCCCCCTGCTTCAATGTTCAGTGTCCTCATCCTTATCCCCCTGCTTCGATGAGGACACTGAACATTGAAGCATGGGGATAAGGATGAGGACACTGAACATTGAAGCAGGGGGATAGGGATGATGACACTGAACATTGAAGCTCGGGGATAGGGATGAGGACACTGAACATTGAAGCTCGGGGATAGGGATGAGGACACTGAACATTGAAGCAGGGGGATAGGGATGAGGACACTGAACATTGAAGCTCGGGGATAAGGATGAGGACACTGAAAATTGAAGCATGGGGATAGGGATGAGGACACTGAACATTGAAGCACAGGGATAAGGATGAGGACACTGAACATTGAAGCTTGCGGATAGGGATGAGGACACTGAACATTGAAGCTCAGGGATAAGGATGAGGACACTGAACATTGAAGCTCGGGGATAAGGATGAGGACACTGAACATTGAAGCTCGCGGATAGGGATGAGGACACTGAACATTGAAGCTCGGGTATAGGGATGAGGACACTGAACATTGAAGCTCGGGGATAAGGATGAGGACACTGAACATTGAAGCTTGCGGATAGGGATGAGGACACTGAACATTGAAGCTTGGGGATAAGGATGAGGACACTGAAAATTGAAGCTCGGGGATAAGGATGAGGACACTGAACATTGAAGCTCGGGGATAAGGATGAGGACACTGAAAATTGAAGCATGGGGATAGGGATGAGGACACTGAACATTGAAGCTCGGGGATAAGGATGAGGACACTGAACATTGAAGCTCCGGGATAAGGATGAGGACACTGAACATTGAAGCTCGGGGATAAGGATGAGGACACTGAACATTGAAGCATGGGGATAGGGATGAGGACACTGAACATTGAAGCACAGGGATAAGGATGAGGACACTGAACATTGAAGCTCGTGAATAGGGATGAGGACACTGAACATTGAAGCTCGGGGATAAGGATGAGGACACTGAACATTGAAGTTTGCGGATAGGGATGAGGACACTGAACATTGAAGCCTGGGGATAGGGATGAGGACACTGAACATTGAAGCTCGGGGATAAGGATGAGGACACTGAACATTGAAGCTCGGGGATAAGGATGAGGACACTGAACATTGAAGCATGGGGATAGGGATGAGGACACTGAACATTGAAGCACAGGGATAAGGATGAGGACACTGAACATTGAAGCTCGCGAATAGGGATGAGGACACTGAACATTGAAGCTCGGGGATAAGGATGAGGACACTGAACATTGAAGTTTGCGGATAGGGATGAGGACACTGAACATTGAAGCTCGGGGATAAGGATGAGGACACTGAACATTGAAGCTCGGGGATAAGGATGAGGACACTGAACATTGAAGCACAGCGATAAGGATGAGGACACTGAACATTGAAGCACAGGGATAAGGATGAGGACACTGAACATTGAAGCTCGGGGATAGGGATGAGGACACTGAACATTGAAGCTGGGGGATAAGGATGAGGACACTGAACATTGAAGCTCGGGGATAGGGATGAGGACACTGAACATTGAAGCTCGGGGATAAGGATGAGGACACTGAACATTGAAGCTCGGGGATAGGGATGAGGGCACTGAACATTGAAGCTCGGGGATAGGGATGAGGGCACTGAACATTGAAGAATGTAGCTCAGGATAGGCACTACAAGTCCCAGCAATGCAAAACCTACTAGGTAACAAGGGAAGTATTAGTGTTGTAACGAACGGCCCAGTGTTTGTGTTGTGTGTAACATCACTTCCCTAACGTTATGTGATGGTTTCGCTGAACTGTATTGCCGAAACTATGTTGGAACGCACGGCGCGAGTGTTTGGAACGCATCGCGCATGCGCAGTACGCAATTTCTGGCGGCAACGTCACTTCCGCAGCATCCTGTGATAGGCAGCAAAATGTGACACTACACCGCACGTAGCTCAGCATAGGCACTACAAGTCCCAGCACTCCATAACCTAAGACCGCACGTAGCTCAGCATAGGCACTACAAGTCCCAGCACTCCATAACCTAAGACGGCACGTAGCTCAGCATAGGCACTACAAGTCCCAGCAATCCAGAACCTAACAGCACACGTAGCGCAGCATAGGCACTACAAGTCCCAGCACTCCATAACCGAAGACCGCACGTAGCTCAGCATAGGCACTACAAGTCCCAGCACTCCATAACCTAACAGCACACGTAGCTCAGCATGGTTATTTAAAAACTGATACGAGGTAACAAGGGAAGTATTGGTGTTGTAACGCCCAGTGTTTGTGTTGTCTGCACAGTCACTTCCGTAACATTCTGTGATGCTTTTGCTTAACTGTATTGCCGAACATATGTTGGAATGCACGGCGCTAGCGTTTGGAACGCACGGCGCATGCGCAGTACGCAATTTCTGGCGGAAACGTCACTTCCGCAGCATCCTGTGATAGGCAGCATAATGTGACACTACACCCAGCCCAGTGCACTTCCTGCCGGCGGCCATCTTGGTACACCCAGTAGGCCCAACCACAGCATATACCCAGTCCTTCCTGTTTTAAATCAGGATGGTTCCTACCATACACCTGTCTTCCCCAATACAGAAGCACTACCTTCACAGGCCGGATATGTTACTGATGAAGAAGCGTCCGAGTGGGAAGACCAACAACAGGCAGCAAGGCCATCTGCTGATTTAACCCTTAATCTGGTTATGGACTCACAGTTCCGAGAGGATCTCAAATGTATGCTGACAACCGTAAGGAACAGTGCCCCTTCCCGGCCCCAACACCAGTCTTGGTTACCAGAAGGGGCACCAGTGATGTATGTCGCTTTTACCCCATCACAAGCAGCAACCTTAGTGACAAGTCTGCCTGACCCAGAGAAACAGCCAAAGCCCTTCTACCACAGAAGAGTGCAGATACAAGAGACTTGATCAGCCTATGCCAAATTAAAGTAGGACATGTCTTTCTTCTATGAGGTCTGCCTGACAAATACCACTTCCTACACCTTAGGCGTGGAGTTCTGTGCACAACTCCGTGACTGGGCAAAGGAGAAATTGGCAGATCAGACCACCACAATCCAAGATAAAGGGAAGTCTGTGGAGAAGTATCATGCTAGACTCATAAAGGCCTTTGATGATCTGGGCTTCTCCCACTATGGAAAGGCACACACACACGTTATTAACTGCTTTTGTCTCAGGGCTCAAAGATCAGAAAAGGCTTTCTCCCCTATCCTTAGAAGACTCATCTGCTTTGTATTCTCTGCCTCTCCTGATGACACTTCATGAAGCAATAACTCCAAGTTCAATACTGCAGGAAGTACTTGACAGAATCCCTGCGTGCCTATGATCCACAGGACCGGAAGACAACTTTCACTTAAAGGTGCCACCAGTTTCAGTCAAGTTCAAAGAGGGTGCATCATTGCCCCGAAAACCACAATACCCCCCTAAAGTTAGCCCAATCTGCAGCTATTTCGAAGCATGTCAAGGCCCTCGTGTCATATTGAGCCCTGATACCCTGCGCATCTCCATGCAACACACCTCTGTTCTCTAGGAAGAAGAGAACCCCTAAAAGAGAACCAGCTACTTGCAGGGGTGTCCCTGACTGCAAAGTACCTCACAGTGGTGGAACTTGCAAATGCTCTCTTCAGTGTCCACCCTCACCCCTCCTGCTGGTACCTTTTGCATTCACCCACAAGAAAACAGCAACATACCTAGACAGTTATGCCACAAGGGGCACAGAACTCTCCAAGCTAGTTTTCAAAAGCTATGGCTATCATCCTTGACACATAACAAGAGGATCACCCGGAAATGATTCTCCTCCAATGTGTTGATGACCTTCTCCTCTGTGCAGCTGACTTACCCACTGTTGAAGTCACCTCAGAAAGCCAGTTGTGCTATCTTGCCAACCAGGGTTGCAAAGCCTCAAAGCCCAAATTGCAGTAGTGCTCAACATTTTTCTTGGACACGGTCTTGTCCCATGGGACAAGACACCTCACTGAAGACAGGGTGAAAGCAATCTCCGACATTCCACTGCCACAAGGCCAGAAGCCCCTTCATGCCTCCCTTGGACTAATTTCCTATTGCAGAGCATGGATTCCAGAAGTCTCCCTACTGATCCAGCCTTTGTATGATGCTCTTAAATCAGACCCCTTCCAGATGTCTCCTGAAGCAATATCCAACTTTAAGGCCCTCAAGCGTGCCATCTCTGGTGCTAGGGCTCCCAGACTATGACAAAACTTTCAAGCCCTTTGTATACGAATGTCTGGGACATGCTGCAGGTCTACTCTACCAATTACACAGCATCTGCCTACACCCCATAGAAAATTATTAATCCTGTCGGCTGGATGCGATAGCAAGAGGAGGCCCATCATGTCTGCGAGCTGTCTTTGCTGCACAAGCCTTGTTTGACAAAACTTCGGACTTGGTCCTCGGACACTGCCTCATTCTGCTTGCTCCCCATGACATTGCTCCCATACTCAACCAAGATCCAGCCGAAACATCTGTCCACTGCCAGACACTTGAGACTCCTGTGTTTCCTCCTACTGGACAGCATTACTCTATTATGTTGTCACACACTGAACCCTACCACCGTTCTTCCACTTCTTGAGGGGGGAAAGGAGGAGGAGTCGAGTCTTGATTTGTCACCCCATGACTGCATCGAACTAATGCGGCTGGAAACCCCGCATCTCCCCACCGTGAGTGAAATACCCCTGCAGAATACAGGTCACCACTGAAAACTCGGTTCTACAAGCTGAAGCCTTACTACCGGTGATGTCTGCACAGGTGGCAGAGCTGCAAGCACTTACTACAGCATGTAAATTAGCAGAGGGGAAAAAAGCCACCACCCATACGGACTCAAGAGTTATCTGGAAGGACAGAGGGTTCCTGACGGCTGCAGAAACACCTGTGAAACATATCTCAGCCATCAGGGACTTGCTGGGACACCCTGCTTCTCCCAACCCAAGTGACTATTCTAAAAGTAAAAGCACACGACAAACAACTCGAAGGAAGCTCAAGGCAATCATCTAGCCGATTCAGCTCCCAAACAGACAGACAGTAGTCCATGGGAAGTGGACAGCAGGGTGGTAGAAGAAGACCACTCCGTGCTTACCCTACAGACTCTCCCAGTGAACAGAGTTTATCTGAAAGAATTACAGGAAGCAGTAAGTTCGGATGAGAAGGAAAGCTGGAAAACGGAGAGGAGCAACTCTCAGAGATGGACTATTCGAGTGCAACAAGAAGCCTTGTTTACCCAGGAATATGTACCCAGCCGTGGTGCAATGGGCAAATGGAGCTACCCACTTGACAAAGACTCTTATGAACTCTCTTATCAAGTACTATGTAGCACCAGGAGTTACTCCATTGACCAACAACTTCTGCAGATCATGCAACAAATGTAACCCAGAACGTACAGAAAAGGAACAGAAGAAGCACTTGGCAAAAGCCCTACACCCCTTCCAGAGGATACAAATTGATCACTCCCAGATGCCAAAGGAGTGGCAGATTTGAATACGCCCTAGTGGAGGTGGACATGACTGCCACGACCACAGCTAAGAAACTACTGAGTGAGATGGTATGTAGCTTTGAGGTCCCAGAGGTGATAGAGAGCGATCAGGGCCAGCCTTCACAGCAACCCTTATAAAAGAGATTTGGGCAGCACTGGGGGTTCAGTTGGCTCTACACACCCCTTACCACCCTCAAAGTAGCGGGAAGGTAGAAAGGATGAATGGTACACTAAAAAACAGGATGTTAAAGATGGCTCAAAAGACTAACATGAGTCAGCCAGACAGTTTGCCCATTGCCCTGTTCAGTGTCAGACACAATCCCTGGGGGAAACATGCCCTATCCCCTTATGAAATAGTTTGGTTCAGCCCCCAGACTTGGCTGTTACTTTCCACAACAGTTACAGTTGCAATCTGATGTGTTGACTAATTATGTAACCGCATTATCACGAGAATTAACCCAAATGCATGTCCAGGCGTTTTCTTCCATTCCAGATCCTGAATTAGATAAAGGAACACACCAACTACTGCCTGGAGATTGGGGGCTGGTAAAGAAATTTGTGAGAAAACATTCTTCTGAATCCAGATATGATGGTCCATTCCAAGTTTTGCTGACCACAGCCACCTCAGTCGAATTGGCCGGGAAGAATACCCGAATACACCTTCCCACTGCAAGAAAGCTCCAACCCCTGAGGACAAGATCCCGCCCACTTCCTCACAGCCATGCTGCATATCCTTTTTCTGTTTGGTCTAGGGGGAGGCCCAGGAGGTGGCCATCACAAAAAATAACATAATTCCATTTTGGTATAACTCTTCAGGTACACATGTGACCACCTTTACCTTTGATTACTGTGACAGAGTACCTTGTCCGTTTCACTCTTTCATGGCAATGCCATTGGTACAGTGACATCCCTGATGGTAAGGATATATATGTGTGTTTTACAGACAGTTACTGGGGACAGAATTGTGGTTCCTGGGAGGGACAGTGGGTTGGAACATAGGACCAGATTAGAGGGAATCTGGACCGGTGAATGTGCCCTTGAAAAGGTCATTATGCCCCTCCATATCCTAGCAGAAGATACTCCTGATACATACACTGACCCAGCACACAGTCAGAGGAGGAAGCGAGCAGTTCTCTCTGGAAGCTTTGACCCTCATGTGTACATAGATGCTATAGGAGTTCCAAGGGGGATCCCTGATGAATTCAAAGCCAGGGATCAGGTAAAAGCTGGTTTTGAGTCTTTGATCCCCATAATAACTTTAAACAAGAATGTCAACAAAGATTTCTGAATTACACTAAAGATGCCCTCCAGGGAATTGCTGACCAGTTAGCCCCCACTTCCTACATGACATTCCAGAATCGGATGGCCTTAGACATGGTGTTAGCTGAGAAAGGAAGTGTCTGTAAAATGATAGAAAAAACGGGAACCTGTTGCACCTACATTCTTGATAATACCGTCCCAAATGGTAAAGTAACTCTAGCTATAAAGAAATTAGAAGATCTGTCATTGGAGTCAGAGAATAACTCAGGTATTACAGATCCACGGGATCAATATTTTAGCTGGATGAGTGGGTGGCAAAAAGTGCTTGCCAAGATAGGGGTAATGGTACTAATAATCCTGGTTCTTTTAGCCCTGATTGTATGCTGTATTCTACCTTTCGTAAAGAAGTTAATGAGCAAGGCTGTAGACAACAGCACACATACATTTCTCCACCAAGAAGAAGAGGACCCTCTTATGATGGAGGATGGCAAACCCTTCACTCCTCTAGTCACTCCCTGTCCAAAATCTCACAATCCTATAGGGTTATAGGGATAGATAGAACCTGATTTGTAACGTACCTGCCGGATGAGCCTGACGTGCAGTGGGAAGGCTGTCTCGTACAACCCCGGCTCAAGGGTCACCGATGTTGCAACAGTGGTCACAAGAGCCTGTCGGTGTATGGGTGCCTGGTTCGTCTTTGGTCTTGTCAGTTCAGGTGGAAACAGGAAGCAGGCTGGTAAGCTGGGGAGACACTGAATACGTAGTCAGACAAGCCGGGTTTGGTAACAGGTGGTCAGATGTAGATATAGACGACAGGCAGAGAATGGTCAGGATACAGGCAAAGTTCGGCAACAGGATATCAAGCAGTGTAGAGCAGAGCGTGGTTACAAGGCAGGCCAAGGTCAGGATAGCAGAGATCAAATCGTAGTCAAACAGGCCGGGTCAAACACAGGAAACAGATCGGATCACAGGAACAGGCAGTCACTGGAACAGGTATGAGCTGCAGACCAGACAGCAAAGACACAGTGCTGCTAAGGTGTTTAAATAAGGCAGCCTGTTACCAATCACTGAAATTAGTCTGCACTATTTTAACCCCTAGGTGGCAGATCCATGACATTGCCCCCCTCTTACGGGCAACCTCCGGGTGCCCAACAGGTCTCTCTTCTGCGGATGACTGCGAAAAAAGGCATTAACCAAGTCTCTGGCATGCACATCCTCTTCAGCCTCCCAAGAGTTATCCTCTGGGCCATAACCTTTCCACTTAACTAGGTACTGTACCTGATTCCTTCTTTTCCTACAGTCTATGATGGCCTCTACCTCGTACTCCTCTTCGCCATTGATGGTCACAGGTTCTGGTGGCCTGGATACTCTATCTGGGAAAGAGTCAGGGACTGCGGGTTTCAAGAGAGAAACATGGAAGACAGAATGTATCTTAAGTGAATCAGGTAAAGATAATTCATAAGCAACCTCATTGAGTTTCTTCTTGACTGGGAATGGTCCCACAAATTTAGGTGCCAATTTCTTTGAGGGACATGCCAACCTGAGAATCATAGTAGACAGCCATACCTGGTCTCCTGGGTGGAGAATCAGTTCACCCCTTCTTTTCTTGTCAAAAGCCCTCTTGCTTGTTGCTTGTGCCTTGGTAACCACTTCTTGAAGTAACTTATTGTTGCAGTTGAGGAAACCCACTGTGTCTTGGACAGCAGGAACTGTGGTCTCTGGAATAAAGTCGGGCAAGAAGGATGGTTGAAAACCACAATTTGCAAAGAAGGGTGACTGACCTGTGGCTGAGTGAGTGGCATTATTGTAGGCAAACTCCGCCAGTGGTAGCAGCGATACCCAGTCATCCTGGACAAAAGTGGTGAAGCATCGGATATACTGCTCCAACGTCTGATTGGTCCTCTCTGTCTGTCCATTGGTCTGGGGATGGTAGGCGGAGGACAAAGATCTTTCAATTTTAAGGGCTTCACACAGAGTTTTCCAGAATCGGGAAGTGAACTGAACCCCCTGATCAGAGACAATGTTCATAGGGACTCCATGAAGCCTAACAATCTCTCTGATAAATACTTTAGCCATCTCCATGGCAGAGGCAAGAAATGGGCCATTTTGGACAATTGGTCCACCACCACGAAGATGGCTGTGCATCCTTCCGATGAGAGAAGTTCCACAATGAAATCCATGGCTATCATTCTCCATGGTCTGTCAGGGACTGGCAGTGGCCGAAGTAGACCCCAGGCTCGGTTCTTTTTACCCTTGCTCCGGTTGCAGATTGCACAGGAATTTACGTATCTCTTACAGGTTTCTTTCAGGTCTGGCCACCAGAACGTGCATTTCAGGAGATCAAGCGCCTTGTGCACCCCGAAATGACCTGCTAGGGGATGATCATGACACAGACCCAAAATGGTTATACGTAGACATTCAGGCACAAATACCTTGCTTCCATTAAACAGCAATCCTTCCTGGAGTGTCAGCGTGACCCCTGGAGGGCTAGGAACATCTGTCGAAGCCTGCTTCATTCGGTTGAGAAGGTTGCCCTGTAAAAGTAGAAAGTTATTTTCAGACAAGATGGTATCTGCCACTGGTGGTTCCTTGGGGTCATCAAACATACGAGACAGTGCATCTGGTTTGACATTCTTCGAGCCTGGCCCGTAGGTAATGTGGAAAACAAATCGGGAAAAGAACAGTGCCCAACGTGCTTGACGTGGCTTAAGGCGTTTAGCAGTCCTCAGGTATTCAAGATTTTTGTGGTCAGTATAGATCAATATGGGATGTGCTGCTCCCTCCGGGAGGTACCTCCATTCTTCTAAAGCTGCCTTTATGGCCAGCAATTCTCGTTCCCCAACGTCATAGTTTCTCTCTGATGGAGACAGCCTGCGGGAGAAAAAGGCTACTGGATGCATCAGATCCTTTGGGCTTTGGCGTTGGGAGATGACTGCTCTAATAGCGACTTCAGATGCGTCTACTTCTAGTGTATAAGGCAGATACGGATCTGGGTGACCAAGAACAGGTGCTGAAGTAAACAGTCCCTTCAAGGTATCAAATGCGGCTTGTGCCTCGGGTGTCCAATGGAAGCGGAGGTTCTGTTTAGTCAGCTGTGTGATAGGGGTTATGATAGTGGAGAAGCCCCTAATGAACCTCCTGTAAAAGTTGGTAAATCCTACGAAGCGTTGCACTCCCTTCTTGTCGGTAGGTGCAGGCCAGTCTAAGATAGCAGAGACTTTTTCAGAGTCCATCTTAATGCCTTCAGGTGAGATTATCAGTCCCAGGAATTGGATGCTGCTTCGTTCAAACTCGCATTTTTCACCTTTAGCATAGAGTCCGTGTTGGCGGAGCCGGCTCAACACCCTTTTGACATGATCTCGGTGGGAATCTAGGGAAATGGAAAAAATCAAGATGTCATCTAGGTAAACAATCAAAAATATATCCAGGAAGTCTCGGAAAATGTCATTGACAAAGTTTTGGAAGGTAGCCGGGGCATTGCATAGTCCAAAGGGCATCACCAGGTATTCATAGTGGCCGAATCGGGTGCGAAAAGCTGTCTTCCACTCATCCCCTTGACGGATGCGGACTAAATTGTAGGCCCCACGTAGCTCTAGTTTGGTGAAAATGGTTGCCGACCTTAATCTCTGAAATAGTTTGGGTACTAGAGGGAGAGGATACCGGTTTTTAACTGTAATTTTGTTGAGCTCCCGATAGTCCACACAAGGTCGAAGGGAGTGGTCCTTTTTCTCAACGAAAAATATTCCTGCTCCTGCTGGGGAGGTAGAGGGTCGGATGAAGCCCTTTTTCAAGTTTTCTTGGATATATTCTATTAGTGCCTCCTGTTCTCATTCAGCGAGGGTGAAGATTCTATCAAAAGGGATTTCAGTGGAAGCAGTTCAATTGGGCAGTCGTATGGCCGATGCGGGGGGAAGAGTGTCAGCCCCTCGCTTACTAAAAACATCCAGGAACTCATGGTATGGTTCAGGTACGACTTGCCGCACCTCAGACTCAGAGTCCACACAAAGTAGTGTTGTAGAAGAAGCTGGGGCTCTTGGAAGGCAGTGTTCCTGGCAATAGGCTGAGTGGAAGTCAATTCTCCCTGTGGCCCAGTCAACTCGTGGATTATGCGCCTGCAGCCAGGGTAGGCCCAGAATAACAGGGAACAGTGGGGAAGAGATGACATTGAGGCTTAGGATTTCCTTATGTTGGGAGGAGGCCAACACAGGTAAGGGAACTGTCTCTTGGGTCACAGGTCCAGACTTAATACATGACCCGTCAGCTAGAAAAACAGAAAGTCCTTGTGCTTTAGGTCTTAAGGGGATACGTTGTTGTGTTGCAAAGTTAGATCGATGAAGCAACTGCAGGCCCCGGAATCAATGATTGCGGTAACTGGCACTTCCCTTTCTAGCAGCTGGAAAGAGATGGCAAGGGTTAGGTTGGTGGTGTTGGTAGATGAAGAAAAGTTATTAACGGAAGAAAACATCCGCCACTTACGTGTCTTGGTTGGACAGGAACGTACATAGTGGCCCGCTTCCCCACAGTATAGGCAGAGGTTGTTCTGTCGGTGCAGGCGTTCCTCTGGAGACAGAGAGGGGCGCATTAGGCCAACTTGCATAGGCTCTGGTGCTTCGGTGGCAATAGTAACAAGAGCTGGCTGAACTGGAGTGAAGCAAGCAGGTGCAGAGCGAGTAGGAGCTGGGATCCGTGGCATCATCCAGACCAAACGTGGCTGCTGGGCTGATCTTTCGGATCGTCGCTCACGGAGCCGACGGTCAATTTGAATGGTCAGTGTGATAATGCTTCCAGGGTATTTGGGACTCCGACACGTGCCAATTCATCTTTCAGACCTTCTGATAACCCCAAGCGGAACTGGTGTCGCAGGGCTGCGTCATTCCACTGTGTGTCTGCACTCCAGCATCTAAAGTCTGTAACGTAATCTTCGGCCGTTCTGCGGCCTTGCTGGAGAGCATGAAGGGCAGCCTCTGCTATGGTGGTTCGTTGTGGGTCGTCGTATAATTCGGCCATCGCGCCGAAGAAGGCGGACATGGACTGTAACAAGACATCATTCTTCTCCAACATCCGATGAGCCCAGGACTGGGGCTCACCCTGAAGCAGTGATATGATGAATCCTACTTTGGTGGCTTCAAGGGAGAAGGTTCGAGGTTGCAAGGCGAAATACAGTTCACATGCGTTACGGAAGGATCGAAATTTCCCCCGGTCACCTGAAAATCTCTCTGGTGCTGGAACTCTGGGTTCAGGGGGCAACATCACCACTGAGGTTGCTGCAGTGGCAGTCCCTGAGGCAGAAGGCACAGCAGCGCTTGCTGGTGTAGCTATAGTCTGTACACGTTGTTCCAGTTGTGTATAACCCTCCTGTAGAGATTTGACTGCTTGGGTAAGGGCTGCAAGATGCTGACAGATGTCATCCATGGCCGACTTCCCACTTGCAGGCTCAGACATGGCTGTCTGGTACTGTAACCTACCTGCTGGATGAGCCTGATGTGCAGTGGGAAGGCTGTCTCATACAACCCCGGCTCAAGGGCCACCGATGTTGCAACAGTGGTCACAAGAGCCTGGCGGTGTATGGGTGCCTGGTTCGTCTTTGGTCTTGTCAGTTCAGCTGGTGCAGCAGGAAACAGGAAGCAGGCTGGTAAGCTGGGGAGACACTGAATACGTAGTCAGACAAGCCGGGCTTGGTAACAGGTGGTCAGATGTAGATATAGACGACAGGCAGAGAATGGTCAGGATACAGGCAAAGTTCGGCAACAGGATATCAAGCAGTGTAGAGCAGAGCATGGTGACAAGGCAGGCCAAGGTCAGGATAGCAGAATCAAATCGTAGTCAAACAGGCCGGGTCAAACACAGGAAACAGATCGGATCACAGGAACAGGCAGTCACTGGAACAGGTATGAGCTGCAGACCAGTCAGCAAAGACACAGTGCTGCTGAGGTGTTTAAATAAGGCAGCCTGTTACCAATCACTGAAATTAGTCTGCACTATTTTAACCCCTAGGTGGCAGATCCATGACATGATTGCCCTTCTCCAGCTGTATCGAGGGGGGTAGTGAACTAGTTGCTGCCTAACTCTATATACAGCTTAAAAAGAGTTGCTGAGGAGAATGGGCCAGGTGAGTAGGACCTTTAGATGAGGGACAGAAGAAAATAGCTATTTTAGGGAGGACTGTGAAGGAATGTAATGTACATAATGATAATCAGAAAATGTCTATTTGCATATGTGTATACATGTTTCTATGCAACTCCTTACTTATTATGTAGTATACAGATTGGCTCTCTGTTTGGAATTAAAGTGGGAGTCCGCGTTTTTTTTTTTTTTTAAAAGCCAGCAGCTACAAATACTGCAGCTGCTGACTTTTAAAATAGTGACACTTACCTGTCCAGCGCGCCCGCGATGTCGGCACCCGAAGCTGATCTCTCGATCGTCTCTGGGTGCTGCCGCCGCCATCTTGGGTATGGGAATCAGGAAGTGGAGCCTTTCGGCTTCATTTCCCGGTTCCCTACTGCGCATGCGCGAGTCGCGCTGCGCAATAAGGATGAACCCGCTGCCTCTGGGATCTGTGTGTTTCCCCGCAGGCAGCGGGGGACTTTCGGAAAGGGGCGTAATCTACGCCCCTTTCCGCAGAGAGCTATCCCGGAAGTGGGTGCAGATACCTGTACTGTACAGGTACCTGCACCCCCCTCCCCCCTGAAAGGTGCCAATTGTGGCGCCGGAGGGGGGGAGGATTGCAATGAGCGGAAGGTCCACTTTAAGGTGGACCTCCGCTTTAAAGATGGCGGGTACCCCCTGCTTCCCACGCATTAGAAGAATGCATATGAGATAACAGAATCAGCTTCAACCAAACTTCAAGCATCAAGTTTCTCCATTTCTCTTGTATTTTAACCAATAAGATGTACCTATTAGACTGACATAGCAATGACGTATCTTTCTGTATAAAATATTAACACCGCCCAGAAATAAATCAGAAGTTAGAAGTAACCGAGCTGAACATGTCTCAGAGACTGTTTACTTCTAATGTGCATGCACATTTATACTTTTTAATTAGAAACAGCAGCAGATAACCTTGAACTCGATTGTAGTTCTTATCTATTTCACTATTTCTATTTCACTGTATTGTCTACTTGTACACCACCAGAAAAGTAGTAGCAACTGCATGACCAGTGTAGATAAGATGGCCCACCTTCATAAGACTGCCACCATGATCATACTCCAAAACCTGTACCACTTATCATTACCTACTTATTAATGAGACCACACTTTAACTGGAGTATAACTGGCCATAGCAACCTTTTTATTCCCAAATATTCAAAATGATATAAACATTTTAACCATAACAGAAAATTCCATAATCTCAGTTGCTCCCCCTGGTGGTCTTTGAGGGCACTTCCCAACATAACTCCATTCCACTTCCACACTGCAAGCTTTTGCGTATTAGGCCTCCAGCCATGTGACACTAGCTCAGAGACAAATCCATCCCCCCAGTGCCACCATTGCCATCACCCAGTTAACTTGTGTTAATTGAATACACCATGGGCCCATACCACCGATGGGTCCCCCACACTTCCACCTCATAGGTTACTTGCCACCAAAGACCACCACCGCCACCACTAACAAGGGTGACCCCTTACCCTTGGGAGCCTCTCCACACTCTCAAAGCCCACTGTATCCCATCCTGCAGTTCCATGGACAAAAGATCAATGTCCACTGCTGACAGGTGAACCCCATCCTTCCTGAGATACAGGCCAACATCCCTCTCCAATTCCCTATGGTGAATCACCAAGGCCCCATTCCAAACCCCAAAATGGCTCACCATCTTATTAACCTTAATGCAGGCTTTATTTAGTTTATCCATGACCTCGCCAACCGCCAAGTCATCCTGGCTACAATGTCCGACCAAACGATCTCAGGGAAGGTCATCCGCATCCAAAGGAAATCAAATTTAATGTCCTTAATAAGCACCCTAATGGCACAACCCCACAAATCATTCCCCCCAATGTGGAGAACCAAAATGTCCGGAGGCCTGTCCAGACGTGCAAAGCGATGCACCTCTGGCAGAACCCTACTACACAACATGCCCGGGTGGCCTAACCAACGTCTGCCCCCCCAAAACACATAGGAGTGACCTAATCTCCAGACAAGGGTCATCTGGCTTCCACCTGCAAGAAAGGAAGAAAACCACAAGATAACCATGATACCACTACACACAATATTCACCCATCTCGAAAACTTGAATACATGCCCGTTCGGCAACACTAACCACCCTTTAGTGTCATACCCCAGGCTTTGTCTTCCCCCCAATTCAACTATCAAATGTGGTTGGATGTAAGTTCGGAATCTCCCTGATTCCCATTGGCTGATCCATTTTACAGCCGCCTCATCCAATCCACATCGCGTGACCCCTGTCGCTGCGCCAATGCAGAAGGAGTGCAAAGCATACTGTGAGCTAGCTAAACCCACTGCTTTCAGGCATTTTTTTAAAACGGCCACAAACTGGAATTTAGACAATGGGGCTATATCCCCCAACAGAGTCTGGTAATGAATACAGCCATACCTTTACCCCTTTGCCACCCTTGTCTATCTTGGACCGGTGTAACAATACCTCAATGCACACCCTTGGACTCCACATCCTGAGCCCCTAAACCCCCCAGAGACTTCTTGGAAGGGCTAACCAGCTTGCTAATCCTGAACGCTCCAAAAAAGGCTTGCGAAAAAGCCACTCTAAACCAATACCCTTCATATGCCGAAGAGCATACCCCACCCAACTGAACAAACAGTGACCGCAGGTTGTCAAAGGACAACGGCCTCCTGGAATCTCTCCATTTATGTTGACGACGATAACCCTTCATGGCCTGTCAGATGTAGAAATGCTTTGTGAAATCTGCCCTGCAATTTAAACTAAAAGCGGTCCATGGCCGACACGTTCCAAATTCCTGGAGACAAAATAATAAACCAGCAACCTTACCTCAACTGCGTCCTGCTCCACTCCGACCTGCCTTACTAGCGCCCACCATTCCTGCCATCCCTTCTCGTAAGCAACCCACATGGACATACTCACAGACAGCCTTTGGGGACACAGCACCCCTTGTCAGTCCGCCCCCGGAGCCAGCTCTCGGAACATGTCCCACTGAAAGTGAGATAAACATCAGCCAAAGTTATCCACCCCCGGGAGATGCACCGCATACAGAAAAATGTTCAACTGCACAACTTGCACCGCAGCACCAGGTGGCGGAACAGCCGATAAAGAGCAAGGGATACGCAAACCCTTGGAAAATCCCTCCATCAAGAGCCTGGAGGCCTCCCGATCTGGATACCTATTTAGAAACATTTGCATCCTTTCCACCTTCACCGGCATTGTCCCTTTTGTTGTTAAAATCCCTGGCTCGTCCCTTGCCTTTTTTGAAACATCGTGAAACGGGATGGGATCCCCCGCAGCCTGAGCACTTGTGTTTAAAACTACATGCTCCCCCGAACTTGCAGGTTCCCTCATTGTACTATCAGCAGACACCCCATTTTTTGGTGGCTGATGGTCCTGGGGACGTAGAAACCTCGGCCCCCCCTGGAAAAAAAAGATTTGGGCCCCTCGCTGATGACATCAGCTTCATCCAGAGGCTAATGTCCTTGTGATCCCATCTTAGGGATGGATGGATGGCCCTGCGCTGTCTGAACCGTTCGTCATACCTCAGCCAGGCCGATCCTCTGTAGACTCTGTAGGCTTCCCCCACCACGTCCATGTAACAGAAAAGTGCCAAACAATGTTCGGGGTTCGTCTCACCTATCACAATTGCCATAATGGCAAATGCCTGCAGCCAATTTGTGAACGTGCGTGGTATCAAAGTTTCTTCCTTTTTCCTCATCCTCCTTGCTATTGTCTGATTTAACCCTGTCCACGTTAAACTTTTCCAGGGGCAATAGAGAAAATATCTCCACCTACTCACCCTTCATTATCTTGTCTGACATCTGGCTTCAGGTGAGAGTCTAGTGGGCCCTCAAAACAAACATATACCTCACATTTTGCTGCATCCGCAATGCAAACTAAATCTGTCCTGCCCCCACTTTCCTGTGATGTACCATCTTTCTCCCCCTCCACCGGCGTTGGCAGCCCAGGAGCCGTGGACACTATACTACCGCGAGGGGGTGATTAGGGATTTTTTTTCTACACTGTTGTTGCTGATGATCAGTTATAATGGCTTTCCAATTATGACAGCTTGCTTACTGTTGGGATGCTATGATTGGCTGCAGCTAATCACACGGTACAGAGTTCCAACTACCATGTGATAGCTGTGGGACAATCACAACAGTAAGCAAGCTGTTCATGAATATAAGCAACTCATGGCAGTTTGCTTATATAAAATCATAATACCTCTGGTACTCACAGTGACTGGGTACTGACCACCAAGATCAGATATCCACTGATCACAGCAGTCATGGGGGAGCGCTAGTGCACATGTGCTAGGCTATGTACAGGAATGTCACCTAGCCTGCCTATACCATCTGTCCTCAGTAGATGTACAGTGGGCAGGTCACAAGCAGTTAAATATGACATTTGGGGGGTCTATTCATAAAAGATTTGTATAGCAATGCACACAGTGATAGGCCGTGTACATTCTGTGAATGGGGGTAAAATAAAATGCTATTAGGCTATTTGCTGAGCTGGACGAAAAGTTTCTAATGATTTAAAATGAAATATAATGTCTTGAGCTACTAGATGGAGCCAATTCCTGTGATAGTTATCATCATCACTGTATTAAACAAAATACAACCAATATTTGTCATGTCTGGAAAAATTATTTTCACCTTTATCCAATAAATAGACCTCTAAGTGTTTGTGAAATCTTAGACAAAATGTACTCAGACAATGAAAGGAAACGACTCCATTTTTATTTTTCTCCTGTTATTAATGGCCAACACGGTACAACACTTCATCCATGTCTTTGGTGATCTCTGATCTCCTTATCAACTGTTTCTTCCATGATGAAGATCAGCCATGGAGTATATCTGAGGTGTATATCAGGGTGTGCTTCTTCCCCACATGAGAGCTGTGATGTCCAGCAATATTCATATAGAAGACATTTCCCGCACTCAAGGCACTAATACTCCTCAAGGGTTGTGTGGGATTCCTGATGTACAGGAAGACAGGACTTCAGTGAGGTACAATTCCCTCACTCGGGACAGGAGAGTGGCTTCTCCCTCGTGTGCGATCTCTGATGTGTGCAAAGATGGGACTTTTGTGAAAAACATTTCCCACACTCAGGACAGGAATACGGCTTCTCCCCCGTGTGAGATCTCTGATGTCTATTAAGATCAGACTTCTGCGAAAAACATTTCTCACACTCAGGACAGGAATACGGCTTCTCCCCTGTGTGAGATCTCTGATGTATGTAAAGACTGGACTTCTTTGAAAAACATTTCCCGCACTCAGGACAGGAATACGGCTTCAGCCCCATGTGAGCTCTCTGATGTATGGAAAGACTGGACTTATCTGAAAAACATTTCTGGCACTCAGGACAGGAGTAAGGCTTCTCCCCTGTGTGAGATCTCTGATGTTTGTAAAGATGGATCTTCTGTGAAAAACATTTTTTGCATTCAGGACAGGAATACGGCTTCTCCCCTGTGTGAGATCTCTGATGTGTAACAAGGGTTGCTTTTTCTACAAAACATTTTCCACATTCAGAACAGGAATGTGGCTTTTTACCCATGTGATGTCTCTGATGCCTGGAAAGGCTAGACCTACCTGAAAAACATTTCCCACACTCAGGACACGAATAAGGCTTCTCCCCAGTGTGAGATGTCTGATGTGTGACAAGTTGTCCTTTTACTACAAAACATTTCCCGCACTCAGGACAGGAATACGGCTTCTCACCTTTGTGCATTCTTTGATGTGTGTGATAAAAGGACTTGTCCGAAAAACATTTCCCGCACTCAGAACAGGAGTACGGTTTTTCCCCTGTGTGAGTCCTTAGATGTGTGGCAAGATCTGATTTTTGTACAAAACATTTCCCACACTTAGGACAGGAATACGGCTTCTCTCCTGTGTGAATTCTTTTGTGCCGATTAAAACCAGATTTAAAACGAAAACACTTCCCGCACTCAGTACAGGAAAACCTCTTATCTGTTGGAAGGACGGCACCGTCTCTCACAGTCTGAGGTTCCTCAGGATAAGAGGAATACGATGGTCCATCTACACTGTGTGGTGCCGGATGGACATTTGAGGTAGTCGGGTTTTCTCCTGGACTATACTGTGTGATGTCCTCATCTTCTACTTTACAGTCTGGAGACAAAGTGAGACAATCCTCTGAGGTTTTCCTCATCTCCCGTCCATCTACTAAAATAGAAATACAAAGATTATTACTAGACATGAGCTGATTGGTTCCCCTAAACCAGGACTCCGCCCACATCAGGCAGCTTTGTCTCTGAGGATCTTACAATTCCCCCCTCAAGGTAACTAGTAAATGGGTCCTCTGATCTCCTACCAGATTATTTCTTTATTCATGGATCTTAGTCAGAGAGTGAGGAAATAACGAGAACTGTCTTTTATAGGAGTGACAGTGATGAGGGGATTATAGGACGAGTGTGTCTCCACACTCTCTATCACTCTTTTCCATCTTTCCAACACAAGAATCCTGCACTTCCTTATTTAGTCCATGATTTAGTCACGAATACTGAGCCCCACCAAAGGTCAGAGAGTGAGGATGGGGGGGGAGAACAACCACAATGGAGGCTGGACTGATCCTAAAGACCACCATCATTGGGTTATTGTGTTCCTAACACAAGAAGTACTGAACTTCCTTATTTACAGAGGCGGCTCTCTAATTTGGCAAATTAGGCAGTCGCCTCAGGCCTTGCGCTTACAGGGCCTCACGGCCACTTAATTTAATTTACCTACCATGTGTGTGGGAGGGAATGTCCCCTGGTTGGTGTCCCCGAGCCGGACTGGCTGTAGGAAACACCGGGGTCATATTTCCTAACAAGAGCTGCCTTCCCCCGAGTTCCTCTTTCACTCACTGTGTTTGGCTGCTTAAACATACTGCCCTGCCCACCACACACTCTGCCAATCTGAGATTACATTACAAAAGGGTTTTGCAGCCCTGTATCCAAAGAGAGAGCTTCTGACATCGCCTTCTTCACCCACCATGTGTGCCTGGCTCCCCATACTGTGTATGCAGCGCATACTCAGAGGAGCATGAAGATGTTGGGAGGAGACCAGAGATGACGGGGGTGGTGTGCCTAGGACTGGACACAGGTGAGCTGTGCCATTGCTGCTCATTATCATAGTGGCTCTGTACAGGATTGTCTATGGGAGCTGTATAGTGTGTGCTGGGGGCAGACTCATTCTATATTAGGACACACCTCAAATGTGGATATTGGGTGGGCACTTCAACTTACCGCTCTCTCATCTATGAGATATGTTTGGGCATGAAGAGTTATGTACAGCTTGGGACCCCCACCACACCATTTACTTGCCACAGTGAAGAAAAAATGTGCAAGCTCCAGCTCCTGTTAGGAGTTTCTGCAGGGCAAAGGGCTCTCTACTTACTCCCACATGAAGGAAAGGTCAGTATACAGTATGAGAGTCATGTCCGCACAGTCTCTGACCATCTCTTGTATCATATCTGTACAGTCCCTGACCATCTCTTGTATCATGTCTGCACAGTCTCCGACCATCTACTGTATCATGTCTGCACAGTCTCCGACCATCTACTGTATCATGTCTGCACAGTCTCTGACCATCTCTTGTTTAATGTCTGCAGTCTTTGACCATCTCCTGTATCATGTCTATACAGTCTCTGACCTTCTCTTGTATCATGTCTAGACAGTCTCTGACAAGCTCTTGTATTATTTTTGTACAGTCTCTGACCATCTCCTGTATCATGTCTGCACAGTCTCTGACCATCTCCTGTATCATGTCTGCACAGAAAATGGGTGTAAAAGAAGTCAGGATTATCTAATGTACAGCCTATTATATAGAATACAAAGTTTAGGATTATATGTATCAGAATGATGTAGTGTACAACAGAGTATTTAGTGCAGGGGTCAGGAGAATGTAATGTACAATATAAATTATACAGTGTAAGGGTCAGGACTAGGGATGGGCTATCTGTTCGAGTCGAACATGAGTTCAACTCGAACATTGGCTGTTTGCTCGTTCGCCGAACAGCGAACAATTTGGGGTGTTCACGGCAAATTTGAAAAGTTTTTGTCATAAAAAGTGTTTGGGGACCCGGCTCCTGCCCCAGGAAACATGTATCAATGCAAAAAAAGTTTTAAAAACTAAAGTTTTTTTTGGGAGCAGTGATTTTAATAATGCTTAAAGTGAAACAATAAAAGTGAAATATTCCTTTAAATTTCATACGGGGGTGTCTATAGTACCTGTAAAGTAGCGCATGTTTCCCATGTTTTTAACAGTGTGAGAGCAAAAATTACATTTCTAAAGAAAAAAAAAGTCATTTAAAAGTACTAGCGCTAGTGCCGGCTATTAATGAATTGTCGGTCCCGACAATACACATAAAAGTCATTGAAAAAAATAAATAAATGCGTGGGGGTCCCCCAAAATTCCATTACCAGGCCCTTCAGGTCTGGTATGGATATTAAGGGGAACTCCGCGACACAATAAAAAAAAAAAAATGGCGTGGGGTTCCCCCAAAAATCCACACCAGACCCTTATCCAAGCACGCAAGCCTGGCAGGCCGCAGGAAAAGAGGGGGGGGGGACGAGAGAGAGCCACCCTCCTGAACCTTACCAGGCCACATGCCCTCAAGATGGGGAGGATATCCCCATGTTGATGGGGACAAGGGCCTCATCCCCAAAACCCTTGCCCGGTGGTTGTGGGGGTCTGCGGGCAGGGGGCTTATCGGAATATGGAAGCCCAGAGGAACACACACAGGATCCTGCCTCCACCGGACACACCCAGCCAATGACATGGCACTAGCTTGACAGATCTTATGTAGCTGAGGGCGGTGCCACCCATCACGTGACCCCGCCCCCCTTTGACAAGGGGAGTATTGATTTGATCACTGGAATCTCTTTTTTATTTTTCTATTTTTAATAAAGGACTTGTCCAAAGCTGTCTCTCGTGTTTTTTTTTTAAATTTTTGTGAAATGGTACAGGTACAATGTACACCTTACCAATTCACAGGGGCTTCCAGATTCCAATAAGCCCCCCAACAACATGGGGACATCCACCCCATGTTAAGGGCATCTAGCCTGGCACGGTTCAGGAGGGGGGGCGCACTCTCTTTTCCTGCGGCCTGCCTCAGATAAGGGTCTGGTATGGAATTTTTGGGGACCCTCACGCATTTTTTTTTCCATGACTTTCAATGACTTATGTGTATTGTCGGGACCCACAATTCTTTAATAGCCGGCACTAGCGCTAGTACTTTTAAATTACCTTTTTTTGCCTTTAGAAATGTAATTTTGCTCTTGGACTGTTCTAACCACGGGAAACATGCGCCCCTTTATAGGCATACTATAGACACCCCCCAGGTACAAAATTTAAAGGAATATTACACTTTTATTGTTTCACTTTAAGCATTATTAAAATCACTGCTTCCAAAAAAACATCAGTTTTTAAAAGTTTTTTTTGCATACATTGTCCACATGTCCACATTGATACATGTCCCCTAGGGCAGGACCTGGGTCCCCAAACACTGATCATGACAATAACTAAGCCTTTAAAATTATCACTTTTGATTTTTCATGTTAGTGTCCCATAGACTTTAACTGTGTTCGCATGTTCGAACAAATTTTTTGCCTGTTCACATTTTCTGGATGCGAACCGAACAAGGGGGTGTGTGGCTCATCCCTAGTCAGGACTCATAATATCGGTATTCAGTAATCAGTAGAAGATTAAATGTTTACATGAGACAAGTTGCAGAGGTCCCACACCGCTGCCTCCCATCTCCTGAGACTGCACTCAGTGACTTGGGTCTGAGACTATACAGACATATCCAGGGCCGCTGATAGAAATCATGGGGCGCCGTACAGCCTACCTGATGGGGCCCCCCTTAAGCCCCACCCCTGGCCCCTCCCCAGCCACCACCTTGAAATGAAGTGCAAGTTATATGGAATGTATTTATGCATTTTTTATTTATTTTTACTAGTAATGGTGGCGATTAGTGACTTGACAACGGGACATGCCAATGCCATAATGTGCTGCAGACAGTGCCACCCATGCTGCCAGTGCCAGAACGCTTGTGCTGCCTGCAGAGACAAAAGTGCCACCCCACCCATGCTGCCAATGCCATAATGTGTAGATGCTGCAGACAGATACAATGGGGGTTATTTACTAAAGGAAAATCCACTTTGCACTGCAAGTGCACTTGGAAGTAAAGTCGCTGTAGATCCAAGCGGGACATGCAAGGAAAATAAAAAACAACATTTTAGCTTGCACATAATTGTATGATAAAATCAGCAGAGCTTCCCCTCATTTCAGATCTACCCCTTAGATTTAGAGCGACTGCACTTTCAAGTGCATTAGCAGTGCAAAGTGGATTTGCCTTTCGTAAATAACCCCCAGTGTGTAATCATCATATAGTAGATCTTGTATCAAACCCAAGAAAGCACACACCTGTTTTAGCCCCACGATCCACGAGTCAGTCACAATTTCAAATGTCACCCACTTTCTCTGCCGCTGTCTTTCGCCTCACTACTTCTTCTCCAGTCTCACTGCCTCAGGCCGAGTGGAGAACAGAGCAGAGCGCCATGACCAGAGGGAGATGAATCACTCCGCCAGGGAAGGCAATATGCAGGCCGGGACTTGAGCCAGCATGCAGAGCGGGCACAGAAGTGACATGCGCCCGAAATAGAAGAAATAGTCCCTCCCACACACCCACAAGAACATCAGTACGGAGTTACCCAAAAAGTAGAAAAAAAACTCTCAGATAAGTCAGAGCGGAGCCGAGGGGGGTGCTGGCTGAAAGACTTCTCTGTCCAGATTGCCCGGGCCCGGTACAACGGGATTATCAGCAGCCCTGGACATATCCCTCCACCCGGCACAGAGAGTAAGTACTGTATTTATCGGCGTATAACACGCACCTTTTTATACGCCAACCCCCCCGTCGTTTCGAACCTTCTCTGCCGTTCTTGGCAGCTTTCGGCTATTTTCGGCCACTCTCGGTTATTTTTGGCCGCTTTCCGAAAGCCACTAAAAATTGGCCTAAAATAGCCGAAAGCTGCCGAGAACGGCCGAGCGCCGCCGAGATACAGAGGACATCCGCTCTGCATCTCGGCGACGCCATTTTTAAACGGCAAAGACACTGAAAAGGATGCAAGGCTGCAAATGACTGACAAGGCTGCAATGGAAGGCTGCAAATGACACTAACAAGGCTGCATTAATTTAAACTTCCCTCCTAAAAGTTTTTTTCTTTTAAATTCCCTCCTAAACTTGGGGTGCTTGTTATACGTCGATAAATACGGTAATTGTTGGAGAATTGTTCTGTCAGAGATCTTCCTAGACCCAGGTATGGGACAGAGGATTCAAAGCACATACCCCCCTGGTGCCTCGGTCTAGTAACAACTATGGTAAAAATCAAAATTGCTTCCAGCTGATCCCCAGAATCTCCATAAATCCAGTCTAGATACATAAATTGTGTCGGCAGCACAGAGAAGGAAGATTATCGGAGAGAAATACAGGAATACAGGACGGGGAACACAGCTCAGGAAAGTGACCAGGGGATTACAGGCTGATATCACCCAGCCCCCGCCCTACTCTGGACCAATCAGTGAGCAGTATGGGTGGAGGAATGGATTTAGTGTTAATGACCCACCTGTGCTGATCTCTGTAGGAGTGTCCTCCTCTATAAATGTCCCCGTTATTCCATCCTCCTCCATAGACTGCTCATCATCCCTCACATACCTCTCTTCTTCTTCTGCTTTCACCTCAAATTTTATATCAGTTGTCTCTCCACTCTAAATCAAGAAAATAAGAGAAAATATCATCCAAAAACTATACAGTCACATAAAAAATCCAATGTTCCAGAAGCTCCGTCCTACTAACCTTGTAATGGTGAGGGATGGTGTGATCTTCTTTTGTGGAATCCCAGGAATACAGAGGACGGGGACATCTCTCTGGTGGGTTCCTGGTATTTGGCAGCTCCATCATATTTTTGTGTCCTTCTGATAACTCCTCCATCACTCCATACTCCTCATCCTCCTCTTTATACTCTTCTTTAACAACAATATTATAATCCCCGAGGTTTCCACTCTGAATATATAATAAAACAGTCATTGTAACAAACATGCTGTGTATAAATCAGAACTACCAATAATTGTCAGTCATCTACCTGATGATGGTGGGGGATGGTGTGACCTTCCTGTGTGGAATCCCGGGAATACAGAGGACGGGGACCTCTCTCTGGTGGGTTTCTGTAGCTGGATGTCTCCACCATGGTGTCCTGGTACAGATTTTTGCATATTTTTAGAAACTCTGACTCCTCCATCACTCCATCCTTATCATCCTCCTCTTTAATCTCTTCTTTACCTTCAACTTTAGAATCTCTCAGGTTTCCACTCTGAATATATAATAGAAATAACATTGATTGTAACAATGCAGATAATGTACAGATCCTAATGATACTATCAGTGATTGTTCCTCATCTACCTGATGATGGTGGGGAATGGTGTGACCTTCCTGTGTGGAATCCCGGGAATACAGAGGACAGGGACATCTCTCTGGTGGGTTCCTGGTGTTATGTGGCTCCATCATATCCTTGTATTCTTCTGAAAACTCCTCCATCACTCCATACTTCTCATCCTCCTCTTTATACTCTTCTTTAACATCAATATTATCATCTCTGAGGTTTCCACTTTCAAAGATCTAATAAAACATTCAATGTAACAAACATGCTGTGTATAAATCAGAACTACCAATAATTGTCAATCATCTACCTGATGATGGTGGGGGATGGTGTGATCTTCCTGTGTGGAATCCCGGGAATACAGAGGACGGGGACATCTCTCTGGTGGGTTCCCATTACTGGATCCATCTGTAGGAAACACACACACTGACTGAATACATTGTTTCTATGTGTTTATCAGATGATGGGGGATCTAGGTGGAGCCTCCGTACTGCTCTCTCCTTTACAATAAAGTCTCCTCTTACCCGGTGATGTGAGGGGCGGCTGATTGTCCATCATGACGTCCTTGTAGAGATCCTTGTGTCCTTCTAAATACTCCCACTCCTCCATGGAGAAATAGACAGTGACATCCTGACACCTTATAGGAACCTGACACACACAATGATACAGTCACCATCCAGACACATCCCTTGTCTGTTACTGGATAATGTCCCAGAATTCCCAGAATCCTCCTCACCTCTCCTCCATCATCTCTCTGGTGACTTCTAGAATCTTCTTTGTATTTCTCTATTCTATCAGGGAGGGAGGTGGAGGCAATGTGATGGTCATATGATCTCCAGACTTCACAGGAGGAAAACTCTAGATCTGAACACAAATAGTAAAATCAAATGATATTCCCAGAATACTCCTCACCTCACCATTCAGGTCTTCCTTTTATTAAAGCCCCATTTCACACTAAGGTATAACACAGGGCCCCCATACTAAGCAGGTTCAAAGCTTGTTGCAGGCATTCTGGCATCATTACATTCAACACAGGACCAACAGTCTCCCTTTGTTAGTGAGGATGCCAAGGGTCCACCCACATCCTAAGAGCATCAGAAAACAAAAAGAGATGGAGAGACTTTGGAAGAAGGAGCTGATAGGTCAGTGTGATGTCATAGGACATATAGACTCTGGATGGAGGGACATTTGGATGGGGAGATTTGAGGGGTCCTCTATATGAGGCTCTCATGCAAACCAAATCATTGTTCCTGGGTGTGTCCTTCCTCTCCTAAACTGAAGAGTGAACTTTGACCTTTACCATACAGAAATCTGTCAGGAATGTGTGAAAGTAAGCTCTCATGTGATCAGGTGACGTGCGGAGGAATGGAGTGTAAATAGCAGACAATTTTCTCCAGAGCTCCTAATGGTGGGGATGGATTTTGCTGAGTGCTGGTGCCAAGTTTCCACCCCCCAGGATCACTGCAGGTGTGGAGAAAAGCTGTGTAAGAGGATATGGAGGAGAGATGAGGAAGAGATCCAGAAATCAGGATAAAATGGAGGTGGAGGCAATGTGATGGTCATATGATCTCCAGACTTCACAGGAGGAAAACTAGGATATGAACACAAACAGTAAATTCAAATTAATTTCCCAGAATCCTCCTCACCTCACTATTCCAGTCTCCATTTTATTAAAGCCACACTGAGGTATAATTTACCCACACAGGACCCCCACACTATGCAGGTTAAAAGCTTGTAGCAGGGATTTTGACGTCATTACATACAACACAGGACCAACAGTTCCACTTTGCTAGTGAGAATACCAAGGATCTGCCCATATCCTAAGAGCATCAGGAAAAAAAAATCCAGATGGAGGGATTTTGGGAGGAGAAGTTGTGAGGTCAGTGTGATGTCATAGGACATATAGACTCTGGATGGAGGGACATTGGGAGGAGAAGCTGTGAGGTCAGTGTGATGTCATAGGACATATAGACTCTGGATGGATGGACATTGGGAGGAGGAGCTGTGAGGTCAGTGTGATGTCATAGGACATATGGACTCTGGATGGAGGGACATTGGGAGGAGGAGCTGTGAGGTCAGTGTGATGTCATAGGACATATAGACTCTGGATGGAGGGACATTTGGATGGGGAGATTTGAGGGGTCCTCTATATGAGGCTCCTGTGCAAACCAAATCATTGTTCCTGGGTGTGTCCTTCCTCTCCTAAACTGAAGAGTGAACTTTGACCTTTGCCATACAGAAATCTGTCAGGAATGTGTGAAAGTAAGCTCTCATGTGATCAGGTGACGTGCGGAGGAACGGAGTGTAAATAGCAGACCATTTTCTCCAGAGCTCCTAATGGTGGGGATGGATTTTGCTGAGTGCTGGTGCCAAGTTTCCACCCCCCAGGGTCACTGCAGGTGTGGAGAAAAGCTGTGTAAGAGGATATGGAGGAGAGATGAGGAGGATATCCAGGAATCAGGATAAAGGTCAGGACAAGCAACAGACGAGCGCATCCAAGAGATGAAGCCGGGGTCACTACACAGAAAATCAATCCAAGGAAACAACAGGCAGGACGAGGAATAGCAAGAAGGAGCTCAGAGACAAATGAGAATATTGCTCAGCCAATGGGAGATGATCTCAGCATGATTTACATAATGAAGGAGATGAGGGGGAGGCGAGGAAGTCACTAAAAGTGGAAGTAAACCCTTCTATTGTTTTCAGTCAAGGAAGCCGCCATCTTGGCCTCTAATGATTCTTCAACTGCCATAATACTGCACATGTGATCAGTTATGAAACCAGCCATTGGATGGTTTGAAAGTTTGGTTGAGAGCACAACCAATGTGAAAGTTAGCGCAAGTGTTTTTTGAAACTAGGTTTACTGCTGCTTTAAGGTGGGGCTTGACAAATTTGGCTGAATATAGGAGACAGTGAGTTTTTTTTTAAGAGAAGTGGGGGGTTATCAGTGCCAGGGGCATGGCAAGTAATTTGTGAGGTGCAGAACGCTGGACTTGGGGTGCAAGGTGCAGTAGAAGGATGCAAGACATGCTGTACACTGTGAAGAATGTAGGACATGTGAAGGGTGCAGAATTTAGGGGTGCAGGGTACCAGAGAAGGGTGTAGGTCACCACAGGACATGAGATGCAGGAGAAGGATGAAAACACAGGAAATGGGGTGCTGGAGAAGGGTATAGCGTGCAGAACGCAGGATATGGGGAGCAAGGTACCAGAGAAGGGTGTAGGCCACCGCAGGACATGGAGTGCTGGAGAATGGTACAGGGTGCAGGACATGGGTACAGGGTGCCAGAGAAGGGTGTAGATCACTGCAGCCCCTGGATGCAGGAGTAGGATGCAGAATTCAGGAAATGGGGTGTAGAACATGGATTGCAAGGTGCAGGAGAAGGGTGCAGGACATGTTGTGTAGAACTAATGACATAGGGTACAGGGTACCGGAGAAGGGTGCAGGATAGGACATGGTGTGAAGGGGAAGGGTACAGTGATCAAAATGCAGGACATTTGATGCAGAACACAGGACAATATGTGCATGACATGGGGTATAGAACGCAGGATATGGGGTGAAAGAGAAAGGTGCAGAACAGAGGACATGGGGTACAGGGTGACAGTAATACAATCCCCCTCCCCCTGTGTCCTCCTGCATGTCCTGTACATCTCCCCCAGCAGTGTGTGAGAGCAGAGTGGATGGAGAGGACATCTTGTGTACATAAAGCAGCATGTCCCTCCCTGGCTGGTCTCTTAGCTGGCTGCTTTGCAGGCTTGTCCTGGTTCCTCCTGTAAGGACTCTGTAGTCCTGTTTCTCAGCACCTTGTGGGGATCTTTGTGGCAGTGCCGAGGTGGCGCCATGTTGGAGATTCGGTCCCGCTCCTTCCTCTCTGTTCTGCCGGAGGGCTCTGCAGAGACACAGGCAGCTGTGGGTGGAAGCAGGAGCCGATGGTGACAGTAATGCGGCCGCGGAAAGGAGAAAGATGGGCAGCGGGAGCTCAGTGAGATGAGTCCTCTCATGCCGCTGTCCTGTCCAGTCCACCCCTCACTTCACAAGTCGGGTGTCATCATCTCCTCCTCCTCCCCTCACCCTCCCGCCTGGCCCCGCTCCGAGCCACATTCCTGTCTGAATAATGTGTCCGGGCTTCAGGCAGAAACATTATTCAGACCAACAGTGAGAATGGGCTGACAAGAGCCCAGGACGCCATTTCTAGTCACCATGGTGACCTGAGATTTGTCCAGCCCTGACTTATGGTGACCACAGAGACATGGAAGTTCAGCTGGTTCAGCAGGGATCGGTCACATTTCCATCCATGTGTGGTCACTGCCGGATAAAAGTCACTCCATCAGCGGCTGCAGCCAATAGCTTCATCACTGATCTGTGTATTCTGAGAGCGGAGGAGCGCCCCCCATTGTCAGAATACAATAGTGCAGCGGGGAGGATTCCCCCATCCCCCTCCAATGTGTAGATGGGGGAATCACTTCCGTTTTTTTCCTCTCATCCCGCTGGATGAACGATAAAACTGAACCATGTATGGCCAGATTTGGAAGGAAGATATATTCATCATCAACTGATCCCCGTGAAGGGGTTAATCTACATATTACCTCCTCTGCCGCCAGATCCTGCAACGTCTTCTCTCTACTTCCTATGGAACGTCCTGTACCTGACATCACTTCCTGTCTTCCATAGAGACTTCCTGTCTGGGTAGAGGTGAGATCACCATCTTGTGGAGATCAGAGGAACTGCAGCCCTAAGAACCATCTCGTAGTGTGAACATCCTTATAGATGGGTCATCTCCACTCCCACCAAGGGGGATAGAAATATATTACTGCTCGGGGGGGGAGACATTTTGGCCCCTTTGATTTTGCAGTAAAATTGATGTCAGATTTAGTCATGTAGAACATCTGTTATATGGATACAAAGAGCCCCAGCCGAGAGTAAAGGGTGGAAATGGCTCCTGATCCCCAGATTTGGCAATTATGTCACCAATATAAATAGAATAAAACCTGCGCTATGTGTAACAACTCAAATACCTACAGAAATAACTTATACCGGACTGCTGCTGTAACAAAGGTAAGTATTCCCTTTATCAACTAGAAGAGCATTATGTGTCACAGCGCTGTCCTATTGTGTGTGCACATAAATCATCACAAATTCACTACAATATGTGGAGACATTCATATATAAAGTGCTAGGGGCTCAAATAATATGCTCTGCAGATCCACTGCTTCCACTTTACACCAAATTCATTGATCTTATGGTGTTTATCTATAAATTATGTAAACCGAATAATGTGCAAATTCATAAATAACATAAAGTGCTTTGTGCTCAAGATGCTATTCCCTGCAGATCCACTGCTTCCACTTTACACCTACTTCTTTAATCACATAATATTTTCTGCTATATTAAATAAACTAAAACTCTGTGCAAATTCATTCAACATGCAATATTTTGTACTCAATTTAGTGTAGCACTAACCCCCGAAGGAGCTGCTGGTTATTTTTGGGCTTACCGTTACCTTCTGTTCTCCTTGTGACACGTCTAGGGGATGTCCTGTGGTAGATGACCCAGTAACTTGAGACTGACAATAGATCCAGTTAAATGGATTTTATTTGCAAATGTCAACCATTGAACAGTCTTTCAACTTGGGATCAGAGGGTTGGAAAGGAAGTTCAGGTACTCTCAATGCCAAAGTCTATTAACGTTAAGGAACTTGCTTACTTTGACTGCATCCAGAGAATAGCCATTCGCAGCTGGATGAACACTCAGGTTGGACAGTCCCTCTCTCACAAGGCCTAGCAGCCAACAAGGTGCTTACTCAGAAACAAAGTCTTTATCACCGACATTGTTGCAGAAGACGTAGGGAAACTAAGCTGTAGAACACTTGTAGGTTACCTGGATCTTTCAGCCCACTTGGCGATATCCCCAAAACTGGATTCTCTCGGTTACTTCAGCCCTTCCAGGCTCTTGTTAAGAAAACCAACCTCACACGTGGTGTTCTTCTAAAGAGTCCTCCCCTGGAATGCTCGAAGTACACTGGGTCTCTCCCAGACTGGAGACAGCACCCATCCACCTCGGAATCCTTCCTCAGTTCCCTTGCCTTGGGCTAGCCAGCCCCGAGGCATCAAAGTCAGGTGGAACTACACCCCAGGCCATAGCCTTCCAGGGGGAGTGTCAGGAGGACCAGGACCATATACTCAGCACAGCATACTGGACCAGGAACCCAGAACCACGTGACGTCTGTGTCTTAAAGCGGAGGTTCACCCTAAAGTGGACCTTCCGCTCATCGGAACCCCCCCCCTCCGGCGCCACAATTGGCACCTTTCAGGGGGGAGGGGGGTGCAGATACCTGTACAGTACAGGTATCTGCACCCACTTCCGGGATAGCTCTCTGCGGAAAGGGGCGTAGATTACGCCCCTTTCCGCAAGTGCCCCGCTGCCTGCTGGGAAACACACAGATCCCAGAGGCAGCGGGGACCGTCCTTATTGCGCAGCGCGACTCGCGCATGCGCAGTAGGGAACCGGGAAATGAAGCCGAAAGGCTCCATTTCATGATTCCCATACCCAAGATGGCGGCGGCAGGACCCGAGAGACGATCTAGAGATCGGCTTCGGGTGCCGACATCGCGGGCGCGCTGGACAGGTAAGTGTCACTATTTTAAAAGTCAGCAGCTGCAGTATTTGTAGCTGCTGGCTTTTAAAAAAAAACGCGGAGTCCCGGCGGACTCCCGCTTTAAATACCCTCTCCCAGAGGGCACAGCGGGAGGGCCACTCCCACTGACCTGACTCCGAGAGGGAATAATTCAAGCACCTAACCAGACCATAGTTCCACGCCTGCCACCAGAGACAGTGTCCCCTGTGGCCAGGCTGAACATCTCACAGTCCAGTCAGACTGACACAGAAGCCAAATTTAGTCAAATAGGCCCTAACCAAACTGTAGTTGGGTAAATCTTTAACTTTGAATAACATAGCGCGTGCTCTTCAGGAGCCCGCGGCTACACAGTGTTATCTGCAAGTTCACTGTTTCCACTTTGCATTTACTTCAACATACTTATTTTTCTTTAACAAAAAAAAGTTGATAAGGTGTAAAGTTCTCGGTGCTCCAAACTGTGGCAGCTGTAGTGTAGCCACGCCTTCTTCCATCTCTTACACACGTGATGGTGAGGGCGCCCCCTTAGTGGTGCTTCCCCACTCACCAGAGCAATATGACTCCCAGCTTTTCATCTACCAGAGTCACCAACATCCTTCACACTCTCCTCACCTCCGATGGCAAAGGAACCGGATCCTCCTCGCTCACTCCTGCAAGTCGGCTGCGCTTTCTGTCAGTCTCCCTCCTAGACTCCTCTGACCGATGTTCAAGCAGGAGCTCCGCCTCTTCATAAACACTCAGAGCTCCGCCTCTTCATACACGCTCAGAGCTCAGAATCTTCATATACGCTCAGAGCTCCGCCTCTTCATACGCGCTCAGGGCTCCTCCTCTTCATACACACTCAAAGCTCCGCCTCTTCATACATACTCAGAGCCCTGCCTCTTCATACATACTCAGAGCTCCGCCTCTTCATACGCACTCAGAGCTCCGCCTCTTCATACACACTCAGGGCTCCACCTCTTCATACACACGCAGAGCTCCGCCTCTTCATACATACTCAGAGTCCTGCCTCTTTATATATAGTTAGAGCTCTGCCTCTTCATACATACTCAGAGCTCCGCCTCTCCATACGCACTCAGGGTTCAGCCTCTTCATACGCACTCAGAGCTCTGCCTCTTCATATGAACTAAGAGCTCCACCTCTTCATACACACTCAGAGCTCCGCCTCTTCATACACACTCAGAGCTCCGCCTCTTCATACACACTCAGAGCTCCTCCTCTTCATACACATTCAGGGCTCATTCGCTCACTCCTGCAAGTCTGCTGCGCTTTCTGTCAGTCTCCCTCCTAGACACCTCCGCTGTTCAAGCAGGAGCTCCGCCTCTTCATAAACACTCAGAGCTCCGCCTCTTCATACACACTCAGGCCTCCGTCTCTTCATACACACTCAGAGCTCCGCCTCTTCATATACGCTCAGAGCTCCTCCTCTTCATACAAACTCAGAGCTCCGCCTCTTCATACCCTCTCAGGGCTCCGCCTCTTCATACACACTCAGAGCTCCACCTCTTCATACACACTCAGAGCTCCTCCTCTTCATACACACTCAGGGCTTCGCCTCTTCATACACACTCAGGGCTCCGCCTCTTCATACACACGCAGAGCTCCGCCTCTCCATACACACTCAAGGCTCCGCCTCTTCATACCCACTCAGGGCTTCGCCTCTTCATACACACTCAGGGCTCCGCCTCTTCATACACACTCAGAACTCTGCCTCTTCATACACACTCAGAGCTCCGCCTCTTCATACACACTCAGGGAGGAGAAAAAGGGGAATGATATACAGTACATACACACACAGCACAAGGCCTTGTTCACACTATGAGATGTTTCTCAGGGCTGCAGTTCCTCTGAGCTCCACAAGGTGGTGATCTCACCTCTACCCAGACAGGAAGTCTCTATGGAATACAGACAGGAAGTGATGTCAGATACAGACAGGAAGTGATGTCAGGTACTGGCAGACATCCCATTTGGAAGGACGTAGAGAGAAGACATTGCTGGATCTGGCGGCAGAGGAGGTAATATGTAGATTAACCCCTCCAGGGGGATCAGATGATGATTAATGTATTTTGCTTCCAAAGCTGGTCATACATGGTTCAGTTTTATCGTTCATCCATGAGAGGAAAAACTGAAGTGATTCCCCCATCCACGCATTGGAGGGGGATGGGGGAATCCTCCCCGCTGCACTATTGTATTCTGACAATGGGGGGCGCTCCTCCGCTCTCAGAATACACAGATCAGTGGTGAAGCTATTGGCTGCAGCCGCTGATGGAGTGACTTTTATCCGGCAGTGACCACACATGGATGGAAATGTGACCGATCCCTGCTGTGCCAGCTGAATTTCCATGTATCTGTGGTCACCTTAAAGTGGAACTTCCGCTTTTCTGATTCCTCCCCCCTCCGGTGCCACAACTGGCACTTTTAAGTGGGGTGCAGATACCTTGTCTCCTGGGAAACACAGGTCCCAGGAGATAGCGGGGACCACTTACCACACGCAGCATGACTCACGCATGCTCAGTAGGGAACCGGGAAGTGAAGCCTCAGCGCTTCACTTCCTGATTCCCCCAATGAGAATGGCGGCAGAAGCACCCGAGAACCGAGCAACTACTTGGCTTCGGCTGCCGACATCGCTGGACCCTGGGACAGGTAAGTGTCCATTTATTAAAAGTCAGCAGCTGTAGTATTTGTAGCTGCTGGCTTTTAATATTTTTTTTTAGGTGGACTCCCTTTTTAAGTGACTTCCCCCCCCCCCCATCTCCTTCATTATGTATGTCATGCTGAGATAATCTCCCATTGGCTGAGCAATATTCTCATTGGTCTCTGAGCTCCTTCTTGCTATTCCTCGTCCTGCCTGTTGTTTCCTTGGAGTGATTTTCTGTGTAGTGACCCCGGCTTCATCTCTAGGATGCGCTCGTCTGTTGCTTGTCCTGACCTTTATCCTGATTCCTGGATCTCCTCCTCATCTCTCCTCCATATCTTCTTACTAGGGATGAGCCGAACACCCCCCGGCTCGGTTCGCACCAGAACTTTCGAACGGACCGAAAATTCGTACGAACTTTAGAACCCCATTGAAGTCTATGGGACTCGAACGTTCGAAATAAAAAATGCTAATTTTAATGGCTAATATGCAAGATACTGTCCTAAAAAGGGTTTGGGGACCTGGCGCCTGCCCCAGGGGACATGAGTTAATGCCTAAAATGTTTTTACAAATGTCAGTTTTGCCGGGAGCACTGATTTTAATGACGATTAAAGTGAAAAAAAATTTGAAATATTCCTTTAAATATCGTGCCTGGGGGGTGTCTATAGTATGCCTGTGAAGTGCCACGTGTTTCCTGTGTTTAGAACAGTCCCTGCACAAAATGACATTTAACGGAAATAACGTCATTTAAAACTGCTTGCGGTTTTAATGTTATATCTGGTTCCGGCAATATGGATGAAAATCAGTGGGAAAAATGGCATGGGTAGCCCTCCCTGCCCATTACCAGCCCCTTTGGGTCTTGTACGGATATTAAGGGGAACCCCGTACCCAGGCCCTATATACTCAGAACAGCAGTATACAGGCGGTACAAACAAGACAGGGACTGTGTAGGTTTGTTGTGTTAAGTTGAATCTGTTTGTAATTTTCAACTGGTACATTTTTAAACTGTAGCTCCAGTCAAAAAATCTATTTTTAAGCTTTTTGGAAAACATAGGGAAGGGTTTTCACCCCTGTATAATTTGTTTTGCCGTCCATCTTTTTTCATCTCACTTCCTGTTGTCTCCTTCCGTTTGTAAGTAGGAGACGTTTGTAAGTTGGATGTTTGAAAGTAGGGGCCTGCCCTATATTTTCTGCAGAAATGGCGGAACAAGGTGTTGGTGTTGCCACAACATTGTAAGCCCTCAAAGTGACTCTTGGTGGGCGCTGGAGCGCCCTGCTGTGAACGATTATATCAAGAATTGTAATTACATGCCATTGTTGAACAGTGGTAGAAAAATTGACCTTTGGTGGTTGTGGTGCTGGTGCCACAACACTATAAGTCCTCACAGTTACTCTGGGTGGGCACAGGAATGGGCCCTCCTGTGAAATATTATATCAAGAATTGTAATTGCATGTCCCTGTTAAACAGGGGCAGAAAAATTGGGCTGCTGGTGCTGGTGCCACGACACTGCAACCTCTCCCATATACTTTACTTAAGGTGTAGGAATGAGCCCTGCTGCAAAGCATTGCATCAAAAATTGTATTTAAACGCCCCTGTTAAACAGGGGTAGAAAAATTAGGCTGCTGGCACTGGTGCTGGTGCCATGACACTGCAATCTCTCCCATATACTCTACTTAAGGTGCAAGAATGAGCCTTGCTGCAAAGCATTGCATCAAAAATTGTAATTAAACGCCCCTGTTAAACAGGGGCAGAAAAATTGGGCTGGTGGCATCACCCAGAACCAAAAATGTTCTTCCATCATATCAGCGGAGGAGAAAGAGGATAGACAATCAACATAACAGGACAGTCACTCAGCATCAGCATAGGCAGTCTTGAAGGGATGTGATATTTAAAAAAAAAATTATTCGGTTACATCAGCTTCAGGTGCTTGGTAGCTGTGGGTGATCCAAGACTGATTCATCTTGATGAAGGTCAGTCGATCAACTGAGTCGGTGGACAGGCACACCCTGTGATCGGTAACAAAGCCACCAGCAGCACTGAAGGTGCGTTCCGAAAGAACGCTGGATGCAGGACAGGCCAGTAGCTCAATTGCATACTGTGCAAGCTCTGGCCAGTGATCCATCCTCAAGACCCAGTAAGCCAGAGGATTTTTGGTGGGAAAGGTGTCCAAGTCTGACATTGCCCCTAGGTATTCCTGCAACATGTAAATCAGACGCTGGCGATGGTTGCTGGAACCGATCATACATTGGGGCTGCGGACTAAAAAATTGTCTGAACGCATCGGTCAGACGGCTACCTTCTCCACCACTCCTTCTGACCGATGCCTCAGCAACACGTTGTCCAGGACCAGGAGTTTGTAACCTCCCAGTCTCTGGGAACGCGTTGCACAGACCTTTCTGCAAGGCCTCCCCGGAGATGTCTCATCCTCTGCTCCCTCTGCGACGGCAAGATAAGGTCGGCAACCTTACCCTTGTACCGTGGATCAAGGAGAGTGGCCAGCCAGTAATGGTCCCTCTCCTTGATCAGAAGAATACGAGGATCCTTCCGCAGGCTTTGCAGGATCAGGGAGGCCATGCAGCGTAGGTTAGCTGAGGCATTCGGTCCGGAGTCCTCGGGGTCACTAAGGACAACATGATCCGCAGCTACCTCCTCCCAGCCACGTACAAGTCCACGGGTTTCTTGGGACTGCAAATCATCCCTACAAGACTGCTGCTGATGCTGAGTGCCAGCCTCCACCTCCATGCTGACACAATCATCCTCCTCCTCCTCCTCCTCCTCCTCCTCATCCTCTTCCTGTGTGATGGGTGGCACAGCAGGAACACTGTCTGGATAAAGGGGGCCTTGAGAGGCAAGGAAGTCCTCCTCTTCCTGCCTCTGTTCTGCCTCAAGTGCCCTGTCCAATATTCCACACAGCGTATGCTCCAAGAGGTGGACAAGAGGTACAGTGACACTGATGCATGCACTGTCGCTGCTCACCATCCTTGTGGCCTCCTCAAACGGTGACAGGACAGTGCATGCATCCCTGATCATGCCCCACTGGCGTGGTGAGAAAAAAACAAGCTCCCCTGACCCTGTCCTGGTGCCGTAGTCGCACAGGTACTCATTGATGGCCCTCTGCTGCGTGTGCAGCCGCTGCAGCATGGCCAACGTTGAGTTCCACCTGGTGGGCATGTCACATATAAGGCGGTTCTTGGGCAGGTTCAAGCCTTTTTGGAGCTCAGCCAGCCGAGCACAGGCATTAAATGGTCGGCGGAAATGCACACAGACTTTCCTGGCCTGCTTCAGGACATCCTGTAAGCCCCGGTACCTGCCCAAGAACCGCTGCACCACCAGCTTAAGGAAGTGAGCCACACAGGGCGGAGAGGAGGTTGGTGCCATTGTCGCAAACCACCATTCCTGGCTTAAGCTGGCATGGCGTCAACCACCTCTCTGCCTGCCCCTGCAGAGCTGACAAAACATCTGCCCCAGTGTGGCTCCTGTCCCCCAAACAAACCAGCGCAAGCACGGCATGGCATCATTTTGCCTGCGTACTTGCGTAGCCCCTGGAACGCCTACGGAGCACCGCTGGTTCTGAGGACAGAGCACTGGAAGAGGCCATAGAGGAAGAAGAAGAGGAAGGGGTGGAGGAGAGAGGTGTGTCACAACCAATAGTAGCATTTTGGAGGTGTGGTGGCGGAACAACCTCCAACACTACTGCACCTTGTCCTGCATCCTTCCCAGCTGCCAGAAGAGTGACCCAATGGGCCGTGAAAGACAGGTAACGTCCCTGTCCATGCCTGCTGGACCATGAGTCAGCGGTAATATGCACCTTACCGCTGACTGCCCTGTCCAGCGGGGCAAGGACATTGCCTTCCACATGCCGGTAGAGAGCCGGAATCGCCTTCCGTGAGAAAAAGTGGCGTTTGGGGACCTGCCACTGAGGAACCGCACATTGTACAAACTCACGGAAGGGGGCCAAGTCTACCAACTGAAAAGGCAGCAGTTGAAGTGCTAGCAATTTAGCCAAGCTAGCATTCAACCGCTGGGCATGTGGATGGCTGGGAGTGAACTTCTTTCGCCGGTCCAGCAGCTGGGGCAGGGACATTTGCCTGCTATAATCGGACGTGGGTGTACTGCTAGCAGAGTGCCCGGAAGCACTTGGCTTTGACACACCTAATTCTACACCTTCATTCCTCTCAGAGCAGGTTTCAGAGAGGACTGAAGGTCTAGTGGGGTTGGAGATCCCAGCTGATGAGGAGCAAGGAGAGGTCCGCTTTGTTCTTTGGTGTGGGTCTTTGAGGTACGCTTGCCAACGAGCTGCATGGCAGGTCAACATATGTCTGGTCAAGCATGTGGTGCCCAAGCGGCTGATGTTTTGGCCAAGCGAAATACGCTTGAGACATATGTTGCAAATAGCAGCGGTGCGATCTGATGCACTCCTCTCAAAAAAGGCCCACACCAAAGAACTTTTAGAATAACGTGCAGAGGCAGCGCCCTGCACAGGCATAGCTCTGCGGTGTGATTCAGTCGGTGTGCGGCCCCTAAGCTGGCCCCCAGAGGGCATCCTGCCTCCTTGGACATGTGCCTCCTCCTCCTCCTCTCTCCTACCAGGCACCCACGTGGAGTCAGTACCCTCATCGTCCCCTCCCTCTTCATCGCTGTAGCAAACCTGGCAGTATGCTGCAGCTTGTGGAACATGACTGCCAGATTGCTGTCCTTCTTGAGCATCCCCTCTCTCTGCGCTCATGCTACTGCCTTCCTCTAGCTGAGTATCATCATCAGAGCCTACAAAACACTGGGCATCCTCCTGGAGCATGTACCCAACACTGTGCTCAAAGAGTTCAGGAGACTCCTCAGGAGGACGTGGTGGGTCTAGGGAAGGAGTCACTGATGATGACATTAAGAGGAGGGAGCTGCTTTGCTAGTACCCTGAGCCTGGGTGAGAGAAGATGAGGAGGATAAAGAGGGCTTGGTCATCCACTCTACCAAGTCTTCGGCATGTTGCGCCTCAACATGTCCAGCTGCCGAAAAGAAGGACAAGCGTGTCCCATGGCCACGTGCTGATGATGACGATGCACCGTGTCCATGACCAGCACTGTTGTCTCTAGACACAGAGCCTGCTTGCCCACTTTAATCAGCTTGCGCCTGTCTGCCTCTCCTTGCTGGCCTTCCAGACATGGTAATGGCCTGAAGGGAGATGGGAAAACTAGCAATTGGGTAGTGTATATTGTGCTGGAGGCACACACAACACCCACTAAATCCTGCAGATGGCAGATGGCTCAATTAGAGAAGAGCTATGTAGGTGGATATAACGGTGTATTCTACGATCAGGGCACGCAGACAGCATGCACAATCTCCTACAACTGACTGCAAGCTCTATTTAAAAAGAGCAAGATGGCTAGTTATATAGGTGGATATAGCGGTGTATTCTGCGGTTAGGGCACGCAGGCAGCACGCACAATCTCCTACAACTGACTGCAAGCTCTATTTAAAAAGAGCAAGATAGCTAGCTATATAGGTGGATATAGCGGTGTATTCTGTGGTCAGGGCATGCAGACAGCACGCACAATCTCCTACAACTGACTGCAAGCTCTATTTAAAAAGAGCAAGATAGCTAGCTATATAGGTGGATATAGCGGTGTATTCTGTGGTCAGGGCACGTAGACAGCACCCACAATCTCCTACAAATGACTGCAAGCTCTATTTAAAAAGAGCAAGATAGCTTGCTATATAGGTGGATATAGCCGTGTATTCTGCGGTCAGGGCATGCAGACAGCACGCACAATCTCCTACAACTGACTGCAAGCTCTATTTAAAAAGAGCAAGATAGCTAGCTATATAGGTGGATATAGCGGTGTATTCTGTGCGTGCTGTCTGCATGCCCTGACCGCAGAATACACCGATATATCCACCTATATAGCAAAATATCTTGCTCTTTTTAAATAGAGCTTGCAGTCATTTGTAGGAGATTATGGGTGCTGTCTGCGTGCCCTGACCGCAGAATACACCGCTATATCCACCTATATAGCTAGCTTTCTTGCTCTTTTTAAATAGAGCTTGCAGTCAGTTGTAGGAGATTGTGCGTGCTGTCTGCTTGCCCTGACCGCAATCTCCTACAACTGACTGCAAGCTCTATTTAAAAAGAGCAAGATAGCTAGCTATATAGGTGGATATAGCGGTGTATTCTGCGGTCAGGGCACGCAGACAACAACCACTACAGAAGAGCAAGAACGAAAAATCGGCCGATAATGAATGGTGTATACTATGTTGAAGGTACACAGAACACCCAATAACTCCTACAGACGCCAACACACTACACAAGGCCACCGCGCTGGCGGCCTTATATAGTGTGGGGCGTGTACTACACAGCCTGAGCTATGATTGGCCACAGGCATCCTGCCTGTGGCCAATCATGGCTCTCCTCGCTGCTGGCACTGTGATTGGCCAAGCATGCGGGGTCACAGTGCATGCTTGGCCAATCATGAGCCAGCAATGCACTGCGATGGCGCAGTGCATTGTGGGCCGTGAGCTCCACGCGAATTAGTCGCGAACGGCCCATAACGTTCGGTATTCGCTGAACGGGCGAACAGCCGATGTTCGCGTCAAACGTATGTTCGACTCGAACACGAAGCTCATCCCTACCTCTTACACAGCTTTTCGCTACACCTGCAGTGATCCTGGGGGGGTGGAAACTTGGCACCAGCACTCAGCAAAATCCATCCCCACCATTAGGAGCTCTGGAGAAAATTGTCTGCTATTTACACTCCGTTCCTCCGCATGTCACCTGATCACATGAGAGCTTACTTTCACAGGTTCCTGACAGATTTCTGTATGGTAAAGGTCAAAGTTCACTCTTCAGTTTAGGAGTGGTAGGACACACCCAGGAACAATGAATTGATTTCCATGGGAGCCTCATATAGAGGACCCCTCAAACGCCTTATCCAAATGTCCCTCCGTCCAGAGTCTATATGTCCTATGACATCACACTGACCTCACAGCCTCTCCTCCCAATGTCCCTCCAATCAGAGTCAGGGTTTCCTATGACATCACACTGACCTATCAGCTCCTTCTTCCAAAGTCCCTCCATCTTGTTTTGTTTTCTGATGCTCTTAAGATGTGAGCGGACCCTTGGCATCCTCACTAACAAAGTTTTTTTTGATTGAAAATGTATACTTTATTTTACAAAAAAATATACAAAAAACAAATACTTTGAACAGGGTACATTCCACGCTGTACTGCGACACAGCTCATAAATGCACTACATAACAATACAGTTCCAAGCATACAAATAAATTACATTCATCCTGCGGTATGATGCCTGATGTGTTGCGCAGAGTAATAATACCCCGAAACATCACATCATGCATGACGCCGCATTACCCTGAAAGCATTACAGAAAACATGTCAGAAAAATCAGGTCATACTGTCATAGTCAAAGTCAAATGGCATTTCAATAAGCAACAGGTGTGATGGGGGGGGGGGGGGGTGGAGAAGGTGGGGTAGGGAGGGGAAAAAGTTCATAGGCCCGAAGCTTTATTGAACTGCCAAAGGATACATAGTGGTGGGGGGGGAGGGGAAATCTTCAGACCTCCTCTTCCTCCTTTAAAGTCCATCAGGTGATAGTCTCTGAGCAGACTGTGAATCAGTCTGTGACAGTCCTCGATGGACATCCTCTCCCTCTGGTGGATGAGGCGCTTTCTGGCACACCAAACAGCGTCCTTAAAGCAACACAGCACCCGCCAGGCACTGTCAATGTCCTCCTGTGAATGGGTTCCACAAAAGAGTCCGTTCAACACACCAAAGTGTGTGATAGCAGTCTGTGCATCAAAGTCTTTGAGGTCAGGTTCCAGAGCCCTCAACAGGCCCTGTACAAAGGGACACTCCCAGAAAACATGCAGAACAGTTTCCTCCTGGATGATGCAAAAGGGGCAGTGTCTGTATCTGCACAGGTTTCTGGCATGCATGAATGTCCTGAGTGGCAACCCCCCTTGGATTGCCATCCATGCCAGATCTTTGTGCCTGTTGGTGTGTCTCTTTGAAGAAGCATTCCTCCAGACCACTTTGCAAGTGGCTGAAGGGAGGCCTGGAACAGTCTCAACAATATCCGATGCTCTAATCAACTTGTGGATAGTTTTTGGCTTTCACAAGTCGGGCTTCACTCCATGTAGCCCCAGCTCCTTGATAAACTTGAAAGTGTCCAAGTAGTACCAAGGAGTGTCCCAGTTGTAGAGGATGGAGCTGTCCCATTTGTCCCATCCAAGGGACCTCCAAAGAGGCAGAAGGAAAAAACGGGACATGGAGTTACCACCAGAGTCTACAGTTCTGTCCACCAAAGTTCTGCAGATGCAGTTACAGGCAAAGAACACCCTCAGTAGAGTGGTGATGTCAGGCACGCCCTTACCGCCCTCGAGGGGTTCTTTGAACATAACCGGCCGCTTTACTCTGTCCATTTTGGAGCTCCAGGTGAAGTGAAACACCGCCATGGTGATGGCCTTGCAGGTGTTAACCCGGGGGGGCCAGGCCTGGGCGAGGTACTGCAACACAGGGAGGTTCTCGCTGCGGAGTACCAGTGTTTTACCTTCAATGGTGAGTTCTCGGAGGCTCCAAAGTCCAAACTTTTGTCGCATTTTAGACAGTCTTTCTTCCCAGGACTTCAGGGCTGCACCGCCTGCTCCAAACCAGACTCCGAGAATTTTGATGAAGTCTGCTTTGATGCTGAAGGGCATGGGTGCAGAAGAAGGCAGGAACCACTTTCCGAAGAGCATGACTTCCTGCAGTTGACCTTTGCCCCTGAAGCTTGGCTGAAGTCCTCACAGGTCTGGGCGAGTGTGTCGATGGAGTGCCGGTCGGCACAGAACACTGTCACATCATCCATGTAGAGTGAGCACTTGACCTCCCGTCTGTCCGGTCCTGGTGCGGTGATCCCTCTGATCTCTAGGTTCCGCCTGATGCTTCGGGCGAAGAGCCCTATACAACAGACAACAGAGGTGAGAGAGGGCAGCCTTGTCTGACCCCAGACAACACTGAAAAGGGGTCAGTTTTCCAACCGTTCACCAAGACCACACTACAGATATCGTTGTAAATTACATTTACATACGAACAAAACATTTCCCCAAGACCAAACCTGCGCAGAGTGCTGCACATAAACTCATGAGAGACACGGTCAAAGGCCTTCTCTTGGTCAAGACTGACCAGGGCCGCATGTACACGGCGGCCATGAATGTACTGGACCGTGTCCCGGACAAGCGCAAGGCTGTCCGCAATCCTGCGACCAGGAATGCCACAAGTCTGATCCAGGTGGATGATCTGTCCGAGGACAGACTTCAGCCTGTTGGCCAGAACTTTGGCGAGGATTTTGTAGTCCACGTTCAGAAGAGAGATCGTACGCCAGTTTTTCAGGTCCGATCTCTCCCCTTTGCGCTTATACAAAATCGTGATCACCCCCTCCCTCAGTGTCGGAGGCATTCTGCCCTCCACCACCATCTCCTCGTAAAGCTCGAGCAGGTCCGGGCCCACGAGATCCCACAGCGTTACATAAAGTTCAACTGGGAGACCATCGCAGCCCGGGGTCTTGCCCCGCCTAAAGGATTTAGCGGCAGAGTACAGCTCCTCCAACACCAAGGGGGTGTTGATGGCCGATGAACCTGCAGGATCAATTGGGTTAGAGATACCTGACAGGAACCTGTAGGCTGCCTGTGTGTCTGTTGTTTTCGGGGAGTAGAGGTTGGTGTAGTAGTCGCTGACCACTTGCATCACAGCCTCTTTTTCCCTTCTGGAGTGTTTCGGTCTCGTCACAAAGCTCTGACAAGGGTGTGTGTCCTGAGTGGAGTTTCCTGAAAAAGAAAGAGTTACACTTCTCACCTTTCTCAAGATTCTCCACCTTGGCAAGGGAAGAAAATGTGCCTGGATTCTTCCTCAAAGTGCCCTTTCAGGCTCTTCTTGGTGTCCTCCAGGTCCTGCCTAACGTCCCAGCCACAGTGATGAAGGTCCTGCAGGGACTGCTACTGACGTTGCAGTCTCCTGAGTTCCCTCTTCCTGGCACACACTTGCTGGCGTCCCCTTGCCTGAAAACAGCTGCACAGCTTGACTTTCCAAACTCCCACCAGTCACTTACCCTTCCGAAGAATCGCTTTTCCTCTGTCCAGGTGGCATAGGCCTCCCGGAGTTCCCCCATCAATTCCTCATTTTCCAGCAGGGTACTATTCAGCTTCCAGGAGCCTGGTCCGTGGGCAAAGCCCTCGCCTAGGTCACCCCAAAAGTGAATAGCCCTGTGGTCAGAGAAAAAGCAGGGGATCATAGAGAAATCGTGATGCTTGACTGCTCTTGAAGTGAGCATGAAGTCGATCCTGGAATGCACCAATCCATCGGGTCGGCACCATGAGTAGTTCACGGTACCCTTCCCTATGGATCCCATGGCGTCCTGCAAGGAAGCCTCCGAGATCATCTCCCTGAGCAGCCTAGATGTAGTATCAAGTTTTGCGTACATGCTGGAGCTGCGCCCATCCTCTTCTATCGGACAGTTAAAATCACCGCCGTTTACTACTGCCCTGGTGGTGACGAGTTGGGTCCGCAGGGTCTGGAAAAGTTCCAGCCACTCATTCTTATCTGGGGGGACGTACACGTTGATGAGCCAAACTGGCTCTCCCACCCATGATCCTTCTATGACCAGAAGACGGCCACAGACTAGCCCATGGATGGAGTCAACCGTGAAGCGCCCACCCCTGACAAGAATAGCTACCCCTGCAGACTTACAATCACCACCCCCGGACCAGTAGGAGGGACCAAGGGTCCACTGGGAGGTCAGATGTGTGTACCTCCTCAGAGGAGGAAGTGCACGCTCCTGGAGAATGTAGACATCACTCTCCCCCCTCATCCTCCTCCCCCGCCGACTCGAGGTCCTCCACTATTGGCTCTGGTCCATCGCTGTCGCACTGGTCCCCATTGGGCATTTTAGTGGAGGTGGCGGGTTCCTCTGCTGTTGGACTTCTAGGCTTCCGTTTCCGGCTTCCTGAGGGTCCACTGGTGGGGGTGGAAGGGAGGGCGGGGAAGTCCTCCAGGGAGGACAGGTGCGGGATGGATGGGGGAGGGGTGGGGGTCTCCTCCAGCACAGAGGTGGTGGGTGGGGGTGTGCTGGAGACAGGGGTTGGGGCAGGGGGGCTGGGGCCTGGGCAGGGGAGGGGGTCTGGGCTGGGGCCTGGGCAGGGGCGGGGGTAGGGGTGGTGGGCTTACCAGTGGTCTTCCGAGGTTCCTTTGCTTTTTCCGGCTGCTTCCTCCCGGTGCTGGCGGATGGTTTGCCCTGGATCAGGGCTCCAGCATAAGACCGGGTCCTCTTGGGGCAGTGTTTAAACACATGATAGGCCGCTCTGCAGAGGTTGCAGGCTTTGGACCTTGGACAATCCTTGGTCTCGTGGCCTGTGACCCTACAGAACCTGCAAGCAAGCTCTGTGCAATCCTTACCCATATGTCCGGTGTGGCTACACCTGTTACAGGTGTAGGGTATCCTGGGGTAGTAAAGGATTCCTGCGGAGATGCCCAGGGAGAAGCACAGCTGCAGATGTTGGATGTCCCCCGAAGGGTCCTTCCTGAACTTGCAGAGCACCGATCACTTACCTATCCAGAAGCTGTTGGCATCAAGGATTCGGACAGGGTCCTTCACCACAGTGCAAAACCTCTGGAGGTAAGTGGCTATGTCCTTACCTAGGGTATGGGGGCTCCTCATGGCCACCGTCACCTACTTTTTCGTCCCGTGTTATGGGGCAGTTCGCCGCAAACTTCCAGAAAGAGGATTCAGGAGCACTCGTCTTCACCATCTCCCAGTACCTTCTGCAGACCTGGAACGACACAAAAGTTATAAAGAAAATACCTTTTGTGAAGGCCTGCACCGAAAGTGTTTCCACTTTGCTAAACCCCTTCTCCAGTATCATCTTCTTTCCGAAGATCTCCGGGATCATGTCGGGGACTCTTCCGTCCACCTCCCTCAGCTGCAGCACAACCGTCTGCTTCATCCAAGGCTCTAGGGTAGGGAGCCCGTCTGCAGGCAAGCATGGCTTGGCTGGTTTCGGCTGGCTGACGCCGGCCAAGGTGGGGGTGGAGGTTGAGGCAGCGACATTCTCGGGGGCCTCAGAAGAAGTGGCTGGAGCGGGGTTCCACTTGTTCTTTCCGTTCTCCTTTTCGCTCTTCCCCATCGTCTCAGAGATGGAAGTCGCTTTAGGTGTTCTTAGGCGGCTTCCTTCTGGTTCCTCAACGTCTTCGCTCTTTTTTGTAGCCTTTACAAAGGCTCTAGCATCTACTGCCCGGAGGTAGTAATGTGGAGAGGGGGGGAGGAGGGAAGACTGCAATCTCGTTCCTTGTGGGGGCTAAGCTTCTAGCCCAATAGCAGCAAGTAGGTGAAGCTGAATTTAATCAACAATCTTACAAGGCCGAGCAGAGGGTACCCCACAAGGACCTAATGGCTTGGATAGATACAAGTGGTTCTCATTGTCCTAGCTGTGAAGCAGAGACACTCCTAAAGGCTATAGTCGATACTACACTTGATCTTAGCCAAAAGGCTGAGTAGCGAAACTGTTGGTCCTGTGTTGTATGTAATGATGACAGAATGCCTGCAACAAGCTTTGAACCTGCTTAGTATGGGGGCCCTGTGTTATACCTTAGTGTGAAATGGGGCTTTAATAAAATGAAGACCTGAATGGTGAGGTGAGGAGTATTCTGGGAATATCATTTGATTTTACTATTTGTGTTCAGATCTAGAGTTTACCTTCTGTTCAGTCTGGGGATCATATGACCATCACATTGCCTCCACCTCCTTCCCTGATAGAATAGAGAAATAAAAAGAAGATTCTAGAAGTCACCAGAGAGGGATCATGGATGAGAGGTGAGCGGTGCTGGGAATTCTGGGACATTATCCAGTAACAGACAAGGGATGTGTCTTGATGGTGACTCTATCATTGTGTGTCAGGTTCCTATAAGGTGTCAGGATGTCACTATTTCTCCATGGAGGAGTGGGAGTATTTAGAAGGACACAAGGCTCTCTACAAGGACGTCATGATGGACAATCAGCCACCCCTCACATCACCGGGTAAGAGGAGACTTTATTGTAAAGGAGAGAGCAGCACGGAGGGTCCACCTAGATCCCCCATCATCTGATAAACACATAGAAACAATGTATTCAGTCAGTGTGTGTGTTTCCTTCAGATGGATCCAGTAATGGGAACCCACCAGAGAGATGTCCCCGTCCTCTGTATTCCCAGGATTCCACACAGGAAGGTCACACCATCCCTCACCATCATCAGGTAGATGAGGAACAATCACTGATAGTATCATTGGGATCTGTATATTATCTGCATTGTTACCATTGATGTCATTTTTATTATATATTCAGAGTGGAAACCTGAGAGATTCTAAAGTTGAGGTTAAAGAAGAGATAAAAGAGGAGGATGATGAGGATGGGGTGATGGAGAAGTCAGAGTTTTTAAAAGAACACAAATATCTGTACCAGGACACCATGGTGGAGTCATCCAACTACAGAAACCCACCAGAGAGATGTCCCCGTCCTCTATATTCCAGAGATTCTACAGAGGAAGATCACACCATCCCTCACCATCATCGGGTAGATGATTGACAATTATTGGTAGTTCTGATTTATACACAGCATGTTTGTTACAATGAATGTTTTATTATATATTCAGAGTGGAAACATTGGGGATGATAATATTGATGTTAAAGAAGAGTATAAAGAGGAGGATGAGAAGTATGGAGTTATGGTGTTTTCAGAAGGACACAATGATATGATGGAGCCACCTAATACCAAGAATCCACCAGAGAGATGTCCCCATCCTCTGTATTCCCGGGATTCCACAAAGGAAGATCACACCATCCCTCACCATCATCAGGTAGACAATTGAAAATTATTGGTAGCTATGATTTATACACAGCATGTTTGTTACAATTAATGCTTTATTATATATTCAGAGTGGAAACCTCGGGGATGATAATATTGATGTTAAAGAGGAGTACGGAGTGAAGGAGCTGCCTAATGCCAGGAACCCACCAGAGATATTGCCCCGTCCTCTGTATTCCTGGGATTCTACAGAAGATCACACCATCCCTCAGTATTGCAAGGTTGGTGGGACAGAGCATCTAGAACATGGACTTGTGGAAACAATGTTTGGATTTTATATGTGATGTCACAATAATAAAGCTTATATTTTACAGATGATATTCTCTCTCATTTTCTTGCTCTAGAGTGGAGATCCAATCGATATAGAATTTGAGGTGAAAACAGAAGAAGAAGAGATGTATGTGAGGGATGATCAGCAGTCTATGGAGGAGAATGGAATAATGGGGACGTTTATAGAGGAGGACACTCCTGCAGAGATCAGCACAGGTGGGTCATTAACACTAAATACATTCCTCCACGCATACTGCTCACTGATTGGTCCAGAGTAGAGCGGGGACTGGGTGATATCAGCCTGTAATACCCTGGTCACTTTCCTGAGCTGTGTTCCCCATCCTGTATTCCTGTATTTCTCTTGGATAATCTTATTTCTCTGTGCTATAGACACAATGTATGTATCTAGACTGGATTTATGGATATTCTGGGGTTCAGCTGGCAGCAAAATGTTCATTTTCACAATAGATGTTACTAGACCTAGGCACCTGAGGTGCTTTGGGTCTTCTGCCCCATACTCGGGTTTGGCAAGATCTGACAGAACAATTCTCCCAGGATTACTTGCCTGTGCCGGTGGAGGGATATGTCTGTATAGTCTCAGAGCCAAGTCACTGAGTGCAGTCTCAGGAGATGGGAGGCAGCGGTCTGGGACCTCTGCAATTTGTCTCATTTAAACATTTAAGCTCCCACTGAATACCAATATTATGAGTTCTGACCCTTACACTATATACATTTTATTGTACATTACATACTCCTGACCCCTGCACTATATATTCTATGTTGTACATTACATTATTCTGATACTATAAAATCCTAACTGTTATATACTATATAATAAGTTGTATATTACATTGGCCTTTCCTCTTTTGCACCCATTTCCTACCAGCTGGACAATTTATATCTGATGATTTGATTGGAGCACAGACTTCTACATGTTGATAATAATGTGATGACATTCTCAAACTTTGGAACCTTAAACAGAAAGTGATAATGAGAGAGGAGTCAATAACCCAGTGATGGTGGTCTTCAGGATCAGTCCAGCCTTCATCTTGGTTGTTCTCCCCCCATCCTCACTCTCTGACCCCTGGTGGGGCTCGGCCTCTCTGTTATTCATGACTAAATCATGGACTAAATAAGGAAGTGCAGGACTTCTTGTGTGGGAAGATGGCAATGCGTGATAGAGGGGTTGGGGACACTCCTATAATCCCCTCATCACTGTCACTCCTATAAAAGACAGTTCTCATTGTTTCCTCACTCTCTAAGGTCCATAAATAAAGAAATGAACTGGTAGGGGATTCAGAGATGTAGGGCTGAAACAACTAATTGTCATAATCGATTATGAAAATAGTTTTCAATTATTGCCATAAACAATTCATTGGTCAGTCGATTAATTGGCCTGCATACAGAATCCGTTATTTCTTTACATATCAGAAAATACATGTCAGTAAATGAGTGAGGAGCAATGCCTTATGGGACATGTAGTCCTGGGCAAGAGAAGGAAGCAAGTTATTCTAAAGGCAGAACTTTACCATCCTATAGGGGAACTCTATACTATACTTTGTGGCTTCCTATAGGGGAACTCTATACTATACTTTGTAGATTCCTATAGGGGAAATCTATATTATACTTAGTAGTTTCCTATAGGGGAACTCTATACTATACTTTGAGATTCCTATAGAGGCGCTCTGAAGGCAGGAGGAGCCAGAAGTGGGTGGGTGTAGAAGAGGAGAATTAGGGCTGCTCTGTGCAAAACCATTACACAGAGTAGGTTAGTATGACAAGTTTGTTTGGAAAAAAAAAGAAATCCAACATTTACAATGACTTTAAGGTCTCTGTGCAGGGAAGATCAGCATCTGACCCCAGAGAAGGTGGTGGCTGATAGACTGGAGGTAATAGAAGGCATTAATATTACATAATGTAAACGTTTACCAGTGTTGTGCATTATATTTAAAATTATTATAGCCATGAAAAAAAAGTCCCCCCACCCCTCATATATCTTTATGTGTGACTCCGAGGTAAAATCCCCATATATCCTACTTTTGGGTATATTTATTATTATTATATATGACGGGGCTCGACAAATCCCAGGCTCCAGGTCGCCGTTGCGACTAGAAATTGTGCCCTGGCGCCTGGGTTTTTGTCACTGACAGGTGCCTCTGCTACAGGGCTGGCTGTGGGTTCTTGGCCGGGAAAGTGGAGGCCCTCCAGACACAGAGCACTGTCTGGTAGTCGGGATGGAGCAGGAAGAGAGCGGCTCAGCAGCCGCTGACTTCCTCCTCCCTTCTCCACACACTGTTGGCAGAGCAGCACCACAGTGTGTGAAACTGAGAGGAGCTGTCAAAATTGAGGCTGGATGTTGGGGTGGGCGGTACCCAGCTTTCGAGCACCAGCCAATGGAATGGGAACATGGGTGGGCCGATACGCGTATGTGGCCCACCCCTTTCTTAAGCAGCCCAATCATTGGCTGAGTAGCTGCTGGGTCCCGCCCACCTCTGACATCAAACTGAATTTGTCAGCTTCTCTCTCTCCATACAGTTTCACACGCTGCAGCACTGCAGAGAGCAATCCGTTTCACAGTTACACTATCGGCTGTGAAACCTGCCAGTGCCACCTGCCAGTACAATCCAGTGCCACCTGCCAATGCCTGTTAGTGCCACCTGCCAATGCCATCTGCCAGTGACACCTGCCAGTGCAACCCAGTGCCACCTGCCAATGACAGCGCCACCAGTGCAATCTAGTGCCACTTGCCAATCAGTCCCAACCTGTGCCAGTGCCACGGGCCATCCAGTGCCACCTGCCAGTGCCATCCAGTGCCACCTGCCAGTTCCATCCAGTACCTCCTGCCAATGCCAGTTAGTGCCACCTGCCAATGCCAGTTAGTGCCACCTGCCAATGCCAGTTAGTGCTACCTGCCAGTGTCATCCAGTGCCACCTGCCAATGCCACCTGCCAGTGCCAACCAGTGCAATCCAGTGCCACTTGCCAATCAGTGCCAACCTGTGCCACTTGTCAGTGCCACCTGCCAGTGCCATGTGCCAACCATTGCCAGTGCCATCTTCCTGTGCCACCTGCCAGTGCAAGTTAGTGCCACTTGCCAATGCCAGTTAGTGCCACCTACCAGTGCCACCTGCCAGTGCCAAGCAGTGCCATCCAGTGGCACCTGCCAGTGCAATCCAGTGCCATCTGCCAATGCCAGTTAGTGCCACCTGCCAGTGCCACTTGCCAGTGCCATCTGCCAGTGCAATCCAGTGCCACCTGCCAGTTAGTGACACCTTCAGTGCCAACCAGTGTCACCTGCCAGTGCCAACCAGTGCAATCCAGTGCCACTTGCCAATCAGTGCAAACCTGTGCCACTTGCCAGTGCAACGTACCAACCATTGCCACCTGCCAGTGCAATCCAGTGCCACCTGCCAATGCCAGTTAGTGCCACCTGCCAGTGCCAATCACTGCCAATCTGTGCCACTTGTCAGTGCCATCTGCCAGTGCAACTTGCAAACCAGTGCCACCTGCCAGTGCCATCTTCCATTGCCACCTGCCAGTGCAAGTTAGTACCACCTGCCAATGCCATCTGCCAGTGCCACGTGCTAGTGCCAAGCAGTGCCACCTGCCAGTGCCCAGCATTGCCATCTAGTGGCACCTGTCAGTGCCAGTTAGTGCCACCTGCCAATACCAGTTAATGCCACCTGCCAATTCCACCTGCCAGTTAGTGCCACCTTCCAGTGCCATCCCGTGCCACCTGCCAGTATTTTCCTTTTTTCTCTTGGCATCAGGCATGAGCAATTCTTATTGCCCTATGCCCCAGACATGCAGTTTTGGGTGCTGGGCAGAGGATTTAAATAACTGGCTCCTAACTTTTTCAGCTGGCTCCTAGATTCTAAGCAAATTTGTCATGCCTTGATATATGATGTAAGATATATTACTTTCACTATTTCGCTTTATAAATGAATCCCTTATAGTAGTGATTATCTACTGTTTTTGTACAATAAATGTTTATTTTTTTTCCCCGTAATCTTTCAGGACGGCTTACAGAGAGAGAGTCTCCTCCCACCTAGTACAGGAAACACATGATCCACATTATAAAAGACCACCCATAGGCCATGGCCCCTCAGTGTTATGTGTTTCCTCCGACCAGACAGGAACTTCAAGCAAGTTGTTTGTTATTTTGTCTGGCCTACGTGCTAGGTAGCAGGGGCATCTCAGCGGCCAGGTCCCTCTTACAGGGGCAGTGCTTCTGGAGAGCCGGTTGGCTTTGGGTTATCCTGAGCCCCTCTCATCTCCCTGTTGGTTGTACTTTCAGTGTAAGGTGCCTTCTTTTGGTGCAGGAGGATATGTGCTCAGATGAGTTCATCCCTGGTGGTAGTGTTTGCCGACCGCAGGCTGGTCTCTCATAGCAGGGGGTAGCCTGCTTCTCCCAGGTCATTCCCGCTTCATTCCTGCCAATTTTGGAGCATAGGGAGCTTGGTAAGCCCGTCTCCATGCTGGCATCCTCGTGTGGCCAAATCCATCTCACAGGCAGGAAGTGGTGCAGTCGCCGGAAGTCATGTGGTGGCCATCCTGGTACACCCGCAGGAGAAACCCAGCCTGTACCGAGGAGAGGAAGGCGGGCACGCTATCCACAGGGACGGCACCAGATCCACAGCGCCATCCCAGGTCCTTCATGCCAGTATAAATAAAGGGCACTGGCAGAAGATGGCGCTGGGTTGCTTCCTGGACGGTGGACATGGAAGAGCAGGGGACTGCGGATGCAGGTCTGGAGGCACCATCACTTGACTTTGACCCTAATGTAAGAAAAGGGTGGCTAGGGTGCTTCTATCTTCTTTTCTTACCCTCCTGTGGTGGGGGCACTGGGGGATTGTGTGGGCCTTTTTGTAGGTGCATTGGTGTAGCCTCCCTCTAGTAGAAGGTTGAGTCACATATAGCATCAAAGGTCCTGGTGGTGGGTGTTTGTGTTAAAAATTCTAAGGCAGGAATTTTTTGCTATGCACCAGGGTGTTTTCTTTCCATTCAGTTTGTACTTCAGTTGAAGTAACACTGGTTTGGTTATTTCCAGGATGAAAAGACCAAAGAAAGCAAGACAGATGCCCAGTCTGTACTAAAAAAATGCTCTCTGGTTGTAAAAAAAGACATATGTTAAGATTGCATTGAAAACCTGGTCAAGAACCAAACAACCCCGCTATTCAAAAATGTCATGGATTCAATGAAAAAGTAGATGATGCAGACTCTAAAATCATTCAAACCACGTGCACAGGATTCCGGGGAAGATCTCATCCCCAGTAAATCCAATAACAGCGCTAGATTCCGATAACCCCTTTTATCAGGCAGGTGACCCCTGATCGAGGGCTGGAGGAGAGCACAGAGTCAGCTTCAGACTCGGATGAAGGGGGTTTTAAAGAGGACAAGCCAAATAAAACCCAAAGATTCCTGTTTCCCTCAGAGGAGACAGATGAGTTATTAACCACTTCAGCCTCGGACCAATAAACACCTTAAGGACCAGAGGTCTTTTTCCAATTTCGCACTGCGCTGCTTTAACTGGTAATTGTGCGGTCATGCAATATTGCACCCAAAGGAAATTTGCGTCCTTTTCTTCCCACAAATAGAGCTTTCTTTTGATGGTATTTGATTGCCTCTGCGATTTTTATTTTTTGCGATATAAATGGAAAAAGAGCGAAAATTTTGAAAAAAAAAAGATATTTTCTTCTTTTTGTTATAAGAAAAATCGAATAAACTAAATTCTAGTCATACATTGAGGGCAAAATTTATTCAGCCACATGTCTTTAGTAAAAAAAATGTCAATAAGCGTATATTTTTTGGTTTGCGCAAAAGTTATAGCGTCTACCAACTAGAGTACATTTTCTGGAATTTACACATCTTTTAATTTATGACTGCCTATCTCATTTCTTGAGGTGCTAAAATGGGAGGGCAGTACAAACCCCCCCAAATGACCCCATTTTGGAAAGTAGACACCCCGAGCTATTTGCTGAGGGCCATGTTGAGATCATTGAATATTTTTTTTTTTGTCCCAAGGGATTGAATAATGACAAAAAAAAAAATATTTTTTTTTTAACAAAAAGTTGTCACTAAATGATATATTGATCACACATGCCATGGTTATATGTGGAATTGCACCCCAAAATATATTCCGCTACTTCTCCCGAGTATGGGGATACCACATGTGTGGGACTTTTTGGGAGCCTAGCCGCGTACGGGACCCCGAAATCCAAGCACCGCCTTCAGGATTTCTATGGGCATACATTTTTTATTTTACTCCTCACTACCTATCACTACCTATCACAGTTTTGAAGGCCATAAAATGCCAAGATGGCACAAAACCCCCCTAAATGACCCCATTTTGGAAAGTAGACACCCCAAGCTATTTGCTGAGGGCCATGTTGAGACCATTGAATATTTTTTTTTTGTCCCAAGGGATTGAATAATGACAAAAAATAAAAATTTTTTTTTTTTTTACAAAAAGTTGTCACTAAATGATATATTGCTCACACATGCCATGGTTATATGTGGAATTGCACCCCAAAATATATTCCGCTACTTCTCCCGAATATGGGGATACCACATGTGTGGGACTTTTTGGGAGTCTAGTCGCGCACGGCACCCCGAAAACCAAGCACTGCCTTCCGGATTTAAATATAAAATGCTACCAAAAAAACTGTTAGCGATCGCAGGGATCAGGCCTGACTCTGCGATTGCTGCAGTTATGTGTTTAGTGTTTTGTAAGTGACAGTGATCGATCGATACTGCACTTGGGTGGGCTGGGCAGAGGGGCAAAACACAGGTGCTAGCAGGTATCTGTGCTTATCCCGCTAACAATGCGTTTTTTTGGAACCCTAAACTGCTGGGGACGCTAGTATAGATCTGATCAGATCAGATATTGATCTGTTCAGATTCTATACCACTACGGGAGGTTTATGCTTTGCGTGTGGGTGTTAGCGGTACTGGCACTAACCTAGCGCTGCCTGGGGCGACGCAGACCCTGACCCTAAAACCTAATTGATATCACCCGCCGGGTGATCAGGGGGTTAAACCTTTATTGGGTAATAAATGGTGGGTGCCCTTATGCTATAAAAAGCAAACTAACCAGAGTCACCCGTAACACTTATACGGTGATCAGTGGTGAAAGGGTTAACTAGGGGCAATCAGGGGGTTCACATTTTTATTAGGTAGTATATGGGGGTCCCTGGCGCTATATAAAAACCTGACGGGGAACCTAAATAACTAACTGGCTAACCAGCGTCACCAGTGACACTTGTACTGTGATCGCTGGTGAAAGGGTTAACTAGGGGCAATCAGGGGGTTAAAACCATTATTGGGTAGTATATGGGGGTACCTAATGCTATAAAAACCTGGCGGTGAACCTAAAAAAATAACTAGCTACCTAACGACACTAGTGACACTAATGCAGCGATCAGAAAAACGATCGCTTAGTGACACTGGCAAAAGGGGGTGAAAGGGTTAACTAGGGGCAATCAGGGGGTTAAAACCATTATTGGGTAGTATATCGGGGTACCTGGCGGTGAACCTAAAAAAATAACTAGCTACCTAGCGGCACTAGTGACACTAATGCAGCGATCAGAAAAACGATCGCTTAGTGACACTGGCAAAAGGGGGTGAAAGGGTTAACTAGGGGCAATCAGGGGGATTAAAACCATTATTGGGTAGTATATCGGGGTACCTAGCGCTATAAAAACCTGGTGGTGAACCTAAAAAAAAACTAGCTACCTAGCGACAATAGCGACACTAATGCAGCGATCAGAAAAATGATCGCTTAGTGACACTGGCAAAAGGGGGTGAAAGGGTTAACTAGGGGCAATCAGGGGGTTAAAACCATTATTGGGTAGTATATCGGGGTACCTAGCGATATAAAAACCTGGCGGTGAACCTAAAAAAAAACTAGCTACCTAGCGACAATAGCGACACTAATGCAGCGATCAGAAAAATGATCGCTTAGTGACACTGGCAAAAGGGGGTGAAAGGGTTAACTAGGGGCAATCAGGGGGTTAAAACCATTATTGGGTAGTATATCGGGGTACCTAGCGATATAAAAACCTGGCGGTGAACCTAAAAAAAGAACTAGCTACCTAGCGACACTACTGCAGCGATCAGAAAAATGATCGCTTAGTGACACTGGCAAAAGGGGGTGAAAGGGTTAACTCTAGGGGCAATCAGGGGGTTAAATCTTTATTGGGCGGTGATAGGGGGCTACCCTGGACCTAACACTAACTGCCCTGATAGTTTTTACTTTTACAACTGACACTGAATGCAGTGATCAGTAAAGAAATGATCAATGCAATCAGTGACACTGTGACTGGGGGGGGGGGGGGAGGGGGGGTTGTGTGCCTGTGTGTACCTACATGTCAGTGTAGTGTTGGTGCACACTTACTTTGTGTCTTCTCCTCGTAGTCCGGTCAAAAAGACCACCCCGAGGAGAATGACATCACTTCCTCCTTCCTGTGTAAACAATACACAGTGGGAGGAAGCTTGTCATTGGCCAGGAGCGATCCAGAGGGGGTGGCCAGAAACCAACGGCCATCCCCTCATCACGGATCGCTCCTGGAGCGAACCGGATCGCCGTATCCAGCGGGAGGGGGTCCGATCGGACCCCCGCCGCTGGAAGGCAGGCACGTACATGTACGTGCTTGTGCCTGCCTGTGCCATTGTGATGACGTACAATGGCAATACGGCGGTCCTTAAGTGGTTAAAGGCCATATATGATACCCTGGATTTGGACAAGTCAGAATATAAAGAACTGTCTGTGTATGACCTGTTATATGCAGGCCTTCAAGCCAAGCAGGCCAGAACCTTTCCGGTTCACGCTTTACTAAAAGAAACAGTGTTGCAGGAGTGGAAAGTACCAGAAAAAAGAATCCTTCCCCCAAAAAACCTAAAAGGGAGGTTTCCTTTCAAAGAAGAGGATATGGGTCTATGGCCCAAGTTAGATGCCTCCCTATTGAAGGTCTCGAAGGGAGCGGAATTCTCTTTTGAGGATACAGGCTCATTAAAAGAGCCGATGGACAGGAAAGCTGAAGGTTACTTGAAAAAGGCATGGGAGGCCTGTTCAGCTAGCTTGAAACCTGCCCTTGTCACTACATGTGTAGTCCGTATTTTGATTTGTGGTTAAAACAGCTCCGCTCACTTCTAGAGTCAGATACTCCAAAAGAAGAGATCTTGGAGGCTCTACTAACATTAAACAAGGCAGTGGCTTATATAGTGGATGCTTCCACAGAGCCTGCGTGATTTATGGCCAGCACTACCGCCTTAGTTAACGAGGCCAGGAGGGCTATCTGGTTAAAATCATGGGAAGGGGTGAAGGTCTCAAAAATTTAAGCTCTGTCCTTTCGCTTTCAGGTGGATTGTTGTTTGGGAAAGAGTTGGAGTCGGTACTTGAAAGGTCAGCCAACAGGAAAAAGGGTTTCCTATCCCCAAAAAGCAGCAACAATTTTTTTTTTTTTTTTAATCTCTTTCAAGGGGCAAGTGGTAGATATCGGCAGAACAAAGATTATGCAAGCAGGCAGGATCAGAGAAAAGGGTGGCGGTATGGGGGGGGGGGGGAAGAAGGTGGCTTCCTTTTCAAACCCCCCCCAGCCTAAGGACCCCTCTCAGTGACTCAGACAGCCGGGTGGGGGGAAGATTGGGGGCCTTCTTCCCACATTGGCAGGACATTTCCTGCAACAATTCTGGATCTTATCAATCACGGATACAGAGCAGAATTAGTGGGCTGTCCTGCTAAAAAATGTCTTCCTACAATTTTACCAAGAGAGCAAGAAAAACAGGTGGCCATGTCTTCTCTCCTTCAAAATATGCTTGAGGATGATGTGATAAGTTACATCCCTCCAAATCAAAGGAAGGGTGGATTTTATTCCCACGTCTTCCTCAGGAAAAAGCCGTCGGGAAAATATCAGCGTATTCTAAATCTGAAACCGGTCAACACTTTCCTCAAATATAAATGGTTCAAGATGGAGTCTATTTACACCACCAGGGACTTGCTGACCACAGAAGTTTTCATGGCTTCATTAGATCTAAGGGACATATCTGCACATCCCAATTTGGATGGAGTCCAGGCAATACCTTAGATTCAAAGAACAAGTTCATAAACCTGTACTTTAAATTCCACTCTCTGCCGTTCTGCCTAGCGTCGGCACCGCACGTTTTTACAAAAGTGCTAATGGAAGCATTGCAAATTCTGAGGGCGGAGGGGAATCAAATAATCCCTTACTTAGACAACCTACTAATATTTGCAGATTCCGATAAAAGTGGAACAGAACATGAACAGGACCATAGTACATCTCCAGCAGCTGGCCTGTCTGGTGAATTTGGAAAAGTCACAGCTAGTCCCTACCCAAAAGATAACATTTCTGGAGTACACAAAAAAATGTAACTTTATACAAAATCTTTCTGATGGAAGAAAAAATAATGACGATAATTACAGAGGCAAGCGACCTCTGCGGAAGCCCGGAGACCTCAATACAAAACATGAGGATTCTCGGATTGAAGATGGCGGCCATCCCAGGGGTTCAATGGGCCCAATTTCACATGAGAGCTCTGCAGTCCTTTATGCTCTCAATCTGGGATGGGAAGAAGGAGTCGCTCCCAAGCCGAGGGGAAGATCCCTCTGGAAATAAAACTGTCAGTCAGGTGGTGGCTAAATGCAGAATATCTCTCGGCTGGTCCTCTTTGGTCGCAACACCTTCCAGTAACAGTCACCATGGACGTGAGTGGCCAAGGATGAGGCACCCACACAGGCAACCAGATGCTACAAGGGGTCTGGAACAATCAATTAGCCCACCTCTCTTCCAATGCAAAAGAGCTAAAAGCCGTACAAAGGGTCTTAGTGGCTTTTGGCCCTTTCCTGATAGGAAAACATGTACAAGACTTATAACTACCGTAAGCTATATCAACTAATGGGCCGTACGAGACCGGCGGGCCTAATGAGTATAGCAGAAAAGATTTTGCGATGGATGGAAGTATATCTTCTATTCCTATCTTCTGTGCCAGAAAGGAAAAAACTCACTGGCCTTAAGCAGGGAATCTCTGTCGCAGACAGAATGGTGTTTAAATCAAACCGTGTTCTAAAGCCCCGTACACACTATCAGATTGTCTGCTGAGTTTTTCCTTCAGATTTACCAAAACCATATAATATGAGGTCAAACCTTAGGAGTTTCAATGTGTATGCAATCAGGCAGGCCCTTCTACTACATGGTTTTGGTAAATCTGAAGGAAAAACTCAGCAGACAATCTGATAGGGTGTATGGGGCTTAACTGATCGTGGCGAAATGGGGGATGCCCCAGTTAGACCTGTTTTTGCGACCAGCGTTAACAGGATCCCTTCAAAGGGATCTGCTCAGTATGGGCCTAGATGCCCTATCAAAACCTTGGGGAACAGACCTAACATATGTGTTTCCTCCTTTTGCGCTCATACCAAAAATACTACGGAATATATTCCCCATTTTGGCCTCAGAGGGCTTTGTTCCCAGGACTCTTAAAACTCAGCACCATGGATCCTTGCAGACTCCCCTCCATGCCAGACCTCATTCATTAGGGAACAGTGAATCATCCACAGGTGGACCGTCTCTCCCTGATGGCCTGGCTACTGAGAGGGAGCTTTTAGTGCGGAAGGGGCTGTCAGGAAGAGTAATAGATACTATCCTAAAGGCCCATACACACGATCAGACTTTTTGACAACAAACATGCAAATTAGCTGTTTTGGAGCAACATCCGACCGTGTGTACGCTCCATCGGACAAACTTTTTCGGTTTTCAGACTTCTGTTGGCTGTGCGAACGGACAAACTTTCTGGCAACAAAAGTACGATGGAGCAAAGTCTGATCGTGTGTACAGAAAACCATAGGACTTTTGTACAAAGTGGAAACAGGTATGCTCAGAACCAATGCAAAAGATCAGACAACAATTCAGAAGTTGACCAAAGGTGTCGGTAAAGAGCAGAAAAACCACATGATTTGGTGAAAGTTGGCTGAAAAAGTCCTGCCGTGTGTATGCAATACAAGTTCTCAGCCGACGCCCTTTGTACAAAAATCCACAGGAAAGTTTGTACAAAGTCCGATCGTGTGTATGAGGCTTTAGCAGCAGGAAACTTACCACCAATACTATATACAACAATATCTGGAAAACGTTTGGTGTTTGCCGTACAATCAACAGCAGAATCCCAGACCCTATGATACCGGCAGTTCTAGAATTCCTCCAAGCTGGTGCAGACCTAAGCCTTGCAGTCAGTACCCTCAAGGTACAGGTATCAGCTCTATCGAGCGTCCTGAATCCTAGGCTGGTAGAAGAACCCATAATCAAAAGGTTTCACACAGCCATAAATCAAAGGCCTCAGAAATCTCAGAGGTTTCCCTCTTGGGACTTATCTGCGGTACTACAGAGTCTTTGCAGGGAGCCATTCGAGCCACTGGAAGACTGCTCCATAAAACGTTTGACCTTTAAAAACGGTCCTTTTAGTGGCACTTGTCTCCGCTAGGAGGGTTGGAGAAATTCAAGCCCTCTTAATGGAAGAACTATTTTGCATAATATCTCAGGACAAAATTATCCTTTCTCTTGACCCTGCTTTCCTGTATAAAGTAGCTAGCACTGATTGGAAGAAATAGTAATCCTGTCTTTTTGTGGTAATCCTAAAAATGATAAAAAGGCAAAGTTTAATAATATAGACGTGAGAAGATGTGATTGCGTATATCGAGTGCACCAAAGATACTCCATGAATCAGTTTGCCTGTCTCAACAAAGGTAAAAAGGGCATCAAAAAATACTATTGTCAGGTGGATGAAGTCGGAAATCATATAGAAGAATACAAGACAGCATGTCTACCACCAACAGGAGTCAACGCTCATTCCACAAGAACAGTATCTACATCTTGGGCTGAAAGAGCCGGAGCTTTGCCCCTCCCAGATATGCAAAGTGATAACCTGGTCCAGCTTTCATACATTTGTAAAGTACTATAGGCTGAGTGTGCTTGCAAATTAAGACCAGTCCTTCGGCAGGAAAGTGCTGCAGGCTATGGTCCCGACCCTGATCAGGTAGTTCTATTTGGTCCTCTGTAAGCCATCCTGGAAGATGGCTGGGAAAAAACAGGGTTATTACCTGTTAACGCTCTTTTCCAGGAGTCTTCCAGGACGGCCTGAGTTCCCCGCCTTGTTTTGTAGGAATAATTATGCAAAGCTAAGGTGGTTGCACCAATGGAACCATTTTATTATTTTATCTGTGCCTTCGGTTATTTTATTAATACTGAGGGGCCATGGCCTATGGGCAGTCTTTTATCATGTGGATCATGTGTTTCCTGTACTAGGTGGGAGGAGCCACTTTGCCTGTAAGCCGTCCTGGAAAAGAGCGTTAACAGGTAACAACCCCGTTTTTTTTATCCCCCCATCATAACAGATGATTTAAAAAAAAAAATCATGCTGCTGCTACTAAATGTCCTATGCTGGCCATACACGGATGGATTTTTTGGATGAGAATATTCGCACAAATATTTGTATGAAAATTATTCGATGAATGGACAAGTGTAGTTCGAAATTTGTTTTTAACATTCAATTTTAAAACAAATGTAACTTCTGAGCAAAAACTGCATACGCTATTTGAAAATTTGATCGATGGAGAGAAGTTTTCTGTTCTGCTCCTTCAAATTTTCCCATCACTGTGGGGGAAAATGAACACCGATTTGACCCCACTAATGGTTGGAAAATTGGATGAATGTTTTTTTGAAAGAAAAATGAATTTGTGTACGGCCAGCATAAGTGACATCAGGTGCAGGGAGCTTGTACCCACCTACCTGTCTATGACAAGGGAGTCTGTCATCCATCATATTATATTACACTTGTGGCTGAAAGATTAGCTAAAACCAATCTCACCTGCGCTAACACGCGCCCCTTCACCATAATGGTAAAATGCATCTCTAAATAACCCAAGTATCCCCTTTTTCCCCAGTAAACGGCCATAATCACCATCTCGGCTCCATCGTTCCTTCATCTGCCCAGCAGGGCAGAGACTCTCAGCTTTTTATTCACACACAAACAGGAAGCCACCAACAGGATGTGACCTCACAGGATATGACCAAATAAGGATATGACAACACAGAAAATCATGGCCCTAACAGCCAATCGCTTCCTCCATGCAAAATGACATCACAGGAAATGACACTAAAGGGGAGGGCATCCACAGGAGTGGGAGGGAGAAGTCCACATGTCTCATCCACTTGAGGCATGTACACCAACCCCTCCGCCCAGCCTAATGCATGCACATCCACCATCTTTGTCAGCATGGATCCCACTCAATACTGCTCAGAGTAACCAGTAAGATCATTCTACTTGTTCTTACAGGCTTGAGAAGATCTGTGGGGACATTGCTACTAGTGTTGTCAATATACGGTACGAGTATATTAACAAGGCAGATATCAATGCCCTCTTATTAAAGCAGATATCTATCCAAAAGTGATGGCGTAGCCACACAGAGATAAAATAATCTGTTTCTTTCATTATGCGGACTTCGCTTCTCTAATGTGCATAGACATTTGTAGGCAGGAAGTTCAACGCATTGCGCTTGATACTTAAAAACCAGCAAAGGCCCACACACATAGAAAACACGTCTCCAAGACCATGAGAAGGTTTTCATACTGACCGTTTTACCGCTGTTCCCGAATCAACCCAAGTGCGCTCTGCTAGAGCGCTCCTCGATTAAATCAGACACAGGGAGACATAAAATGTCCACATGAGTCCATATAATAAAAATTTCTACACCACACTCCTGTCTGTTCATCTGCAAAACAGCATTTTACCTCTTTTTTTTTTTTTACATTTAATGTCTGATTCTAATATGTAGCAGATTCTCCCTTTAATAATACATCTGCCTGTCCGTTATTCTCAGAGAGGATTAAATATCCAACTATATATATATATATATTTAGATTTACCGCTGTATATAGATATTCAAGAATATTAACTCAAATATATATATATTTTTTTTAACTCAAAATATATATATATATTTTTTTAGGTTTTTATCTAATTAGTCAATTAATCGAAACAATAATCGGCCAACCAATCAATTCTGAAAATAATCATTAGTTGCAGCCCTACAGAGGACCCATTTACTAGTTACCTTGAGGGGGGAATTGTAAGATCCTCAGAGACAAAGCTGCCTGATGTGGGCGGAGTCCTGGTTTAGGGGAACCAATCAGCTCATGTCTAGTAATAATCTTTGTATTTCTATTTTAGTAGATGGACGGGAGATGAGGAAAACCTCAGAGGATTGTCTCACTTTGTCTCCAGACTGTAAAGTAGAAGATGAGGACATCACACAGTATAGTCCAGGAGAAAACCCGACTACCTCAAATGTCCATCCGGCACCACACAGTGTAGATGGACCATCGTATTCCTCTTATCCTGAGGAACCTCAGACTGTGAGGGACGGGGCCGTCCTTCCAACAAGGAAGAGGCTTTCCTGTACTGAGTGCGGGAAGTGTTTCCGTTCTAATTACCATCTAAATGTGCATAAAAGATCTCACACGGGGGAGAAGCCGTATTCCTGTCCTGAGTGCGGGAAATGCTTTTCAGTGAAGTCCAGTCTTTCCCAACATCAGAAATCTCATACGGGGGAGAAGCCGTATTCTTATCTTGAGGAACATCAGACTGTGAGGGACGGTGCCGTCCTTCCAACAGATGGGAGGTTTTCCTGTACCGAGTGCAGGAAGTGTTTCCATTTTAAATCTGATCTTAATGTCCATAAAAGATCTCACACGGGGGTGAAGCCGTATTCCTGTCCTGAGTGTGGAAAATGTTTTTCAGTGAAGTCCAGTCTTTCCAAACATCAGAGATCTCACACGGGGGAGAAGCCGTATTCCTGTCCTGAGTGTGGGAAATGTTTTTCAGTGAAGTCCAGTCTTTCCCAACATCAGAAATCTCATATAGGGGAGAAGCCGTATTCTTATCCTGAGGAACATCAGACTGTGAGAGACGGTGCCGTCCTTCCAACAGATAAGAGGTTTTCCTGTACAGAGTGCAGGAAGTGTTTCCATTTTAAATCTGATCTTAATGTGCATAAAAGATCTCACACGGGGGAGAAGCCGTATTCCTGTCCTGAGTGTGGAAAATGTTTTTCAGTGAAGTCCAGTCTTTCCAAACATCAGAGATCTCACACGGGTGAGAAGCCATATTCCTGTCCTGAGTGTGGGAAATGTTTTTCAGTGAAGTCCAGTCTCTACATACATCAGAGATCTCACCCGGGGCAGAAGCCACTTTCCTGTCCTGAGTGCGGGAAATGTTTTTCAGAGAAGTCCAGTCTTTACACACATCAGAGATCTCACAGAGGAGAGAAGCCGTATTCCTGCCCTGAGTGTGGGAAATGTTTTTTATTGGAGTCCCAACTTTTCACACATCAGAGATCTCACACAGGGGAGAAGCCATATTCCTGTCCTGAGTGCGGGAAATGTTTTTCAGTGAAGTCAAATCTTTACAGACATCAGATATCTCACACAGGGGAGAAGCCGTATTTCTGTACTGAGTGCGGGAAATGTTTTTCAGTGAAGTCCGATCTTTACAAACATCAGAGATCTCACACGGGGGAGAAGCCGTATTCTTGTCCTGAGTGCGGGAAATGTTTTTCAGTCAATTCCAGTTTTAACAGACATCAAAGATCTCACACAGGGGAGAAGCCGTATTCATGTCCTGAGTGCGAGAAATGTTTTTCATTGAAGTCCAGTCTTTACAGACATCAGACATCTCACACGGGGGAGAAGCCGTATTCTTGTCCTGAGTGCGAGAAATGTTTTTCACAGAAGTCTGATCTTTGCAGACATCAAAGATCTCACACGAGCAAAGCCGTATTTCTGTCCTGAGTGAGGGAATAGCCCCTCACTGAAGTCCTGTCTTCCTGTACATCAGGGATCCCACACAACCCTCGAGGTGTATTAGTGCCTTGAGTGCGGGAAATGTCTTCTATATGAATGTTGCTGGACATCACAGCTCTCATGTGGGGAAGAAGCACACCCTGATATACACCTCAGATATACTCCATGGCTGATCTTCATCATGTAAGAAACAGTTCCAGGGGTGTGGACATTTTTTGAAAAAACGAGTTGTCCAAAGGACTAAATCGGGATCCCAATCTCCTCGTCCCTTATGACAATCTCCTTGTTCCTCATCTACCAGAGGCCTCAGCAGAGGTGTGGGAGTTCAATGAAAACTACAAGCCGACATCGGCAAGGGACAGAACTCCCATGGCACGGCCGCGCTCTTTTTATAAAGTGACAGCCGGTACGGGGGAACTTCTCCCCACACTGCTGTCACACAGAGGACTCGGATCACTGAGCCACTGCAGAAACAGGAACATGTTCCTGAAGGTAAACGTTTCCTTTATGCTTTTCACTACCAGAGCCGTTTTTGCATTTTTTTTGTGCCCACATGTGTAACCCCATCAATAGCGGACACTTTCACCCCCTTCCTGCCCAGGCCAATCTTCATCTTTCAGTGCTCTCACCCTTTGAATGACAATTGCGTGATCATGTAACACCGTACCCAAATTAAATTGTTATTTTTTTTTCCCCACACATAGAGCTTTCTTTTGGTGGTATTTGATCATCACTTGGGGTTTTTTTGTGCTACAAAAAAAAAAAAGAACATTTTGAGAAAAAAAAAAAGTTTTCTTTGTTTCTGTTATAAAATTTTATAAATAAGTAGGTTTTCTCCTTCACTGATGAGGAGGCACTAATATGTAGCACTGGTGGGCACTGATTGGCATCACTGGTGGGCATCACTGGTGATCATCGCTAATGGGTCTGTACTGATAATCAATGCTGAATATCAGTGCAGATCCCCCCCCTGTAAGGAGATCCACTGATTGGCTCTCCTCTACTTGCACCTTGTCAGCATGAATAAAGGAAAGCCGATAACTGACACTTCCTGGTTAGGATCTGATTATCTTTGATTGGACACAGCTGATCACATGGTGTAGAGCCTACATCACCAAGATTGGAGATGCAGGGTGTCTGAGCGATACACTACACCACCGATCACCGAGCAGCTTATTCTTCCTGAAAGTCATATGACCTCCAGTCAGGATAATGGAACCCCCATCTGGCCGTCATTCTGGTATAGGGTGGGCAGGAAGGAGCTAAAAAATCATTTTAGGCCTGAAGATTATATAAAACCCCCAAAACATGATAAATAATTTCTGAAAGCAGATACCCTAGAGCAGGCATGTCCAAAGTCCGGCCCGCGGGCCAAACGATTTTGAACGGCCCGCCTGGTTATTTAAACATATACATCTTTTGTGGCCCCCGGTGATCTCTCAGTGCCAGGGTCACAAAAGATATATAGTCCGGCTGCCTCGGAGGGAGGAGGCGGGACGAGCGCCGTGCACACAGGAGGAGAATTTCCTGTTTACATGGCAGCTGTAATAGGAAGTCCCATCTCTGCCATTGGACGACTGTTCTGTCCACCAGAGGAGGCGAGGCTTTCTCTTAAAGAGGCCGTTGTGTAAACAGGAAATTCTCCTGTAGGATGTCTTTGGCGCTCGTCCTGCCCACCATGGCTGCACTGATGGTAATGGTGGGTGCATTCCTGGCAATGGTGAGTGAATTCCTGGCAATGGTGGGTGAATTCCCGGCAATGGTGGGTGAATTCCCGGCAATGGTGGGTGCTGCATTCCCGGCAATGGTGGGTGCTGCATTCCCGGCAATGGTGGGTGCTGCATTCCCGGCAATGGTGGGTGCTGCATTCCCGGCAATGGTGGGTGCTGCATTCCCGGCAATGTTGGGGCTGCATTCCCGGCAGTGGTGGGGCTGCATTCCCGGCAATGGTGGGGCTGCATTCCCGGCAATGGTGGGGCTGCATTCCCGGCAATGGTGGGGCTGCATTCCCGGCAATGGTGGGGCTGCATTCCCGGCAATGGTGGGGCTGCATTCCCGGCAATGGTGGGGCTGCATTCCCGGCAATGGTGGGGCTGCATTCCCGGCAATGGTGGGGCTGCATTCCCGGCAATGGTGGGGCTGCATTCCCGGCAATGGTGGGGCTGCATTCCCGGCAATGGTGGGTGCTGCATTCCCGGCAATGGTGGGTGCTGCATTCCCGGCAATGGTGGGTGCTGCATTCCCGGCAATGGTGGGTGAATTCCCGGCAATGGTGGGGCTGCATTCCCGGCATTGGTGGGGCTGCATTCCCGGCAATGGTGGGTGCTGCATTCCCGGCAATGGTGGGTGCTGCATTCCCGGCAATGGTGGGTGCTGCATTCCCGGCAATGGTGGGTGCTGCATTCCCGGCAATGGTGGGTGCTGCATTCCCGGCAATGGTGGGTGAATTCCCGGCAATGGTGGGGCTGCATTCCCGGCAATGGTGGGGCTGCATTCCCGGCAATGGTGGGGCTGCATTCCCGGCAATGGTGGGTGAATTCCCGGCAATGATGGGACTGCATTCCCGGCAATGGTGGGTGAATTCCCGGCAATGGTGGGGCTGCATTCCCGGCAATGGTGGGTGCTGCATTCCCGGCAATGGTGGGGCTGCATTCCCGGCAATGGTGGGGCTGCATTCCCAGCAATGGTGGGGCTGCATTCGCGGCAATGGTGGGTGCATTCCCGGCAATGGTGTGTGCTGCATTCCCAGCAATGGTGGGTGAATTCCCGGCAATGGTGGGACTGCATTCCTGGCAATGGTGGGGCTGCATTCCCGGCAATGGTGGGTGAATTCCCGGCAATGGTGGGGCTGCATTCACGGCAATGGTGGGGCTGCATTCACGGCAATGGTGGGGCTGCATTCACGGCAATGGTGGGTGCATTCCCGGCAATGGTGGGTGCTGCATTCCCGGCAATGGTGGGTGCTGCATTCCCGGCAATGGTGGGTGAATTCCCGGCAATGGTGGGGCTGCATTCGCGGCAATGGTGGGTGCATTCCCGGCAATGGTGGGTGCTGCATTCCCAGCAATGGTGGGTGAATTCCCGGCAATGGTGGGACTGCATTCCTGGCAATGGTGGGGCTGCATTCCCGGCAATGGTGGGTGAATTCCCGGCAATGGTGGGGCTGCATTCACGGCAATGGTGGGGCTGCATTCACGGCAATGGTGGGGCTGCATTCACGGCAATGGTGGGTGCATTCCCGGCAATGGTGGGTGCTGCATTCCCGGCAATGGTGGGTGAATTCCCGGCAATGGTGGGGCTGCATTCCCGGCAATGGTGGGGCTGCATTCCCGGCAATGGTGGGGCTGCATTCCCGGCAATGGTGGGGCTGCATTCCCGGCAATGGTGGGGCTGCATTCCCGGCAATGGTGGGGCTGCATTCCCGCATTCCCGGCAATGGTGGGGCTGCATTCCCGGCAATGGTGGGGCTGCATTCCCGGCAATGGTGGGGCTGTATTCCCGGCAATGGTGGGGCTGCATTCCCGGCAATGGTGGGTGCTGCATTCCCGGCAATGGTGGGTGCTGCATTCCCGGCAATGGTGGGTGCTGCATTCCCGGCAATGGTGGGGCTGCATTCCTGGCAATGGTGGGGCTGCATTCCCGCATTCCCGGCAATGGTGGGGCTGCATTCCCGGCAATGGTGGGGCTGCATTCCCGGCAATGGTGGGTGCTGCATTCCCGGCAATGGTGGGGCTGCTTTCCCGGCAATGGTGGGGCTGCATTCCCGGCAATGGTGGGTGCTGCATTCCCGGCAATGGTGGGTGCTGCATTCCCGGCAATGGTGGGTGCTGCATTCCCGGCAATGGTGGGTGCTGCATTCCCGGCAATGGTGGGTGCTGCATTCCCGGCAATGGTGGGGCTGCATTCCCGGCAATGGTGGGGCTGCATTCCCGCATTCCCGGCAATGGTGGGGCTGCATTCCCGGCAATTGTGGGTCTGCAGATGGGCACTGACCCTTATTTTGCTTCACAGTTCTTTATTTAAAATGTTATTTTATTTTTTCCTGAAGCTTCCCTCTTAAAGTGAAGGTGCGTGTTATACGCCAATAAATACGGTGTATCCAAATAATACAATTGAGTTCATCTCTTCACCACACACAGCCACAAAGGCAAGAGAATTCTTGTTGGGCCGTGTATTAGCGCTCGGACAAACACACTTAGACCCAATTTTAATGGTTCAAAGAATGTCGGGCAAAATGGTCGGCCCTCGCGCATGTTCAGTTCATCAAATCTGGCCCTCTTTGAAAAAAGTTTGGACATCCCTGCCCTAGAGAATAAAATAGTGGTAGTTCCAATTGTTTTTGTCACACAATATTATTGCAAAAGTCTAGGAAACACATAATTTAATAATAATTTCTGAAAAAATCACACTAAGGTTAATTTTAGGGGGAGCAAAAACACAATATATTACACAGTTTTTTTGGTAAAATATAAAAGCCTGAGATTGCACAGAGTAAATAGAAACCCAACATATCAAACCTTAAATTTGTGTGCGCCTGTGAAATGGTGACAAACTTAAGTTCCCTATATATTCTATAGGTGTGGCTTTAAAAGCCCCCTGTAGGTCATCAGTTTAGTGTTACGGAGGAGGTCTGGTGATAGAATTATTGCTCTCATTCTGGCGATATGTAACCTGTGTATCGCAATCAACATTTTAAGACATAGGCGCCCCAATGTGTGAGTTTATATTTGTACATGTGTATATGTGGGGGCGGCCCTCAGGTTGTTTTTTTTTTGGGGGGGGGGGTTATGTGCCTGGGTTTAAACAAACTATTTATTTACAAAAATTACATTTTGCACAAAAAAAGATAGTTTTTTTTCCATCACATAGAGCAGCCTTTATCAAACAAGGTGCCTTGAGGTTACTTCAGGGGCTCCTTGGCAAAATGCCAAACAATTGCCCTAAAATTGTACACAAGCCGGAGGGTGGATGAAGCCTTTTAGTTACACAAAGCCTCAAGTTTTCATTGTACACCATTACAACCTTCTAGCTACCGACCTTCTAATGACCAATGACATCATGAGCTGATAAGGAGGATGTTTGTTGCCTGAATATCATCCTTGTGTGACCCTCCCCCACCTCTCTCCATCAGCTTTGGGGTCTCATTAGCTGTGTGATGGAGAAAAACTGAGGGAGAAGAGAAACATTGGAATACTAGTCAGTACCAGTTTGGGAAAGTGTATCACTTATAACGTTGGATGTCCTACGTGTGTGGATGTTGATACATTATGTAGAACTATTAGAATAGTTTTTACATTTTAGATTGGGGATTCTGAAGACTGTCCATAATTTTCGAGGGCACCTTGAGTGAAAAAAGGTTGAAAAACACTGACAGGGAGGACAAAGTCCCCTATTTGATGATTTTTTGGTGACAGGTTCTGTTTAATGAGACATCCTGGGTCAAAAAGACCCCCAATGTCTCCCCTGTGCTCCACTGAATGTAATACAATACAGATCACACTGCATTATATTCTTTGCCAGGCTTGATAGTCGGGGAAACTGTCACCGGGGACCCGGAAGTGATGTCATACATGTCACTTCCGGGTCAGGAACAAGAAGGGGAGGAGAGCGGATGTGTGTCCTCTCTCCTCCCTCCCCTCTACCCATCATCACCCGCTATGCTGGTCCCGGGTCCCAGATGGGTAAGAGGAGCCGGCGATACATAGCGGGTGTGTGTCGGGGTGGGGGGCACTTTACCGGGGGGGTGTGGAAAGATTCGCTCAGCCGCCCAAATGCTTCCATTTGGTAAGTAAATCTGCTCCTTGCCCGCAGCAGGGCTAAATGTTAAAAAAACCTACCTGTCTGGCCCTCAGAACTGCATGTCCCGGGTGTCAGGCGATGGGAATTGTTCATCCCTGAGTTCATAAGGAGAGACATGGATGAAGTGTTGTACTGTGTTGGCCATTGATAGCAGGAGAAAAATAAAAATGGAGTCCTTACCTTTTGTTGGTACATTTTGTGGTGTAAGGTTTCACAAACACTTAGAGGCTTTTTGCTTTGTTTTTTTTTTGTTTTTTTTTCAATTAGTTGAACGATTATGACTGACATTCACCCAGCTGTGATGAATATTGGATGTCATTTGTTTCATACATGGATTTCCTTGGCTCCATCTAGTGGTCATCATGCAGTATTGTGCTATTCTTACTAATGGAGGTATGTCAGGAAAAATACCCCATTATGGTCACTAGATGGAGCTGACTATCATAGGAAAACACTTTTCTACATTATGGCTAGAATATGTAATGACTGGATGAGTGATTGTCACATTCATCCCATGAATTTTCTATAAGTAGACCCCTTAGTTTCCTTCATCAGACATGTCTTCATACTAATTCCTGAGATCATAATCATACACTTATAATTGCCCAAACAGCACACCGATCCCCTGAGGTTCTTCTATGTGCTGTTTAAAAATAAGAATTAAAAAAATGGAAGCCGGCAATGAAATTTCATTTTCTGGCAATTTAAACTGATACATTTTTTCTTTGTAAATGTCACTTTGTCTGTAGCCCATCGCACAGCAAGAATAAAAAAAATATATAGAGACCCCCAAATACAGATCAGACCCTCTGAGTGTAATATGAATATTAAGGGGGGATCTCACACAAAACAAAGTGTGCCCCCCCCAGAAAATTCATACCAGACCCTTAATCCAAGCATGCAGCCTGCTGACCAGGAAAGGGGGACGGGTAGGCATGAAGCTCCCACTTCTCCTGGACCATACCAGGCCATGTGCCCTCAATATATGGGGTGCCTTTTCAAGCCCCCAAGGCAAAGTACCTTGTCCCCATGTTGATGAGGGGAAAGGGCCTCATCCTAACCCTGGCCTGGAGGATGTTGGAGTTGGTGGGCAGGGGCTCTTATCAGAATGTGGAATTGCCCAGATACTACCCCCTACATGAATGAGCTTGGGGAACATAGTACATAGCACCCCTACTCTTTCACAAAAAATAAAATAAAGTAATAAAAACACTCAATGTCCTTTATTTAGAAAAAAAACAAACCAAAAAGTCTCTTTTTGTAAGTCCATGATCAATCCCGATGCCAATCCCCCACTAACTCACCAATAACCCCCCAATGACCTGCCACACAGGAGCGATCTCCGACGGTAACACTCACTGACTGATAGCGTCCTGAGCTGTCATCAGCTATATAAAGGAAGGGGGCGGGGATATTGGTGACATCACTGCCCAGATATGGTCATATTCGGACAATGATGTCATGATCTATGCCCCACCCATTTGCCTACGTGGCCATGTAAGGGAATGGCTGGGATGAAGTCAGCGGTTGCTAAGGACACAGCTGTTGCAGGCAGCCGTTGCTTCCCTAGAAACCAGTGACAGTCAGAACCCGTCACATTCGTTTGCACCAAAGGTCATAAACGGATGTTCAGAAGAATGTGGGAGGAGCCAGTGTTCATCCAATCTTCTGTTCAGACACGGAGCTCCTCCCTAATGCAGATTATTGTCAGTATGTGGAAGTGATTGTATCTGGCAGACGGGGATCTGTATGTGTGTGTGTATCACTGCCCGGCACACCACTCACATCATACACTTCATCCAATCTGCCCTAAATCATGTGTGTGGGGGTGGGGGTAGGCAGTGGAAGAAGTCATCACACCAGGATTCTAGATTGAAGGATCGATTGGGGGATCCTCTGAAGTGTGTGGGGATCACTTGTCTGCTCCACACTCCTTAGATTGTATCAGATTGTATGAAAGATTTGTATCTGCCTGTGTGTGTCCAGACAGATTATAAAATTATAGATTCTATAGTTCTATAATTCTTAATCCCCCTATCCCCAGAGAAAATAGATTGTTTTCATTCTTAGGTGGTTTTTATGCATGTGGAAGGTGTGTACCTTGTAAACATGCAAAGGGGAATATTAAGAAAAGGAAGAAATGCTTGGCATCTGCTACCAATAAAGAGTATGACACTAAACAACTTATAACTTGTGATACTATTGGGGTGGTATACATGATGGAATGCGGGTGTGGGCTTCCATTAGGACAGCTACAACAGATCAAAAAACTCACGGATCGGCTCGTTCCTCGGATCAGAGTCAGGGATCGGATCATTTTTCGGATCAGCAAATAATAATTGAATTTGCAAAAACCTGTTAAAAAGGCCACCACCATATAGTCCCCAATGTAATATACATCTCCCCCACTGTAATATCCATGTCATCTCCCCCAATGTAATATTGGCTGAGCTTGGGTGGGTATGGCTGGGTATTGGCAAGGTAAGTATTGGCAGGGTAAGTATTATTAAGGATTGGCGTCCGATCTCTTTCTTGAACGTAGACTACAAAATCTTCACTAAGGTTTTGGCCAGCAGGCTGAGGTCTGTCATCGGACAGATCATCCACCCGGATCAGACTTGTGGCATTCCTGGTCGCTGGATTACGGACAGCCTAGCGTCTGTCCGGGACACATTCCAGTACATTCATGGCCACTGTGTGCATGCGGCCCTGGTCAGTCTTGACCAGGAGAAGGCCTTTGACCATGTCTTCCATGAGTTTAAGTGCAGAGCTCTGTGAGATGATACAAAAATATATACAGCAGGCTTACAATAAAACGTAACGAGAAACCTAATTAACTAATCCCTTAAAGCAGCCGATGTGACTCCCTAACTACGCTACACATTATCATATATATCAACACAGAACTCCTTCATACAATAGCAGGGTTAATTAGCACAAACAACAATGGGTGAAAGACTCTTAGAAGCCATACTAGACTCATTTACATTATAGAAGACAACAGACAGGTGGCTGGAATTGATAACATTAGCATCTATCAGTATGTGTCCCAACAGTACGAATCAGTCACTATTGCTAATATGGCATATAAAGGGTTCTCAGTGTGTCTTGGGGGAACATGGGCCTGAATCCAAAGCAACACCTCAGGGGTCCCCAGGCATACAGCTCACAAAGAGCACCGTTCCCCAAATGCCGGGGCCCATAATCGCAAGGCAAGAGGCTAGCATTCAGTCCTCTCCAAAAGCCTCTGTCACAGCTGGCTGTACACAAACTCATTTTTCTTTCAAAAAAAATTCATCCAAATCTCTCACCATTAGTAGGGTCAAACCGGCGTTCATTTTCAACCACAGTAACGGGAAAATTCCAAGGATCAGGACAGAAAACTTTTCTCGATCGAACACATTTTCATATAGTGTATGTGGTTTTTGCTCAGAAGTTACATTAATTTTAAAATTGAATGTTAAATGCAAGTAGAATTTTTGTACTACCTTTGTCCATACATCGAATGTACAAAAAATGGAAGAATGATTTTCTTTTTTAATCATCTGTTATGATGGGGTTAAAGAAATAGTCCTTTATAGTACAAAACAGAAGATAATCACTACTCTAATGCCGGGTACACACGAGCGGACTTTTCGACAGACTAGGTCCGACGGTCTTTCCGACTGACTTTCGGCGGAGTTCCGACGGACTTTCCGAATGAACGGACTTGGCCACACACAATCACACCAAAGTCCAATGGATTAGAATATGATGACGTACGACCAGACCAGAATAAGGAAGTTCATAGCCAGTAGCCAATAGCTGCCCTAGCGTTGGTTTTTGTCTGTCGGACTAGCATACACACGATTTCTCGATAGGAACTGGGTCCGGCGGAGTTCTGGTCAAAAAATGTGAAACATGTTCTATTTCTAAAGTCCGTCAGATTTTTGGACAGCAAAGATCCGATGGAGCCCCCACACAATCGAATTGTCCGCTGGATTCGTTCCGTCAGACCTTTGCTGTCAAAGTCCAGTCGTGTGTACGCGGAATTAGGGATTCATTTATACTGTGAAATAGTGAAACAAATATATCTTATATCATATATATTATAATAAATTATCTCTGGGTTCAAATGCTTACCTTTCCTGTGCAGAGCCATTGACCACTTGCAGACCGCCCGCCATCATTATTTTTTTTTTATATAATCTTTATGTAGCGCTGGTATTTTGCCTGTAATGCTAAACAATGGACAATGCTATAAATTGGTATTTGGCTCCCTCTAGTAGTATAAACGTAAAATGGACTTTGTTTATTTTCCATTTCAAGAGCATAGGGAAAGCGTAACAGGAAGTGGCTTGTTTTTTCTTGAGAAAAAGACTCCCCTACCCAGAATGCCCACTCATCTTACCCATGAACACTGAGTGGAAGAACTGCATGCTGGGTAGGCAATAAAAGGCCCAGCGCAGCCTTCTTCTTTCAACTCTGGACGTGTGGCCTGCATACAAGGATCTGTAAGGAGGTGTTCCAGAGAGCTGCGGCCTGCTCGGTGCGGAGCAACATTTGAAGCCACCGGAGACAGTCTACACTACAGCCTGCTGGAGCAGCGGCGTGGTCAGATCGAGGAGGATCCAGAGACATCTCACAGAGCCAGACGGAGGTCCCGGTCGTCTTGTGGAGCAGTACAGCATTGCATAGCTGACTGGCAGCAGGATGGAGACCGTCTGAGCTGAGACATCCATCTATCCAGGCCTGGTGTGGTGAGAGGGCTGTTGCCCAGAAGTTTGTACCGCACTTCACACTCTAATGCCCTGTACACACGGTCAGACATTCCGACCACAAAATCCGTTGGATTTTTTCCATCGGATTTTGGCCCAAACTTGTCTTGCATACACATGGTCGCACAAAGTTGTCAGAAAATCCGATCATTCGGAACGAAGTGACATCATACACGAAGGACGGGGCTACATAGAGGCCAGTAGCCAATAGCTTTCGTCTCCAAATTTTTTCTGAGCATGCGTGGCACTTTGCATAGTGTTGCTGGGACAGGTAGTCCCATGGACCAGTTCAGTTCCATAGTTACACTCACATAGGCCTCAAGCCTGATTTCATTACCAAGTAACTGCCACTGGAAGTATATTCCCAGGGAAGGAGTTCACAAATACTTTGCACAATTGAAGTTAAAGCTTTATGTTTTTCTACACTGCTTTACTGGTGGAAATTCCTGTGGATTATAAGTACTGCAGTATAAATGGCTAGCTGAAGAAAAGAAAAGAAGAGACTACATTCCTTACTGTAAGGCCTTACAGTGTTGCTATTACCTACTAGAGACTGTAGGGGGAATATTGAGTAATTATATTGTCTTATCATTCTGTTTAAATACTGTGTAGCCCATTACAGAGCTCATAGTGTCTGCACAGTGTACTGGAAGTGGGAAGGTGCCCAGGCTGAGATTGCTGAGCATTAGTCCCACTTGGAGACACGCCTGCAGGGGCAATTCAGTTAACCCTTGTGTGATAGTCATTCACAACCAATTGTTTCATTATTGTTTTAGAATTGTATGACAATACGGTTTATAAGTTGAATGCTCAAACCAGTTCCAGTAAACGTATACTTTGATTTAACACAGTCTATTGTGAGGTCTGTTCATTCTCCAAACAGGTTTAGCAGTGTATACCCAGGTGACAACACAGGTAAAGTGAATATAATCTGTGACTATTAAACTGCCTTTTATTATTGGGTTTTGCACCAACACTGTTACACAGCTGTGTGTCAAGCAGGTTGAGCCAAATCATTGGGGGTGGAAGTACAGGCCCAATAAATTATTTTATTAAAAATGTCATTTTTATTTTTACTTGTATTAATTTTTGTTTCCATTCATTCACTCATTTTCTCCATTTCCATTTTTATTTTTATTATTATTTTTACTGTTATTCTCTGTTATACACTATTTCTTTAGAATAATGTTAGTACGTATCGTATTCAGCCTGTAATAGCAAAACTAAAACTGAAATCAATCATGAAATTAAAATCAATCATGTATATATCAAAAATATCAGTAAACCAATTTACAACTAGTTTTAATGCACATATTCTCATTTTTAATTTCCCACTTATATTGGTTTTCACATGATCATTTTACACAAGCTCAAGATCAGATAAGAATATATTCTTCCAAATTGTGCGCTTTGGGTTGTTGCTGTTATTCTTCCAGTTCATTCCTTTAATTAGATGATATATATAGTTTTAAGAAAGAATTAGAATTTTAATTATAAGAATAATTATGTCAGTGTTTTTATGCTGTGAATGACCGTGGCGTTGTCCAATGGGCCGCTTGTCTTGTTAACCTATTGGAACTGATCTCTGGCCCCATAAAAACGGTCCAATTACAGCCAATGTTAGGCCTGAGGAAGGAGCATAGCTCCGTAAACGCATTGCCGATTGGCTGTTGTTCCCGGAAGTGATGTTGTGGTCCTGGTTGTCGGCTTGCATTCATTCCAGCCAGCTGGATACTGCTGCCATCCAGTGCATGACGTCCATCCATTCCACGGACATCCGGCATTATATGCCTATATGCACAACATGTTTGTACTTTTGTGAGTACCATGCTTTTAGCTTTTTATTAAAATAACCAGACTTATTGCACTTAGAGTGGCGCTTTTTGTTTTATCTACAGTGTTCACAGAAGATTACTCCTTATGCTTCCAACGGGCTGCCTTCTAAAGCCTCTATTTTCACAAACTATATGGACTTTTTTAAGCCATTGCTGTTATTTATATGCCATTGCTATAGCTGCCATTGTGTGAAATTGTATCCAGTCTCTTTGAGCATTCAGGTTGGATTTTAAACATAGTGTGGATATTAGCGCTTATCATATTTTTTCAATTAAATGTCTGTAGCACCACTCATCCATCGGAAATCAACCAAACTGAGAGCTGAGCCAGGCCAAGGAGACTAGGCCCCATTCATGTATGAACCTTCCACACCATGTCTCTCCATCCCTTGCCCATGTGCAAAAATAGGAGAGGTGTTCCCCTGGAGTGAACCATGAGAAGCCTCCCAAGGTTGTAAGTGGGTGCAGTCCCATAGCATTCAATGTGTCCCACAACTGCAAGACATGGACATGGACAAAGACAGGGGACATGAAGTCTGAAAGGCCCGACATTCCTAGGGGAGCCACGGAACATGAGACAGGTTGTGTTCCCGCTAAAAATTTCTCAAGGGGGACCCAGGATTGGGTGGCGGTGTGATGCTGCCACTGCAAAGCAATCGCCTCATAATACTTTCACATGGAAGGAACCCCAAGTCCCCCCAACCATTTCAGATGCTGCTGAGTGCGTAGGATGAGACGGGAGTTTCGACCATGCCAGATAAACTTTAAAAACAGGCTGTTGGCCTGAGAAAAAGGACCTGGGTAGTGAAATAGGTACCATCTGAAAATAGAACTCGGTAGAACATTAATTTTTAGGTTACAGACTCGTCCCATCCAGGAAAAGATAGTACGGTCCCATCTCAGTTGGTCCGCTTTAATTGTGGAAAGCAAGGGGGAATTGTTGCAGGTATACAACGTGGCCGGGAGAAAAATCACCACGTGAAGGGGAAAGATGCCTGCAGCTGGGAACGCATAGCAGGAGGGATAGCAAGAGGGAGAATTTCTGACTTGCAATAATTTTAAAGTTAGAAAGGGATTGAAATCTCCGTAACTCAGCCATTATGTTGGAAAGGGAAATCAGCGGGTCCGCACCATAGACTAGAACATTGTCGGCATACGCTGACAGCTTATGTTCTGTCATCCCCACCTTAAACCCCTTTATTATAGGGTTTAGCCAGACCATATTTAACAGCGGTTTCCAGGGTAAGGACAAATATAAGCCTCCGGAGAACTATTTAGGGAGCCTATCCACCTAAGCATGTTTTGGCCAAGGCCCAATTTTGACAATACTGCCTGAAGACATGTCCAGTCCACATTGCCAAATGCCTTCTCGGCATCAGTAGACAGTAGAAGGCAGGGTGAGCCGGTCTGTTGTAAATTTGCCCAATGGATTAGCTGTATAGCTCGGGTGTAATCGTCCCTTGCTGCCCTCCCTGCTATGAAGCCTGTTTGGTCGGAGTGAATCATCATAGGCATAATGGGCTTTAGCCAATTCGCTAAGATATTAATATCAGTGTTTAACAACGAGATCGGTCTATAGCTACCCGGGAAGTAGGGCCTTTCCCTTCCTTCAGGAGGACTGTGATATGGGCTAAGAGTGCTTCCTTCGGGATAGAAGTTCCCGAAGCTAGGGCATTAAAATGCGCAACTATATGATTAGCAAGGATGGGGGGGGGAGAGCCTCTGATAGAAGGCATTGGTAAAACCGTTGGGACCCAGACTTTTACCCTAGGGCAGGTCTTTAATCACCAACTCAATCTCTGACAAAGAGATAGGCCTATCATCAGTTTAGGGGCTAGCACCTCGTCAAGATAATATCAAAGGGATTCTGTTTTCTGCAGAGGTGTTTGACCGGCGAGCGTGGCAGGAAGTTGGTACAGTTGGGCATAATAGTCCAAAAAGGCAGCTGCAATTTTAGAGTGCAGCACCATTTGAGATCCCAAGGTGGATTGAAGTTTATGGCTGTGACCGGATGTGCATTGAAATCGAAGGGCCCTGGCTAGGAGTCTCCTGCATTTATTTCCAAACTCATAGAATTTGTGAAAGATTTGACTACCGCACTTATGGTACAAATGAAAATTAAATGTAAAATATGTGAAGAGCTGCAGCCTCTATCAATAAATTTACCCTAAGGTAAATCTAGAGAAATGTGAAAAAAGGGAAAGGATAGATATGGCGCTGCTCTTATTAAGAGGTAATTTGCAACCTCTAAATACTTGAGAGGTGTGTATACCATGGATACATATACCCTGTTTCCCCTAAAATAAGACCTAGTGTGATTGTCGGTGATAGCTGCAATAAAAGCCCTACCCCCAAATAAGCCCTAGTTAAAGTCCTTGTAGGTCTTCTTTTCAGTGTAGGGCTTATTTTTGAGGAAACAGGGTAGGGCTTATTTGGGTGGTAGGGCTTATATTGCAGCCAACACCGACAATCAGGCTAGGTCTTATTTTAGGGGAAACAGGGTAGTGCAAAAAGTGAAAAAAAAGGACAAAAAATAAGAAATGTAAAGGATATCCTACTGTGTAAACTTCCTTGTCACTTATTTATAATGCATACTGTTAGAAGCTATGTGCATTCAAACAAAAATAAAATGAGAAATAAAAATGAAAAAAACAAATAGAAAAGCACTAACTTTTCCTGTGTGAAATCCACAATCCTGTGCAAAATCTGCAATTCAAAGTAACATTTCTGTGCCAAAAAAATACAACATATATGACTGGTATATAGTATTGCTGTGAAACTGGGCTTAGAAACATGCATACACCATCTTTAAACCCTGATGTATAAAAAAAAGTCCAATAATAAAGTGACAATGTGCTCCTTCAAATTGTTCTATGCTTCTTAGAAAACAGTGCGCCATAAGAAACACACTCGCCGCTATTTTTCACCCCACAAGGAGGTAATTCACAGTATGAGCCACTGTGCAGCCTGTGGAGTAGGAAAACTTCCTGTCCTGTATCCTCAAAGTGCCTCCTTGTCTGTGATGTAAGTGGTCTCCTTCCTGTTAACATTTAATAAAAATCATTGAAGCAAAAAAAAATTAAATCAGGAAGCCGGAGCAATCTGCGCTCCAGGGCTCGAAACCGGAAGTGATGCAATAACGCTGTTAGTCCTGCCCTATGCGTTTCAACACTGGGACGTCATCTGGAGTGGCCCATAGAATTTGTGTGAAACATGTCACAGTCTATCCCGTATGCAGGTCTCCAATAGGGTGGACAGATCCTCCCTAAGGGATAAAAGGTCCACGTGCAGGGTCAGAGTCATTTGGTGTTTATGTTTAAGCTTTGCAGCCCTCAGTTTCACCAACAGGGACTGTAGTTCCCCATTGCATGCCTTTTTTAGCCTAGACCCCTGAGCAATAAGTTCCCCATGAACCACTGTCTTGTGCCCTTCCCACACGGACCCCATTCCCATATCAAGTTTTCTTTGAAATAAAAAGAAATAGTATCTGAGACCCGCTTCTGATCCACAGCATCATCTAGCAGGTTTTCATTTATTCGCCAAGTCCATTGTCGTACATCAGGAGACAAAGGGGCGAGGGAGATAAAGGTGCATGATCAGAAATGGTAAGTGATCCGATGGACGCACCGTAGAGTGACTCCAGAAAGTGTTGGTCCATCATCAGGAGGTCTATTCGGGTGTACACATTATGTGTGGCGGAATAGTAACTAAAATCCTTTATGGTAGAGCACTCTCCAGCAGTCAATCAGATGATGGTCATGTAGGGATTTACAAAAATGTTTGAGAAATCCAAAGGAGTGCATGCAAGGATCAGATGAGGTTATCTGCAGGTCAGGACTAATGTTGAAATCCCCCCTCACGACCAATTGTCCCTCACGGAATGCGGAGAGAGAATCCAAGACCCTATCCAAGAATGTCAACTGATGGGTATTCAGTGCGTAAGGGGCTACGAGTGTAAGCTTATGTGCAAATAAGGTACCTTTCAGGAAGACAAATCTGCCTTCTGGGTCAGTGTAATGATCTAGGGAGGGGGGCGAAAGGGCAATGTTTATGTATCGCAATCGCCACTCCCCCAGATTTTGGTCAGGGTGAATTGCTGAGATACCACTGGTTATAGAGGTGTGTGGGAAGGCAGGAGACCGAATCAGGTTGAAAATGCATCTCCCGCAAGAGTAGAATGTGTGCCCACAGTCTCTTTGTCTCAAGCCACAACTTACTGCATTTAGACGGAGAGCTCAGGCTACAAACATTCTAAAATACAATCTTCAGGGAAGTCATAGCGGTTCAGCAGGCGGTGTAGCACCGGGAACCCAGGGGGGATGGAGAGAGACCTGCAGCAGACCGACCCAGAAACAAATGAGTGTTGAGGAGACAAAGTGCATAATTTATCACCAACAGAGTAAAAAACACATCAGAGATATAAAACAAATAAAGAACAGATCGCCCAAGGGGCGAATAAAGAACACTGGTATTGATGGTGCAGGAGCCACCCCTAGGCCAAATGGACCAAAAAGGGGAGAGCAACCCGAACACCGAAGATATCCCCAACCGGGGAACATAACTCACAGAAATTCACCTATTGTGGGTGAGTGGCAAGGCATCAGGTGAGAATTCAGCCGGGGTCCCGCTCCAGTTATAGGGCACAGCCAACATTTGGATGTGCAGGCTAACGATCTACAGCAGCAATCCTAAAAAAGGATTAAAGTAAAGAAAAAGGGAAAAAGTCAGCAGGATCTGGAACAGTCAGTCAAGGGGAAGCCAAGGGAGAAGGCCTCTGCTCGGCAGGATGAGTGGAACCTCTGTGTGGCTTGTTGCGGCATGTGCGTCGTACTGGCTGCCATGTCACCGGACGAGCTGGTGTCAGAGTCTGTGAGGAGGTACACCAGTCTGGAATGTCCACCATAGACAGACCAAGGTGAGAGAGAAAATGAGGTAGATCCGTTTTTTGTTCCACAGGGTAACCTGATGGCCATTTTTAGTAATAGAGTGGGTGAAGGGAAATCCCCAACGGTAAATCAGATGGGCCTCCTGCAAAACTTCCAACACGGGTTTAAGGGCTGTCAAATGTTTATACTAAAATATTAACAGTATTATATTTATGTAATTATGCAAAACTTTATGGTTTAGGAGATTTTCACGTCTTTTCACAAACCAAACAAATGAATTCAAATTTGTTTATCCATTCTAGTTTGAAGACAAGAATAAATACATCGATGCTAAAATATATATATTTATTAACTAAAAATTCAGTGTAAAATAATATCAGATATAATTGGTGATATACAAAAAGATATAATTTCAAAACTCAATTATATTGGTGATACAGATGATGAAAAATGTTACCGTAAGCTCTTGTTACAGAATACCATGTCTACATTTCATGACGGCTTAGTAAATAGTTTCCGTGGCTTTACAGACTCATGAAAACAAACTAGGTGTTGAATTTAAGATGTGATTTATTCTCAAAACAAAGACCTTCAAGCTTAAACCTCTTTTAGCCCTTGTACACACGGTCGGACCGTGTTGTCGGATAATCCGACTGTGTGTGGGCTCCATCGGACTGTTTCCGTCAGAATATCCGACGGACAAAGTTTTAGAGCTGGGCGATAAAACTTTCTGACAACATGATCCGATCAGACTTTGTCCGATCGTTTGTAGAGAATTACAATCGGACAAAGTGCCACGCATGCTCAGATCAAATTCCTAGACCAAAGCTATTGGCTACTAGCCTGAACGTAGTCCCGTCATAACGAAATAACATCATCACGTTACGTACGATCGGATTTTCCGACAACTTTGTCCTACCGTGTGTATGCAACACAAGTTTCGGACAAAATCCGACAGATTTTGTTGTCGGAATGTCCGACCGTGTGTACAAGGGCTTACAGTATATGGACAATTTTGTTAAAGCGGAGGTCCACCCTAAAGTGGACCTTCCGCTCATCGGAACCCTCCCCCCCTCCGGTGCCACAATTCCGGGATAGCTCTCTGCGGAAAGGGGCGTAGATTACGCCCCTTTCCGCAAGTGCCCGCCCCTTTCCGCAAGTGCCCCGCTGCCTGCTGGGAAACACACAGATCCCAGAGGCAGCGGGGACCGTCCTTATTGCGCAGCGCAACTCGCGCATGCGCAGTAGGGAACCGGGAAATGAAGCCGAAAGGCTCCATTTCCTGATTCCCATACCCAAGATGGTGGCGGCAGGACCCGAGAGACGATCTAGAGATCGGCTTCGGGTGCCGACATCGCGGGCGCTCTGGGCGGGTAAGTGTCACTATTTTAAAAGTCAGCAGCTGCAGTATTTGTAGCTGCTGGCTTTTAAAAAAAAAAAAACGCGGAGTCCCGGCGGACTCCCGCTTTAACCATATATAAACTTGGTAGTTTAACCAAGACTTATTTTAAATAAAGATACATTTAGGATGAATCTATGGTTCAACACATACTATAACTTATCCAATTCTAAGACTTGGAAATCAGTTTTGTTGCGCTATAACAAGATATGTATCTCTTTTTGTTTAAAAGCAAAACAAATTCGTACTGCAGTTAGAATTCAATCCACTTCAAAACTGACACTACCAGCATTGGTTGGGTTAGTTAAAGAGGAGGTCCGTTTAAAAAAAAAAAAAAAAAAAAAAGTCAGCAGCTGCAAACACTGCAGCTGCTGACTTAATAAACACACTCACCTGTCCAGGGCGCCCGCGATGTCGGCCGCCCGAGGCCAACCCGTCCCTCGGCTCTCGGGTCTCGGCGCCGCCATTCCCTCTAAGGGAAACAGGCAGTGGAGCTTTATGGCTTCACTGCCCGTTTCCTACTGCGCATGCGCGAGTCCCGCAGCTACTGCACATGCGCGAGTCCCGCAGCGCTTTCTGAATGGGACGCGCTGTGTTCTGGAACACACAGTTCCCAGAACACAGCGCGACCCATTACCCAGAAGACGCCGCGACGAAGAGAGAAGACAGAAGAGGAGGAAGAGGAAGATTAGGAGAAAGTGCCTAGCAACAGGCATTTCTGGTAAGTAAAAAAAAAAAAAATTTTCATTTTATTTTTTTTATATTTTTTTGTAATTTTTAATATTTTTTTGTTTTCAGGGTGGCCCTCCACTTTAAGCATATGCTCAAACAAATTAAATTACCAAAAAAGTAAAAATATAAATTAATACTTTACCAGAGATTAAAGAGGAAGTAAACCCTGATGAGTTTACTTCCTCTTTCATTCCCTGCAAAGGTAAAGCATAATGGACTACTATGCATCGCATAGTAGTCCATTACGTGTCACTTACCTGACACAGGAGCCAGCGAAGTAACCGCTGTCCCCTGTAGTCCGGTGCATCCATCTTCTCGGTGGGTCTCGCTGCTCCGCCGCTGTCATTCGGCGAAACCGCGATGACGTCACTCCCACGCATGCGCACGGGAGCCGCCACTCGCGGCATATCGCCGCTGACCGCGGCGCGCTCAGTGTTTCGGCAAATATCTCCTAAACCTACACGGTTTAGGAGATATTTCTTGGACCTACAGGTAAGCCTTAATCAAGGCTTACCTGTAGGTCAAAGTTGGTTGTAAGGGTTTACAACCACTTTAAGACTCTTTTGTTTGGAGAGATATCTGCTGGGTGTCCCAAAGGATATCTTTTACCCTCCTATCTCTCCACACTGTTTTTCTCCTCTCGTCCCCCCCGTTTCCAGATCCCCTTCGGTTATATGTCTCCAGTCTATATCCCCCACAGGAATGGGTGCGGAAATGCCTTTCATGTTGTAAGTGACGCCAAACACACGTCATTTTCTGCCCAAAAATCTATAGGGGCAATATTGAACCTTTATTCACAGTGGCCAGTAGGTGGAAGTGTTGTATAGAAAATGTACTTTATTTATTCCTGAATAACTTTTTGACTTAAAGCGGAGGTCCACCCTAAAGTAGACCTTCCACTTATTGGAACCCTCTCCCCCTCCGGTGCCACAATTGCCACCTTTCAGGGAGGAGGGGGGTGCAGGTACCTGTACAGTACCGGTATCTGCACCCACTTCCGGCGTAGATTCTGCAGAAGGTACGCCCCTTTCCGCAGAATCTACGCCTCTTTCCGAAGGTCCCCCGCTGCCTGCTGGGAAGCACACAGATCCCAGAGACAGCAGGGACCATCCTTATTGCGCAGGGCGACTCGCGCATGCGCAGTAGGGAACCGGGAAATGAAGCCGTAAGGCTCCACTTCCTGATTCCCATACCCAAGATGGCGGCGGCAGCACCCGAGAGACGATCGAGAGATCGGCTTCGGGTGCCGACGTTGCGGGCGCGCTGGGCGGGTAAGTGTCATTATTTTAAAAGTCAGCAGCTGCAGTATTTGTAGCTGCTGGCTTTAAAAAAAAAAAAAATGGCGGACTCCCGCTTTAAGCTTAGAAAAACAATATAAAATATCAAGAACTGTCTTTTATGTGTCAAAGCTTCCAGTCTTTCGTCTCTACCTATGAGATATATGGGTTTGAGAACATACACTCCACACTAATTGCTTCATCTTTAAAATTCCTTGAGTTAAAGCGGGATTCCACTCTTTTTTTATTTTTTTCTTACCTGTCTCACTGGTGGGTGAGTGCTACCTTCGATTGGCATCCACGTCCGGCGTTTATTTGACCCCCGGCGCCACGAATCTTTTCCTCAGGATGACTTATAAAAACCTGCCCTGGCATTTTCCATTTTAACTGTGGGCGTCTGAAGCCCACAGGCATTTACTTCCTGGTATATGATGACGTCTGGCTCCCAGCATGCTCCGCTCCATCTTGCACATGCTCAGTGAGAGCAGTGACAAGGAAAGAAAAACTTTCATTGTCCCCCATGGATTCTTGGGAAATTTCCCAGGGACCATTGCGAGGACGATAGCCACACCTACTCCCACGGGAGGACAACCAGGAAGTCAGCTGAAACATCAGAAATAAAAGGTAAGGAAATGATATTTTTTTTTTCAGGGTTCGTTTAGGTAAGTATGCTATCTGTTGATTTTAATAACATGAACTTTCATTTTTAGGTACCAAACCACTTTAAATTAATGAGGTACTCAAAAACCTTATGTGTAATTTCAGGAGAATTCTAATGCCCCGTACACACGAGCGGAATTTCCGTCTGAAAAATTTTGGATGTTTTTTCCGACGGAATTCCGCTCAAGCTTTGCTGGCATACACACGGTCACACAAAAGTTCTCGGAACTTTCGACCGTCAAGAACGTGGTGACGTACAACACTACAACGAGCCGAGAAAATGAAGTTCAATGATTCTGAGCATGCGTCAAATTGTTTCCGAGCATGCATTTTTTTTGTGCATCGGAATTGGATACAGACGAACAGAATTTCCGATAGAAACTTTTTCCGACGGAAAAATAGAGAACCTGCTCTTGATCTTTTTTTTTTTTTTTATTCTTTATTTACAGATTGCAGGTAATACAGAGACAAACTGTAAAAGACACAAATCACTCAGTTTTCCAATATAACAAAAATACACAGTCAGTACTTCGTGGGGGACCGGAGGAAACCTATCAAATTATGGCAGCAGTGGCCCCAATCATGTCTAGACCACAACATTATCCCACGCCAATGATCCGTTTCCCCAGTGACCATTTATTAGCCAGGGCAGTCCCCGGGGCGATCCCCCTCTAGGCCCAATCTGGGGGGCCTCCATCATCGGTCACCTTCATTCTATAGATTATAGAGCTCAACCGGGATCACCTCCAGGGCCGCCAATCCCTGGCTGGGAAACTGAGAGAACAGAATGATAAAGTCCTGGCAATCACCATTTATTATATTTTAATTATACTTGGGGGTTAGGGGAAAGGAAAAAAGAGGGGGGGAGCAAAGGGGCAGGAGAAGGGGATAGGGGTAGAAAGAAAGAAAGACAGAGCGGGTTAACAGTACCAAGAGGCAGGAGGGGGTCAAGGGGGTGAGAGTGGGCCAGAGCGCTCCACGAGAAGGGAGAGAAAGAAAGAAGACTCTGGTGGTTTCCTACGGCCGGGTCCTTCCCTCCGCTCTCCTGCCAGAGCTTACAGATAGGATCTGTATGCGTCGGAAAACCTGAACAGGCTCCAAGGCAACCATCGAGTAGTGTGTTCTTCCTCCCTGTCGCCCAGCGCTGATGTGAGCTGTTCCATGCGGTAGATGTCGCAAACTCTTGCGAGCCAGTGAGACACTGTCGGGGCGGCCTGCTGCTTCCCCATGCTAGGTATAGATGCCCTGGCCGCACTCAGAAGATGTTTTAATAGAGATTTATGGTACTTCTTGCTCGAAAGCGGGGTCAGATTGAGAAAGATCCCCGCCGGGTTATTACAAAGATCGATAGCTGTGAGGTCGTAAATGATATTGAGAACCTGTCTCCAGAAATGGGTCAGTTGAGGGCATTCCCAGAAGATATGCAGTAACATACCGCATCTCCAGCACAATGGGCTGTGACCGGGAAACATAGCTGCCAGGACAGTGCGAGTCCTGTACCAGCGGGTCAAAATTTTATAAGCGATTTCCTGGTATTTACTACATAAGGATGACTTGTGCGCAAAAAGAAGTGCGCGATTCTTCTGGTCTGACGAGAGCTTGACATTCAGGTCCCGCTCCCATTTTTCCATGAACAACAGATCACCTTGGGAGAGGTGGTCCAATAGGATGCGATACGAAAGGGAAAGAGACCCCCGGGTCGGTCCCTCTCCTGAGCACACCTCTTCAAACGACGTTAGAGGTCTGCGGAATTCGCCACTATTTGGTAAAGATTTTAGGAAGTGGGAGAGTTGGGCAAGCCTCCACTTCCCCAGGGCCGTGGTTTCTAACGTCTCGTACATAGTGGAGACAGTCTTCCACGTCCTAGGGCCAAGGAAAGAAGAGGCTCGCACCAGGTCCCGGTCGGGGTCAAGGCGAAAAGACTTGTCTGTCATGCCGGGTTCAAAGCGCGGGTGTCCAATAACAGGGGTCATGGGCGAAGGGAAACTGGGCACGCCCGTCAGTGTGAAATATCTGTCTAGTTCTTGCAATGTTGGTTCAATGAGTGGGTGCGCCTGTGTTACTCATGACCAGCCCGGTCCACTCCAGGGCAAACCTTCAAGTGGGAATGGTATGGATTCATGTTCCAGACACACCCACAGCTTATCCTTCAGGTGTCTGCACCAGTCCACTACTCTGTTCATGTGTACCGCTGTATAGTACCATGCCGGGTCTGGGAGGCCAATCCCTCCCTTGTCCTTTGGTCTGAGTAGTAATGCTCGGCTGAGTCTTGAAGGCTTGCCCTGCCACACGTATCGAATAAAGACGGAGCGCAGGGCTTTAAAAAATGATTGGGGGATTTTTATCGGTAAGGCTTGTAAAAGGTACAAGAGCCTTGGCATTACATTCATTTTGAGCACATTGCATCTCCCAAACCAAGAGGTTGCCAACTTTGACCATCTTTCTAGATCCACGGTAAAGGTTTTCAGGAGAGGCTGGAAATTCAATTGGAAAACAAGATGTGGGTCTGGGGGAACCTTGGTTCCTAGATATTGTATAGCCCTAGTTGCCCAGCGAAAGGGAAAATTAGTGCTTAGACTCCTCTGGGCGGTGGTAGACAGGGAGACGTTAAGTGCCTCCGATTTCTGTAAGTTAATTTTAAAGTCTGACAGAATTCCATAATGTCTTATTTCCGCTAAGAGATTCGGCAACGTAATGTGGGGCTCCGAGACATAAAACAAGAGGTCATCTGCAAAGGCAGCGACTTTGTGGTGGTGTGAGGGGGTGTCTAGTCCCTTAATGTCTATGTTCTGTCTAATGTGGTGTAGCAAGGATTCGAGCGATAGCACAAACAGAACGGGCATCCCTGCCTCGTTCCATTGGCAATAGTGAAACGTGACGAGGCAAACCCATTGACCCTAACCATCGCCATCGGTGATGAATAAAGAGCTATAACCCATGAAAGCATGGGGGGGGGAATACCCAGGCGTCGCAGGGTGGCTAGTAAAAAAGGCCAGCTCACCCTGTCAAATGCCAACCGTTCCGCCAGTATCTTGGTAAAGAGCTTAAGGTCGCAATTCAATAAGGAGATGGGCCTGTAGCTAGCACAGAGAAGCGGGTCCTTCTCCGGCTTGGGTATGACCGAAATGCTTGCCTGCAAGAGCTCTGGTGGAAAGGTCTGACCCTCCAATAGGGCGTTGAAGGCTGACACAAACGGCGTGGACAACAGGGAGAGGAAGGCCTTATAGTAAGGGACCGTAAACCCATCTGGGCCAGGTGCTTTGCCTTTGGGTGAGTCCACTAACGCCGCAGACAATTCCTCCGGGGAGATCGGCTGCGAGAGCAGCTCAATCTCTTTCGGTGTAAGCAAAGGGAGGTTTGCCGAAGCTAAATATGCGTTGGTGACCGCTGAGCCGGCCTGGAGGGCGTCTCCCGAGTCCTGGGGGTGCAAGTTATAGGGGGGTTCATAGAAGGATCGGAAGCACTCCGCTATCTCTCGCGAATCATGAAGTTTGGCTCCCGAAGGGGAGGTAATGGTCGGAATGAAGGACGCGTTGCGTTGGCTACGCAGGGAGTTCGCTAGGGACCTACTGCATTTGTCTCCGTATTCATAGTATGTTCTGCGAACCCACATAAGTCTGTTTTTAGCCTGAAAGAGAGAGAAATCTCTGATTTGCTCTCTAAGATCTCTCACCTCCACCTCCAGAGCATCAGTCGGCTGGGATTTGTGTCGTTGTTCACACGCATGTAATTTGGCGATAAGTTGGGAGAGAGCCTCAGTTTTGGCAACTTTGAGTCTATGACCATGTTTAATAAGAATGCCCCTAATGTAGCATTTATGAGCTGCCCATATCATGAGGGGGTTGGAGACCGAATCACGGTTATTATCAAAGTAGCTTTCTAGTTCCCTAAGCAGGTCTGAGTGGGTCTCAGGATCCTTCAGGAGAGACTCATTCAGCCTCCACCAGGACTGACCACGCGATTCCTGTTGTAGCTTCAGTATCAAGGAAATCGGGGCATGGTCAGACAGGGCTATATGTCCTATCTGAGCGTCAGTGACCGCCGGTATAGCATTGTGGGCGACTAAAAACATGTCTATACGTGAGAAAGAACCATGAGCGGTGGAAAAGAACGTATGGTCCCTATCCTGTGGGTGAAGTGTGCGCCACACGTCTATCAGTCGGTGAGAGTGTAACAGTTCTCTTATGTGTGAACGCGTTCTCGCAGATATCGCGGAGGTGCCCGTGGATGAGTCTCTGCGGGGGTCCAAGGTGAGGTTAAAGTCCCCTCCAACGATCAAGGTTCTCTCCGAGAATGCAGCCAGGGCATCCAAGCATGCTTCTAAGGCCGGCAGCTGGTCCACATTCGGCATGTATAAGTTAGCAAGAGTAAAAGTTTGCGAGTGGAGAGTTCCCTTAATGAAGAGATATCTCCCTTCACTATCGGTTTGGACAGCTAACAGGCGCCACGGCAAGTTTTTAGCAAGAAGGATACACACTCCTCTCGATTTGGAAGTAGGGGACGTGCTGTGGTAGGCCAGGGGGAAGTGCTTACTGTAAAGCCGTGGTATTTGGTCTGTCCTGAAATGGGTCTCCTGGAGGAAAACTATTTGGGGCCTCATCCGCCACAATTCTGTTAGGCAGCTGGACCTTTTTTTTAGGTACATTCAGCCCTTTCACATTCCAGGAAACCAGTTTCAGGGCCATGACGGCCGCTGTACCCGTCCGACGGTCCCCACCAGAGTCAGGGGTAAAAATAGAGTCCAAGCACAAAGGAAGAGCAGGTAAGAAAAGAAAAGTAGTAAAGAAGCGGAGAAGGTCTGGGGCTAGTTGGGAGGGGGAGGGCAAGAGGGGTGAGGATGGGTCGGGGAATTTCTAATGCTCCTATCGGAGAGAACCTGCGGGTTAGGGCAGAGGGGCCTAGTGGGGGAAGAGGTAGGGCACTGCAGAGGGAGGAACTCGCCGGTGCAGTACCCCTCCAGCATCCCATGGTCCATGCAGCCTCAATCGGGCGTGCACGGAGCTTCTTTGGCATCTCAACTGCGGCATCAAACGCAGCATAAAACATCACTTCAGCCAGTATCGGGCAGTTAACAACAGTATAACAATGTAAAAGTAGACAAACGTATTAAACCGTTCAACACAGAGAACACATAACCTTATATTACCCAGGTACCTGCCCCTCCCCCCCCCCTAAAAAAAAGGAGAGGGGGAGGGAGCAGGAACGCCGCATGGGGGCATCTGAGGAGCACCACCAGTCAGTCCAAAAGAAAGAAAAAAAGCGCATTGAGTCTAAGACGCCTGTAGATAAACAGTAATTAGTAGGTCATATAGCACTGCCATCAGCTCAGAGCCTTTTCCAGGGGGTGCAGAGTCCAAGCCTACTCTCCCCATGTCTTCTCTCCCCCGTGGCGGGGGTGGTGGGGTCGATGGCCCGGAGTATAACAATTAACAAAAAGCTGTATACTCCAGTCGTCAAAGCTGGTAGATAAAAAAAATAAAAATAATAGAAAAATACTGTACTCTCTCAGGGTTCATGATCTTGAGGGGCCTGCGACCTCTGACGTTGGGATCGACGGTGTCGCCTCACTCTCTGCGGCCTGGTTGGTGGGTTGTTCGTCGGGGCCACAGCTCCCTGGGGGACAACAAGAGCCAACCAGTTGGGGACCTGAACCGGGGGTAGGCCCATGGCCTCCAAAAAGGACGGGACCTCCGAAGGGTGTCGTAGCGCAAGGGGTCTGCCATTTTTGCGCACTATGAGGTGAAATGGGTGACCCCACTTGTAGGGGATCCTCCGTTCAGTTAGTTGTTCCAGAAGGGGCCGCAGACAGCGTCTCATTTGAAGGGTCTTCCGGGAGACATCTGGCAGAAGGGTGACCTGGGCCCCGTCAAAGTCGATGCTGCCATTGCGCCATGCTGCTTGCAAGACATCCTCCTTCACTGAGTAATTGTGGAGACAGCATAAAACGTCACGTGGCCGGTTCTCAGTGGGGCTCCTGGGTCCCAGGGTCCTGTGGACTCTATCAATGGCTATTTCTGTGTCAGCAGCGCGGTCCAGACAGGCGTTAAATATGGCTGTGACTGTGGCCTTGAGGTCGGCCTGACCAGTGGCTTCGTGCAAGTCTCTGATCCTTATATTGCGTCTGCGGTTGCGATTCTCAAGGTCATCCACTAGAAGTTGCAACTATGCGACTCTGTGAGGGTATCATGTGCGTCTTTCAGGCCTACAACATCAGTGGTCAGGGAAGTCACATCCGATGCTAGGGTAGTCACCCGTTCGTTCGTGGCCGACACTTCACGTTTGACCCCTGCGATTTCATGTCTTAAGGTCGTCTCAATCCTGGCCGCCATGCAGCTAAAGTCTTCCTTAGTAGGAAGGTTTTGGAGTAAAGTCAATATGGTCTTGTCCCCCAACAACGCTGTTGCTGGTGGCGGCGGTGGGTCCCTCTGCGTGTCTGAGGCGAATGCAGCCTGGCTGTGTGGCTCTGGGGTGAGGGTTCCACTGCGGGAGGGTCTCTGGGATAGCTGGGAGCTGTGGGGGAACCAGGGTGGCAGGCTGCTATGGTCTGGGCTGCCAAGCGAGGCCATGGACAGCGAGCGGGGAGACATGGGGACAAGTCACTAGGCGGGGAGAACGGAGGCATGTCGTGCCCCTGCACAGCGGTCTGCTCACCTTCCCTCAGTGTTGTTTGTCCGGGAGCATCTTGGCTGGATCTGGCGTGGAGGCCGGAGGCTGCAGCGGGACCAGGTACCTGTCCATGCCGGCAATAGCGATCCCCACCTGGCTGGCTGTGCTCCGCTGTAGCGTAGTGATGTCGGCGATGCCAAAATATGCGGCCAGACTGTGAAATAGGGCTGCGGAGGGGTCACGGACCGGGAGCTCTGGAAACGAGCGCCCTCACTCCTTCATGCCGAAGCCACCTTGATCTTTTGCTGGTGGAATTCCACCAGCAAAAGTCTGATGGAGCATAATTTCCAATTGTGTGTACGTGGCATTACTCCCAGAAACTCAATAAATTTAAAAATATTCATACTGTTATAAACATGCTATATTCATTATTACTATATCCATGATTAATATTCAACAATAGATAATGAATATTATATATATATATATATATATATATATATATATATATACATACAGTATCTCACAAAAGTTAGTACACCCCTCACATTTTTTCATGTGACAGCAAAATGTACAAATTGGGCCCAATTAGGCATTTTCCCTCCCTGATATCATGTGACTTGTTAGTGTTACAAGGTCTCAGGTGTGAATGGGGAGCAGGTGTGTTAAATTTGCTGTTATCGCTCTCAATCTCTCATACTGGTCACTGGAAGTTCAACATGGCACTTCATGGCAAAGAACTCTCTGAGGATCTGAAAAAATGAATTGTTGCTCTACATAAAGATGGCCTAGACTATAAGAAGATTGGCAAGACCCTGAAACTGAGCTACAGCATGGTGGCCAAGACCATACAGCAGTTTAACAGGACAGGTTCCACTCAGAACAGGCCTCGCCATGGTCGACCAAAGAAGTTGAGTGCACGTGCTCAGCATCATATCCAGAGATTGTCTTTGGGAAATGGACGTATGAGTGCTGCCAGCATTGCTGCAGAGGTTGAAGGGGTGGGGGGGTCAGCCTGTCAGTGCTCAGACCATACGCCGCACACTGCCTCAAATTGGTCTGCATGGCTGTCTTCCCAGAAGGAAGCCTCTTCTAAAGAAGATACACAAGAAAGCCTGCAGTTTGCGGAAAACAAGCAGACTAAGGACATGGATTACTGGAACCATGTCCTGTGGTCTGATGAGACCAAGATAAACTTATTTTGTTGAGATGGTGTTAAGTGTGTGTGACAACTAGGTGAGGAGTACAAAGACAAGTGTGTCTTGCCTAAAGTCAAGCATGGTGGTGGGAGTATCATGGCCTGGGGCTGCATGGGTGCTGCCGGCACTGGGGAGCTACAGTTCATTGAGGGAACCATGAATGCCAACACGTACTTTGACATACTGAAGCTGAGCATTATCCCCTCCCTTCGGAGACTGGGCCGCAGGGCAGTATTCCAACATGATAACGACCCCAAACACACCTCCAAGACGACCACTGCCTTACTAAAGAATCTGAGGCTAAAGGTGATGGAATGACCAAGCATGTTTCCAGACCTAAACCCTATTGAGCATCTGTGGGGCATCCTCAAACAGAAGGTGGAGGAGCGCAAGTTATCTAACATCCACCAGCTTTGTAATGCCGTCATGCAGGAGTGGAAGAGGACTCCAGTGGCAACCTGTGACGCTCTGGTGAACTCCATGCCCAAGAGGGTTAAGGCAGTGCTGGAAAATAATGGTGGCCACACAAAATATTGACACTTTGGGCCCAATTTGGACATTTTCAATTAGGGGTGTACTCACTTTTGTTGCCAGCGGTTTAGACATTAATGGCTGTGTGTTGAGTTATTTTGAAGGGACAGCAAATTTACACTGTTATACAATCTGTACACTCACTACTTTACATTGTAGCAAAGTGTAATTTCTTCAGTGTTGTCACATGAAAAGATATAATAACATATTTACAAAAATGTGAGGGGTGTACTCACTTTTGTGAGATACACTAATATATATATATATATATATATATAAATATATATATATATATATATATATATATATATATATATATATATATATATATATATGTATGTTATAAAAAACTAAATATGTGACATTGTTCAATTAAGTAAGCAAATACTTACCCTATTATAATGTAATAATATATAGTAGGAAATTATGGCTAATATAATTACCTGCTGTGAAAATTGCAATACATTTTAGGTACAGCTTGTTTTGTAAAATAATTTTTGAATGAGCCCCATTCCCTTCTCTCATTTAAGAAAAAAAATATGTCTGTCAGCTCATTTGAAATATGAGTCTCTAGTCTCACTTTAGCCTTATCTCTTCTGTCTGACAGAAATAGAATTTACAATCTGAGAGAACTTAAAATAAGACACTTAAAACCTTCTTGTGAGGGTTTCTTAGTTTTAAACACAATGAACTTAAGTTGACCTCTTTAAAAAAAAAAATAGGAACAAGGTGGCTTCTGAGTTGTTCATAAAACATATATTAAAAATATACGATATATGGAGGCCTTAGGAATTAATTCTGTTTAACCCTTAGCCCTTGTACACACGGTCGGAGATTCCGACAACCAAATCCGTTGGATTTTGTCCTTTGGATTTTGTCCGAAACTGTTGCATACACACGGCCGGACAAAGTTGTCAGAAAATCCCACGTGATTACGTTATTTCGTTACACCGGGACTACGTTCACGCTAGTAGCCAATAGCTTTGGTGTAGGAATTTGATCTGAGCATGCGTGGCACTTTGGAACACTACACATGATTGGAGTATGTCCGATCGGAGCATTTTGTCGGAAAATTTTACCAACAAGTTGGAGAACTTGGTCCGTCGGATACTCCGACGGAAACAGTCCGATGTAGACCACACACAGTCGGAATATCCGACAAAACTGTCTGATCGGACACATTCCGACGGAATCTCCAACCGCGTGTACAAGGGCTAATAGTTCTGACAGGGCTCTGCTCTGTATCAGTGTGCGTCTGGAGAGATCCAGAAACAGGGACAGCTTAGCTCCATCAAAGTCCACTTGATGGACCTCCCTGACATGGTACATAATACGTTCCTTCAGGGAGTATTTGTGTAGCTTACATATGACATCTCTGGGGTTTATCTGGATCATCAGAGGGGGGTCTTAAGGCCCTATGAGCTCGATCAATTTCTATGTGGTCGGGGGCCTTCCTGCCCAAGATCCATTTAAACATACCCTCTAGAGTGGGGACTATGTCCCTAGGTGCTGTAGCTTCTGGCAGGCCCCTGATGCGGATGTTAAACCTGCGGCTGCAATTTTCCACATCAGTTGGTCAAGCAAAGAGTCAATTCTTTGATCCTGTACTTGGCAATGAGTCTGCAGGGCTTGCAGTGCAGGGGTGAAGTCTTCCACCGAAGCATCCAGGATCTCCACTCTACCCCCAATATGGGCTGTGTTGGCCTGCATAAATCCCTCTAAATCAACTCTGGTGGGGAGGGCAAGAATATGGGACCATAAGTCACTGTCCCCTATGGCCTCTGCTAGGTTCATGCTCCCTGATGATGAGAGGGGGTATCGGGAGGTGGATGGATATTGTGGGGGTGGCACCGCTGATGCATACCAGGGGGTCCTGCGTGTGGCCAGGCCACTACCCTCTTGGGTCTCACTGGGGTCCATACTGCTGGAGAAGCTGCCAAGGGAGCCCAGTGGAGGGGGGGAGGAGGTGTGGTGGACGGCAGCCACGGTGAGGGCATAGGGACAGCAAACGTGCGGCTGTGGAGCACTCACCAGGCGCCATCTTGGATCCCGCTGCTTGTTGCCACCGCTGAAGAATGCTTCCAGGGAGCTGGACCAGAGCTGAGGAGTCCACCAAGATTGCTGGGATGGTTCCCCGCTTTGAAGGCATCCTTTCAGGCAGGCTGCATCTGCCTTTTAGCTGCTGCAGGAGTGGTGATTAGGAGCGGGTCGGATGGAGCTCAGCTCATGCACATCCAGTCGCCTTCATGTCGCAGCCACGCCCCACACTGCCATCATTATACGGCAGCAGATAGCTGCCATAACCCGGTATCCTCAATGGCGGATGGTCCATCTGATAAAAGTGGTCTCCATGACAGATTCGCCACAAGATCACTTTTATCAGGGGTGGGAGAGGCCCCCTTCCCGCCATGCTTCGGTTGTCTACGCCGCTTACTGGACCCGCCTGTAGCAGCAGAGACGATTGCGTCCTTTACCCTGTGATGCTGGATGCCAAGTGAGGGAAAGATGGCCCCTGCTCAGCTTCATACCAAAAAAAAAAATTCCCCTTGAAGACCATTGAGTCGGAAGTGACATTTCCACCGCTGAAGGAGTAGGACTCGTACCCTGGCCCCCGGTTCGCAAGGTTCCTGACGGGGACATAGGTTCACGTAGTCTGCCTAGCCAGAAAGTCTGGCAGACTCCTTTCTTCTAGGACAGCCAAAGCCGTCCCTGAATACTAGGTCAGGGGAGCTCTCCCAAAGAAAGACCCCCCCCAGAGGTAAGGGAGGAAGGAACCAGAAGGCCGCACATCCTCTCCCTAAATGTCAGGGTAAGTCCAAAGATTCACACCCTTCATCTAATGAAAAAACGCACACAAAATTTGTAAGTGACAAACAGTGAGGAGAAAATAAATAATAATAAAAAAAGGTGGCCATGCCCACATTGAGCATTGGCCTAGGCCCTGGTAAGCAAATATTGCCCCCGGACTCAGCCAAAAGGTCAGGCCCTAAGAAGCGCAGTGCAGAAAAAGCTTTGGTGACTGTGACCGTGAGTTATTTTCAAAGAGGGGGGTCCCACACCCAAGTGTTACTAAGAACTCCCCTAAGGCGATCACTCCAAGGGGGCACAGACACCGCGGATCTGCATCCATATAACTTCATTACTGCATACATATTCTACATGACTAAATCTGCAATAAATTTTACTGCAAAATCAGAGGTGCCAAAATTTCTCCCCTGAGCAGTAATATATTTCTATCCCCCTTGGTGGGAGTGGAGATGACTCCATCTATAAGGCTATACAGTACATACACACACAGCACAAGGCCGAGTTTACACTACGAGATGTTTCTCGGGGCTGCAGTTCCTCTGAGCTCCACAAGGTGGTGATCTCACTTCTACCCAGACAGGAAGTCTCTATGGAAGACAGGAAGTGATGTCGGGTACAGATAGGAAGTTCCAGGTGAGAGGTGAGTTGGGAGGGAGTAGAGAGGAGGCATTGTTGGAAGAAGCAGCAGAGGAGGTAATAAGATCTTCTTTTCTATTTACACCCAGTAACCCCCCGTCATGTCCGTCCTCTTCCTCCATAGTCACTGTGATGTAGGTCAGAAATATTGGATATTTAAATTTTTATCACGTTTTATAAAATTAACAATCTCTAATCCAGATGCAATGTGTAACACAGTCAGCTTATCTCCATAATTTGGTGTGTGAGTTCCTGAGCGCCCACAGGGGGAGGACATGAGGCTCCCTTATTCTAGGCGTACCTATAGGTAAGAGCTACACAGAGGGGTTTACAACCACCTTAACCACCTCAATACAGGGCACTTACACCCCCTTCCTGACCAGACCAATTTTCAGCTCTCTCACAGTTTGAATGACAATTACTCAGTCATGCAACACTGTATCCATATGAAACTTGCGTCCTTTTTTCCACACAAATAGAGCTTTCTTTTAGTGGTATTTAATCACTAGTGGGTTTTTTATTTTTTGTGCTATAAATAAAATAAAACGTAAATTTTGTGAAAAAAATGGCTTTTTCTTTGTTTCTGTCATAAATTTTTGCTAATTAGTAATTTTTTTCATAAATTGTGGCCAAAATTTATACTGCTACATATCTTTGGTAAAAATAACCCACATTAGTATATATTATTTGGTCTTTGTGAAAATTATAGAGTCTACAAACTATGGTGCCAATCACTGAAAATTGATCACTTCTGATCAGGCCTTCAGTACATCAGGTGTATCTCAATTCTTGAGACACTAACAAGTCAGGAAAGTACAAATACCCCCCAAATGACCCCTTTTTACAAAGTAGACATCCCAAGGTATTAAGTAAGTAGCATGGTGAGTTTTTTTAAGTTGTCATTTTTTCCCACAATTCTTTGCAAAATGAAGATTTTTTTTTTTATTATTATTTTTACAAAATTGTCATATTATCAGATTATTTCTCACACACGGCATATGCATACAATAAATTACACCCCAAAATACATTCTGCTACTCTTCCCGAGTACGGCGATACCACATGTGTGAGACTTTTACACAGCCTGACCACATACAGAGCACCAACATTGATGTAGTACCTTCAGACGTTCTACGAGCAACAATGACGCATCTCATTTCACAGCCACCTATTACACTTTTGAAGGCCCTGGAGTACCAGGACAATGGAATTTCCCATAAAATTGCCCCAACATATAATCTGTGAGGCATAATGAGTCTTTTGAATGGTTCATTTTTTTTCCAGAAGTTTTTGGAATATGTGGAAAAAAATTAAGACACTTTTTTTTAAACAAAGTTGTCAATTTATAAGATATTTCATAACACATAGCATGTATATAGCAAAAATTACACCCCAAAATACATTCTGCTACTCCTCCCGAGTATGGCGATACCACATGTGTTGGACTTTTACACAGCCTGGTCACATAGAGAGCACCAACATTGAAGTAGTACGTTCAGGCGTTCTAGGAGCATAAATGATACATCTCATTTCATTCCTACCTATCACACTTTTGAAGGTCCTGGACCACCAGGACAGTGAAATTACCCACAAAATGACCCCATTTTGGAAAGCAAACACCCCAACGTATATTCTATGAGACATGGGCTGCAAATAGGTACTCGGGTACTCTGATGGCCTGGTGACAGGTACTCGGGTACTCTGATGGCCTGGTGACAGGTACTCGGGTACTCTGATGGCCTGGTGACAGGTACTCGGGTACTCTGATGGCCTGGTGACAGGTACTCGGGTACTCTGATGGCCTGGTGACAGGTACTCGGGTACTCTGATGGCCTGGTGACAGGTACTCCGGTACTCTGATGGCCTGGTGACGGGTACTCTGATGGCCTGGTGACGGGTACCCGGGTACTCGGATGAACCGTGACAGGTACTCGGGTACTTTGATGGGCTGTGACAGGTACTCGGGTACTCGGATGAATCGTGACAGGTACTCGGGTACTTTGATGGGCTGTGACAGATACTCGGGTACCATGATGGACTGTGACAGATACTCAGGTACCATGATGGACCGTGACAGGTACTCTGATGTGACTTGACAGATACTCGGGTACTCTGATGGACTGTGACAGGTACTCAAATACTCTGATGGACTGTGACAGGTACTCTGATGGACGGTGATTGATAGGTACTATGAGGGGTGGTGACTCTTTATTGGGGGGGGCAATCAGTGTGATTGGTGTACACTGTAGGCGGTAACGAGATGTTACCGCAATCTCCTCCTCACACATGATCGGTGTATGAGGAGGAGAACCCGGTAACATCTCGTTACCGCGGTTTGTTTACATTTTAGTGATCGGCTGTGAAAGGATCACAGCCGATCACGTGGGTAAACAGCCGGCCAATGGCTGTTTACCAGCGTCAGTGACGAGCAGTGTTCCCGGGGAACACGCCGCCACCGCCGTGCACACGCAGCGCGCTCACGATCGCGCGCATGCGCCGTGCACAGTCGGGGTGTTACCATCTGTGATCGGCCGTGACTTCATCACGGCCGATCACGTGGTAAACAGCCATAACCAATGGCTGTTCACCCCCTTCGGTGGCGAGCGGTGTCTCCGTGACACGCCACCACCAAAGAAACAGGGATGTGCGCGCACGATCGCGCGCATTCCCTGTTTAAACGGGGGGCCGTCATATGACGGCCTCTCGCCACATTAGGTGCGCCGCCTGGCCGTCATTTGACGGCCGGCAGTCAGCAAGTAGTTAAGTGACTTCCTCCCCTCCCCCTCATCTCCTTCATTAAGTCATGCTGAGATCATCTCCCATTGGCTGAGCAATATTCTCATTTGTCTCTGAGCTCCTTCTTGCTATTCCTCGTCCTGCCTGATGTTTCCTTGGATTGATTTTCTGTTGGATGCGCTCATCTGTTGCTTGTCCTGACCTTTATCCTGATTTTGTGGATCTCCTCCTCATCTCACACCCAACATAGAGAATGGAGTTTGTGATCCAGGAGGCAAAATTTTACAAGACTCTCGGATTGCAAGAATCAAACCAAACACTAAACTGTCCAGATTAAATATGTTCTCCCTGGGGACCATAGTGCTTAAATAAATATTGCCCTTCTTTACCTCCTGATATCCTCATCCTATTATTGTACAACCAATCCAGATAATTCTCTGTTATCAATGTTATCTGTCTATAGGGAAACCTTCATAGATGACGGCACCAATGAGGATGGAGGAGGACCGGAGTCACATGACTGAGAGGATACTAAACCTCACCCTGGAGATTATCTACCTGCTGACCGGAGAGGTGAGGAGGATTCTGGGAGGTCACATGACATCACTCTTATCTCTATTAATAAAACACAGACCTGACCGGAGAGGTGAGGAGGATTCTGAGATTCTAACATGATATTCCTATTGGTTCTCCAATACAGAGATTTCCTCTTGTGAAGTCCGGGGATCATATGACCATCACATTGCCTCCATGTGACTCCCTAAAACCTGAGAGACACAACATGGAGAAGATTCTAGAAGTCACCAAGAAGATGATGGAGCTGCTGACAGGAGAGGTGAGGAGGATTCTGGGAATTCTGGGACATTATCCAGTAACAGACAAGGGATGTGTCTGGATGGTGACTGTATCATTGTGTGTGTCAGGTTCCTATAAGGTGTCAGGATGTCACTGTCTATTTCTCCATGGAGGAGTGGGAGTATTTAGAAGGACACAAGGATCTCTACAAGGACGCCATGATGGACAATCAGCCGCCCCTCACATCACCGGGTAAGAGGAGACTTTATTGTAAAGGAGAGAGCAGTACGGAGGCTCCAACTAGATCCCCCCATCATCTGATAAACACATAGAAACAATGTATTCAGTCAGTGTGTGTGTTTCCTACAGATGGATCCAGTAATGGGAACCCACCAGAGAGATGTCCCCGTCCTCTGTATTCCCGGGATTCCACACAGGAAGATCACACCATCCCCCACCATCATCAGGTAGATGAGGAACAATCACTGATAGTTAAAACTTATAAAGAATAATTTTGTGTTACAATGAATGTTTTATTATATATGCAGATAGGCAACCTCGGGGATTATAATATTGTTGTTAAAGAAGAGTATAAAGAGGAGGATGAGGAGTATGGAGTGATGGAGGAGTTTTCAGAAGGACACAAGGATATGATGGAGCCACTTAATACCAGGAACCCACCAGAGAGATGTCCCCGTCCTCTGTATTCCCGGGATTCCACACAGGAAGATCACACCATCCCCCACTGTTACAAGGTTGGTGGGACGGAGCTTATAAAACACAGACTCATGGAGACCATGTGTTAAAGCGCTGCGCAAACTGTTGGCGCTATATAAATCCTGAATAATAATAATAATAATAATGTGTGGATTTTTTATGTGATATCACAATTATAAAACTTATATTTTACAGATGTTGTTCTCTCTCGTTTTCCTGATTTAGTGTAAAGATCCAATTGATATAGAATTTGAAGCTAAAGCAGAAGAGAGGTATGTGAGGGATGATCAGCAGTCTATGGAGGAGGATGGAATAACGGGGACATTTATAGAGGAGGACACTCCTACAGAGATCAGCACAGGTGGGTCATTAACACTAAATACATTCCTCCACCCATACTGCTCGCTGATTGGTCCAGAGTAGGGCGGGGGCTGGGTGATATCAGCCTGTAATTCCCTGGTCAGTTTCCTGAGCTGTGTTCCCCGTCCTGTATTCCTGGATTTCTCTCCGATAATCTTCCTTCTCTGTGCTGCTGACACAATTTATGTATCTAAACTGGATTTATGGAGATTTTGGGGTTCGGCTGGCAGAAAAATTTGGATTTTTCACTATAGACATTAGTTGACCAAGTCATCTGGGACAGTCTCCTAGGTCTTCAACCCCATGCCCGGGTCTAGCAAGATCTTGGTCAGGGTTACTTACACTGTGCGTTTACAAGTGTTAACCCGGGAAAGTAAAAATATGGCTAGATAAACAACAAAACTATAAAATAGTAATTACAAGGAAGGTTGAGAACAGAAGCAATGTGCTTTTGGAGAGGGAGAAAACATGGGAGGAATGCTGGCACAACTGGTGAAATCCAATTCTCCCCCCTCCGCCATCTTTACAATTAGGGCAACAGGAGGAGAGGTTACTTCCTGTACCTCAGAGATATTAGCTATCTTCAGAGATTATTATAAAAAAAAACTTTATACCTCGCAGAGAGTGGGGGAGGAGGGACTAATGGATGATTTTCTGGGGAAACTAGAGATAACGACCATTACACAAGCAGACAGAGAAGAATTGGAAGCCCCAATAACTCTCGCAGAACTCCAACAGGCAGTAGCTGGGATGGCAAATCAAAAATCTCTTGGCCCAGATGGGCTTCCGATGGAGACATATAAATATTACAGAGAAATATTACTCCCCGAGTTGTGTAGAGCGTTGAGAGGAGCAGATATGGAGGGAAGATTGCCCGTCTTGATGCTAGATGCAATGATTATGCTGATACATAAAGAGGGGAAGGACCCGTTGGATACAGTGTAATCTAGACTAATCTCTCACCTGTGCTCAGATGCTAAAATATTAGCTAAGGTCTTGGCAGTTAGGTTGAATAAAATCGCTTCAAAATGAATTCATCCAGATCAGACGGGATTCATTGCTAATAGATCCACTAGTATGAATATTAGAAGGACATTCCTGAATCTGCAGACCCCGTCAGAAAATGAGGGATCAAGAGCTGTGTTGTCACTAGATGTGACCCAAGTTTTTGATAGCTTGGAGTGGGGTTATATCTGGTGGGTTCTGGGGAGACTCGGGTTTGGTCCTTCTTTTATAGGATGGATAAAAATGCTTTATAATGATCCTAGCGCCAGGGTTATGCCCCATACACACAATCGGAAATTTCTGCCAGCAAAAGTGCGATGAGAGCTTTTGGTCAGAAATTCCGGCCGTGTGTATGCCCCATCGGACTTTTGCTGGTGGAATTTCTGCCAGCAAAAGATTGTGAGCAGGTTCTTTATTTTTCCGATGCCCAAAATTCCTACGCATGCTCTGAAACAATCCAACGCATGCTCGGAAGCATTGAACTTCATTTTCTCGGCTCGTTGTAGTGTTGTACGTCACCACATTCTTGATGGTCGAAAGTTCAGAGAACTTTTTTGTGACCGTGTGTATGCAAGCCAAGCTTGAGCGGAATTCCGTCGGAAAAACCATCCAAGATTTTTCTGATGGAAATTCCGCTTGTGTGTACGGGGCATAAGAATTAATAATGACTTTTCGGACAGGATCCAGTTGGAGAGGGGGACGAGACAGGGGTGCCCATTGTCACTCCTGCTCTTCGCCCTTGCGATGGAACCCCTGGCCATTTCCATAAGATCATGCCCTGAGATAAAAGGATTCCAGAGGAAGACAGGAGAAGAAAGAATTGCCCTATATGCGCACAATGTTCTGCTTTTCCTGGGGGATACGGGGCAATCTTTGGTTAAAGCAATGGGTATAGTGGACAGATTTGGTAGATTTACAGGATTAGTGATAAACTGGGAGAAATCAGAGTTTCTACAGATGGATCCCAGGAGTGGTTCCACTTTTTTTTTTTTTAATCAGATTTTTTTTTTTTTTATTGATCGAACATAGGAAGAGAAAAACTCTTCCATTAAACAAAAGCATACATCGAATAGCATTGCAAAGGACATATTGTTATCTGATTGTACAGCCAGTTGGATCTGCTTCTCCTGCAACATTATTGTATGTGAATGTGAAATTACAGTCAATTTAAGAAGACAAATCTCTACATGTATATACATGCGTCTACCATGTTTTTTTTGTATATTTCCATTTTTAGTAAACGTGTCCTTTTTAGTGTGCGGTACTCCCGGTCCTAAAAAGAGCAATTGGGGGGAGGATTTTTAGTGTTAATCCACAACTATGTTATAAATACGTGAACCATATAACTCTTCACCGCAGAGCAAGACATCTTCTAATAAGGAATATTATTTCAACCCGATCCACATTCCATGTCTCCATGTCACCATCTCATCCCTTACCCATCTAATATAAACAACCTCTCACCTCATAAGGGGGGGTGGGCATCTATGTCCTACCACCAATTACTCTGTTCTGGACTAGTTGGAAGGGGGCTAAACCAGGGTGCCTCCAACCAGGGATCCCATATGTAGCAGCGGCTCCTGAAGAGCATGCGCTATGCGGTTTTTCAAAGTTATGTGAAAAAAAGTTCTGCCTGAACTGCAGTTTGGTTTGGGTACAATTATCTAAATTAGATTTAAGCATCAGTCTGACTGGACTGTGAAATGTTCAGCCTGGCCACAGGGGACACTGTCTCTTCTGGCAGGCGTGGAACTATGGTCTGGTTAGGTGCTTAAGTTACTCTCTCTCAGAGCCCGTCCAGTGGGAGTGGCTCTCTTGCTGTGCTTTCTGGGAGAGGGTATTTAAGATGCTGACGTCAGGTGGTTCGGTGTTCTGGTCCAGAATGATGTACTGACTTCATAGCCCCCAGGAAGGCTATGGCCTGGGGTGCGGATCCACCCGATTTTGATGTCGCGGGGTTGGCTAGCCGAGGCAAGGAAACTAAAGAAGGATTCTGAGGTGGTTGGGTGCCGTCTCCTGTTTGGGAGAGACCCTCACTGCATTCCAGGGGACCCTCAAGCATTCCAGGGGAGGACTCTTCAGAAGAAGACCACGTACGGGTTGGTTTCTTAGTAAGAGCCTGGAAGGACTGAGGTACCCAAGAGAATCCGGTCTTGATATCGCCAAGCTGGCTGAAAGATCCAGGTATCCTACAAGTGTTTTCAAGCTTAAGTTTCCCTGTGTGTTCTACAACAACGTCTGTGGCAGAGACATTATCTTGTACGTTCTACAACAACGTCTGTGGCAAAGACTTTGTTCCTGAGTTAAGCACCTTGTTGGCTGCTAGGCCTTGTGAGAGAGGGACTATCCAACCTGAGTGACCATCCAGCTGTGAATGGCTATTCTCTGGATGCAGTCAAAGTAAGAGAGTTCTTCAACATTTTGACTTTGACACTAAGCCCCTTATACACACTGTCGGAGATTCCGACAAGCAAATCCGTTGGATTTTGTCCAAAACTGTTGTATACACACGGTCGGACGAAGTTGTCGGAAAATCCGATCGTTCAGAACGTGATGACGTTATTTCGTTACGATGGGACTACGTTCAGGCTAGTAGCCAATAGCTTTGATGTAGGAATTTGATCTGAGCATGCGTGGCGCTTTGTCCGATCGGAATTCTCTACACATGATCGGAGTATGTCCGATCGGAACATTTTGTCGGAAAATATTTCCGACAAGTTAGAAAATTTGGTCCGACGGTTTATTCCAACGGAAACTGTCCGATGCATATCACACAGAGTCGGAATATCCGACAAAACGCTCCAATCGGACACATTCCATCGGAATCTCCGATCGTGTGTACAAGGGCTTAGAGTACCTGAACTTCCTTTTAAGAGACTGTTCATTGTCTACGTTTTGCAAATAAAATCCATTCAAGTGGATCTGTTGTCGGTCTCTCAAGTTACTGGGCCATTTACCGCGAGACACCCCTTGACGTGCAATGAGGAAAACAGAAGGTAACGGTAAGCCCAAATCTAGACCTCATCTGGAATAAAGGCCTCATCTGGAATATGCAGTTCAGTTTTGGGCACCAGTTCTCAAAAAGGATATCGGGGAACTGGAGAAAGTGCAGAGAAGGGCAACCAAACTGACAAGAGGCATGGAGGAGATCAGCTATGAGGAAAGATTTGAGGAACTGAATTTATTCACTCTTGATAAGAGGAGATTAAGGGGGATATGGTCAACATGTACAAATATAAGGGGTCCATATAGTGAACTTGGTGCCGAGTTATTCACTTTACAGTCAACAAAGAGGACAAGGGGGCACTCTTTACGTCTAGAGGAAAAGAGATTTCATCTCCAAATACGGAAAGGTTTCTTCACAGTAAGAGCTGTGAAAATGTGGAATAGACTCCCTGCAGAGGTGGTTCTGGCCAGCTCAGTGGATTGCTTTAAGAAGGGCCTGGATTATTTCCTAAGTGTACATAATATAACTGGGTACTAATATTTATAGGTAAAGTTGATCCGGGAAAAATCTGATTGCCTCTCAGGGGATCAGGAAGGAATTTTTTTTTTCCCCCTGCTTTAGCAAATTGGATCATACTCTGCTGGGGTTTTTTGCCTTCCTCTGGATCAACTGTGGGTATAGAATTGGGTATATGGGATTGTATGATATTATTATTATTTTTTTTGTGGTTGAACTAGATGGCCTTGTCTTTTTTCAACCTGACTAACTATGTAACCAGCAGCTCCTTCGGGGGTTAGTGCTACACATATGTTTTCAAATTTTGTTGGGCTGCCTTTATGTTGGTATGTCAACTTCTCCCTCAATAGGATGTTCGTTTTATGGCATTAACCCACTCTGTGTGCGTTGGCGGCGACAACGAAAGCCGTTTTCTGGCAATAAACAGGACTCTAAGGGTGGCTATGTATGTGTGTGGCGTATATAGTTCCTCGTCTAACAATCCCAGCAGACACAGCTTGGGGTCCATTGCAAATGTAAGATTCCATATTTTGTTTATAAATTTAATTACTTCAGACCAGTACCTTTGCAGTTTCGGGCACTTCCAGAGCATGTGGATAAGGGTACCGTTATCTACCTTGCAACAAGGGCAAAAAGGGTCATCCCTTCTATGCCATTTGTGTAATTTATGTGGGGTATGGTAAGTTCAGTGTATAATGAATAGTTGTGTGAGTTTTTGGGAAGAAGAGAGGGACACCTTGGGTACATTCTCCATTATATTAGACCATTCCTCGTCTGATATGGGACCTATATCTTCTCCCCATCCCGTCCTGCATTTGAATATCATAGTCTTGGAAACCTGCGAGTGGTTCCACTTTAACAGGAATGCCTCAACTGGTGGTAGTAGATACGCTGAAATATCTGGAGACACTACTGACGAAAGACCCTAACCAGTTTATTAGTAAAAACGTAATACCATTATTAACTAAATTTAAACAAAAAATTAACATCTGGAAACGGCTTCCTCTATCGGTAGCCGGTAGATGTAGCCTAATCAAAATGAAATGGATGCCACAGCTACTATACTTATTGCATAATTCTCCAGTGTGGCTATGTAAGAAATGGTTTAAAAAAAATTGAAACCCTCTTCAGAGAGTTCATTTAGAAAGGGGGACAAGCTAGGATCCGACGCCGAACTATGCAGCTCCCGACCGGAGAGGGAGGTTTTGGCGGTGCCGCATCCCAAGAGTTACCTGGCAGCACAACTGCAACATCTAATGGGATGTGAGATTCCGAGAGGCGGCACCCCTAAAGGAAGGATAATGCTTTCAGGAACCTTGTGTAATACAATTATCGACGCGTTAGAAGTGGACCCCTTTTGTTCTAAAAATTTGATAATAAAAATGATAATCAAAATATGGAAAACAGTTAAAAAGCAGATGGGATATACCAGATTATATGAAAATAATGGAACAACAAGAATTTGCAGGAAGTGCTACTGATAGAAAAGGTCAAAGAGTGGGAAATACAGGGTATTAATAGATTGATGCAGTTGTATAATGGTAATAATCTGACATTTTTTGGGGGATTTGAGAAGGGAATTTAAAGCGGGAGGTCCGCCTTTTTTTTTTTAAGTCAGAAGCTACAAAATACTGCAGCTGCTGACTTTTAAAATAAGGACACTTACCCGCCCAGCGCGCCTGCGATGTCGGCACCCGAAGGCGATCTCTCGATCGTCTCTCGGGTGCTGCCGCCGCCATCTTGGGTATGGGAATCGGGAAGTGGAGCCTTGCGGCTTCACTTCCCGGTTCCCTACTGCGCATGCGCGAGTCGCGCTGCGCAATAAGGATGGACCCGCTGCCTCTGGGATCCATGTGTTTCCCAGCAGACAGCGGAGGATCCGCTGATTTTGCGAATATCTATGCCGGAAGTGGGTGCAAATACCTGTACTGTACAGGTATCTGCACCCCCCCCTCCCGCCTGAAAGGTGCCAATTGTGGCGCCGGAGGGGGGGAGGGTTCCAATGAGCATTAGGGTGGAGCTCCGCTTTAATATACCACAACAATAATTTTTCAGATATTTACAGATCCGACATGCCGCAGAAGTCCAATTTAGGACACAAGCATTAGAATGGAACAAAACCCCTCTCTTTCAAAATATACCCCAGGCAGGTACAACTAAGGGACTTATCTCTGAGTTATATGGACAGCTATGTAAAGGAATAAATACGGGTTTGGATTCCCATAAGGATAAAGAGAGATGGGTAGAGGAATTAGGGGAAATCTCTCAGGATCAGTGGAGGAGGATTTTGGAGATGGGACCGATGGTTTCGGTCTCACCTTCGCAGAAAATATCTCATTTGATGCTGATCTATAGAGCTTACTATACTCCTAAGAGGCTGTTTAAGTATGGCAGAAGATCATATGATAGATGCCCAGGGACTGGAGATCTCATCCATATGGTATGGAGATGGCCAAAGTTATTTAGCTACTGGGAGGGGGTTCTTAGTACTATGGGTGAGATCTATGGTATAACTCTGAAGATGGAAGCTGGACTGTGTATACTCGGATATAGGAAGGAACCTGGGGAGAGGAAAAGTACAAAAGCAGCGATACTGAGATGCTTATTCCAAGCCAGAAAAATCATTGCGATAAGATGGCAGTCGAGGACACCCCCGACAGTAAGGGACTGGATCACTGTTATAAGTGAAACTATATGTAAAGAGAGAAAATCTTAGAGAACATGAGAGGATGTGGAGGCCCTGGCTGGGAAAAATGGGATCCCCCCTTAGAGGAGAGAGGGTATGGTCAGATTGGTGAACCACTGAAAGCAAAGTGCTAAATATGGAATTAATATATCTATTTTCCCTTCTAAACTCTAGAAAGGGGAAGGTATGAGAATAGAACAAAACCAATAGAGTAAAATAGCTAATGAAGAGAGAGACTATATACATATTTAGTATGGGTTGGGGAAAAAAGTGGGTGGAGGGGGAGAGAATGTATGTGATGCATTGGAATACGAAAATGCAACTGTTATACTTGCCCCTTTTTACTATTGTAATGATTACTGTGTTATTGAATTTTGTATTGGAAAAAATTGAATATTAACAAAACAAATGTAAACAGACTAATTGTAAAGCATGTGCGTTTATAACGCATGGCCAAATGAACTTTGTTGGAGTATATAGTAGATAGTTTCCAGTCAAACAGTTTATAAATGATTGCACGTTCTTTGTGGCGTACGGTCTTACATGGTTGTGCAACTTATTTTATGTTGGACGCACTATCCACACCGTGCACACAAGAATTGGGGAACATCGGAGGTTTATTGAGTAGGGCGTGGACAAACAGTGCACCCCGATATTTCTATGTACATCACAACATAAAGAATGAAAGGTTGTCCCTCTTTGGCATGGAGGCAATTCCTGCCACTCTTCCTGAGGCAGAGAGATTCTCTTAGAGAAACATATTGGATATTCCAGCTAAACAGTATGGCAGCTGCTGGCCTAAATGAATGATTGGAAAATAAGCACCCTCCTTTCATTTCTCCCCATCTTCTGTTTTTCAGTTTTTCACATTTACATGTCCCTGTTGATTATATCCCCAATTGACATGGGTTTAGGGTCAGTCGTCTTCCAGTATAAAGTTATCATGTAACATTATTTGCTTTGTATTCGCACGTCCATCATTCCTGTATTTAGAAACAGATAATGTAGGTTACTTTTACACTCTGACTATTTATTCTGTACCAAGTGACTAATTTGTATAATGTTAGGTGTAGTGACGGACGAACTTCTGACGGGACGTAACGCGAACCGCGAACGCGGTCAAAAGTTTGCGAACCGCAAAGTTTGCGGCGGACCCCATTGACTTTAATGGCAGGCGAACCTTAAAAACCTACAGGTCATATTTTCAGCCACAAAATACTTACTAGCTGTGCACACATAGTCCCACCACATGGACACTGACATAACACATGTATTAAGTGAATCTGGGATCGACAACGACAAGCATTCTTTTTTTTTATCTGTGAAATGTTGACAATTCAGGAGCGCATGAAGGCCATGGAGGAGAGGCAAGGTCAGGACAGGCTATGAAGGGGGTTCAGGAGATGATCAGTACTACAGTCAGGGCAGTCCTGTGCCAGTGTCCCAGTGTGCCAACCTGTGCTTGAGCCCCTCCCCCTGCCCGGCCCTTACCCCCACCTATGCAGGGCTCCACTGCGGTGGTCCGGAGGTGCCAGTCCAGTGCTGATCCTCAGCCATGGTGCTGGCACTGCCTGCTGATTGGCTTCTCCTCCTCACTGTCTGAAACCAGCACTGCGATAGAGACTGAGCACTGACACCAGCACCGTGATAGAGAGCACTGACACCAGCACCGTGATAGAGAGCGCTGACACCACACCAGCACCGTGATAGAGATCGCTGACACCACACCAGCACTGTGATAGAGAGCGCTGACACCACACCAGTACCGTGATAGAGAGCACTGACAGCAGCACTGATACCAGCAACTCGCTGCGGGACCCAAAAATATGACACCGCTCAACCTCTTCAAACAGGAGGGTACGGACATATAGTACAGTGTGCTTTTTTTGTACAAGGAATTGAGCCAAAGGTAGAAAAAAGGTCTGTGTGCTCAATTAAATAAATGGTTTAGAGAGTTATGCATATACATGGTCTACTGGTCACATGTGTTGAATTCCTCCGAGATCCATGCCTCATTCATTTTTATAAATGTCCGGTAGTCAACACTGTCGTGAGCTAGGCGAGTGTGTTTATTGATCACGATCCCCCTTCTGCGCTGAACGTCCTTTTGGACAGGACACTGGACGAGGGGCAAGCCATCTGGCCAGAGGTAAAGCCTGCCCACCCAGTAGTCCAGGGGTTCATCACTCCTCAGAGCGTCCACATCGGCCGTTAACCCGATGTAGTCGGACACCTGTCGGTCTAGGCGTTTCCTGATGCTGGATCCGGATGAGACCTGTCGATGGGTCGGCTGAAAGAATGACCTCATATCAGAAGTCACCAACACATCTTCAAACCGCCCTCTTCTTGCAGGCGCTATTGGATTGGTACCCGCAACTCTTTCTCTGGGAGTGGGAATTCCTCCTCTGCCAGCGCACGCAAAAGCAGAATGCAGCATTTCTCGAAGCAAGGCCTGTAAGTGCTCCATTCTGACAGCCCTCTGTGACAGTGGTAACATTTCCACCATTTTGTGTTTGTCCCGGGGGTCTAAGTACGTTGCCACCCAGTACTGGTCCTTGACCCTTATGCTTTTTATACAGGGGTCCCTGTTAAAACACTGGAGCATGAAGGCCCCCATTTGCACTAAACTGGAAGCGGTGTGGTGGCCTGGCTCCTGCTCATCATCCAGGATAACGTTCTCCTCTCCCCATCCACGCACAACAACAGGGATCCCAGAAAGGTTTAAAGCATGCTCTTCTTGCTCCTCCTCCTCATCCGCCCGGGAAACCCTCCTCCTCTGACTCCTCTTCAGACTCCTGTTGTTGACTTGTCCCAGAGTAGCCCCCCCTGGGAATTCATCCAGCATTGCGACATCCTCATCTTCCTGCTCCTCCGCGGCTTGATCAATGACACGACGCAAGGCACGCTCCATAAAGAAGGCATAAGGTACGATGTCACTGATGGCGCCATGGCTGCGACTGACCAGTTTGGTGATCTCATCAAATGGCCGCAGAAGTCTGCATGCGTCGCGCATGAGCAGCCACTGGCGCGGTGAAAAAAAAACAGCTCCCCAGAACCTGTTCTGCTGCAGAGTTCGTACAGGTAGTCGTTAACTGCACGTTTATGGAGCAGCTTATCAAGCATATAGAAGGTTGAGTTCCATCGCGTCGGGCAATCGCAAATAAGACGTCTGACCGGCAGATTGTGTCGCCGCTGAATGTCAGCAAGGCGAGCCATTTTACCACTTTACCAACTGTCAAATTGAGCGGTGTTAGCCACTGATCTGCCTGTGAACGCAAAGCTGAAAGGAGTGCAGGGCCAGTGTGGCTCTTGGCTTCCAGGCACAACAGACGCAGCACAGCATGGCAACATCTCACCTGGCATGTCGAATATGTTCTGGGGAGCTTGGGCGGTGCAGCGGAAGAGACGCTGGCAGCGGAAAAGGAGGAGTCAGCCGAGGAGGATGGAGTAGGAGGAGGAGAAGAAGAGGCAGGCCTGCATGCAATCCATGGCGGTAAAACCAAATCTACACTGGTGCCACGGGTTACATGCTTGATGGCTGTCAGAAGGTTCACCCAGTGGGCAGTAAAAGTTTTTTTATACCTTCCCTGTCCGTGTTTGCTAGACCACGTGTCTGTGGTCAGATGTATTTTGGCACCAACACTGTGTGCCAGAGATACATTCACTTGCCGCTGAACATGGCCATATAGCTCTGGGATGCCCTTCTGTGAGAAATACTCCCTTCCTGGGACCTTCCATTGTGGTGTTCCAATGGCCACAAATTTTCGAAAGGCCTCCGAGTCCACCAGTTTATATGGCAGTAGTTGGCGGGCTATCAGTTCTGACAAACCAGCCATCAACCGTTGGGCAAGAGGGTTATCCGGCGTCATTTTTTTATGCTCGAACATTTGGCCCACAGAAGCCTGCCTTTTTGCAGAAAAACGTGAGGACGGCATGGTGGAAGGTGGAGTGGAGGACAATTGTGAGGAGAGAGGAGAAGTAGAAGACGAGGCTGGACGGTGAGAGCCTGGAGTGTGGCTTTGTGGGTTCCCTTGCTCCCACTGGGCTCGGTGATGGCAGCTCGTGTGCCTTCCTAAGGCGGTCGTCCCTAGGTGAGTGTTGGGCTTACTGCGACTTATGCGTTGACTGCAAAGATTGCAGATGGCAACACTATTGTCAGCAGCGGACACGTTATAAAAAGCCCACACTGTGGAGCCATGTGCTGGCGTCCCGGGAGCGCCAGATGTGACCGTACATGGTTGATGACTCGCTCCTGATACATTAGCAGTCTGCTTTGTCCCTCCTGTGCAATATAAGTTCCGCCTGCTTCTCCTCCCTATCTGCTGATCCATATCTCCCTCTGAGCTCCCCTCCTCTTCCTCTCTTGTGGGCACCCACGTGACATCACTAGACACGTCATCATCAACGTCAACTTCTCCACAGCTATAATTAGAGATCTCGGAGTAAGCAACAACAGCAGGGACCAACCTCCTCCTTGGGCTGATCTGGGTACTGTCGTCAGACTGCTGAGTGGCGGTTGTTGCTACCTCCTCTTCCTGATCCAATGGCAAGAATGGCTGCACATCGGAAATGTCTTGTGATGGATCGAAAAATTATTCCTGTGACTCAATCGGAAGGTATATGGTGGTGGTGGTGTTGGTGGTTGTGTCTTTGGGGGTGCACACAGCAGAGAGTGAAGAAGAGGGTGCAGATCGAGAGGATGAGGAGGGTGCAGAAGAGTAAGGCTGAGTGAGCCACTCAACCAAGTCTGGTGCGTCCTTTGACATAATCGCACGCACCTTCTTTGGCTCAAGCCTGTTGCTCCTCTCCTACCCCTACCACCCCTGCGGAAGGGCCTGCCTCTTCCTCTGCCTGTCATTTTTTAAATGACCCTGTGACAAAAGTCTCTCGAAGTGCAGTATGTATGTGGAAGAAGGTATATAACACCCCGCTTCAATCTATTGTTTTTGGGGGCCACTGGTCTATCACACCAGCTATAATACTTTTTTTTTATTGCGTTTGTCACTCTTTGTAGTATCACTGCTGAACCGCTCAGCAGTCACAATGCTGCAAAGTGGAAATGCACTATACTATGCTTTCTATATGTGCAAGTATTTTATACGTGTATTACACCCCTATATACTGCACACCAAATAGTACACCTATACCAGTCCTTAAAAGGACCTTTTGTGGACCTAGTAGCTAATGATTTTCAGACTGTCCCTCAGTCCCTACACTGATAAAAGACAGCTGCAGAATCGGTCAGCAGTCAAGTATAATAGGCTTTCTATATTTTAAAGAAAGTATATTATACATGCACAACCCTATATACCAGGCATCACTAAATGGCGGACCGCGGTCCGGTTCCGGCCCCAGCAGACATATTTCCTGGACCGCAGCCTCACCAAATAGTTGCCTGTGTGTCCTCTCCCCGCCGCCGACTCGCCTGCCTGCCTTGTGCTCCTATGTTCACAGCATGGCAGGTGCAGCGTGCACGGGTCTGTCCCTTCAGTATCAGATCGCTGCCCTGCCCCCTCCTCACACTGCCTGTCTTATACACAAAAGATGAGAAGCGCAGCGGCTCTGCAAAGTTGCACTTTTTAAGTTAAGAAGCAGGTGATTGGTTGCTACGCAGCGGGGAGGTCTCAGCAATCAATCACTCACTTATAATGTGAAAAGTCCCACCCATTGTCCTTGGCTGCCGTGCTTTCTGTCTTGTGTTATTAAGGTAGGGCTCTGTGGGGAGGGGAGAGTGCTGTGCAGGACAGGAGTCTGCTATCGATCGGATGGGGGTCTGTGATGGGGTGTCAGTCTCTAATGGGGTGTCAGTATTTGATATGGGGGCCAGTCTGCTATGGGGGGTCAGTCTGCTATGGGGGGTCAGTCTGCTATGGGGGGCCAGTCTGCGATGGGGGGCCAGTCTGCGATGGGGGGCCAGTCTGCGATGGGGGGCCAGTCTGCGATGGGGGGCCAGTCTTTGATGGGGGGCCAGTCTGTGATGGGAGGCCAGGGGTCAGTCTGTGATGGGGGGGGTCAGTCTGTTACGGGGGGCCTGTCTGTTACGGGGGCCTGTCTGTTACGGGGGACCTGTCTGTTACGGGGGACCTGTCTGTTACGGGGGACCTGTCTGTTACGGGGGGTCAGTCTGTTACGGGGGGCCAGTCTGTTACGGGGGGCCTGTCTGTAAAGGCGGGTCAGCCGATGAATGATGGGATAAGTCTGTGATGAGGGTCAGTCTTTGGGGGGGGGTTTGTGAATAAGGGGCCTGTGATGTGGAGGATATCATGTGGATTCATAGCACCAATATGACACTCGGACCCCCGCTTGAAGAAAAATTTTCTGACCGGACCCCCGTGAAGTTTAATTCACTACCCCTGCTATATACTGTACACCTATACCAGTCCTTAAAAGGACCTTTGTGGACCTAATAGTAATAGCTAGTGATTAAACTGACTGTCCCTGCTCCACACAGCGTCCTGTCCCTACACTGACAAAAGACAGCTGCAGAATCGGTCTGCAGTGCACTCGGCAATCACCAGCACAGCAGTCAGCAGCAGTGCACCAGAACCCTATATACTGTACACCTATACCAGTCCTTAAAAGGACTTTTGTGGACCTAATAGCTAGCGATTGGTGTCACTACAATCTGTCCCTGCTCCACACAGCAACCTCTCCCTACACTGACAAAAGACAGAATGTAAAATGGCCACCAGATCAGGTCTATTTATAAGGTAGGGAGAATGTCCAATTGTCCATGTGCTGAAATGTCTCAATTGGCTGTCCTGTACCCCATGATGGATGTGTCATCATGGGTCAAAGTTCTTTCACAATGTAAACGCATATGTCCGACGCACGAACAGCCCCAGAAGTCTGCCAGTTTGGCGAATCGCGAACGCGCAAAATTTGCCGCGAACTGCCAGGCCATCCCTAGTTAAGTGACCGTTTTACATACACTGACATAATATGTGTTGTTACTGGGGTCTACATTATAATTTTCTATAGGATATGTTGGGTATACAACATAGGAAATGTTTAAAATGATATTATTAGTTATCCATTTTCCGCCAGCAGGCCGTCCTATGATGTCCGGTACTTGAAGTGGTGATATCTAGATAATGGGTGCAGCTGCAGGCATCATTTAGATATCATTTTTTCAGCCCGTGATTCCCTGCAATGTAAAAGCCATCATAGTGGCTGTTTAGCCACTTGATTGCTTTTACAGGCTGCGGGAAGGGACATCCCACCGCCCTCCAGTGCTTCTCCCGGCTCGTCCGTGTGATCGCCGAGCCAGAGAATGAAACCGGCGGCGGTGATTTACTATAGAGCTGGCTGGGGACCATATGGTCCCCGGCCAGCTCTATGACCCTCGGAGGTCGGAAGCAACGTCATGATGTCACTTTCAGCGCCGACACATGTAAACACTGCTGATTTTGTTTTGGGCTAAGTTTCGTGTTTTTTTTTTTTTTTTAATTCATAAAAGTTTGATTTTTTTAATGCATTTGAAAAAATTGCTGCGTAAATAACGCAACTGGTTAAAGTTTTTTTAAACTATCGATGCTTCCCGCTGCGACCACCACCTGTGGAAGGGAACTCCACATCCTTGCCGCTCTTACAGTAAAGAACCCTCTACGTGGTTTTAGTTTAAACCTCTTTTCTTCTCATTTTAATGAGTGGGCACAAGTCTTGTTAAACTCCCTTCCGCAAAAAAGTTTTCTCCCTATTGTGGGGTCACCAGTACGGTATTTGCATATTGAGATCATATCCCCTCTCAAGCGTCTCTTCTCCAGAGAGAATAAGTTCATTGCTCACAACATTTCTTCATAACTAATATCCTGCAGACCCTTTTTTCGCTTTGTTGCCCTTCTTTGTACTCGCTGCATTTCCAGTACATCCTTCCGGATGACTGGTGCCCATAACGGGACAGCATACTCAAGGTGCGGCCGGACCAGAGTCTTGTAGAGCGGGAGATTTATCGTTTTATCTCTGGAGTTAATCCCCTTTTTAATGCATGCCAATATTCTGTTTGCTTTGTTTTTAGCCGCTGGGCATTGCATGCCATTGCTGAACCTATCTACTAGGACCCCAAGGTCCTTTTCCATCCTAGATTCCCCCAGAGGTTCTCCCCCCAGTGTATAGATTGCATTCATATTTTTGCCACCCAAATGCAAATTTTTCTACCTTGAACGTCATTTGCCATGTAGTTGTCCACCCCATTAATTTGTTCAGATTTTTTGAAAGGTTTCCACATCCTGCAGATACATTATTGCCATGCTTAGATTAGTATCGTCCGCAAATACAGAGATTGAACTGTTTACCGCATCCTCCAGGATTGGATTGGTCCCAGCACAGAACCCTGGGGGAGCCCACTACCCACCCCCGACCATTCTGAGTACTCCTCATTTATCACCACCCTCTGAACTCGCCCTTGTTGCCAGTTTTCAATCCATGTACTCACCCTATGGTCAATGCCAACGGACCTTATTCAAATCCAAAATCCAGATACACCACGTCTACGGGCCTTCCTTTATCTAGATGGCAACTCACCTCCTCATAGAAGGTTAATAGATTGGTTTGGCAAGAACGATTCTTCATGAATCCATGCTGATTACTGCTAATGATACCGTTCTCATTACTAAAATCTTGTATATAGTCCCTTATCATCCCCTCCAAGAGCTTGCATAGTATTGATGTTAGGCTAACTGGTCTGTAATTCTCAGGGGATGTATTTTGTGCCCTTTTTAAATATTGGTGCTACATTGGCTTTTCTCCAATCAGCTGGTACCATTTCAGTCAGTAGATTGTCAGTAAAAATTAGGAACAACCGTCTGGAAAGTACTTGACTGAGTTCCTTAAGTACCCTCGAATGCAAGCCATCTGGTCCCGGTGATTTATTAATGTTAAGTTTCCCAAGTCAAATTTTAATTCTGTCCTCTGTTATCCATGAGGATGCTTCCTGTGATGTGAAAACCAATATTATGAGTCCTGACCAGTGTTTCTCAACTCCAGTCCTCAAGGTGTCCCAACAGGTCATGTTTTCAGCCCCTCCATTATTTTGCACAGGTGATTTGATCAGTTTCACTGCCTTAGTAATTACCACAGCCGTTTCATCTGAAGGAAATCCTGAAAACGTGACCTGTTTGGGCGTCTTAAGGACTGGAGTTGAGAAACACTGCCTTACAATATATAAATTATATTTTACATTACATTCTATGTTGTACATTACATACAACTGACCCCTACACTATATACTCTATATTGTACGTTACATACTCCTGACCCCTGCACTACATACTCTATTTTGTACATTACACACTCCTGACCTCTGCACTATATACTCTGTTATATATTACATCGTTCTGATACTGTATAGTCCTAAATTTTTTATCCTATATAATAAGTTGTACATTACATAGGCAAAATTCAATTGATTGCAATGCCCTGAGGTGGCAATCAAACACCTTTAGTATAAATGTGCCACATCCTACATAATCTGAAAATACTGGAATTGGGAATAATGGACTTTGTAGGCACGTATAAAAATAATAACACATTTTAATAGTTCACATAAAATTCATACATATACAACACAGTGATTTATAAAAAGATATAGGACACGTTTTCTTGGAGGATATACCGAATCATATACTTCCTGTGGGGAGTCATATACTTCCTGTGGGGAATCGTATACTTCCTGTGGGGCAATACTAGAAATATCAAGAACATGCCCACACAGAGGTGTATGTATTCCTCTTGGTTGTTCCCACAATCCTCATAGATTGAAAGAATTGCTCGCTCTACATGTTTTGCCACCTGAACTGTCGCTTCTTCAGGGGCTTCAATGTTTCTAGTCAGAAGAACTTACTTATAATTTGTATTGCACTCTAATTAAAGTATTAAAGTACAGCTGTGCATATGTATACACAATATACCTGCACTCGCCAATGATATAGTGCTTTAGCAAGAAGTTTCAACACTTGCCTATGGCAGGGAAATCGTGACCTCAGAGAGGCCCCCTCCAGAAGAAAGGTAATGACTGATGACCCTAATGCTGAACGACAGCCAAGAGTCAGCACGTCGGGATGTGTAACTATGGATGTAAAATGTATATAAGTACTAGTAAATGCTTCAGTTGGTGTTTGGGTAAACTACGATACTGGGTCCCATACTCGCATATCAGTTGATATATAGTTACTACTGCTCACATCACCTTAAGCCTGGTTCTTGCCTGTCTATAGAAAAAAACCATAGCGTTTGTCCTCCCAGGGTCTTTAACCATTTAATGATCGACAATAAGTACTAACTTTTATTTAAAGAAAGAGGGTAACTAACAGAAAATCAAAAATACCTTGGCTGTTCATTGATTCGGGATAAAGGGATTCAGTCACAGTGGTGTGTCCACACAAATGAAGTGTGCATACAGAGCTCTTAAATCCACTTTCCTAGAGGGTGAAGGAAAAAAGGATGCCATAAGGACAGGAAAATGTTTATATATATATATATATTGTGCTTAAGTTGGCGCTTTGCTATTACCGAAGCGCGGTGCATAGTAAAATACCTGGAATTGCGGTGGTTCCGAGGGTAGGGCTGCCTGTTTGACGTTACGAGGTGTAATGGACATCCATTTCCCTCAGAGCATCTGGGAAATGGTGTCCTCACCTCACTATTTGTGCATCCCAACTGAGCTCGGTCAGACTGGTGTCTGACGTCACTCAGCCCGGTGCACCGTGCATGCGCCAACGGGCACATGCGCACTAGAATACCGGACATGCCGGTCCTAGTGCCCGCCATCTGCGGTGGCCGTGGTGGACCTAGGAGACACAAGATGGAGAGTGTCTCCTTGGTTGCCGCGGGTGGATGCATGCCCTTACTGTCGCCGGTCCATAGGACTGGGGAGAGTGGGCCGCAACCCCACCGGCTTTGGCGACCACACATCCCGGCTATGCTGAACATCGCCCAGCACATGCTCCCGGTGGCTAAAGAAGGAACTGCAGTCAAAGCCCTGGTCATAGGTGAGAGGAAAGAAGAAAATATATATATACACTACATAATGTACCAAAATGCCATAAACCAAAGTTCTTCTAGTATTGCCCCACAGGAAGTATATGATTCAGTATATCCTCAAGGAAAAAAACACTGTGTCCTATATCTTTTTATAAATGACTGTGTTGTTTCTTTGAGGACCATAAGATTACCATCATCAATATAAAAATAATATATTTTTTTTCCCTTTAAGAATGTATTTGAACAATAAATAAAACCATTTCCATACTTGTGTCATTTTTGGGGGAGGAATTATGATCCAATAACATCTGACTATTTAGGTTACTTTTTATGGAAAAAAAAAAACAATTTTTATTTTCGTAAGTTCGTACACTTCTTTTTTTTTTTTTCTTTTTTTTTTTTTCTTGCCACATCAGTAATTTTTTGCCAGAGACTAAATTCAGCTTGCCGCTCATTAATGTCTCGTTCATAAATTCACATCATCGTGGCTTATTTAATTACATAAATTTTCGCAAAAAATTCCTTGTGATCACATAAAAATGTCATATTATTTAATAAAATACAAACAAGTAAAGTAAATAAACGTTCTCATAGTGTATGCCGTAGCTATACCTATTTCCCTGGCATCCCCTAACTAAATTTAAATTTTTTTTATCCCCCACCTCCCCCCCTCCATCCCCGCAAGATCCCCACATACACATGATTACACTATGATCTCCTCACGCCTCTCTCCAGTTCTATACCAGTAACATTCGCGAGTTAACTATCAGGTTCCTGGAGAGGCCAGCAGGGAGGAAAGAACAAAAATATAAAAATAATAAAGAAAGAAAGAAAGGGAAAAAAAAAAAAAAGGAACAACGGACGTTCATAGGGAGAACCAATTTTCCGTATAAAAGCTACAGCCTGTCCACCTATAGTAGAATACCCAACTTCCCCAGACTAGACCCCCATAAGCTCCTAAACTTCTTGTTATTACCCTGTTTAGTGAAGAAAACCCTTTCGCTAGCAATTGTCGTTTTTATGTTTGCCGTCCAAGTTTCAACTGATGGGCCTAGATGTGAGTGCCATTGTTGAGCAATTAATTTCCTTGCTTGGAAGAGACATCTAATCACTGGTGTTTTTAGTAACGTTGGGAATTGTAAAATCCTCAGGAATAGTCAAAAGACAGGTCCTGACTGTTGCTTTCAGTGTTAAATTAAAGACTCTGTTGATCTGGTCTATAACCTGCGTCCAATACCTAAATAACTTAGGGCACCTCCAGAACATATGGATAAAATCACCAGTCATGCCACATCTAGGGCAGTGGTTGTTGTTTCTCCATCCTAGTTTGAACATTTTCTTAGGAGTATGATACACCCGATGGAGAAAAAAAAAAAAAGGTGAGAAGCTTTCTGGGAAGGGGAGATCGAGACTCTAGTACCATAGTCAATTATCCGATCCCAATCGGAATTAGACAGAGGGCCTACATCATTCTCCCATTTTTTTCCTACTTTTAAGCAAAGCTTCATGATCAAACGTTTTATCCCCTAATCTAGCATACATATAAGAAATCAGTCCCTTGAGCGTGTCCTGGGACATGATCTGTGACAGCACAGGCATCTGAATCCATTGAACCTTTTGAGGTCCAAATTGTGACTGGACTGCATGCCTAACCTGGAGATATTTATAAAAGGCACGGTTCGACAATGAGAACTCCAATTTTAAGCTATTAAATGATTTAATTTCTGAACCCTGGAATACTTGAATTAGATGGTTTATACCTTGGTTCACCCATTCCCTACATCTTTCAACTTTAGCTATTTCGGCCAGATTTCTATTATTCCATAAAGGGGCCAATACGGATACCCCCTGGTATCCTAGTATAGCCTTAACTGTTTTCCAGAGTTTAACAATCTGGTTGATTGTCGGGCAACTTATACCGAACGAGTTTGCCTCAAGGGCCTCAATAAGTGTATTGTGGGGGCATCCTAGCATTAATAGGCTATGGCGTGGCGAGCCCCCGCTTAATATTCCTGCTCCTGCTATATGCTGCATCTTTTCCTGCCAAATAGTAAAGCCTAGGATGTGGAACCGCCATCCCCCCATCCTTCAACGGTGGCTGCAACGTTCGTAGACTAATCCTAGGTGGCCCCTTTTTCCATATAAAATCTCTAAACAGATTCTATTTTCTTAAACCACCGCGAGCCAATCCATACCGGCGAGTTATGGAGAAAATATAAAATTTGGGGGAGCCAAACCATCTTAATCAAGTTACAGCGTCCCGCCATCGATATGGGGAGGCGGCTCCAAATATCTGACTTGTCTTTAAGTTTCAACAAAAGAGGGGCTAAGTTATCTTCCAGATACCCATTTACATCCCTTGCCATCCAAACCCCCAAGTACTTAAATTTCTCCACCACCTTCAAGTTAAAAGTATCTTGTATTGCATTGATGGCCCCCATATCTATCGGGAGTAATGCCGATTTATCCCAATTGATAGTCAATCCAGATACTTGGCCAAATTCCCTAATCATTTTCATAGCCGCTTTCATAGAAGCTTGAGCCTCTCCCAAAAAAAGCAAAATATCGTCGGCAAATAATGCGATCTTTTCCTCCATCTGACCTCTCCTAAATCCCTGAATGTCTGGATTAGCCCTAATAGCTATGGCCAATGGCTCCATTGCCAGGACGAAAAGCAAGGGGGAAAGGGGACAGCCCTGCCTCGTTCCTCGTTCCAGTTGAAACGCATCAGAATACTCGTTATTAATTTTTATTTTTTTGCGCTTGGATTAGTATAGAGCATTTTTACCCATTTAATAAAAGTTGGATCAAACCCAAATCTAGTAAGGACTTCAAATAAATATTCCCACTCAAGACAATCAAAAGCCTTGGCTGTGTCCAAGGCTAGTATTGCCCTGGGGCCTCCATTGTCTACCGGAATCTGGACATTCAACTGGGCTCTACGTATATTAATGCTGGTAGACCTGTTCGGGATAAATCCCGACTGGTCAGGATGAATGAGCGTGTGAATAAACTTTTTTAAACGTGTTGCCAGTATTTTCGCTAGGATCTTTACATCAGTGCAAAGCAGCGAAATCGGACGATACGAAGCAGGATCCATAGGGTCTTTCCCCTCCTTGGGGAGAACCACTATATTAGCTTCCAGCATTGAGGGAGGAAGCGTCCCAGCCTCCAAAGCCTGGGTCAATGCCTCCAGCAACTCCGGCAGCAGGCCCTCGCCATATTTCTTATAAACCTCGATAGGAAACCCATCAGGTCCTGGTGATTTTAGATTGGGCATCTCCGCCACCGTTTTACGAAGTTCATCAATTGTTATTGGGGCCTCCATTGCCATATCTTCTACTGATAATGTTGGTATACTTATATTTCCTAAAAATTTAACCGCCGTTCCCCCCTCTCCCCCCCCTCTGAGATTTATATAAAGAACGATAATAATGGTGAAATATATTTTTAATCATAATAGGATTAGAAGTGATCTCCCCCTGTGGGGTCCTGACCGCTAGTACCGTTGAAGGGGCAGTGTTTGTTTTAACCAATAGAGACAATAAGCGACCCACTTTTTCGCCCTCCCCAAAATTCACCTGTCTCTGAAGTATACATCTATTATCTATCTTTCTCCTGATAGTCATCGTATAGTCTTGCTGTTTTTCTATCCATACCTTCTGAGTAAATGGGGTTGGGCTAATAATATACTGCTGTTCTGCCCCTAATACTGCCTTCCTGGCCTGCTCTTCCTGGTTCCTCATCTTAGCTTTATTTCCAGCAATTTGCTGGATAAAGAGTCCCCTTAGAAAAGCTTTTAGTGAGTCCCAAATTGCTCCCGCCGATGCAGTACCCGCATTAATATAAGTAAAGTATTTCAGTTCGATTATTAAACGCTCTGGATTGTCCAGCATCTCTAACCATGAAGGGTCAATTTTTCATTGCCCAGGGTATTGCTTATTCCCCACAATAAGCATCAATGTTAAAGGGGAATGGTCTGAAATCCCCCTTGGGCCATATTGTACTGCCTCCACCAAGGCCAAAGCTTGGCTATTCACCAGGGCCATATCTAATCTAGATAAAGTAAGAAAAGACGTTGAGAAACAGGAATATTGTCGCTCTAGCGGGTACCGGGTACGCCACGAGTCGCATAATCCCACTTCCTGCAGAAAGCGAGACAATCTCGTCTCGTTCCCTGCCGTTGTTGAAACTACCGTTGGGAATCTATCTAAGGACTTATTCAAGACTTCGTTAAAATCCCCCACTACTATTACGGGGATATCCGATTTATCTATTGTAAATAATATTAGCTCGTGTAAAATCTCCAATTTAAATGGAGGTGGAATATATATATTTGCTATCACATATGGGTTATTTTCAATACAGCAATATAAAAAAATGTAACGACCCTTTGCATCTATACGACTGTTATAGCAAGAAAACAAAACCTCCCTATCGATTAAAATGCTCACCCCTCTTGCATATGAAGAAAACACCGAATGAAATTGGGTTTGGAATTTCTGGCCACGCAGGAGCGGGACCGTCTCAGCGGTCAGATGTGTCTCCTGTAAACAAAGCAATCCGGGTCCTAGGCCCTCTAGTGCTGATAGCACTACAGCTCTCTTGGTCGGATTTCCCAAACCCCGGACATTCCATGACATTACCTTAATTCTTTTTGGCTGCATCACGTGCTAATAACCTATGTAATGAGCAGGTTGCGACAAAAAAAAACAGAAAAAAAGAAAAGAAATAGAGAAGGAGGAAAGAAAAAAAGACCTTCTCCTTCCCACATAATTACGTTCGTGTCATTCCCAAATACATAAATGTGATTATTGTCCCCCCAATTGTGGTACCTCCTCTCACCTCCTCCCAAGAGGTAAATCCTTAATCTTGTGTATAGATATATTAGTGCTCTATTTCCCAACCTTCCCACCTTACCCCTCCCTTTCCCTAAACTTAGGATCACCCCCCTCCCCACCCTCCCATCTCGCCCTACAGGGCTCCCCCCTAGGGGTTGACCCGTGACCTTCCTACACCTCATCCACCTCTTACTTGCACTATCTCTACTTAGTGCATCAATCAACAACCAAACCCAAAACGAGGGGCACAAATGCACTCCTCTACACTCACCCATAAGTATTCTGTTATCTTCAATCCCTCAAAGTACAGTTCTCCCGCCTCTTTTTTATGCACATAGTGAACTTGCAAATAATTAATATCTCGTACCCTATCTTTACCCCCCTCATCCCCCACACAGCAAATTACAAAAAATAAAGTTATTGAATCATGAAAACCAACCCAGTTACATAGGTCTATAACTCTTTTTTGTTTTCTTCTAACCATTGGGTTGCCTCCCTCGGTGTATTAAAAAAAAGCGTCCTACCTAGTGCTATTACCCTCAGTCGGGCTGGATAGAGGAGAGCGTAATCTAACTTATACTTGATCATACTGCGCTTGACTGGAATGAATTCAGCTCTACGTTTCTGGAGATCTGGGGAGAAATCAGGATATAAAGAGACCCTAGCCCCCTCACATCTGATGTCACCCTTCTCCCTGGCTTCCCGGAGTAGGGACACTTTGTCATGGTAGTTAAGCACTTTTTTTTTTTTTTTTTTTTTTTTTTTTGCCACATCAGTGTTTCTATACCAGAGACTAGGTTCAGCTTATCGCTCACTCGTGTCTCATTTTCCATTCCACATCATCGTAGCATATTTAGTTATTCAAATTTTAAGCTTAGTATAATCACCTAAGGATTTTGTAACATTTAATTGAAGTACAAAAGTAATAAAAAATCCCCTAGTATTTACGGGCTACACACCATGCCAGTATCTATTATCCTGGTATTCCGTGTCTAATACAAATTTTTTCTCTCCCTACTCCTCCCCTCCACCCACCCCCCCTCCCCCCCTCCTATCCCCAATCTATTAGAAGACACATCTAGCAAAGGATGCCTAGTACAAATAAATAAAGGAGCTATATAGGCTAAGAGACGCCTGTTCACAATACTTTATAGGGGAATCCCCAATCTTCCCAATCCAGAACCCCATATCTTTTAAAATTTCTTACCGTTACCCTGCTTAATAAAGAAAACCCTTTCATTACCAATAGTTTTCCTTATATTATCCAACCATATATCTGATAGTGGACTAGAGAATGCCTGCCAATTCTGGGCGATTAATTTCCTTGCCTGAAAAAGGCATCTAGTAACTGGTTCAAATATATTTTTAGGGATTTTATATCCCTCCGGTATAGCCAACAAGCAGGTCCTCACTGTTGCCTCTAATGTCAACCCAAATATTTCATTCACATGATCTATAACTTGTGTCCAGTATCTGAACAGTTTCGGACACCTCCAAAACATATGAATGAAATCCCCAACCCGACCACATCTGGGGCACTGATCATTATCCCTCCATCCCATTTTAAACATTTTCCTAGGCGTATAATATGCCTGGTGGAAAAAAAAAAGTTGAGAGGCTTTCTGTGCCGGAGAAATAGAGACCTTGGTTCCCTGTTCCATTATCCAGTCCCAGTCCGGTATGGACAACGGACCCACATCTCTCTCCCATTTCCCTTTACTTTTAATCATACCGCTTCGGTCTAGCAATTTATCTCCCAGCCTGTTATATAGGAATGAAATCAATCCTTTGAGCGTGTCCCTGGACATAATTTGAGATAACACCGGGATCTCAATCAACTGTATCTCCTGTGATCTAAATTGGGCCTGGATTGCGTGTCTGACCTGAAAATATTTATAAAGCGAGTGATTCGATATAGAGAATTCAGACCTTAAGTCCGCAAATGATCTGATATCCGAATCCTGGAGCAATTGCGCTAGTTTATCTATCCCTTGGTTTACCCACTCCTTACTTTTTTCCACTTTAAATAGCTCATCTAGGTTCCTATTGTCCCATAAGGGAGCCAACACGGATACCTGTTGGTATCCCAACAGGGCCTTAGCTGTTTTCCAGATTTTAACAATCTGGGTAATCGTTGGGCAACGCATATTAAACGAATTTGCTTCAAGCGCTTCCATAAGCGTGTTATGTGGGCACCCTAACATTAATAGCCTATGGCAGGGATTGGCTTCATTTTTTGTTATTGCTCCAGCTAAGTGTTGCAGTTGAGCCGCTAGGTAGTAAAGTCTGGGATGTGGAATCGCCAACCCCCCTTCTTCCAGCGGCAGCTGCAAAGTTCGCAAACTAATCCTCGGTGGACCCTTTTTCCATATACAGGATCTAAATAAAGATTCTATTTTCTTGAACCATTTTTCCCCGATCCATAAAGGTGAATTATGGAGGACATACAAGATTTGAGGAAGCCATACCATCTTGATCAAGTTGCAGCGGCCGGCCATTGAAAGGGGGAGGCGACTCCAAATATCAGCCTTTTGTTTTAACTTTACTAGAAGGGGGGATAGATTATCATCTAAATAAGAGTTTACATCCCTAGTAATCCACACCCCCAGATATTTAAACTTCTCGACTTGTTTCAGGTTCCCGATGTCCTGGGGAGCACAGATATACCCACTTTCCAGTGGTAATATAGCCGATTTATCCCAATTGATGGTTAATCCTGATATATAACCAAATTCTCTGATCATCTTCATTACCACTTTCAGTGAGGCTTGAGCATCCCCTAGGAAAAGTAAAATATCATCGGCAAACAATGCCATTTTTTCCTCTACCTGTCCTCTTCTAAATCCCTGTATATCAGGACTGGCCCTAATGGCGATGGCTAGCGGCTCCACCGCCATAACAAACAATAGGGGGGAGAGGGGGCACCCCTGCCTCGTGCCTCGTTCCAACAGAAATGTTTCAGAAAGCTCATTATTAATTTTAATTTTCGCTCTTGGATCCGTATATAACAGTTTTATCCATTTAATAAATTTTGGTCCAAAGCCAAATCTAGTAAGCACATTAAATAGGTATGCCCATTCGAGACTGTCGAATGCTTTGGCTGCATCCAGAGTCAAAACTGCTCTGGAGCCCCCATTGTCCACCAAAACCTGTGTATTCAAAAAAAGTCTACGTATGTTGACACTAGTAGATCTATTCGGGATAAAACCCGACTGATCGGAATGAATGAGCTTTTGGACACTTCTTTTTAAACGTGTTGCAAGCACTTTTGCTAGAATTTTTACGTCCGACCCCAGCAACGAGATCGGGCGATATGAGGCCGGGTCCATAGAGTCTTTGTCCTCTTTAGGAATAACCACTATTGTGGCTTCCAACATCGAAGAGGGCAGAGCTCCACACTCGAAGGAATGCCTCAATGTCTCCAGCAGTTGTGGCAACAGGACCTCTCCATATCTCTTGTAGACCTCGATTGGCAAACCATCAGGTCCTGGTGCTTTTAAGTTAGTCATCCCTGCCACCGCACTTTGGAGTTCCTCAATAGTAATCGGGGCCTCCATTACTGCTAGATCTTCTACTGTTACTGTTGGCATATTCAAATTCCCCAGAAAAGCAGCTATAGCTCCCCCTTCACTCCCCCCTTGGGACTTATATAGTGAACTGTAATAACGATAAAATACATTATTAATAGTGGATGTTTCAGACGTAGTCTCCCCCTCTGGGGTCCTAATCGCCAATATCGCTGGAGGGGCCGTATTTGCTTTGATCAGCAGGGACAGCATTCGTCCCACTCTCTCTCCCTCCCCAAAGTTTGCTTGTTTCTGCAGTATACATCTATTTTCCATCTTACGCCTAGTAATTATCTTGAATTCTTGCTGTTTATCAAGCCAAGCCTTCTGGGTAGTAGGGTTCGGGTTTATAGTATACTGTCTTTCTGTCTCTAGCACCGCCTTAGTAACTTCCTCTTCCTGTTTTTTCAATTCGGCCCTGTTCCTAGCAGTTGATTGGATAAAAAGACCTCTTAAAAAGGCTTTTAAAGAATCCCAAACAACTCCTACTGGCGCTGTACCTACATTAATATTAATAAACTCCTTTAGGTCAGTTGTCACCCGGTCCGTATCTTTCATTAATTCCAGCCAAACAGGGTCGATTTTCCATTGGCCAGAGTATTGTTTCTTACCAACACAAAGTGTCAGTATTAGGGGGGAGTGGTCCGAGATACTTCTTGGACCATATTCTATCTCATCCACTCGCGGCATCGCACTACTATTTAACAGAGCCATATCGAGTCTCGATAGTGTAGAGAAGGAAGCTGAGTAACAAGAGTATTGTCGCTCCCTCGGATACCGAGTGCGCCATGCATCGTATAAACCTGCCTCACTTAAGAAGCGGGCTAACCTCGTGGAATCTTTCACTATTGGTGTATTTACGATTGGGAACCTGTCCATAGATTTATCCAACACTTCATTAAAGTCCCCTACTACTATCACAGGGATACCAGGTTTATCTATTACAAAGGATAATAACTCATATAAAATCTCTAATTTAAATGGAGGAGGGACATATATGTTGGCTATCACGTAGGGATTATTCTCAATTTGGCAGTATAAAAAAACATATCTACCCTTTGCATCTATACAACTATTATGGCAAAGAAACCGAACCGCCCTATCGACAAGAATACTAACCCCTCTTGCATAGGTTGAAAATACGGAATGGAACTGGGTCTGGTATTTCCGACCTTGCAGACACCGAATCGTGTCACCTGTTAAGTGCGTCTCCTGAAGACACAATAGTCCGGGTCCTTTGCCCTCTAAAGCTGACAAAACCACTTTCCTTTTGGTCGGATCTCCCAGACCCCGCACATTCCATGATACTATCTTAATTCTTTTCGCCTGCATCACCGCTTAGCGATCTGTAAATTGGGCAGATTTCTCAAAAACCATTGAAAAAATAAAAAATAAAAATAAAAATATATAAGTATATTGACACCAAAAAAGACCTTCCCCCTTCCTATCCCTTTCCTGCCAGTCAACAACCCGCACATTGGGTGGTCTAAACCAAGAAAAGCAAAAGGAAGGAGAAAAAGAAAAGAGTGAAAAGTGTACAAACATGATAATACCAAAAAATTCTCTCTCTCCCTTTTTCCCCTTAGTTTTACATATGTGTATCCTATATTCTACATACTCTACGTAATAGTGCATCTCAAGATTTGTGTATCCTTGTATTATTTTTGTTACTCTTCCCTTTCCCCACCTTCCCGTCCCATCTCTCCCTCCTCCCCTTTTACCAAACCCCCTCCCCCACCCCTCCCCCCCTCGCCCCATAGGGCTACCCCCTAGGGGAATAATTGTGACCTTCTCACGACACTCCCACCACTCACCCATACCAATCCTACTGGGTGCTTTCACCCAGAATCTACCCCCACTCATGGGGACCTCTTGTCCCCCACTACAAATGCTTAATTACACTCAACACACCCTTATTGCTCAACCCCAGCCCCCACCTACATTGTGCAATATACCAGATATAGCAAATTTACAACTAATACATTCCCTATTTCTACCTACCCCCCCAAAATATATGCCCCTAAGTCCTTTGAAATCCACCCAACTACCCTACAATGTACATTTATAGATCCTTTTTTGTTTCATCTAACCATTGAGATGCCTCTCCTGGCGTATTGAAAAAGAGCATTTTCCCTAATGCATTCACCCTTAAACGCGCTGGATATAGGAGCGCATAATCTAACTTAAATTTAACCATTTCTCGTTTGACTGGTATGAATTCGGCTCTTCTTTTCTGGAGGTCAGGGGAGAAATCAGGGTACAGGGAGACCCTGGCTCCCTTATATCTGATGTCTCCCCTCATTCTAGCCTCTCGTAATAGGGACACTTTATCCTGGTAATTGAGGATCTTAAGCATTATAGGCCTAGGGCGCTCCCCCACCTGGCAAGCTTTTACCGGGGTACGATGTGCCCGTTCAATTGCAAATGTCGGGGTAACTGTTGCGGTCCCAAAAAGTTCTCGGAGCCACCCCTCAAGGAAACCAATCAAGTTAGTCCCCTCACAGTGTTCAGGAAGGCCTAGCACTCTGATATTGTTTCTACGATTTCTGTTCTCCATCTCATCGAGTTTATCCGCTTGTGTAGTGACTATTTTCTTAAGTGCTTCAACTTCCTGCCTCACCGGTCTCAGCTCATCTTCTATTGTGCCCATACGTTCCTCAAGCTCAGTAGTTCTTAATATAGTCCTATTCAATTCCTGCCTCATAGTCAATAGTTCCTCTTTTATATGTCTTAGCTGCACATCAAAATTTGATATCGAATCTTTGCATTCCTTAATTGCGTTGAAAATGTCTCTTAATGTAGGTTCCTCATCCAGGTTACCTGTCATTGGTAAATGGGAGCTGGTTGTTTCTGGATTTGTTGTCACTATTCCTAGTTTACTTCCCCCCCCCTCCTTTGCTGCCCCCCAATTTAGCAGCTATTGGGGTGGGGGGGTTAACCACAGACTGGCCTTGACTCCTTCTGTCGGCCGAGAAGTTTTTAATGTCTTTATTATGTAGATTTGTCTGCTGAGAGCTTAACTTGCTGGGTGAAGCTGGGCCAGAGTGAGCATAACGCTCCAGTTTTTCCGCCGCTGATGCCGAGGCCATTTGGTTACTTTTGTCCTTGGCGGCACGCGTGATTTGTTGACCCTCTGAGGGTGTTTGCACCTCAGGAGATCTTTTTCTTGACATAGTTAGGTTAAACAAATTATATGGCCACGTAAAAACCTGCCTTACAAGTCAAAAAAAAAAAAGATTTTTTCAAAGAAAAGGGGACCACGATGTTATGGCGTCACTCCTAATGTAGATGACACTCCCTCATTTATCAGAGGGGGCAATATTAATCAACAGCTGGCCTCCAACCTCAGCAGACAGCCCCACCGCCAAAGACTCATTGCCGTATATTGATATATTTATACTTATGTATATATGCTTATATATGCCTATATTCACAATATATAATCAAAGTAGAGCAAAACAGTTGGTGGTTTTACTTCGTTTGTAATTTAAGACCAAAGGAAGAGAGGCAATTATCTCAGTTGCCAGTACATAGCCTCATAAAACCATAGGAAGAGTAACAGGGTATTCAGAACTTCCTCTCACTTCCCCATAGGGTTAAGCAGTCAATGCAGTTGTATATTTATTGCCACTTATCTTAGTGCTGGTCCGTAGTCATACAGCGTTTAACCGGTCTGTGCAGGGTATCCAGGTTGTCCAAATCTTTCTCTCTCCCCTCCAGAACTTTCGGGCAAGCAGCGCTGTCAGTATGCGTTTCGCTTCACTTAACAGCTAGTCTGGTTGAGAGGTAACGAGCAGCAAACGAAGGAGGAGGGGGGCGGGGAGCTCTACACAGGAGTCTCCTCTCGCCTATACATCCGCCAAGCAACCAGCTGCCCAGAACCTGTAATAGATACTAGGCCCGCCGCACGTGACTGCACACCAAGCTCGTTCGGAGCAGGGGGAGAGACTTTACGGCGTCCCAAGGAACCCGGAGCCACACGAAATCTCGCGAGATCTCCAGCGACACTCTCGGCTCCTGCTCAGACAGCCCGACACAGATAGCAGCCACCCCCGTGCTCCGAAAAGGCAGGAAGAGGAAGGAAAAAAAAAAAAAAAAAAAGGAACGCTCGGGCTTAAAGGTAACAGCCACAGCGGCTCAGTTTAAAATGTCAAGCATTTAAGCAATATATGAGTAGGCATAGAAGCCTAACAACTATACTACCATACAAGCGCTGTATACTGAGGGCTTTAGGCGGCATCAGGTAGCCCAGGGAGGATCAAAGCGAGGGCATCAAAGCAGGCCGGGCAGCATGGGACAGAGCAACACCATGCTCTCACTCTCCACACACCTCCCCTCCCATCCACATCCGGTCACACCCCCCAACCGTAGTTAAGCACTTTGATCAGTATAGGCCTAGGATGGTCCCCCATGCGGCATACCTTAGCTGGAGTTCGATGTGCACGTTCTATTGCGAATAGGGGACTGAGAGCGGTGGCCCCAAAGAGATTCCGAAACCACCCCTCTAGAAAACCTATTAAATTAGCGCCCTCACATTGCTCGGGGAGGCCTAACACCCTAATATTGTTTCTTCGGCTCCTATTTTACATCTCGTCCAATTTGGCTGCTTGGCTATCAACCATATTTTTAAGAGATGCGACTTCTTGCTTCACAGGACTCAGCTCATCCTCAATCGCACCTACACGTTCCTCAAGATCGGAGGTCCTTAAAATAGTCCTATTTAATTCTTGTCTCATAGATAGTAGTTCCTCTTTAATGGATCTCAGCTGGCTATCAAAGCTAGATATTGAGACTTTACATTCTTTGATCGCATTTAGTATGTCCCTTAATGTAAGCTCCCCCTCCAGCGTATCAGGTGTAGGTGTATTGTTACTGGCTGACGTATCGGCACTATATTTGCATTGACCATTACAGTTTTTCCTCCCCCTGATCCCTTAGTACCTCCAAATTTAGAAACCAATGGGGTGAGAGGGTTAATCGCAGAATGACCTTGGCTCTTTCTGTCTCCAGACGAGTTTTTCGAATCTTTATTCTGTAAAATATTCTGTTGGCTACTTGTCTTAGGGGGTGAGGCAAGGCCCGAGTGTGCGTATCGTTCTAATTTTGCAGCCGCAGTTGAAGCCATATGATTGGCTTTATCCTTAGCCGAGCGGGTGGTTTGAGACCCCTCCAAAGGAGGTTGCTCTTCGGGAGACCTTTTCCTAAACATAATTAGCTTTGGATAAATACCAGGATTTTTCCCACTAGGGCTTCAATACACCTCCGTGTCGCTCTCACCCAAAATTTCCAGGAGTAGCCTGCTCTTTAGGTGGAGAGAGGCAAAAAGTGATTAGCTGTGGGATATCTCCACAAGCTTAAAACTCCTCAGCACTGTCCGATCGTAAAAATGTGAAGCGCCTATATAGAACGCATCGCATGCGATCCAAACTTGATTTTTGGAAAGCAAAACGGAGGAAACAGCAGTGCAGAAGTGCAAGACTACAAACAAATATGCAGAGGTATAAACATTTCATAAAAAATAGATAGAAAATCTCCAACCACTTTTACCCCTGATAGAATATCTCGAGCAGCAAGAGAGGATATATGCAATAGTTATATGGAAGCTAGCATTATAAACACCGAACAATCAGATTAGGCGATGTAGTCCAGCAAAAAAAAAAAAAAAAAGGGGTAGCAATAAGCTAGCATTAAGATCTATACCCACGGTCTGTTTAGTTCCACTCTCCTGTACGTTATTTAATCAATTAATTTAATTGAATCAGGCATCAAGTTCCATCCAGATATACAAACAAAGAAGTTCCAGACCACGGGGTTCTCTATGGACAGTCCTCAACTCAGCTTCGGCCTATATCACACCAGCCAACAGAACAAATAGCACAAGTTGTTACCTCTGCAGCTAAAGGATGGCAGCTTGAGGAGTCCTCCTTTCCTGGTGGCAGCAGCAAACAATGTGACTAGGAAGCAGGTGGTGCTCGAAATCTCGCGATATCTCCTGCGAGGCTCACGGGCTATTCTCCACCAATAACTTACCCACGTCGATGAGACCGACTCCGACCGAACAAATCCCGGAACCCGGGAAGCGACGGAGCACGGCCGGACGAGCGGCACCCGCACGGACAAGGAAGGACGCCCAAAGGTAAGGTAAGGAGCTACTCCTCCAGTCGTCAGCAGCCCAGGTAGTGAGGGGTCAAAAGCAGCTAGCACACGTCAAGACAGGGTGGAGAAGGGGAGAGCTACACCATGCTCTCACTCCTCGCTTATTCACACTCCCACTCATGTCCGGTCACGCCCCCTCTTTTGAGTTCGTACACTTCAGTTGCTGTAACTAAGCCATTTCATGAAATAACTGGTAAAAAGCTAGATCCATTTGTTAAGAACTAATATTTTCACTTAAACCAAAAAAATAAGTATTTTAAGTTCTTAATCAGATGATACAGGCAATTAAAAACATGGGACAAATATGTCCCTTGGTCCTCAAAGGGATATTTATGAATTTTATGTGAAATATTACATTTTTTTTATTTTTTATACATGCCTACAAAGTTCATTATGTACATTACATAGGCCTTACTTTTTTGCACCCATTTCCTACCAGCTGGACATTTTATATCTGATGATGTGATTGGAGCACAGACTTTTACATGTTGACAATAATGTGATTACATCCTCAAACGTTGGAACCTTAAACAGAAAGTGATAATGAGGATGGAGTCAATAACCCAATGATGGGGGTCTTCAGGATCAGTCCAGTCTTCATCTTGGTTGTTCTCCCCCATCCTCACTCTCTGACCTCTGGTGGGGCTCAGCCCCGCTGTTATTCATGACTAAATCATGTACTAAATAAGGAAGTGCAGGACTTCTTGTGTTGGGAAGATGGCAATGAGTGATAGAGGGGGAGGGGACACTCATCCTATAATCCCCTCATCACTGTCACTATAAAAGACAGTTCTCGTTGTTTCCTCACTCTCTGACTAAGGTCCATGAATAAAGAAATGATCTGGTAGGAGATCAGAGGACCCATTTACTAGTTACCTTGAGGGGGGAATTGTAAGATCCTCGGAGACAAAGCTGCCTGATGTGGGCGGAGTCCTGGTTTAGGGGAACCAATCAGCTCATGTCTAGTAATAATCTTTGTATTTCTATTTTAGTAGATGGACGGGAGATGAGGAAAACCTCAGAGGATTGTCTCACTTTGTCTCCAGACTGTAAAGTAGAAGATGAGGACATCACACAGTATAGTCCAGGAGAAAACCCGACTACCTCAAATGTCCATCCGGCACCACACAGTGTAGATGGACCATCGTATTCCTCTTATCCTGAGGAACCTCAGACTGTGAGGGACGGTGCCATCCTTCCAACAGAGAAGAGCTTTTCCTGTACTGAGTGTGAGAAAATTTTTTCAAAGAAGTCCACTCTTTACATACATCAGAGATCTCACACGGGGGAGAGGCCGTATTCCTGTTCTGAGTGCGGGAAATGTTTTTCACAGAAGTCCAATCTTTACACACATCAGAGATTGCACATGGGAGAGAAGCTGTATTCCTGTCCTGAGCGCGGGAATTGTTTTTCACAGAAGTCCCATCTCTACACACATCAGAGATCTCACACAAAGGAAAAGCCGTATTCCTGTCCTGAGTGTGGGAAAAGTTTTTCACTGAAGTCCAATCTTTACATGCACCATAGATCTCATACAGGGGAGAAGCCGTATGCCTGTCCTGAGTGTGGGAAATGTTTTTCACAGCTATCCAATCTTTATACACATCAGCGATCTCACACGGGGGAGAAGCCATATTCCTGTCCTGAGTGTGGGAAATGTTTTTCGCAGAAGTCCAGTCTTTCCATACATCAGAGATCTCACACGGGGGAGAAGCCGTATTCCTGTCCTGAGTGCAGAAAATGTTTTTCAGCGAAGTCCAATCTTTACGCACATCAGAGATTGCACACGGGGGAGAAGCCGTATTCCTGTCCTGACCCCAGGAAAAGGTTTTTCACAGAAGTCTTTTCTTTACACACATCAAAGATCTCACACACGGGAGAAGCCGTATTCCTGTCCTGAGTGTGGGAAAAGTTTTTTTTATTGAAGTCCAGTCTTTACATGCATCGGCGATCTCACACAAGGGAGAAGCCACTTTCCTGTCCTGAGTGAGGGAATTGTTCTTCACTGAAGTCCTGTCTTCCTGTACATCAGGGACCCCACACAACTCTTGAGGTGTATTAGAGCCTTGAGTGCGGGAAATGTCTTCTATATGAATGTTGCTGGACATCACAGCTCTCATGTGGGGAAGAAGCACACCCTGATATACACCTCAGATATACTCCATGGCTGATCTTCATCATGTAAGAAGGGGTGTGGAAATGTTTAAAAAAAACTACTTTATGACAATCTCCTTGTTCTGATAAGATAAAAAATTATTTTAACCAAAACCGTATATAAATCTGAGGTGCTTTTAGGAATGCCGGGGGCTTTTATAACTTGGGTGCTCAGTACAAGCGACATGCTTCGGTGTCCGCCCTAATAAAGGAAAAGTTCACCTTTTATAAAAAAAATAATAAATGCACATTTTCTGCAAGTAAAAAAAATGAATTTACATTTTTTTTAGGAGCCTGGAATGCATTGCAGCCATGATGTGCTGATGGCTGGTGCTATGCAGGACTCCTGCAGACTGTCCGTGTAATCTGTCTGCCTGTACATTATACAGGAAGGCAGTTACAGTGACAGAACCAATCATCTACCAGAGAGCTCAGCAGAGGTGTGGGAGTTCATTGAAAACCACAAGCCGACATCAAAGGACAGAACTCTGTGAATGAATGGCACGGCCGCCCTCTTTTCATAAAGTGACAGCCGGTACAGGGAACTTCACCCCGCACCGCTGTCACACAGAGTGCTTGGATCACTGAGGCACTGCAGGAACAGGAACATATAACATGTTCCCAAAGGGGAACTTATCCTTTAAACCTTTCACTGCCAGAGTTGATTTTGTGGATTTTTGCCCACATGTTTAAAAAAAATAACTTTAGGCCTGAAGAATACATAAAACCCCCAAACCATGATATATTTTCTGAAAGCAGACACCCTAGAGCAGGGATATGCAATTAGCGGACCTCCAGCTGTTTCATAACTACAAGTCCCAAGAGCCATAGCAAGACTCTGACAGCCACAAGCATGACACCCAGAGGCAGAAGCATGACGGGACTTGTAGTTTTGCAACAGATGGAGGTCCGCTAATTGCAGATCCCTGCCCTAGAGAATAGTAGTAGTTCCAAATTTTTATGTCACATATTACCGCAAAAGTCTACTACTAAATATCAGTAAAAAACACAGTTCATTATAGGGGGCACAAAAATGCAATTAGTTACCCAATTTTTTGGAAAATTATAAAATCCGAGGTTGCACCAAGTAAATAGATGCCCAACATGTCAAACCTTAAATTTGTATGCACCTGTGAAATGGTGACAAAACTTCAGTACCCGATATTTTCTATAGGCAAAGTTTTAAAGGAGGTCTGATGCTAGAATTATTTCTCTCATTCCTTTAGTGTGCGGCGATATGTATCATGTGTGTCGCAATCTAAGTATTTAGGTGCTCCAACGTGTGCGTTTTATGTTTGTAAGTGTGTATATATGGGGGTGGGGGGCATGAATTTTTAGGGGGAGGATTTTATGTGCTTGGGTGTAACTTAACTTTTTTTCATGCACATGACTATTATCCCACTAATCTTTATAACTCATGACCAGCTGGCTGTGCAAGCTACTTTGATACTGCCATTTATCACCGTCTCCTTTCTATGTCCCCCAAGCATTGTGTAAGTGGCACAGATGATCATTTACAATGTTAGAAAATTAAGAGATTGCTATGTATTCATATTTTGTATGTTTTATTAGTTAGGCTGATTTTCTTTGCTGCCAAGGCATAAAAGGTCCTGAAGAAGCTTATTGATGTGAAACGCGTCGAACTCTTGGACAATTCAACAAAGCTTAATTAGTCAATATGAATATATGGCCTAATGTTTGATGGATTTGTTCCCATGTGGTTTTAACACATCATTTTAGTATTTGTAATAAAGATTTATATTTTATGGAAATTGTGTATTTTTCCTACAAATAAAAGCCATACAAGGTTATTTTTGAAATGATATAGATATTGGATGTGGTACATTTATAGTAGCCAAATCTTTCTTTTTTTTTTTTAAGTATAAAAAAAAAAGAAATTGTTGAACGAATGTGTCCGCCATTCACCCAGCTGTGATGAATATTGGATGTGTTTTATTCCATACGCTGATTTCCTTGGCTCCATCTAGTGGTCACAATGCGGTATTGTGCTATTTTTACTAATGGAAGTATGTTAGGAAAAATACCCCATTATGGTGTCAGAAACCATGAACCAGGCCGAGACAGAAGTACAATTAAATCACACTTGTTTATTAAATAAAAATAAAAAGGTAAATAGAGTAAGCGTAGTCAAAGCATAGCCAGAGTCCAGTAACCAGATCGAGTAGTCAGCCAGTCCAGAGTTCAATAACCAGATCGGGTAATCAGCCAGGCCAGAAGTCAGGGATCCAAGTGGAGCCACAGAAAGCAGGATAAGGAGCCAGAAGGGACGTCAGAAAACCAGTCTTTAAACAGAAGTGCAGGAGATGGTTTCTTGTGATGTGACCAAGGCGAAGGCAGAGGTGAAGTGAGCTGGACAGCTTTAAGTAGGCGGATCAGACGAGCAGGATCAGGGACAGCTGGGTGACTGTGGAGAGAGATGAGAGCTGGCAATTAGCCGACAGCTGAGCAGCCAGCCCAGAGAAGGAAGGGCTAGGCCAGCCCTGACATATGGTCACTGACCATATGGAGCTGACTATCATAGGAAATCACTTTGCTACATTATGGCCAGAATTTGTAATGGCTGGATGAATCTTTGTCACATTCGTCCAATGAATTTTCTAGAAGTTTCCTTCATCAGACATGTCTTCATACAGATGACTGAAGTCCTCATACACTGGTGAGTACAGAACACACTGAGGGATATAAAAGTTATTCAAAGCAACAATATTAAACCAACCATTGATTTAAACCTGGAAATTTGCATTTGGCCATTAGATGGCGCTAATTTTCATAGAAGTTATCGCCATCTAATGAACAAATGTAACATTGTTTATTTTCATTCCATGGAAAACTTTCAACCAGCTCAGCAGATCGCTTCATTCCTTCAATACCCCCATTCACACAGAAGGGATGTACAGTAAAATCTTTGTTTGAGAGTAACTTGGCTTGAGAGCGTTTTGCAAGACAAGCAACGTTTTTTTCCATAAGTTTTGACTTGATATACAAGCGATGTCTTGATATACAAGCAGCGTCATGTCACAACTGAGTATGAAACAGAAGAGAGGCGCCTCTAAGTGTAGCAATAAAGTTACTTTTAATGAAGGTACAACATTTAGCAACTCACATGGTTGATGTTTAAAAGAGGCACATCTAATTATGCAGGCTTCCGGGGTAAAGTTGTCCACATAGACCGTACTCCTCGCCACCATCAAAATCGTTCCTTCCGGGCTGCGGTTCAAGCCCTGCTTTCAGATCGCTCCACTGCAGGGTAGTGTTCATGGTCACGATTGCAAACTGACAGCAATAAGAGCAGGCGGTGAGGAGGACGGTCTATGTGGACAGCTTTACCCCGGATGCTTGCATAATTTAGATGTGCCTGTTTTATTCAACCATGTGAGTTGCTAAATGTTGGACCTTCATTAAATGTAACCATATTGCTATACTTAAAGGCGTCTCTCTCCTCTTTTATACTCTGGAGCTCCTGCTGGATTTTGCTTCTAATCCCCTTGTGGAGGCTTCCATTTGTGGATGGACGTTTTACAGTTACACAACCCATATAAGTACCGCGCGCTGACCAATTGCACCACTGGAGCACTCAGTTACACAACCCATCACATTGCTATGATCTTTTTATATGGACTATAAACTGAAAGACCTACGAATAAATAATTGTGGAACGAATCATCTGATTTTCCATTATTTCTTATGGGGAAATTTGCTTTGATATACAAGTGCTTTGGATTACAAACATGTTTCCGGGAACAAATTATGCTCGCAATCCAAGGTTTTACTGTACATGCAATGTCACCAGTGTTGGTCATCTTACTTTAAAAAAGTAATTAGTTAAGTTACAAATTACTTCTCCCAAAAAGTAATTGCGTTAGTAACTCAATTACTACATTGGAAAAGTAATTAGTTACTCAGCAAAGTAACTGTGACTTTTTAAAATATTCTATAATGCAATTACGTTCTATAACAGCTTTAATATCAAAGATGTTTATATTAACTGATTGAAGAATAAAAACACTATATACAGTATTTTAGAACATTTGGTATTTATTTGAACCCAAATGTTGAGGGGGGGTGGCAGCGGTCATACTTGAGGGGTGGCGGTAGTGGTACATGAAGGATGCCTTTCCTCATGGGGAGAGAGACAGACCCTCCCCTTCACTCGATTGGTGTCAGCTGGTCAGCTGACTTCATTTTTCAGTGTCCACCCCACCTCCTTACATTCTCTGGATAGGCGGGGCGGGATGGGGCGGTCCAGACCGTCTCTCTGAGTCTCAGCCTCTTCTCAGCTCAGCAGGCGAAAGCCCCCTTCCCCGCGGCGGAACGAACGACCAGGCAGTGCGGCTACAGCGGGGCCTCCTGGGCGGTAGATGTAATTGAGGTAACTGCCCAAGTAATGGGAACTGAGTTACCATGCGGGGATAGATTACTCGGTACATAACTCAGTTTATTTTAACTCAGTTACTTACATCACTGATTGTCACCGGGCAGATTGTTATGTATATTATTTATGAATAGACCCCTAAATGTCAGGAGACGTTTATATAAAGATGGGAAGTTTGTAGCAGATAAATGAATAGACCTCCTAGCAATGTTATTACCAGGCTGCAGCTAGGGGGAGCTCTAATGTTTAGAGTGTGACCACAGCAGAGTGATCCCATCTAGCTCACATTAACCCTTTCACTGCCAGAGCCGGTTTTCCATCTTTTTTGCACACATGGAAAAAAATGCAGATTTTGGGCCTGAAGATAGATAGATAAAACCCCCAAACAGATTTTCTGAAAGCAGAGGCCCTGGAGAATAAAATGGTGGTAATTGTTAAGGTGTACCTCGTACACAAATATTGCCTTCATATCGGGGTTTATTTTCTACTTTCCCCCCATTTTCTATGGTGTGATCTTTTCTACAATACATTGTTATATATAAAATAGTGGAAAATTTGTGTAATAACCACAACACCACCTCTGCATTCACATTGGCGCCACGATGAAAATATGAAAACAGTAAAAAAAGTGAAAAGATGTGCAAACATTACATTCCAAACATTCCTCAAAGTCCATTAATAAGTGTGAAGAAGAAATCACCCCACTTCCTTATATATATATACACACACACCACTTGTGCTAATGTCACCCCTCCCCCCACTGGGCACCACTCACCGGAACTATATGCCCCGCACTTTCATGGGTGGGAACACACACACATTAAACGAATTTTTTGGGTAAAATATAAAAGATGAGGTTGTGATGAGTAAATAGATACCAAACATGTCAAGTAATAAAATTGTGTGTGCCTGTGACATGGCAAAATACTACAGTACCTAAAAATGTCCATAGGAAAATTACTACTGCGCATAATATTGCATGCAGGTTTGACACAAACTTGCTTAGCCAACATAAGGAGAAAACTTAAATAAGTATTCAAAGACAAAAGGGTAAGGTCAACCTATCTCATTCATCTCTCCCTCTGGTGACCCATTAGCAAAATTTTATGGTGGGGGGAGGAAATGGGGAGATATTTTGGACAGGTAACCCTCTCCACTTCCATGAGAGCTGTTTGCACAAATAATCGGGGATACTTTAGCCAGCCCCTCCTTACTTACACTATCGTCAGCCCAGTGGACAGGTAAGAAGTGTCATAATCTAAAAAATATGGATCCACACTGTCCAAATTGCAGCACATTTTGACATTCTGAAAATACCTATCAATGTAATAGGAGACAAAAACTGTCTATGTTACAATTTATAAGTAATCAGGCAGGCCCCCTTGCACTACATGGTTGGGTGAATTTAGACGGAAATTTAAACACAAAATAGGGATAGTGTGTATGGGTTTTTCAAAGTCAGCAGATAGAGTATTTGTATGTGTTGAATTTTTGGGGGGGAGAGAGGGTTTCAAATGAGTTTGTGCCCCAAAAAATTGGTCTCTTGCACGCCTGAATTTGATGACAATAACATTTGTACACATTTTAGGGGTTGTTTTGGGTAAGCCCCAACATTTAGCTGACAAAAAAACACTGTGAAGTTACAAGGCAAGGTGTGTATGGGCCCAGGATAGCATGCTGGGGAGGTTAGTTATGGAAAATATGCATGTAAGCCAACAAAGGAGCAGGAAAAGCTTACAACATGCATGAGGACAAAGAGGACATTCACAGCATATTACAATATTGAAAATGATGTAATCAACAAATTAAGCCAATACATTAGCAAACATTAACAAATAGAATGTGATCTTAAAGGTAAAAACTTACTTGAATATAGTCCTTCTGCAGGACTTGAATAATAGCTGAGCAGGTGTCTGAAATAATGAGTCCCAGAGCCTGGGGGGGATCCCAGTGGTAAACTTGAGGTCCTGGAGACTTCTCCTTGTTGCCAAATAATGCAAGGTGGCTATGAGCCTTTGCTCAGGAGTGATGACAAATCTCATGCATTATGCATGTGTCCTGCTTCGTAATATAGGGGGTCACCAAAGCCAAGAGTTGTTGAAAGCAGGGGTCTGTCATCTGGAGACAATTCCGAAAATCATCTGGAATATTCTCCTGAAGCTCCCGCAGCAAAAGCATATGACATAACTGGTCACGATTAAGCAACACATTTTTGGCCCAAGAACTCCTCCTCCTCCCGTTTCTGGATTGGACTTGGGTCAAAGCAATAACTCCGCAACATGGCTGGTTGACGAACGGCCGTTCAGAAACAAACTGACAAGCACAAACTGAAAAGTGCAAATCAACGCTCACCAAACTTCTACTAACATGAAATTAGCAGAAGGAGCCCAAAGGGTGGCGCCTGACAATTGAACTTCCTCTTTATCGGCTCATTGTACGTCCAGTACGTCACTACGTTCGTGTTTGTTGGTCAACAATTGTGTACCGCTTGTATGCAAGACAAGTTCACAGCACACGCCCTTCAGACAAAGGTCTGACGCTTTGTCTGCCAAAAATCCGATCACGTGTACGAGGCTTTACTGCTAACTGCCGCCATCAGCTTTTGATTAACTCTTCACTCTCTGGGTGTACCATGTACCTACAAAGAGTTCAACTGGTTAAATAGCATGTCTGGGGGGATCCTAATACTGGGGGGGTTATAATCCTGGGGGGTCCTAATCCTGCCTGTGAAGGGACATCTGTGTTTTACAGAAAGTGCTGCAGCTGTGTTGACATTTAGAAAGGAAAAATTGCCAAAACAGCACAGAGAGACCCCCTCCAAGGTTTTGGAGGGTCTGTGTGATTTAAAAAAAGAAGAATCCAGAAATCAAATGTAATTTTCTGGCAATTTAAAATGATTATTTTTTTCTTTGTAAATGTCACTTTTTCTGTAGCCCGTCCTGCAGCAAGAATAAATAAATGTATAGAGCCCCCAAATATATACCAGACATTCTATGTTTAAGATGGATATTAAAGGGGGGACCTCACACAAAAGTGTGTGCCCCCAGAAGATCCATAACAGACCCTTAATCCAAGCATTCAGCCTGGCTGACCAGGAAAGGGGGAGGGATGAGCATGTAACCCCCCCCCCCCCTCCTGAACCACACCAGGCCATGTGCCTTCAACATGAGGGTGCCTTATCAGGGAGGACTCTCCAAGTCAAAGCACCTTGTCCCCATGTTGATAATGAAAAGGGCCTCATCCCAATAACCCTGGCCTGGTGGATGTGGGGGGTCTGTGGATAGGCGGGCTTATCACAGCCTGGAACTCTTCTTTAATATAAGGGGTCCCACAGATACCGCCCCTCCTTAAATGAATGAGTTTGGGGTACATAATACATAGCACCCTTACTCATTCACCAAAAAAGGAAATAAAATAGTAAAGACACTCAATGTCCTTTATAAAAAAAAATCCCCCAGAAAATTCTCTCTGTAAATCCATCATCAGTCACGATGCCAACCTCCCACTGACTCACCAACAACCCTCCAATGACCCACTACACAGGAGCGATCTCCGACAGTAACACTGGCTGACCGATAGCGTCCTGAGCTGTCATCAGCTATATAAAAGGAAGGGGCGGGGATAATGGTGACATCAATGCCCATATATGGTCATATTCAGACAATAATGTCATGATTTATGCCCCACCCATTTGCCTATGTGGCCATGTAAGGGAATGGGCGGGGTAAAGTCAGTGGTTGCTAAGGACACAGCTCTTGCAGCCAGCCGTTGCTTCCTTAGAAACCAGTGACAGCCAGAAGCCGTCACATTCATCCGCACCAAATGCCGTAAACGTTGGATGTTCAGAAGAATGTGGGCGGAGCCAGTGTTCATCCAATCTTCTGTTCAGACATGGAGCTCCTCCCCAATGTAGATTATTGTCAGTGTGTGGAAGTGATTGTATCTGGCAGACAGGGATGTGTATGTGTGTGTGTATCACTGCCCGGCACACCACACACTTCATCCAATCTGCCCTAAATCATGTGTGCGGGGGTGGGGGGGGCAGTGTAAGAAGTCATCACACCAGGATTCTAGATTGAAGGATCTCCTAGGAGGATATTTTGAAGTGTGTGGGGATCACTTGTCTGCTCCACACTCCTTAGATTGTATGAAAGATTTATATCTGCCTGTGTGTGTCCAGCCAGATAAATGTGGGAGAGTCTCCCTCCAGTGGTGGTCAGCAGTATTGCAGGCTGTGAGGACTGTATCATAGCTGGTTTTATCTTCCCTCTTTCCTCATCCACCAATCAAGACTCTCTCTCAAGTTAGCAAGCCACCATGGGCATGAGTTCCTTGATATTAAATATATAAAAAAACAAAAAGACACTACATACCAAAATGAGTAAACTACAAATGTCATTGAGCCATGGGCTCAAGATCAACAGCATACATTCCCTAACTATCCCCATATAATCCGAACAACCGAGTCCCCCTATTAACCCCTCCCAGAATGGAACCATGGACCATCCTTACAAAAAGGGAAGGATACAGTCCCAAAGCGGAGCTGAGCCTAAACAAAAAACTCCCTAACACCAAGGGACCCCGAGCCATCCCACTAAAAGGCAGAGGTAACACTTGTTACACCAAGTGGAGAGCCCCACCTTAAAACCACAATGGGCGAATGAGGCACCAGCACTAAGTGGGACAGAGAAGCATACCTGCCCAAATGGCGCTGCATACATGAAAACACAAACCCACAAAACCAGCCAGTTTCTCTGTCCCACTTAGTGCTGATGCCTCATTCGCCCATTGTGGCTTCAAGGTGTACGGTACTTGGTGTAATGAGTGTTACCTCTGCCTGTTGGTGGGGTGGCTCAGGGTCCCTTGGCGTGGGGCAGTTTTTTGTTTAGGGGAGGGTGGGCTCAGCTCCACTTTGGGACTGTAGTCTTCCTTTTTTGTAAGGATGGTCCATGGCTCCAATCTTGGAGTGGTTAACCACTTTAGGACCGGCGCATGGCAATGTACGTCGGTGCAATGGCACCGACAGGCACAAGCATGTACATGTACGTGCTCGCCTTCCAGCGGGTGGGGGGGTCCGATCGGACCCCATCGCGCTGGATGCGGCGGTCCGTTTCGCTTCAGGAGCGATCCGGGATGAGGGGATGGCCGTTGGTTTCTGGCCATCCCGTCTCGATCGCTCCTGGCGAATGAGAAGCTTCCCCCGCTGTGTATAGTAAACACAGGCAGGGAGGAAGTGATGTCATTCTTCTCGGGGTGGTCTGTTTGACCGGACTGCAAGGAGAACACTGAAAGTAAGTGCACCAATACTACACTGACACGTAGGTACACATAGGCACACAAATTCCCCCCCGATCCCCCCGCCTCCCTCCCAGTCACAGTGTCACTGATTGCAGTGATCATTTATTTACTGATCACTGCATTTAGTGTCAGTTGTGACAGTAAAAAGTGTCAGGGCAGTTAGTGTTAGGCCCAGGGTAGCCCCCTACCCCCCATAAAGGTTTAACCCCCTGATTGCCCCTAGAGTTAACCCTTTCACCCCCTTTTGCCAGTGTCACTAAGCAATCGTTTTTCTGATCGCTGCATTAGTGTCACTGGTGCCGCTAAGTAGCTAGTTATTTTTTTAGGTTCACCGCCAGGTTTTTATAGCGCTAGGTACCCCCATATACTACCCAATAATGGTTTTAACCCCCTGATTGCTCCTAGTTAACCCTTTCACCAGCGATCACCGTATAAGTGTCACTGGTGATGCTGGTTAGCCAGTTAGTTATTTAGGTTCCCCGCCAGGTTTTTATATAGCGCCAGGGACCCCCATATACTACCTAATAAAAATTTGAACCCCCTGATTGCCCCTAGTTAACCCTTTCACCAGTGATCACCGTATAAGTGTTACGGGTGACTCTGGTTAGTTAGTTTGCTTTTTATAGCATCAGGTGCACGCACCATTTATTACCCAATAAAGGTTTAACCCCCTGATCACCCGGCGGGTGATATCAATTAGGTTTTAGGGTCAGGGTCTGCGTCGCCCCAGGCAGCCTTAGGTTAGTGCCAGTACCGCTAACACCCACACGCAAAGCATACACCTCCTGTAGTGGTATAGAATCTGAACAGATCAATATCTGATCTGATCAGATCTATACTAGCATCCCCAGCAGTTTAGGGTTCCAAAAAAACGCATTGTTAGCGGGATCAGCCCAGATACCTGCTAGCACCTGCGTTTTGCCCCTCCGCCCAGCCCACCCAAGTGCAGTATCGATCGATCACTGTCACTTACAAAACACTAAACACATAACTGCAGCGATCGCAGAGTCAGGCCTGATCCCTGCGATCGCTAACAGTTTTTTTTGGTAGCGTTTTATATTTAAATCCTGAAGGCAGTGCTTGGTTTTCGGGGTCCCGTACGTGGCTAGGCTCCCAAAAAGTCCCCCACATGTGGTATCCCTGTACTCGGGAGAAGCAGCAGAATTTATTTTGGGGTGTAATTTGACTTATGCCCATAGCATGTGAGAGCAATATATCATTTAGTGACAACTTTGTGCAAAAAAAATTTTTCTATAAAATTCCTGCAACTTGTGGCAAAATATAAAATATTTCATGGACTCAACATGCCTCTCAGTAAATAGCTTGGGGTGTCTACTTTCCAAAATGGGGTCATTTGGGGGGGTTTTGTGCTATTTTGGCATTTTATGGCCTTCGAAACTGTGATAGGTAGTGAGGAGTGAAATCAAAAATTTGCACCCTTAGAAATCCTGAAGGCAGTGATTGGTTTTCGGGGTGCCGTGCACGTGGCTAGACTCCTAAAAAGTCTCACATATGTGGTATCCTCGTACTCAGGAGAAGCAGCAGAATATATTTTGGGGTGCAATTCCACATATAACTATGGCATGTGTGAGCAATATATCATTTAGTGACAACTTTTTGTAAACTTTTTTTTTTGTGTCATTATTCAATCACTTGGGACAAAAAAAAAATATTCAATGGGCTCAACATGCCCCTCAACAATTTCCTTGGGGTGTCTACTTTCCAAAATGGGGTCATTGGGGGGGGGGGTTTGTACTGCCCTGCCATTTTAGCACCTCAAGAAATGAGATAGGCAGTCATAAATTAAAGCTGTGTAAATTCCAGAAAATGTACTCTAGTTTGTAGACGCTATAACTTTTGCGCAAACCAATAAATATACGCTTATTGACATTTTCTTTACTAAAGACATGTGGCTGAATAAATTTTGCCCTAAATGTATGACTAAAATTGAGTTTATTCGATTTTTCTTATAACAAAAAGAAAATATATTTTTTTCTTGAAATTTTCGGTCTTTTTCCATTGATATCACAAAAAATAAAAATCGCAGAGGCAATCAAATACCATCAAAAGAAAGCTCTATTTGTGGGAAGAAAAGGACGCAAATTTCGTTTGGGTGCAATATTGCATGACCGCGCAATTACCAGTTAAAGCAGTGCAGTGCGAAATTGTAAAAAGACCTCTGGTCCTTAGGCTGACAATTGGTCCGGTGAAGTGGTTAATAGGGGGACCCAAGGGGGTTATTAGGATTATATGGGGATAGCTAAGGTATTTATGCTGTTGATCTTGAGCCCATGACTCAGTAAATTTTGTAGTTTACACATTTAGGTGTGTAGTGTCTTTTTGTTTTTCATATTTAATATTGTGGCTTGCATGTGGATTTTCTGAACACAAGTGGATTTTTTTGAACTAAAGTGGAGAGTTAATAACCAGGAGTTGAAAACAGGAGTTAAGACAGGAGTCTCTAACCTCTATCCTACCTCCATCCTCCCCTCCATTTTAAAGATCCCACTGCAAGGGGCAACCAGACAGCTTTCCAGAAATGTCAGGCTGACAGCAAGCCAGATTCACCGGAACCAGAGTGTTTAAAGGGGACAACCGCAGCCAGGTAAGCTCACACCTCCACTCCCCCCCCCCCCCCCAGTGATTGTTCCAGGGACTCCGTCCGACCGCCTACGGGGGTCAGGAAGGAATTTTTGCCCACTGGTGCATTTGGCTGCTACTGTCAGGGGTTTTTTCGCCTTCCTCTGGAACAACCATAGGTTAGCATACCCCTACCTCCGGCCTCCTTTCCATTTTTACGCTATCCTAGGACGACTATTCCAGATCACAGCCAGACTTCTTTTCTAAGCGGAGACCTCCACCTTAAGTAAAGGCAACTGGAACAGCCAGCAACGGAATACAACAACTCCTTCCGCATCCATATAGGCATCCCCTGATCAACTTGCGCGCTAATAGCCTCAAGCACGGCGGCAAGTCTGATACCTAGCCCCACCTCAGGATCAATACCCTGATCAGGATCATCATCTTAGGCCCATAGTACCATCAACAGCATCCACAAACCATGTGCTACTTCAAATACTCAGCTGAAGTTCTGCACAGACTAAGGAACATCAACACCACATTGCCATCTTCCATACAAAAAATACTTCAAAGAGAACAACTATTAAAAACCGGACGACAAGCAGCTCCCAACCACAGGAAGACATCTACTCGACCACTACAATTAGATTGCGCCTTGATTAACGCCAGGTCTGCAGTCAAACATAGACTGGAAGTACACGACTTCATCATCGAGAACAATGTAGACTGCCTCTTCATCACCGAAAGCTGGTTAACCTCTGACTGCAACACCATCCTCACCGAATTGGTGCCGGAAAACTACAGGATCCTAACCGAACACCGGATAGGGAAAAAAGGAGGAGGCCTAGCAGTGATCTTTAAAGGTCACCTGGATCTCACTAAACCATCATCTCAGAACCCAGTGTCTTTTATGGAAACCCTGACGCTACATTTTCAAACAACACCCCATGACACCACTCATATTCTACTGTGCTACAGACCACCGGGACCAAAGTCCAATCTTCTTTCACCCCTCACGGAATCCTTTGCAATGCACACCCTAAAATTCAAAAATTTCCTGGCACTCGGAGATTTCAACCTTTGGGCAAACGAGCCTAAAGTCCCCATCGCAACTGCCTGCATCAATCAACTAGAAGAACTGGGTCTACAGCAACTGATAAAGACTCCCACGCATGGGTCAGGACACACCCTGGACCTCATTTTCAAACAGAACATCGACGTCAACATACTCGACAACATAACTCTGCCATGGACGGATCACCACGCCATCAAATTCAAAATCACTACCAACATCACCAACGCAAAACGGAAACCTGTAACAACGCACTGGACCAGATCGCATAAAAAACTGTACTCCGAAGCCTTCAAAACCACTCTGTCCAAAAAAATATCTACAATAACCTTAAACCACTCTACGGAGGAAACACTCAACTCCCTGAACAAGGCATTACTGCAATCAGCAGACTCGGTAGCACCAAAACGCAGGGCTCTCAACAGGAAGAAAAATGCTGGATGGTTTAATAGCTCCCTCTCCGTACTAAAGCAAGAACGCAGAAGAGCGGAAAGAACATGGAGAAGAAATCCCACCGAGGAAAACCTATTTAACTACAAAGGTCTGACAGAGAATTATCGGAAAGCAATCTTCAAAGCCAAAAAGGACCACTTCTCATATACAATCTCAACGGCCGCAAACCAACCACAGGAACTGTTTAAACTGGTTAATCAATCAATGAATCCGGTGTGCCTAGAACCCCCAGAAAGCGAATCCCAGGATTACTGTGACAAACTGTCTGATTTTTTCATCGATAAAGTCAAAACCATCAGGGAAACAATTTGTCAGAAGAAAACATCCAACCTCAGCCAGCAAATACATAAAGAGGATGTCCGCACCAACATACCGCAACCGCCAAAATTTTCACTATCCCCAATTACCGTAGACACCGCAAAAAACATCATTAATAAACTGCGTGACAGTACCTCACCTATTGACATCATCCCCACAAAACTACTGAAAGAATGCTCTGACATCGTGGCTCCAACCATAACCCACCTCATAAACCGATCATTCCACGAAGGGATTGTTCCCAGCATCCTCAAACAAGGCATCGTCAAACCTCTACTCAAGAAACCAAACCTGGACCCTCAGGATCCAAACAACCGTAGGCCGATTACAAGCCTCAACACCATTTCTAAGATCATGGAGAAAGCTGTAGTACATCAGCTACAACTTCACCTGGATACTCACAAACTCCTGGACCCGCTGCAATCAGGCTTCCGCCCGGGTCATGGAACAGAAACGGCTCTCCTCAAGATTTGGGATGACGCCCTCGAAGCAGCAGATGACGGAGAGCCGTGTCTCCTCGTACTGCTAGACCTAAGTGCAGCGTTTGATACAGTAGATCACAATACTCTACTCGTCCGCCTCACAGAAGTAGCCGGAGTCCAAGACATAGATCTCCAATGGTTCGCGTCCTTCCTAGGAAATCGGTCACAGACAGTGAAACTAGGAAAATTCCTCTCCAAAACTCGGGCAGTCACCTGCGGAGTCCCTCAAGGCTCTCCGTTGTCACCCGTTCTCTTCAACATTTACATTCGCCCACTCCTTCAAATCATCAGATGCTCAGATCTCTGCTTCCACTCTTACGCTGACGACACGCAACTTTATTTCCGGATCAATGGAAAAAAAGATCACCAACAACAACTTGAAAACTGCCTCAAATCAATAGAGGACTGGATGACCACCAACTCCCTCCAGCTGAACCAATCAAAGACAGAGCTTCTTATCTTACACCCAAATCATAAGCCCGCAACCAAAACCTCCTGGTCTCCACCAACCGTCTTTGGGCAGACTATCTCCCCAAAGACCAAAGCGAAGAGTCTCGGGGTTATATTAGACGCACAAATGTCAATGGATGCGCAAATAGGATCTGTAGTCAGTCGATCTCACCATCTGCTGCGAATGCTTCGCAGACTCATCCCTTTTATCCCAAAGAATGACAAAGCAGTGGTAGTTGGAACAATCATTAATTCACGACTGGACTACGCAAACTCGCTTTACATAGGATTACCACAATATCAACTTGCGCGATTACAACTGATCCAAAACACGGCGGCAAGGCTGATAACAGGAAAAAAACCCTGGGAATCCATTTCTCCTTCACTGAGGAGCTTACATTGGCTAACCGTAAAAAATCGGATCACGTTCAAGACCCTTTGCCTCACCCACAAATGCGTGCATAGAGAAGCTCCGCAATACCTAATGGAGAAAATAAATCATTACACACCAAACCGCAGTCTTCGATCAGCCAACAAAAACCTCCTCCTCGTGCCCAAAGCCCGGTATAAATCCAAGGGTGATCGGAGATTCGCTGTCCAAGGGCCTCGGCTATGGAATGCTCTACCAATCAACATCCGCCTGGAAGAAAATCACCTGGCTTTTAGGAAAAAACTCAAGACCTTCCTCTTTTAGCAGATGATCAAAGCTCGCCACAGCGCCTAGAGGCGATTCAGTTCGCATTGTGCGCTATATAAGTATTTCATTCATTCATTCATTCATAGTAGTTACTTTAGACAACACCCCCTCATTTATAGGGTGTGTACTACCCTCTTATATTAGTGGGATTCCCATTTTGTCTCTTTTGGTACATTTACTTGATATCCATTGTTGACGTCAGTGAGATAAGTTAAATCCCATTGTTGTTGTCAGTGGGAAAAATTAATCTCCCATTGTTGGCTTCAGTGGTTGACATAAGCCCCCTTGTTGGCAGGTTGAATTCCCGTTGAATATCAGCCAGCTGTGCCCTGGCATTGTGTGACCACTGGAAATGCCCCCAGACTTTTCTGGCCTGCCACAGAAGATCTTGTAAGCCTGGGTACTTGGTCAAGAAATGCTTCACCACCAAATTCAGGACATATGTCATGTGTCCCTGTCAGAAGGAGGAGAGAAGGTTGTTGCCGCTGTCACATACAACCGTTCCTGGCTCAAGCTGCCGTGGCGTCAACCACCTCTGAGCCTGCCCCTGCAGCGATGACAGAAATTCTTCCCCAGTGTGGCTCCTGTCCCCTAGACAGACCAACTCAAGCACCGATTGACATCTTTTAGCCTGACAGCTTGCGGAGCCCCTTGAACGCTTAGGAAAACTGGTATGGGTTGCCCCAACGGATTGTGTGGGCAAAAGAAATGACAGAATTATAGAGGAAAGAGTAGATTAACAATATATATAAAAGTATGAAGAGATTTTTATTAAAGTACTAAATACATAAAATTAATACACATCTAATATAATTTGTAACATAAAATAGAATGCATGATGTACCAACTACCAAAAATGTTGAGACACACAGATATACCTGACCAATGGTCAGATGTAGGTGATGGTTGCAACAAAACCCGACGTGTTTCGTAAAATGAAGCCAACATGGCTAAATTAATGGTGTATCCATATCCTTCTTCACGGGTTAAAAGGTAGCATGTTGGTATAGTTCTATTGAAAAAAAAAAATATATATATATATATATATATATATATATATATATATATATATATATATGTAAATAAGTACATGTGTATACCAAATCTTGAATGCTTAGGGAGCACTGCTATTCCTGTTCTCCCAGTGTGCTGTTGATGGAAATGTAATGTCCTTGTCCATGCCTGCCGAACCATGAGTCAGCAGTAATGTGAACCATGCTGCTTATGGCCCTGTCCAACGAGGCCAAAACATTGCCTTCCACATGACGGTACAGAGCTGGAATGACCTTACGTGAAAATAAATTTATTTTTGGAACCTGCCACTGTAGTACAGCACATTCCACAAATTCACAAAAGGGGGCAGAGTCTACCAGATCAAAAGGCAGCAGTTGTAGTGCTAGCAATTTGGCCAAGCTAGCATTTAGATGCTGAGCATGTGGATGGCTGTGACAGTGTTTTTTTTTATGGTTCAGCAGCTGGGGTAGCAAAATTTACCTGGTGAAATCAACAGGTGGTGTACTGCTAGCAGAGTGGGTGCAAGTATTTGTGGCACCTATTGCTATACCTTCATTCCTCTCAGTGCAGGTTTTTGAGAAGACTTGATATCCCAGATGAGGAGCAAGGAGAAGTCTTTTTTTTTATGATGTGGGTCTTTCAGGTGCTGTTGCTAACAGACTGCATGGCAGGTCGTCATATGTCTTGTCAATCATGTGGTGCTCAAGCGGCTGGTGTTGTGGCCATACTTGATCCGCTTCAGACAGATATTGCACACAGCAATGGTGCAATCTACTGCACATGTGTTGAAAAAAGCCCACACCAATGAACTTTTGGAATTCAGTAGGGAATCAGCAGTGCCCTGCACTTGTGGAGCTCTGTGATGTGATGCAATAGTGTGGCTGCCCTCAATCCAGCCCCTGGAGAACCTCTCGCCTCATTGAAGTTGTGCCTCCTCCTCCTCTGTTCTCTCAGGCACTCAAGTACAGTCAGTGACCTCATCAACCCCCTCCCTCCTCATCACTGGAGCAAACTTGGCAGTATGCTGCAGCTGGGGGAACATGTCTGCTAGTTTCTTGTCCTTCTGTGGCACCCCCTCTCTGAAGGCTCATGTTACTCCCTTCCTCAACCTAGGAATAAACATTGGAGCATTCAAATTGCTGCGCATCCTCCAGCAGTATGTAACCGACACTATGGTCGAATAACTCCATGCATGATGGTGGAGCTATGGAAGGAGTATCTGTGGACAAGGAGCCAGTGGAATAGTCCACTTTGGCAGCTGCATTGGAAGGCAAACTAATATAAGCCTGGGTGAGGATGAGGACGGATTAGTTATCCACTCCACCAACTCTTCTGCATGTGGCTCAATAACACCAGTAGCAGAAAAAAAGGATAACAAGCGTGCCCTGCCTGCAGAGTATGCACCATATCCGCTACCACCACTTTCCACTGTAGATACAGAGGCTGCTTGCCTTCTTTTTCTATGAGCATCTGCCTCTCCTTGGTGGCCTTCCAGACATGATGGGGATTTTTTTTTCACACCGCACTACACTGTATTGTATACTCTGCACTGCACTATATACTGTACATTGAATGCATTGTATTATATACTGTACACTGACTGCACTGTATTTACTGTACACACTATTATATAATGTGTGCACTGCCTGCACTGTATATTATATACTGTACACCACCTGCACTGTATTATATACTGTACACTGACTGCCATGCATTATATACTGTACACACTGTATTATATACTGTGTACACTGCATGCATTGTATTATATACTGTACACTGACTGCAATGTATTATATACTGTGTACACCGACTGCACTGTATTATATACTGTGTACACCACCTTCACTGTATTATATACTGTACTGTAATATATACTGTACACGACTGCACTGTGTTATATACTGTACACATTATATTGTGTGTATCCTGTACACCGACTGCAATGTATTATATACTGTACACACTGTATTATATAGTGTGTACACCGCCTGCACGATATTATTATATTGTACACCGCCTGCACTGTATTATATATTGTACACCGCCTGCACTGTATTATATACTGCACACTGCCTGCACTGTATTATATACTGTACACTGCCTGCACTCTGTATATATACTACACTGACTAAACGCTCTATCCACTAACTAACCTAATCTATCTCAAGTTCTCCACTCCAACACACTACATACAGCCTCCATGTAAGGAGGCCTTATATAGTGTGGGGTGTGGACTTAGCCCCTGAGCCATGATTGGCCAAAGGCACCCTGCCTTTGGCCAATCATAGCTCTCATAGCACATTGCGCTGTGATTGGCCAAAGGATACAGGTCACTGGTCAAGTGCATGCTTTGCCCAATCAGCAGCCATCAATCCACAGCGATCTCGCAGTGCATTATGGGGCGCTCACTGGCGAGCGCCCCATATGTTCATTTGTTCTACGAACAAACTTAACACCCGATGTTCGAGTGAAACTTACATCATTAGCTCTTTACCACAATCAGTGATATGCACTGTCCAAGGGACACAGCACACCACTGATCGGCACGCTACTCGCTCCGTGTGCACGCATGCATGGCAAGAATGGGAGGACATCATATGATGTCCTCCCAGAACAATAGCAGTCCCACTGTTATTGTACTTTAGGCCGAACAGGAATCAATTAATATTGTTGGTTTAAATAACTTACATCCTGCAATGTCTAGTATAATTATTAGTGCATGAGTATGATCTCACTTAATATGAAACCATTCCCAACAAACTAAGGGGTCTACTTAAAGAAACTTAAAGAAAATTTGTTGCACAAATGTGACAATCATTCATCCAGTCATTACAAATTCTGGCCATAATTTAACTCAGTGATTTTCTATGATCATCAGCTCCATCTAGTGGCCATAATAAGACATTTTGCCTCAATCAGTAAAAAAAAAAAAAAAAAAAAAAAAAAAAAAACACATTTCCTCATTATGGCTCCTAGATGGAGCCAATGATCATAATGCTGGTCACATTTGTTCAATTATTATTATTTTTTTTTAAATAGACCTCATAAGTGTTTGTGAAATCTTACACCACAAAATGTACTCAGCCAATGAAAGGTAATGACTCCATTTTTATTGTTATACTGCGATCAATGGCCAACACGGTACAACACTTCATCCATGTCTTTGGTCATCTCTGATCTCCTTATCAACTGTTTCTTCCATGATGGAGATCAGCCATGGAGTATATCTGAGGTGTATATCAGGGTGTGCTTCTTCCCCACATGAGAGCTGTGATGTCCAGCAACATTCATATAGAAGACATTTCCCGCACTCAAGGCACTAATACACCTCGAGGGTTGTGTGGGATCCCTGATGTACAGGAAGACAGGACTTCAGTGAGGAACAATTCCCTCACTCAGGACAGGAATACGGCTTCTCCCCCGTGTGAGATCTCTGATGTCTGTAAAGATGGGACTTCTGTGAAAAACATTTCCTACATTCAGGACAGGAATGCACCTTTTCTCCTGTGTGAGATCTCTGATGTCTGTAAAGATCGGACTTCACTGAAAAACATTTCCCGCACTCAGGACAGGGATACGGCTTCTCCCCCGTATGAGATCTCTGATGTCTGTAAAGATGGGACTTCACTGAAAAACATTTCCTGCATTCGGGACAGGAATATGGCTTCTCCCCTGTGTGAGATCTCCGATGTCTGTATAGATTGGCCTTGTCTGAAAAACATTTCCCACACTCAGGACAGGAAAACGGCTTCTCCCCAGTGTGAGATCTCTGATGTATGTAAAGATTGGACTTCTGTGAAAAACATTTCCCGCACTCAGGACAGGAATACATCTTCTCTCCAGTGTGCAATCTCTGATGTGTGTGAAGACTGGACTTCTGTGAAAAACATTTCCCGCACTCGGGACAGGAATATTGCTTCTCTCCCGTATGAGACCTCCGATGTATTTGAAGACTGGACTTTTGTGAAAAACATTTCCCACACTCAGGACAGGAATGTACCTTTTCCCCTGTGTGAGATCTCTGATGTCTGTAAAGATCGGACTTCACTGAAAAACATTTCCTGCATTCGGGACAGGAAAACGGCTTCTCCCCTGTATGAGATCTCTGATGTCTGTAAAGATTACACTTCCGTGAAAAACATTTCCCACACTCAGAACAGGAATATTGCTTCTCTCCCATATGAGACATCTGATGTATTTGAAGACTGGACTTTTGTGAAAAACATTTCCCGCATTCAGGGGGGGAAAGTGACTTCTGTCCTGTGTGATAACTTTTATGCACATTAAGACCACATTTAAAACTGAAACACTTTCCGCACTCAGTACAGGAAAACCTCTCATCTGTTGGAAGGAGGGCACCGTCCCTCACAGTCTGAGGTTCCTCAGGATAAGAGGAATACGATGGTCCATCTACACTGTGTGGTGCCGGATGGACATTTGAGGTAGTCGGGTTTTCTCCTGGACTATACTGTGTGATGTCCTCATCTTCTACTTTACAGTCTGGAGACAAAGTGAGACAATCCTCTGAGGTTTTCCTCATCTCCCGTCCATCTACTAAAATAGAAATACAAAGATTATTACTAGACATGAGCTGATTGGTTCCCCTAAACCAGGACTCCGCCCACTTGAGGCAGCTTTGTCTCTGAGGATCTTACAATTCCCCCCTCAAGGTAACTAGTAAATGGGTCCTCTGATCTCCTACCAGATCATTTCTTTATTCATGGACCTTAGTCAGAGAGTGAGGAAACAACGAGAACTGTCATTTATAGGAGTGATAGTGATGAGGGAATTATAGGATGAGTGTCCCCACTAGTGATGGATGAACTTCCGATGGGACGTTTGGCGAACGCAGCCAAAAGTTTGCGAACCGCAAAGTTCGCGGCGGACCCATTGACTTTAATGGCAGGCGAACCTTAAAAACCTCCAGGTCATATTTTCAGCCACAAAATACTTACTAGCTGTGCACACATACTCCCACCACATAGACACTGACATAACAAAAGTATTAAGTGAATCTGGGATTGACAACGCCAAAATTATTCTTTTATTATCGGTGAAATTTTGACAATTCAGGAGCGCATGAAGGCCATGGAGGAGAGGCAAGGTCAGGGCAAGCTATGAAAGGGGGTGTAGGAGATGATCAGTGCTACAATCAGGGCAGCACAGTCCAGTGTCCCAGTGTGCCAACCTGTGCTTGAGCCCCTCCCTCTGCCCGGCCCTTACCCCCACCTATGCAGGGCTCCACTGCGGTGGTCCGGAGGTGCTAGTCCAGTGCTGATCCTCAGCCATGGTGCTGGCACTGCCTGCTGATTGGCTTCTCCGTTACTATCTCCCTCACTGTCTGAAACCTGCACCGCGATAGAGACTGAGCACTGACACCAGCACCATGATAGAGAGCACTGACACCAGCACTGAGATAGAGATCACTGACACCAGCACAGAGATAGAGATCACTGACATCAGCACCGAGATAGAGAGCACTGACACCAGCACCGAGATAGAGAGCACTGACACCAGCACCGAGATAGAGAGCACTGACACCAGCACCGAGATAGAGAGCACTGACACCAGCACCGAGATAGAGAGCACTGACACCAGCACCGAGATAGAGAGCACTGACACCAGCACCATGATAGAGAGCACTGACACCAGCACCATAATAGAGAGCACTGACACCAGCACAGAGATAGAGAGCACTGAGACGAGCACAGAGATAGAGAGCACTGAGACGAGCACAGAGATAGAGAGCACTGAGACCAGCACAGAGATAGAGAACACTGAGACCAGCACCGAGATAGAGAGCACTGACACCAGCACCGAGATAGAGAGCACTGACACCAGCACCGAGATAGAGAGCACTGACACCAGCACCGAGATAGAGAGCACTGACAACACACCAGCATCGAGATAGAGAGCACTGACACCACACCAGCATTGAGACAGAGAGAGAGCACTGACACCAGCACCGAGATAGAGAGCACTGACAGCAGTACTGATACCAGCAACTCGCTGCGGGACCCAAAAATATGACACCGCTCAACCTCTTCAAACAGGAGGGTACGGGCATATAGTACGGTGTGCTTTTTTTGTACAAGGAAGTGAGCCAAAGGTAGAAAAAAGGTCCGTGTGCTTGATTAAATAAATTGTTTATAGAGTTATGCATATACATGGTCTACTGGTCACATGTGTTGAATTCCTCCGAGATCCATGCCTCATTCATTTTTAGAAATGTGAGGCAGTCAACACTGTCGTGAGCTAGGCGAGTGAGCTTATCGGTCACGATCCCCTCTGCTGCGCTGACCGTCCTTTCGGACAGGACACTAGACAAGGGGCAAGCCAACAGTTCCATTGCAAATTGGGCAAGCTCTGGCCAGAGGTCAAGCCTGCCCACCCAGTAGTCCAGGGGTTCATCACTCCTCAGAGCGTCCACATCGGCCGTTAAACCAATGTAGTCGTACACCTGTCGGTCTAGGCGTTCCCTGATGCTGGATCCGGATGAGACCTGTCGATGGGTCAGCTGAAAAAATGACCTCATATCAGAAGTCACCAACACATCTTCAAACCGCCCTCTTCTTGCAGGTGCTGTTGAATTGGTACCCGCAACTCTTTCTCTGGGAGTGGGAATTCCTCCTCTGCCAGCGCACGGAAAAGCAGAATGCAGCATTTCTCGAAGCAAGGCCTGGAAGTGCTCCATTCTGACAGCCCTCTGTGACGGTGGTAACATTTACGCCATTTTTTGTTTGTACCGGGGGTCTAAGTACGTTGCCACCCAGTACTGGTCCTTGACCCTTATGCTTTTTATACGGGGGTCCCTGTTAAAACACTGGAGCATGAAGGTCCCCATTTGCATTAAAGTGGAAGCGGTGTGGTGGCCTGGCTCCTGCTCATCATCCAGGATAATGTCGTCCTCCTCTCCCCATCCACGCACAACAACAGGGATCCCAGAAAGGTTTAAAGCATGCTCTTCTTGCTCTTCCTCATCTGCCCCGGCACCATCCTCCTGACTCCTCTTCAGACTCCTGTTGTTGACTTGTTTCAGATAGAGTAGCCCCCACTGGGAATTCATCCAGCATTGCGACTTCCTCATCTTCCTGCTCCTCCACAGCTTGATCAATGACACGACGCAATGCACGCTCCATAAAGAAGGCATAAGGTACAATGTCACTGATGGCACCATGGCTGCGACTGACCAGTTTTGTGATCTCATCAAATGGCCACAGAAGTCTGCATGCGTCGCGCATGAGCAGCCACTGGCACGGTGAAAAAAAACCAAGCTCCCCAAAACCTGTTCTGCCGCAGAGTTCGTACAGGTAGTCGTTAACTGCACGTTTCTGCTGGAGCAGCCTATCAAGCATATAGAATGAATGAATGAAATACTTATATAGCGCGCAATGCGAACTGAATCGCCTCTAGAAGGTTGAGTTCCATCGCGTCGGGCAATCGCAAATAAGATATCTGACCGGCAGATTGTGTCACCCACTGAATGTCAGCAAGGCGAGCCATGGGCGTGTAAGATCTTCTGAAATGGGCCGAGATTTTCCTTGCCTGCCGCAAGATGTCCTGGACCCCAGGGTATTGGACAACGAATCGATGCACGACCAAGACGTGTGCCATGCATGGCACGTGTGTAATTTTGCCCTGTTTCAATGCTCTAAGCAGATTGGCACCATTGTCACACACCACTTTAACAACTGTCAAATTGAGCGGTGTTAGCCACTGATTTGCCTGTGAACGCAAAGCTGAAAGGAGTGCAGGGCCATTGTGGCTCTTGGCTTCCAGGCATAACAGACGCAGCACAGCATGTTGAATAGGTTCTGGGGATCTTGGGCGGCGCAGCGCAACAGACGCTAGCAGCGGAAAAGGAGGAGTCAGCCGAGGAGGAGAGGGAGGAGGATGGAGTAAGAGGAGAAGAAGAGGCAGGCCTGCATGCAATCCGTGGCGGTAAAACCAAATCTACCAGGGTGCCACGGGTTACATGCTTGACGGTCAGTCAGAAGGTTCACCCAGTGGGCAGTAAAAGTGATATACCTTCCCTGCCCGTGTTTGCTAGACCACGTGTCTGTGGTCAGATGTATCTTGGCACCGAAACTGTGTGCCAGAGATACATTCACTTGCCGCTGAACATGGCCATATAGCTCTGGGATGCCCTTCTGTGAGAAATACTTCCTTCCTGGGACCTTCCATTGTGGTGTTCCAGTGGCCACAAATTTTCGAAAGGCCTCCGAGTCCACCAGTTTATATGGCAGTAGTTGGCAGGCTAAGAGTTCTGACAAGCCAGCGGTCAACCGTTGGGCAAGAGGGTTATCCGGCGTCATCATTTTTTTACGCTCGAACATTTGGCCCACGGAAGCCTGCCTTTTTCCAGAAAAACGTGAGGATGGCATGATGGAAGGTGGAGTGGAGGACAATTGTGAGGAGAGAGGAGAAGGGGAAGTAGAAGACGGGGCTGGACGGTGAGAGCCTGGAGTGTGGCTTTGTGGGTTCCGTTGCTCCCACTGGGATCGGTGATGGCAGCTTATGTGCTTTCTTAAGGCGGTCGTCTCTAGGTGAGTGTTGGGCTTACGGCGAATTATGCGTTGACTGCAAAGATTGCAGATGGCAACACTATTGACTTCCTTTCTTGTGGGCACCCACGTGACATCACTAGACACGTCATCATCTACGTCACCTTCCCCACCGCCATAATTAGAGATCTCGGAGTAGGCAGCAACAGCTTATCTGGGTACTGTCGTCAGACTGCTGAGTGGCGTTTGTTGCTACCTCCTCTTCCTGATCCAATGCCAAGAATGGCTGCGCATCTGAAATGTCTTGTCATGGATCGGAAAATAATTCCTGTGACTCAAGCGGAAGGTATATAGTGGTGGTGGTGGTAGTGTCTTTGGGGGTGCACACAGCAGAGAGTGAAGAGGGTGCAGATCGAGAGGATGAAGAGGGTGCAGAAGAGTAAGGCTGAGTGAGCCACTCAACCAAGTCTGGTGCGTCCTTTGATGTAATCACACACACCTTCTGCAATTTCCCACTTTGGCTCAAGTCTGTTGCTCCTGCCCTACCCCTACCACCCCTGCAGAAGGGCCTGCCTCTTCCTCTGCCTGTCATTTTTTAAATGACCCTGTGACAAAAGTCTGTAGAGAAGTGCAGTATGTATGTGGAAGAAGGTATATAACACCCCGCTTCAATCTGTCGTTTTTGGGGGCCACTGGTCTATCACACCACTTATAATACTTTTTTTTTTATTGCGTTTGTCACTCTTTGTAGTATCGCTGCAGAACCGCTCAGCAGTCACAATGCTGCACAGTGGAAATGCACTATACTATGCTTTCTATATGTGCAAGTATTTTATACGTGTATTACACCACTATATACAGCACACCAAATAGTACACCTATACCAGTCCTTAAAAGGACCTTTGTGGACCTAATAGTAGCTAGCTAGTAGCTAGTGAATTGCAGACTGTCCCTCAGTCCCTACACTTATAAAAGACAGCTGCAGAATCGGTCAGCAGTCAAGTATAATAGGCTTTCTATATTTGAAAGAAAGTATATTATACCTGTACAACCCTATATACTGTACACCTATACCAGGAACGGTATAAAAAGGACCTTTGTGGACCTAATAGTAATAGCTAGTGAAAATTCGGCGTGAACCGACCGCCGGGCAAACCGCAAGGCCATCCCTAGTCCCCACCCCCTCTATCACTCATTGCCATCTTTCCAACACAAGAATCCTGCACTTCCTTATTTAGTCCATGATTTAGTCATGAATAACAGCGGGGCTGAGCCCCACCAGAGGTCAGAGAGTGAGGATGGGGGGAGAACAACCAAGATGAAGACTTGGGTCATCAGTGGGTTATTGATTCCTCCCTTCTTATCACTTTCTGTTTAAGGTTCCAAAGTTTGAGGACGTTATACCATCATTATAAACATGTAAAAGTCTGTGCTCCAATGAAATAATTAGATTTAAAATGCCCAGCTGGTAGAAAATGGGTGCAAAAGAAGTAAGGTCTATGTAATATACAACTTATTATATGGGATCAAAAGGTTAGGACTACACAGTATCAGAATGATGTAATGTACAAGATTGAGTATATAGTGTAAGGGTATTGGTATGCAGTAGTTAGTGGCAACAGGCTGATATCACCCAGTCCTTGCCCTACTCTGGACCAATCAGTGAGCAGTATGGGTGGAGGAATGTATTTAGTGTTAATGACCCACCTGTGCTGATCTCTGTAGGAGTGTCCTCCTCTATAAATGTCCCCGTTATTCCATCCTCCTCCATAGACTGCTGATCATCCCTCACATACCTCTCTTCTTCTTCTGATTTTCCTTCAACTTTAGAATCTCTCAGGTTTCCACTCTGAATATATTATAAAAATTACATCAGTTGTAACAATGTAGATAATGTACAGATCCTAATGATACTATCAGTGACTGTTCCTCATCTACCTGATGATGGTGGGGGATGGTGTGATCTTCCTGTGTGGAATCCCGGGAATACAGAGGACGGGGACATCTCTCTGGTGGGTTCCTGGCATTAGGTGGCTCCATCATATCCTTGTGTCCTTCTGAAAACTCCTCCATCACTCCATACTCCTCATACTCATTTTTAACATGAATATTATCATCCCAGAGGATTCCAGCCTAAAAGATATAATGAAGTATTAATTGTAACAGACATGATGTGTGTTAATCATACTGTAACTACCAATAATTATCAGTTATCTACCTGATGATGGTGGGGGATGGTGTGACCTTCCTGTGTGGAATCCCGGGAATACAGAGGACGGGGACATCTCTCTGGTGGGTTTCTGTAGCTGGATGACTCCACCATGGTGTCCTGGTACAGATCTTTGTGTTCTTTTAGAAACTCTGACTCCTCCATCACTCCATCCTCATCATCCTCCTCTTTTATCTCTTGTTTAACCTCAACTTTAGACTCTCTCAAGTTTTCACTCTGAATATATAATAAAAATGACATCAATGGTAACAATGCAGATAATGTACAGATCCTAATGATACTATCAGTGATTGTTCCTCATCTACCTGATGATGGTGGGGGATGGTGTGATCTTCCTGTGTGGAATCCCAGGAATACAGAGGACGGGGACATCTCTCTGGTGGGTTCCCATTACTGGATCCATCTGTAGGAAACACACACACTGACTGAATACATAGTTTCTATGTGTTTATCAGATGATGGGGGATCTAGGTGGAGCCTCCGTACTGCTCTCTCCTTTACAATAAAGTCTCCTCTTACCCGGTGATGTGAGGGGCGGCTGATTGCCCATCATGACGTCCTTGTAGAGATCCTTGTGTCCTTCTAAATACTCCCACTCCTCCATGGAGAAATAGACAGTGACATCCTGACACCTTATAGGAACCTGACACACACAATGATACAGTCACCATCCAGACACATCCCTTGTCTGTTACTGGATAATGTCCCAGAATTCCCAGAATCCTCCTCACCTCTCCTGTCAGCAGCTCCATCATCTTCTTGGCGACTTCTAGAATCTTCTCCATGTTGTGTCTCTCAGGTTTTAGGGAGTCACATGGAGGCACTGTGATGGTCATATGATCACCTGACTTCACAAGAGGAAATCTCTGTATTGAGAAACCAATAGGAATATCATGTTAGAATCCCAGAATCCTCCTCCCCTCTCCGGTCAGGTCTGTGTTTTATTAATAGAGATAAGAGTGCTGTCATGTGACCTCCCAGAATCCTCCTCACCTCTCCGGTCAGCAGGTAGATGATCTCCAGGGTGAGGTTTATTATCTTCTCAGTCATGTGACTCCGGTCCTCCTCCATCCTCATTGGTGCCGTTATTTGATCTGTACAGGTCTCCTTGTAGACAGATAACTTTGGGAAACGAAAGAAAGAATTATTTGTATGGTACTGGTCACTAGGGATGGGCGAACGGTTTGGCCCGAGCATAAGTTCGGGCCGAACTTTGGTTGTTCGCATGTTCTGAGAACACCGAACAATTTGCGGTGTTCAGGGCAAATTCGAAAGCCGCCGGAACACCGTTAAAGTCTATGCGACACGAACATGAAAGATCAAAAGTGTTAATTTTAAAGGCTTATATGCAAGTTATTGTCATAAAAAGTGTTTGGGGACCTGGGTCCTGCTCCAGGGGACATGTATCAATTAAAACTTTTTTTTTAAAAGGATCTTTTTTTCGGGAGCAGTGTTTTTTTAATGCTTAAAGTGAAACAATAAAGATGAAATATTCCTTTAAATATCATGCCTGGGGGGTGTCTATAGTATGCCTGTAAAGTGGCACATTTTCCTCGTGTTTAGAACAATACAACAGCAAAATTACATTTCTAAAGGAAAAATTGTCATTTAAAACTGTTTGCGGCAAGTAATGAATTGTCGGGTCTTGGCAATATTGGGTCTCGGCAATGCCCTTTGTGTCTGGTATGAATATAAAGGGGAACCCGAGCCCAAAAATTAAAAAAAAAATTCTCACCTCATGTTTCAGCCCAGCACCTGGAGAGAGCGCAGCTTCACCCACTTTCTCAGGAAACACTGTAGTCAGTTTTCTTTATAGACTGGACACTTCCACCATGGCCTCTGTTGTAGTGTTTCCTCCGACCATGGTGGAAGCGCTACAAGGGACCAAGGGTGTGCTACGCTCTCATCAGGTGGAAACAATATGAGGCATACCTGTGTACTCTTTCTTTTTTTCAGGCAGGCCAGCCCAGCATCTCCCCTTACATGAGGGGGATTCTCTGGTGTCTGCTCCCCTTCATACCCAGCGAGGGTTCAGGTTGCAGTGGGTCCTGCTTTCATCAGACCGGCAGCTGTGGGCTGTAAAAGAGGGGCATGCTTCACAGAGGTGAGAGCAGCATCTCCTCTGTCTTTTCGGCCTCCATGTTTTTCCGGGTCCCAGGTGGCGAGTGCGTCATTCCGGCTGGGGGCGGGACTTCCGGTGTCGTGACGCGGCTTCTGTTCCGGCTTCAAGCTGGTGCCAATTTCCAGTCCTCGCAGCAGCAAAAGGACTGGGAAAATTCAAACAAAAGCAGCCGGGCGTCGCTACAGCCTCGGCAACATGGAAGAGCAGATGGCAGTGGCAGGAGCCACTAACACCAGCTAGACTCAGGTAAGCAGGAGCAGAGGGCCCTGATGAGGCCCTTGTCCCCATGTTGATGGGGACAAGGGCCTCACCCCCACAACCCTCACCCGATGGTTGTGTGGGTCTGCGGGTGGGGGGCTTGGAAGCCCGCTTTCACAAGGGGACCCCCAGATTCCAGCCTCCCCCCGTGTGAAATGGTAACGGGGTACAAGTAACAACAACAAGACCTTTATTAAAAAAAAGAAAAAAAAAATGTCCCACGATGTCCATTCATCTACTTCTATCTCCCCGCAACAGACCGAACAATAAAAATTAAATAAAAATCCGCAACTGACCCGCCTCTATGGGAGGCTCCCGCCATGTGTGACGGTTCTTCACTTGTGACAGTTCTTATATGATGTACCTGGGTGACCCCGCCCCCTCCGATGCCACGGGGACTTCCCTATGGCTTCCCTGTGGCGTCAGAGGGGGGCGGGGTCACCCAGGTACATCACCGGGTGGCTTCTCCATCAGTTATATAAGAACTGTCACATAGAAGAAGAGTCACGCGGCGGGAGCCTCCCATAGAGGTGGGTCGGTTGTGGATTTTTTTTCTCGTTCTGTCGAGGGGAGATAGATGAAGATGAATGGACATTGTGGGACATTTTTATTTTTTATTTTTTAATCCAGGACTTCCCAAGCTGTGTCTTGTCGTTTTTAACATTTTGAAACTTTTGTGAAATGGTAGGGGTACTTGTACCCCGTTACCATTTCCCACAGGGCTGGAGGCCGGGATATGGGGGTCCCCTTGTTAAATTTTGGTGCAGGGTTCACCTTAAAATCCATACCAGACCTGAAGTGTCTGGTATGGATTTTGGGGGGACCACCTACGCCATATTTTTAAAAAAAATTGGCGTAGGTTTCCATATCAGACCTGAAGGGCCTGGTATGGATTTTAGTGGGACCCTCATTCAATTATTTTTTTTATTTTGGTTCAGGTTTCCCCTTAATATTCATACCAGACCCAAAGGGCCTGGTAATGGACTGGGGGGGGGGGGGGGGGGCATGCTCTTTCTTTTCAATGAGTTTTACCTATATTGCCGAGACCCACACTTCATTACAACCACGAGCAGTTTTAAATGACAATTTTTCCTTTGGAAATGTCATTTTGCTGTGGTACTGTTCTAAACATGGCAAAAGTGCGCTACTTTACAGGCATACTATATACACCCCCGGCATGATATTTAAAGGAATATTTAATTTTTATTGTTTCACTTTAAGCATTAAGAAAATCCCTGCTCCCGAAAAAAGGGTGGTTTTTAAAAAAAATGTTTGCATTGAAACATGTCCCCTGCATTACCCGGGTCCCCAAACACTTTTACAACAATAACTAAGCCTTTAAAACTAGCACGACTTCCTGGCGGGCTCTGCACGTGGCGTATGCGAACACGCCGGAGCTCATCCCTATTCTTTGTTCTGCCAAATTTTTTGCTTGTTCTGTATGTTCTCATGCAAACCAAACAGGAGCTCATCCCTATTGGTCAAACAATAAAAGGATGTGGATGTGAGGGGGTAATCGGAGAGTTGCTGCACATATTATTGCCCCACCTATAATTATCCATCCTCCACATCACATCCCTCTGCCACCCCTGCCCATACCCTCCTCTGACTGCCACCCTAGTTCAGACCCCCCTTCCTCCATTCCTATACCTTATCCCACCCTTTGTCATCACTTAGGATCATCAGTGGCTGCATTGTGCCATGTTTGGAGTCACAGAGAACCTCGCTGGCTGCTGTGGGAAGTGATTGGTGGAGGGGAGCCCTGTGTGTGTGTGTGTGTGTGTGTGTGCGAGATCAGTGTAGATGAGCCCAGTGTGCGAGATCGGTGGAGGTGAGCCCTGTTTGTGTGTGTGAGATCGGTGTAGGTGAGCCCTGTGTGTGTGTGAGATCGGTGTAGGTGAGCCCTGTGTGTGTGTGAGATCGGTGTAGGGGAGCCCTGTGTATGTGTGAGATCGGTGTAGGTGAGCCCTGTGTGTGTGTGTGAGATCGGTGTAGGTGAGCCCTGTGTGTGTGTGAGATCGGTGTAGGTGAGCCCTGTGTGTGAGATCGGTGTAGGTGAGCCCTGTGTGTGTGTGAGATCGGTGTCGGGGAGCCCTGTGTGTGTGTGAGATCGGTGTCGGGGAGCCCTGTGTGTGTGTGTGTGCGAGATCAGTGTAGATGAGCCCAGTGTGTGAGATCGGTGTAGGTGAGCCCTGTGTGTGTGTGAGATCGGTGTAGGTGAGCCCCGTGTGTGTGTGAGATCAGTGTAGGTGAGCCCTGTGTGCCAGATCGGTGTAGGTGAGCCCTGTGTGTGTGTGAGATCGGTGTAGGTGAGCCCTGTGTGTGTGTGAGATCGGTGTAGGTGAGCCCTGTGTGTGTGTGAGATCGGTGTAGGTGAGCCCTGTGTGTGTGTGAGATCGGTGTAGGTGAGCCCTGTGTGTGTGTGAGATCGGTGTAGGTGAGCCCTGTGTGTGTGTGAGATCGGTGTAGGTGAGCCCTGTGTGTGTGTGAGATCGGTGTAGGTGAGCCCTGTGTGTGTGTGAGATTGGTGTAGGTGAGCCCTGTGTGTGTGTGTGAGATCGGTGTAGGTGAGCCCTGTGTGTGTGTGTGTGAGATCGGTGTAGGTGAGCCCTGTGTTAGATCGGTGTAGGTGAGCCCTGTGTGTGAGATCGGTGTAGGTGAGCCCTGTGTGTGTGTGAGATCGGTGTAGGTGAGCCCTGTGTGTGTGTGAGATCGGTGTAGGTGAGCCCTGTGTGTGTGTGAGAGATCGGTGTAGGTGAGCCCTGTGTGTGTGTGAGAGATCGGTGTAGGTGAGCCCTGTGTGTGTGTGAGATCGGTGTAGGTGAGATCGGTGTAGGTGAGCCCTGTGTGTGTGTGAGATCAGTGTAGGTGAGCCCTGTATGTCTGTGAGATCGGTGTAGGTGAGCCCTGTGCATGTGAGATCAGTGGAGGTGAGCCGTGTGTGTGTGTGAGATCGGTGGAGGTGAGCCCTGTGCGTGTGTGAGATTGGTGGAGGTGAGCCCTCTGTGTGTGAGATCGGTGGAGGTGAGCCCTCTGTGTGTGTAAGATCGGTGGAGGTGAGCCCACTGTGTGTGTGAGATCGGTGGAGGTGAGCCCTCTGTGTGTGTGAGATCGGTGGAGGTGAGCCCTCTGTGTGCGAGATCGGTGTAGGTGAGCCCTGTGTGTGTGAGATTGGTGGAAGTGAGCCCTGTGTGTGCGAGATCGGTGGGGGTAATCAGGAGGACGCTTCATGGTTTCTTGTACCAATTCCCTCAAGGTTCTAGTTCAGGGGCCTCAAACCCAAATTACCTAAGGGCCACAGGACAAATTTTCACATCCAGTGGGGGCCACATGCAAACTGTCCTTTCCCCCAGCACTGGTGTCAGCGGACGCAATATTAAACCCCAGTACTGGTGTCAGCGGATGCAATATTAACCCTCAGCACTGGTGTCAGCAGACACAATGTTAACCCCTAGCACTGGTGTCAGCGGATGCAATATCAACTCCCAGCACTGGTGTAAGCGGACCCAATATTAACCCCCAGCACTGGTGTCAGGGGATGCAATATTAACCACCAGCATTACCTCCTACACTCCACTTCACAAATGTCCCTCTTAGCCCTTGTACACACGGTCGGACATTCTGACAACCAAATCCGTTGGATTTTGTCCAAAACTGTTGCATACACACGGTCGGACAAAGTTGTCGGAAAATCCGATAGTACATAACGTGATGACGTTATTTCGTTATGACGTTATTTCGTTATGACGGGACTACGTTCAGGCTAGTAGCCAATAGCTTTGGTCTAGGAATTTGATCTGAGCATGCGTGGCACTTTGTCCGTCGGATTAGGCTACACATGATCGGAGTATGTGCGATCGGAGCATTTTGTCGGAAAATTTTACGGACAAGTTGGAAAAGTTGGTCCGTCGGATACTCTGATGGAAACAGTCTGATGGAGACCACACACAGTCGGATTATCCGACAAAACAGTCCAATAGGACACATTCCGCCTGAATCTCCGACCGTGTGTACAAGGGCTAACACTCCACAAATACCAACCCCCCCCCACACACACACTCTACAAATACTACAACTCCTCCTGGGAGTCAACTGGTGGCCTGATCTTCTGCCTCCCGAATCCTCTCCTCCTATCGGGTCCTGACTTCATCACAGGTGGCAGGGCACCCTGAGAACGACAAAATCTTCCGCCCTGAGGTGGCAACAGGACCCTGGATTAGGAGCCAGTGTTCTGGCAAGGTGCCCGCTTTTGAATAGTGCCCGGGACAAACTGCGCATACTCCGTACGCAATAGCACAACAGCTGATTTTATGATCAGCTGTTGTGTCGGAGAGACGGCGCCTGCGCACAATAGCTGACTGAAAAAATCAACACCAATGAAGGGACATGTTCTTCATGGCAGCCTGGGGGATGTTTTCTACCTCCTGACCAGCAATGTAAGGGGCTCTATGCTCCATACTCCTGACCCCTGCACCCCACCATTGTACTAAAATCCATTCAAGTGGATCTATTGTCAGTCTCAAGTTACTGGGTCATCTACCACAGGACATCCCCTAGAGGTGCAACAAGGAGAACAGAAGGTAACGGTAAGCCCAAAAATAATCAGCAGCTCCTTCGGGGGGTGGGGATGAGCTCAGGCGTGTTCGCATGGAACACGTGCAGAGCCCACCAGGAAATCGGCGCAGGACTGCGCTAATCACAGGCAATGAGACATTGCCCTGATCTCTGCAGCCGCACATCGGGGCAATGTCTCACTGCCTGTGATTAGCGCAGCGCTGCGCCGACTTCCTGGCGGGCTCTGCATGTGTTCCATGCGAACACGCCTGACCTCGTCCTTATTCGGGGGTTAGTGCTACATCACTAAATACAAAACTTTACTTATAATCATCAATAACTGGTAAAACAATATAAAAATACTATAAAAATGTATGAAACAGGTGAATCAAAAACAAACAGCTCAATATCAATATTCAGTTCAGCCGGAGTAATTGTATTCAGCTGAAAAATCCATTTTGATTCCCATCTGGACGTCTTTTTTGATAACATTGCCCCCCTCCTCCCCACACTCTGGGTTCACCATCTCATCCCCCCAAAATCCCGTCCCTTTCAGACCCCTATAGTGAGACTCATCAAAGTGTCTCTGGAGGGATCGCTGATCATTCCTGTGTAAAATCTTACAGAAATCTTCCCTAATCCCGACCTTTATTATCATTTCATTCCCCCCACATACAATGTCTGCAACCGACATTTACTGACATCAATAACTCCCCTCGTGGTACAGACCAGAAATCCCCTCATTGTAATATACGGGGATATTCTACATTTCCACACTATATATGTGTGTATCATCATCTGCTGGAGGTAAAAGACATCACAGTGACTATGGAGGAAGAGGACGGACATGACGGGGGGTTACTGAATGTAAATAGAAAATAAGATCTTATTACCTCCTCTGCTGCCATTTCCAGCAATGTCTGCTCTCTACTTCCTCCCGACTCACCTCTCACCTGGAACTTCCTGTCTGTATCTGACATCACTTCCTGTCTGTATTCCATAGAGATGACCTGTCTGGGTAGAACTGAGATCACCGTCTTTTGGAACGCAGAGAAACTGCAGCCCCGAGAAACCTCTCATAGTGTGAATATGGCTTTGTGCTGTGTGTGTATGCATAGCTCCCAACTGTCCCTGATTTCGAGGGACTATCCATGATTTGAAGCAATGTCCCTCATCCCTCCTCATTTGTCCCTCATTTTGGTCTGATCTACATGGGTGTATATAAAATGCACTTTTTATCTATTGTAGCGCCGGCTCCTGAAGAGCACGCGCTATGTGTTTTTCAAATTTAAGGTTACACCTGAACTACAGTTTGGTTTGGGTACAATTGTCTAAATTTGGACTTTAGTATGACTGGACTATGAGATGTTCAGCCTGGCCACAGGGGGAACTGTCTTTTCTGGCAGGTGTGGAACTATGGTCTGGTTGGGTGCTTAAGTTACTCTCTCTCGGAGCCCACCCAGTGGGAGTGGGGCTCTTGCTGTGCTTTCTGGGAGAGGGTATTTAAGATGCGGTTGTCACGTGGTTCAGGGTTCCGGTCCAGAAGAATGTACTGACTTCATGGCCCTGGTCCTCCTGACCAGCCCCCAGGAAGGCTATGGCCTGCGGTGCGGATCCACTCGATCTTGTTGTCTCGGGGCTGGCTAGCCTGAGGCAAGAAAACTAAGGGAGGATTCTGAGGTGGTTGGGTGCCATCTCCGATTTGGGAGAGACCCAGTGACTTCACGCTATCCAGGGGAGGACTCTTCAGAAGAAGGCCACGTACGGGTTGGTTTCTTAGTAAGAGCCTGGAGGAGCTGAAGTACCCAAGAAAATCCGATCACGTGGATATTGCCAAGCTGGCTGAAAGATCCAGGTATCACATGAGTGTTCTTCAAGTTTAGTTTTCCTACGTGTTCTACAACAACGTCTGTGGCAGAGATTTATCCCTGTATGTTCTACAATGACGTCTGTAGCAGAGACTTGTTCCTGAGTGAGCACCTTGTTGGCTGCTAGGCCTTGTGAGAGAGGGACTGTCCAACTAGAGTGAACATCCAGTTGCGAATGGCTATTTTCTGGATGCAGTCAAAGTAAGAGAGTTCTTCAATATTGACTTTGACACTAAGAGTACCTGAATTTCCTTTCCAACCCTCTGATCCTATTTTAAGAGACTGTTCATTGTCTATGTTTTTTTGCAAATAAAATTCATTTAAGTGGATCTGTCGTCAGACTCTCAAGTAACTGGGCCATCTACCACGGGACACCCCTAGACGTGAAGTGAGGAGAAAGAAGGTAACGGTAAGCCCAATCTAACCAGCAGCTCCTTCGGGGGTTAGTGCTACACTATCAAAAAGTGTTTTCCACTGCTAAACATTAGTGATGGCTGAACGGTTTGCCCGGCGGTCGTTTCGCGGCGAATTTCGGCTGTTCGCGATTCGCCCGATCGGCGGACTATTGCTGCCGTTTGCCCGGCGGACTTCCGTGTTTACTGTGTAAAAGAACTTTGGCCTATGATGACACATCTATCATGGGGTACAGGACAGCCAATTGAGATATTACAGCACATGGACACTTGGACATTCCCCCTAACTTATAAATACACCCGATCCGGCGGCCATTTTACATTCTTTCTTCTGTCACTATAGGGAGAGGTTGCTATGTGGAGCAGGGAGAGATTGCAGTGACCCAAATCGCTAGCTATTTGGTACACAAAAGTTCTTTTCAGGGCTGGTATAGGTGTTAGGTGTATATAGGTTTGCTGTGCTACTGATTGGTGCAGCAGCCTGAGTGTCTTTTGTCAGTTTAGAGAAAGGGACAGGACGGTGTGTCTGCTGTAGGGACCGTCAGTTTAGTCATTAGCTGTTACTATCAGGTACACAAAAGTGCTATTCCAGTTATTGTTCCAGTAGCCTCTGTTTTGTCAGTTTATATAGGGACAGGCAGGAAGCAGTGTGTGAGGGTCAGTTTAATCAGTAGCTGTTACTATATTAGGTCCACAAAGGTTCTTTTCAGGGCTGGTATCAGTGGTATGGTAATAGGCTTGTACATGTATAATATTCTTTCTTCCAAATATAGAAAGAATATTATACTTGACTGCTGCCCTTCTGCTGCAGTCTGCTAATCACAACCTACTTGTTCCACAAAGGTCCTTATACGGACTGGTAATAACCTGGTGTAGGGTGCTATAGTACATAGGGTTGAGTGAGGTACAATCTGCTATTCTATAAGGACTGGTATAGGTCCACAATACATAGGGTTGAGGTGCACTACTGTTGACCACTGCCCTATACTGCAGCAGTCCTTCATCAGTATAGGGACTGACGTACAGTCTGCTAATCAGTTACAACCTACTTGTTCCACAAAGGTCCTTATAAGGACTGGTAACTTGGTCTGTCTAGGGTTCTACAGTACATAGGGTTGAGTGAGGTACAGTCTGCCATTCTATAAGAACTGGTATAGGTCCAAAATACATAGGGTTGAGGTGCACTACTGCTGACCGCTGCCCTATACTGCAGCAGTCTTTCATCAGTATAGGGACTGACGTACAGTCTGCTAATCAGTCACAACCTACTTGTTAACTTGGTCTGTCTAGGGTTCTATACTGCAGCAGTCCTTCATCGGTATAGGGACTGACGTACAGTCTGCTAATCAGTCACAACCTACTTGTTCCACAAAGGTCCTTATAAGGACTGGTATCTTGGTCTGTCTAGGGTTCTACAGTACATAGGGTTGAGTTAGGTACAGTCTGCCATTCTATAAGGACTGGTATAGGTCCACAATACATAGGGTTGAGGTGCACTACTGCTGACCGCTGCCCTATACTGCAGCAGTCCTTCATCAGTATAGGGACTGACGTACAGTCTGCTAATCAGTCACATACAACCTACTTGTTCCACAAAGGTCCTTATAAGGACTGGTAAGGTATAGGGTACTACAGTACATAGGGTTGAGTGAGGTACTGAAATGGATTAGAACTATAAATCAGTTCTTGGTTATCTGCTGCTATTCCTAATTAAAAAGTATAAATGTGCATGCACATTAGAAGTAAACACTCTCTGAGACATGTTCAGCTCGGCTACTTCTAAATACTGATTTATTTGTGGGCGGTGTTAATATTTTATACAGAAAGATATGTCATTACTATGTCAGTCTAATTGGTACATCTTATTGGTTACAATACAAGAGAAATGAAGAAACTTGATGCTTGAAGTTTGGTTGAAACTGGTTCTGTTATCTCAAATGAATTCTTCTAACGCGGGGGATGTGGGGGGTAGACGCCATCTTGGCTCCGAACATAAAGTCAATCTGTATACTACATAATAAGTAAGGAACATGTATACACATAAGCAAATAGACATTTTCTGATTATCATTATGTACATTGGATTCCTTAACAGTCCCCCCTAAAATGGCTATTTTCTTCTGTCCCTCATCTAAAGGTCCTACTCACCTGGCCCATTCTCCTCAGCAACTCTTTTTAAGCTGTATATAGAGTTGGGCAGCAACTAGTTCACTACCCCCCTCGATACAGCTGGAGAAGGGCAATCAGGTGCTATCTACCCCTATAACCCTAGAGGATTGTGAGATTTTGGACAGGGAGTGACTGTAGAGGAGTGAAGGGTTTGTCACCCTCCATCATAAGAGGGTCCTCTTCTTCTTAGTGGAGAAATGTAGGTGGGCTGTTGTCTACAGCCTTGCTCATTAACTTCTTTACGAAAGGTAGAATACAGCATACAATCGGGGGGGTAAAAGAACCAGGATTATTAGTACCGTTACCCCTATCTGGGCGAGCACCTTCTGCCACCCACTCATCCAGCTAAAATATTGATCCCATGGGTCTGTAATACCGGAGTTCTTCTTCAACTCCAATGACAAATCTTCTAATTTCTTTATAGCTAAAGTTACTTTATCATTTGGGCCGGTATTATCAGGAATGTAGGTGCAACAGGTTCCCATTTTTTCTATTTTTACAGACACTTCCTTTCTCAGCTAACAGCATGTCTAAGGCCATCCGGTTCTGGAATGTCATGTAGGAAGTGGGGGGCTAACTGGTCAGCAATTCCCTGGCTTTTAATTCATCAGGGACCCCCCTTGGGACCCCTATAGCATCTATGTACACATGAGGGTCAAAGCTTCCGGAGAGAGCTGCTCGCTTCCTCCTCTGACTGTGTGCTGGGTCAGTGTATGTATCAGGGGTATCTTCTGCTAGGATATGGAGGGGCGTAATCACCTTTTCAGGGCACATTCACCGGTCCAGATACCCTCTAATCTGGTCCTATGTTCCAACCCACTGTCCCTCCCAGGAACCACAATTCTGGCCCCAGTAACTGTCTGTAAAACACACATATTACCATCAGGGATCTCTCACCTTACCAACAGGGATGTCACTGTACCAATGGCATTGCCAGGAAAGAGTCAAACGGACAAGGCACTATGTCACAGTAATCAAAGGTAAAGGTGGTCACATGTGTCCCTGAAGAGTTGTACCAAAATGTAATTATGTTATCATTTTTTGTGATGACCCCCTCCTGGGCCCCCCCCTAGACCAAACAGAAAAAGGATATGCAGCATGGTCGTCATGAAGTGGGCGGGATCTTGTCCTTGGGGGTGGAGCTTTCTTGCAGTGGGAGGCGTGTATTCAGGTATTCTTCCCGGCCAATTCCACTGAGGTGGCTGTGGTCAGCAAAACTTGGAATGGACCATCATATCTGGGTTCAAGAGAATGTTTTCTCACAAATTTCTTTACCAGCCCCCAATCTCCAGGTAGTAGTTGGTGTGTTCCTGTATCTAATTCAGGATCTGGAATGGAAGAAAACACCTGGACATGCATTTGGGTTAATTCTCCTGATAATGAGGTCACATAATTAGTCAACACATCAGATTGCAACTGTAACTGTTGTGGAAAGTGACAGCCAAGTCTGGGGGCTGAACCAAACTAAATTTTATAAGGAGATAGGGCATATTTCCCCCGGGGTGTGTCTGACACTGAACAGGGCAGTGGGCAAACTGTCTGGCCGACTCATGTTAGTCTTTTGGGCCATCTTTAACATCCTGTTTTTCTAGTGTCCCTTTTATCCTTTCTACCTTCCCGCTACTTTGAGGGTGGTAAGGGGTGTGTAGAGCCAACTGAACCCCCAGTGCTGCCCTAATCTTTTGTAAGGGTTGCTGTGAAGGCTGGGCCTGATCGCTCTCTATCACCTCTGGGACCTCAAATCTACATACTATCTCACTCAGTAGTTCCTTAGCTGTGGTCCTGGCAGTCATGTCCACCTCCACTAGGGCGTATTCGAATCTGTCACTCCTTTGACATTTGGGAGTGATCAATTTGTATCCTCTGGAAGGGGTATAAGAGCTTTTGCCAGGTGCTTCTTCTGTGCCTTTTCTGTACATTCTGGGTTACATTTGTTGCAGATAGTGCATGATCTGCAGAAGTTGTTGGTCAATGAAGTAACTCATAAGTTCATAAGAGTCTTTGTCAAGTGGGCAGTTCCATTGCACCATGGCTGGGTACATACTCCTGGGTAGACAAGGCTTCTTGCTGCACTCGAATAGTCCATCTCTGAGAGTTCCTCCTCTCCGTTTTCCAGCTTTTCTTCTCATCCAGACTTGCTACTTCCTGTAATTATTTCAGATAAACTCTGTCCACTGGGAGAGTCTGTAGGGTATGCACAGGGTGGTCTTCTTCTACCACCCTGCTGTCCACTGCCCGTGGACCATTGGCTGTCTGTTTGGCAGCTGAATCGGCTAGATTGCCTCGAGCTTCCTTCAAGTTGAGTTTGTCGTGTGCTTTTACTTTTAGAATAGTCACTTGGTTTGGGAGAAGCAGGGCGTCCAAGTCCTTGATGGCTGAGCTGTTTCACAGGTGTTCCTGCAGCCATCAGGAACCCTCTGTCCTTCCAGATGACACCAAAATAATGGGCAACGCTGAAAGCATATCTTGAGTCCGTATGAATGTTGGCTCCTTTTCCCTCTGCCAATTTACATGCTGTAGTAAGTGCTTGCAGCTCTGCCACCTGTGCAGACATCACCGGCGGTAAGGTTTCAGTTTGGAGAACCGAGTTTTCAGCGGTGACCTGGATTCTACAGGGGTATTTCATGCAGTCATGGGGTGACAAGTCAAGACTCGGCTCCTCCTCCTTACCCCCCTCGAGAAGTGGAAGAAGGGTGGTAGGTTTCGGTGTTTGACAACGTAATAGAGTAATGCTGTCTAGAAGGTAGAAACACAGGAGTCTCAAGTGTCTGGCAATGGACAGATGTTTCGGCTGGATCTTGGTGGAGTATGGGAGCAATGTCATGGGGAGCAAGCAGAACAAGGCAGAGTCCGAGAGCCAAGTTTGAAGTTTTGTCAAACAAGGCTTGTGCAGCAAAGACAGCTCACAGACACGATGGGCCTCCTCTTGCTATCGCATCCAGCCGACAGGAATAATATCCTATAGGGCGTAGGCAGATGCCGTGTGATTGGGCGAGTACACCTGTAGCATGTCCCAGATGTTCGGATACAAAGGGCTTGAACGTTTTGTCGTAGTCTGGGAGCCCTAGCGCCAGAGATGGTGTGCTTGAAGGCCTCAAAGTTGGATATTGCTTCAGGAAACATCTGGAAGGGGTCTGCTTTCAGGGTATCATACAAAGCTTGCATCAGTAGGGAGCCTTCTGGAATCCATGCTCTGCAATACGAAATTAGTCCAAGGAAGGAATGAAGGGGCTTCTGGCCTTGTGGCAGTGGGATGTCAGAGATTGCTTTCACCCTGTCTTCAGTGAGGTGTCTTGTCCCATGGGACAAGACAGTGTCCAAGAACAATTACAGATGTTGAGCACCACTCCAATTTGGGCTTTGAGGTTTTGCAGCCCTGTTTGGCAAGATAGCACAACTGGCTTTCTGAGGTGACTTCAACAGTGGGTAAGTCAGCTGCACAGTGGAGAAGGTCATCAACATATTGGAGGAGAATCACTTCCAGGTGATCCTCTTGTTATGTGTCAAGGATGATAGCCGTAGCATTTGCAAACTAGCTTGGAGAGTTCTGTGACCCTTCTGGCATAACTGCCCAGGTATACTGTTTCTTTCGTGGGTGAATGCAAAAGGTACCAGCATGAGGGGTGAAGGTGGACACTGAAGAGAGCGTTTGCATGGTCCACCACTGTGAGGTACTTTGCAGTCAGGGACACCCCCGCAACCAGCTTGTTCTCTTTTAGGGGTTCTCTTCTTCCTAGAGAACAGAGGTGTGTTGCATGGAGATGCGCAGGGTATCAGGGCTCCATCTGACACGAGGGCCTTGACATGCTTCAAAATAGCTGCAGAATGAGCTAACTTTAGGGGGGTTATTATGGTTTCCGGGGCAATGATGTGCCCTCTTTGAGCTTGACTGAAACTGGTGGCACTTTTAAGTGACCAATGTCTTCCGGGCCTGTGGACCATAGACACGCAGGAATTCTGTCAAGTACTTCTTTTGGTATTGAACTTGGAGTTATTGCTTCATGAAGTGTCATCAGGAGAGGCAGAGAATACAAAGCAGATGAGTCTTCCAAGGATAGGGGAGTATGTAACTTCACCCCCCCTATAGGTGTGAAAATGATTGACGCCTGTAGTCTGGACAGCACATCAGCTCCTTGTAGATTCAAGGGACATGTAGAGGACACCACAAATCTGGTAAGCAAATCAGGAAATGTCCCCACTTGGAGAGGCTCAGTGAGTGGACTGGAGCGGGGCACCCCATCCACTCCCACGCAGGAAACATCAATAGTGGAAAGGAAAGAATTATCAGGCAGGTCCTCAGCCCTCAACACACTCCTGGCTGCACTCATGTCAATGAGACAAGTGGTAGGTTTTCCTTGTATAGGTAACGTGACCTTTGCTAGGGGTCCCCCAGTCTCATTTGAGGACACTGTCATAAGGGGTGACACGGGTTTTCTCATTTCCTAGCGTGAGTTGGGGCGTGGTGGTGGAGGTTCATGTCCACGTTGCACTTCGTGGGATCCCTGTCTTGTCTCAGATGTCTTGGGGCTCTGCGTACTCTTCTGATGTGACCCCGCTTCCCACAGTTGTAACAGATGATCTTTTCCCTGGTATTGGGCAGTGGTGGTGGACGAGTGTAGGCAGGATCTTCGTCTTGTGTTACCATGAGGGGCGTTGTTTTTTTTTTCCTTTTTGGTTTTCTATCCCTCTGGCCACCAACAGTAAATTGGACATTTTCATTGAGCGATATTCAGGGCGGGCCACCATCAGGCTTTTTTCTGATATCCTGTCTGAGTCCTGAGACAAAAGCAGATGATAACACGTGTGTGTGTGTCTTTTCATAGAGGGAGAAGCCCAGATGTTCAAAGGCCTGTATGAGTCTAGCATGATACTTCTCCACAGACTCCCCTTTATCTTGGGCAATATCTTGGATTGTGGTGGTCTGATCTGCCAATTTCTCCTTTGCCCAGTCGCGGAGTTGTGCACAGAACTCCAAGCCTGAGGTATAAGAAGTGGCACTTGCCAGGCAGGCATCATTGAAGGCTGTCTGCATGACTGGCCAAAAGACATGTCCTGCTTTAATTTGGCATAGGCTGATCAAGTCTCTCCAGGCAGCTGAGTAAGCTTCTTGTATCTGCACTATCCTGCGGTAAAAGAGCATTGGCTGTTTCTCTGGGTCAGGCAGACTTGTCACTAAGGTTGCTGCTTGTGATGGGGTAAAAGCGACATACATCACCAGTGCCCCTTCTGGTAACCGAGACTGGTGTTGAGGCGGGGGGGCTGAGAATGGGCACTGTTTCTCATGGTTGTCAGCATATGTTTGAGATCCTCTCGGAACTGTGAGTCCGGAGCCAGATTAGGGGTTAAGACAGCAAGTGGCCTTGCTGCCTGTTGTTGGCCTTCCCACTCGGACGCTTCTTCATCATTAACATATCCGGCCTGTGAAGGTAGTGCTTCCATATTAGGGAAGACAGGTGTGTGGTAGGAACCATCCTGGTTTAAATGGGAAGAACTGGTTATATGCCACAGCTGGGCCTATTGGGTGTACCAAGATGGCCGCCGGCAGTAAGTGCACTGGGCTGTGCCTGAAGCGAGGGCTTGGGTGTACCAAGATGGCCGCCTGGGAGTGGTCACAGTGGGTTATGCTCGGGTTGGGGTGGTGAGAAGGGAGTGGGCGTTAGTTGTCCCTCTCCTCCTTCGTTCCAGTTTTTTTTGTATATGGGGGCGGTACAGCCACATTTAACTCTGTGATACACATACATCATCTTTCTTGATTTCCTCTTCTACCCAACCCTCTTTGCAATGTCCTTGCCATCCTGAACCATGCTTCTGCCACATCCAATAAGCCGTTATCACACATAGCGCCTCTTTTTTTTTTTTTTTTATCAGCACATGCCATTCCTCTGCTTCTTGCAACATCTTCTCTCCTCTTCTAATATCACATTCTAGCATTCCCTTCTCTCTCTCTCTCTCTCTTTTTTCTTTCTTTCTTTCTTCGGACGGCTCAAGAGGAGAATACAGGCAACAAATTGGTTAATACTCCTCTGACTGCTGTCTTATCAAAGAATTCCTAGGGTGGGGGCTCGCATCCCTGCGAGAGATCTGTCTCCTCGCACACTCCTGACTGTTCGAGGGTCAAAACTAGCACGTCAGAGGTGGTGTGGAGCAGTGGCTTATGGCCCAACTGATCCTTCAGGTAGCCACTTTCTCTCACTGTCACCCTCTTCGTGTATATCAAACAGTAATGGACAAATACACACACAGGACATGACACCTGACACTCTTTGAACTGCAAAGATAGCTCTCGGGAAAAGCTCACCTGAGTCACAAGACTGCCAAATTCCAGCTAGCCTTCTTTCAAACTGCCCTAATTCACAGTTTGAGATAAACCCTCAGGAAAGATTTCCCGAACATTCATAGACGTTTCGCAAGACTGCCACATCCGCAAGTCTTCTTTCAAACTGCCCTCATTCACAGTTTGAGATTAACCCTCAGAGGTCCTACACAGCCAACCTCGAGTAACCCCGTCTATAAATGCCTGCAGAATTCCACCCCACCACCAGAGATACAATCTAGGGGTGAGGATGGACACACGCCTGCAGCTGCACTTTCAGTCTGCTAAATCTGCAGCCCTTCAGAATGACAGACACTGAACAGATAATAGTCAGCAGAAAACCATTAGCAGGTTCGTTAAAACGGCTTCAGGCGAGAAATAAGTTACCTGCCTCTTTGAACAATCGAAAGGAGCCAACAAGACCAAATCAACCAGGCAAACCAGAGAAGTCGTACAAATGGTAAGGATAAATATGCTTACCGTACTCCTAGGGCTGCGCGCTTAACCCCCTTCTCTGATCTGGCCAGCCGTTCAGTCCTGGAATGCGGTCTCCCTTCGATTGAAGCCTGAAAGCCCCCACAGATTTGGGCGCCAGTTGAAATGGATTAGAACTATAAATCAGTTCTTGGTTATCTGCTGCTATTCCTAATTAAAAAGTATAAATGTGCATGCACATTAGAAGTAAACACTCTCTGAGACATGTTCAGCTCGGCTACTTCTAAATACTGATTTATTCGTGGGCGGTGTTAATATTTTATACAGAAAGATACGTCATTACCATGTCAGTCTAATTGGTACATCTTATTGGTTACAATACAAGAGAAATGAAGAAACTTGATGCTTGAAGTTTGGTTGAAACTGGTTCTGTTATCTCAAATGAATTCTTCTAACGCGGGGGATGTGGGGGGTAGACGCCATCTTGGCTCCGAACATAAAGTCAATCTGTATACTACATAATAAGTAAGGAACATGTATACACATAAGCAAATAGACATTTTCTGATTATCATTATGTACATTGGATTCCTTAACAGTACAGTTTGCTATTCTATAAGGACTGGTATAGGTCCACAATACATAGGGTTGAGGTGCACTACTGCTGACTGCTGCCCTATACTGCAGCAGTCCTTCATCGGTATAGGGACTGAGAGTTTTGTCACAGGGTCATTTAAAAAATGACAGGCAGAGGAAGAGGCAGGCCCTTCCGCAGGGGTGGTAGGGGTAGGGCAGGAGCAACAGGCTTGAGCCAAAGTGGGAAGTTGCAGAAGGTGCGTTCAATTACTTTAAAGGACGCACCAGGCTTGGTTGAGTGGCTCGCTCAGCCTTACTCTTCTGCACCCTCCTCATCCTCTCGATCTGCACCCTCTTCTTCACTCTCTGCTATGTGCACCCCCAAAGACACTACCACCAACAACACCACCACCACCACATACCTTCCGCTTGAGTCACAGGAATTATTTTCCGATCCATATCAAGAAGACATTTCTGATGCGCAGCCACTCTTGGTATTGGATCAGGAAGAGGAGGTAGCAACAACCGCTACTCAGCAGTCTGACGACAGTACCCAGATCAGCCCAAGGAGGAGGTTGGTCCCCGGTGTTGCTGCCTACTCCGAGATCTCTACTTATAGGGGTGGGGAAGGTGACATTGATGATGACGTGTCTAGTGATGTCACGTGGGTGCCCACAAGAGAGGAAGAGGAGGGGAGTTCAGAGGGAGATATGGACCAGCAGATAGGGAGGAGAAGCAGGAATAATTTACATTGCACAGGAGGGACAAAGCAGACTTCAAATGTATCAGGAGCGAGTCATCGATCATGTACGGTCACATCTGGCGCTCCCAGGACACCGGCACATGGCTCCGCAGTGTGGGCTTTTTTTAACATGCTGACAATAGCGTTGCCATCTGCAATCTTTGCAGTCAACGCATTAGTCGCGGTAAGCCCAACACTCACCTAGGGACGACCGCCTTAAGAAGGCACATGAGCAGCCATCACTGAGCCCAGTGGGAGCAACGGAACACACAAAGCCACACTCCAGGCTCTCACCGTCCAGCCTTGTCTTCTACTTCTCCTCTCTCCTCACAATTGTCCTCCACTCCACCTTCCATCACGCCAAGCTCACGTTTTTCTGCAAAAAGGCAGGCTTCCGTGGGCCTAAAGTTCGAGCGTAAAAAAATGATGACGCCGGATAACCCTCTTGCCCAACGGTTGATGGCTGGCTTGTCAGAACTCATAGCCCGCCAACTACTGTTATATAAACTGGTGGACTCGGAGGCCTTTCGAAAATTTGTGGCCACTGGAACACCACAATGGAAGGTCCCAGGAAGGAAGTATTTCTCACAGAAGGGCATCCCAGAGCTATATGGCCATGTTCAGCGGCAAGTGAATGTATCTCTGGCACACAGTGTCGGTGCCAAGATACATCTGACCACAGACACGTGGTCTAGCAAACACAGGCAGGGAAGGTATATCACTTTTACTGTCTACTGGGTGAACCTTCTGACGGCCGTCAAGCATGTAACCCGTGGCACCCGTGTAGATTTGGTTTTACTGCCACGGATTGCATGCAGGCCTGACTCTTCTTCTCCTCCTCCTACTCCATCCTCCTCCCTCTCCTCCTCAGCTGACTCCTCCTTTTCCGCTGCTAGCGTCTCTTCCGCTGAGCCGCCCAAGCTCCCCAGAACCTATTCAACATGCCAGGTGAGACGTTGCCATGCCGTGCTGCGTCTGTTGTACCTGGAAGCCAAGAGCCACACTGGCCCGGCACTCCTTTCAGCTTTGCGTTCACAGGCAGATCAGTGGCTAACACCGCTCAATTTGACAGTTAGTAAAGTGGTGTGTGACAACGGTGCCAATCTGCTTAGCGCATTGAAACAGGGCAAAATCACGCACGTGCCATGCATGGCACACGTCAAACTTGGTCGTGCAGCGATTCGTTGTCAAATACCCTGGGGTCCAGGACATCTTGCGGCAGGCAAGGAAAATCTCAGCCCATTTCATAAGATCTTACACGGCCATGGCTCGCCTTGCTGACATTCAGCGGCGACACAATCTGCCAGTCAGACGTCTTATTTGCGATTGCCCAAAGCGATGGAACTCAACCTTCTATATGCTTGATAGGCTGCTCCAGCAGAAACGTGCAGTTAATGTCTACCTCTATGAACTCTGCGGCAGAACAGGTTCTGGGGAGCTGGGGGTTTTTTCAACGCGCCAGTGGCTGCTCTTGCGCGACGCATGCAGACTTCTGCGCCCATTTGAGGAGATCACCAAACTGGTCAGTCGCAGCCATGGCGCCATCAGTTACATGGTACCTTATGCCTTCTTTATGGAGCGTGCATTGATCAAGCTGTGGAGGAGCAGGAGCGGGAAGATGAGGAAGTCGCAATACTGGATGATTTCCCAGGGGGGCTACTCTATCTGAGACAAGTGAACAACAGGAGGCTGAAGAGGAGTCAGAGGAGGATGGTGCCGGGGCGGATGAGGAGGAGCAAGAAGAGCATGCTTTAAACCTTTCTGGGACCCCTGTTGTTGTGCGTGGATGGGGAGAGGAGAATGAAGAGGACAACATTATCCTGGATGATGAGCAGGAGCCAGGCCACCACACCGCTTCCAGTTTAGTGCAAATGGGGGCCTTCATTCTCCAGTGTTTTAATAGGGACCCCTGTATAAAAAGCATAAGGGTCAAGGACCAGTACTGGGTGGCAACGTACTTAGACCCCTGGTACAAACACAAAATGGCGGAAATGTTACCGCCGTCACAGAGGGCTGGCAGAATGGAGCACTTCCAGGCCTTGCTTTGTGAAATGCTGCATTCTGCCTTTGCGTGCGCTGGCAGAGGAGCAATTCCCACTCCCAGAGAAGGAGTTGTGGGTACCAATCCAACAGCGTCTGCAAGAAGAGGGTGGTTTGAAGATGTGTTGGTGACTTCGGATATGAGGTAATTCTTTCAGCCGACCCATCGACAGGTGTCATCCGGATCCAGCATCAGGGAACGCCTAGACCGCCAGGTGTCTGACTACATCGGGTTAACGGCCAATGTGGATGCTCTGAGGAGTGATGAACCCCTGGTCTACTGGGTGGGTAGGCTTGACCTCTGGCCAGAGCTTGCCCAATTTACAATTGAACTGTTGTCTTCATCCAGTGTCCTGTCCGAAAGGACGTTCAGCGCAGCAGGGGGGATCGTGACCGATAAGCGTACTCGCCTAGCTCACGACAGTGTTAACTACCTCACATTTCTAAAAATGAATGAGGCATGGCTCTCGGAGGAATTCAACATATGTGACCAGTAGACCATGTATATGTCTATAAACAATTTTTTAATCGAGCACACAGACATTCTTTCTTCATTTGGCTCACTTCCTTGTCCAAAAAAAGCACACCGTACTATATGCCCGTACCCTCCTCTTTGAAGAGGTTGAGCGGTGTCATATTTCTACTGGGGCTGCTTATTATGAGGCACTCCCACCATCCCTGTGCTATGCTGACATCCTCCTGGGGCTGTACCTCTGTTGTGCATATTATGAGGGGCTCCCACATCCCTGTGCTGACTTCCTCCTGGGGCTGTACCTCTGCTGTGCATATTTTGAGGTGCTCCCACCATCCCTGTGCTATGCTCATTATGAGGGGCTCCCACCATCCCTGTGCTGTGCTGACTTCCTCCTGGGGCTGTACCTCTGCTGTGCATAGTTTGAGGTGCTCCCACCATCCCTGTGCTATGCTCATTATGAGGGGCTCCCACCATCCCTGTGCTGTGCTGACTTACTCCTGGGGCTGCTTATTATGAGGGGCTCCCACCATCCCTGTGCTATGCTGACATCCTCCTGGGGCTGCTTATTATGAGGGGCTCCCACCATCCCTGTGCTATGCTCATTATGAGGGGCTCCCACCATCCCTGTGCTGTGCTGACTTCCTCCTGAGGCTGCTTACGGTGCAGGTGTCAGTGCTGTATATCACGGTGCTGCTGTCAGTGCTGTATATCACGGTGCTGGTGTGAGTGCTTTATGTCACGCTGCTGATGTCAGTGCTCTCTATCACGGTGCTCTTGTCAGATGACTCTATCACGGTGCAGGTGTCATTGCTGTATGTCACGCTGCTGATGTCAGTGCTCTGTATCACGGTGCTGCTGTCAGATGACTCTATCACGGTGCAGGTGTCATTGCTGTATGTCACGCTGCTGGTGATCATCTCCTGCACCCTCTTCTTTGCCTACCCTGGTCCCTGACCTTCCCTCTCCTCCATTGCCTTCATGCGCTCCAGAGTCCTGAATTGTCACAACAATTTCCCATATAAAAAAAGAATGCTTGTAGTTGTCGATCCCAGATTCACCTCATACATGTGTTATGTCATTGGCCATGTGGTGGGACTATGTTTGCACAGCTAATAATTATTTTGTGGCTGCAAATTTGACCTGTAGGTTTGCGAAGTTCGCCTCCCATTGAAGTCAATGGGGCCCAGCGCGAACGTTCCAGTTCGCGAACTATCGGCCGCGTTCGCGGTCCACAAAACGTCCCGTCGGAAGTTTGTCCATCACTAGTGGCAAACAAGGACGGCTGCTGAGGCTCAACAGAGGTGAAGTCCACTGGGTCAGAACAGGGAGAGGGCCCGCAGACCTCCTGCTGTTCTGCGATCAGTGCCTGCACATCGGCTGTCTTTGCAGCACTGCGAGTGACCACCAATACTGGCATTGCATCATCATCATCATCAGCACATTTAACCTTTATCAGTTCAGCATCATTGGAACATACATCAGTTACCTTCACTAGCAAGGGGGCCTCCTCTCCTGTCTCTGAAGAAGGAGGACCTTGCACTTCAACTCCACTCTCCCCCTCCCTCTGTCCATCCACAGGTTGCCCAGATATTACCCCAACATCTGTAAACAGTACCTTGGTAGGTCCAGAGAGTTCCGTGGGAGCTTCCTGGGTGCTCTTAGCAGGGGCATAGTAAGAAACAAGGGTACCCAAATCAGAACCCAACAACACAGCAGTGGGGATCTCCTCCGAGACACCCACCTCTCTCATCCCACTTCCGGCACCCCAATCGATGAAAACATAGGCACGGGGTACATGGGAACGGGTTCCCCCAACTCCGGGCAGGGTAAGGTACTTCTCTGGGATGATGTCTGTTTCTTCTATCACCTCTGGTCTGAACAAAGTGACTTCAGCTCCGGTGTCACGAAAGCCCGTTACAGTTCGGTGGCCTACAATGACTGGCTGCAAGTTGGCATTGGTTCCTGGAGGTTTCCCACTGATGAGCAGCACAGCAGAAGGGTTGCTGGCCAGATGGCCAGGGGTTGTCTTCTTCTGCTCAGGGCACTGTGTCCGGAGATGTCCGCCTTTCCCACAGTTACAGCATTTGCGGTTGTCAGTCACAAAGGCTTTGGCTCCAGGAGCTGCAGATTCCAGCCGCTGAGGAACTTGGTTGGTAGGCAGAGGAGGGGTTGCTATGTGTGATTTCCCTCCTTTCCAGCCATTCGGCGGAGCCTTGCGATGGTCAGATACCCGAGAGTGGATATAGGTATCTGCCAGTCCTGCTGCTACTTTGGTACACGTCTGGGGTTAGCTGAAACCTTTGGATGATTGCAGCCTTTAGGGCCTCATAATCACCGCCTTGCTCTTCTGACAGTTCGACATAACCATCCAGGGCCTTGCCTCGTAGCCCTGGTGTCAGGTACCGGGCCCATTCTGCTGGGGGCAGATGGTACTGACGGTAAGTTTTTTCAAACGACAGTAGATACACGTCAATTTCACTGTCCTTTTCCATAACTGGAAATTTGGCTGCTGAGGTCACTGGCAGAGAGGCATCCATGTGCTCTAGGGTTCCGAGGTTCTGAGCCTGTCGCTGCTGCTGGAGCCTAGCCATCTCCAGTTCGTGCCGACGATCAGTCTCCCTCTCAGCCTGGCGTTCCGCAGCCCTGCGTTCTGCAGCCTCTCTCTCTCAGCCTGACACTCGAGGAACTGCAGGTACACCACAGGATCCATCTCCCTGAGGTGTTGTAGCGTTTCCTGCATTTGAGGACAGTCTATGCTGGTTCCAAGCAATCTGATGCTGGCCTGCTCTGCCTGGGAGGTAACAATCCGTGGTATTCCGGGGTCAGTCTCTGCTTGCCCATCTGGTGAGGCTGCCTCTGAACCACTGGGCTCTGGAGTAGCGGAAACCTTTTCTGGTCCAGTTTCCCCCAGGTTCTGGTCTGCACGGATATCAAACTCCTGTAGGGCATGTATCAAGCCTTCACGGTTTTTGCCACCGACATCAATTCCTCTTTCTGTGCACTCAACTCATTTTTGCTTATCTTTTTATATGCTGATAATACAGACATGTTGCAAGCAGAAAAGATAGAACAGAAAGCAGAGATAGGAAGAAGGTGTAGAAAGGAGCTGTTGCTGTATATCTCTCTTTAAAAAAAAAAACAAGTAAAAAAACGTGCACCAGCTTGTCTCTAAGGACTGTTTCCACAAAGGTTACAATCCTTGAGTGCAGAGCTAATTCCTAACAATGCACTGAATGCTCTTAATGCAAAACTATCCCGCTACGCTGACACCCAATATGTGACGAACGCGGGTGTCAAATCCCTGCCCTCCTCGCTAATTGTGTAATTAGCCCAGTGACAATCGCTCTCAGGCTGCCTGCACCTAGATTGTGGTCCCGCAAGCTGTTTTCAGTACATGTTTTGCATTCTTTCGAGTCTTGATTAGAATAAGCCTGCCTATGTAACGCCCCTTGTTACCATAAACGTACAATTGTAATATTAATGTGATACCTACGTAATCATGTGTATAAAAACCTTCACATGCGTCATAATAAAGGAGAACGGTTATTGGAAAGATGCTGAGCGTATCTTTTGTGTCTGTTCCCTACTGCAGTAGTTATTAATTTGGAACCACTAATCAATATGAGGATAGGAGTTGCCTATCATCAAAATATCCATTTCAGGTGGCGAGCCAGCCAGGAGGGGTTATCAGGTGACCCTGAGTATCCGAAACGAGGAGCTTGAGACGATCCGGGAATTTCTGATAATCAGCCGGCTGAGGTAAGCCTTTTGCTTACATTTGAGTTATCAGACTTCCTTGATCGGTAAGGCATTTTCGGGACAAAGGGTACCTATTTTACTCCCCTTAATCGAACTGTATTGATTAGTGTTTATATGTTATGTTGTCACTGTCTACTGTCCATCAGAGTGTTATAGAGAAAGAGAAGAATAGTGCTGTTCACAGAGTATAATGTAGTACATCTGCTAGATAAAGTAGTTTAGAGGCAAGAGGGTATAGGCACACGTAGAGAAGACTGGCCAGTCATTATGGGCATTAAATTAAGTAAGGGAATGATGGGTAAGAGACCCTCAAAAATGCCCAGCGCAAGAGGAGCGCTATATATGAACCGAAGGTGCGGTTCCGCCTATACTGAGCCCCTAGATTAATGGTTAAAGTGGACAGGGATCCACAAAGGGTAACTGGGTTACCACCAAAGTCCATAGGGACAAAGAATCATGCAGAGTATACAGCTAGAGAAACAGCTATTTATGTGAGCAGGATGGATCAAGAGTGACATTAACACTAGACAGAAAGGGACTTTTTGATGTTAAGTTGAGGGATGAATTTGGGGTCAGGCACAACAACTAGTAAAGTCAAGAAACAGTAATGAGAGTTAAAACAGAATGCTTTATATGTTGTCAGTGAGGGAAGATGGGATGAGCACTTTGGCTGCCCGTCTGATCATAGAAGGTACAGTATGTGAAGTATGGAATTACAATACATTGGATGCAAAGGATATCAGAACAAAATAAAGAAAGCAGAAGTTTAAGCAAGGAAGTATTAAAAAAGCGTTAAAAGAAAGTGAGAGAATGATATGCATGTGTTGTGTGCAAATGGGAATAATGTAAGCAATTTTAGAGATATATTTGAGTATGTTTGTAAATGCTGGAACCTTTAGTTCGCTTGCTTGTGTCATGTACGCAGATGTGACCTCCACCTTTGTGCTCTCCTCAAAGAATGTAGCTGGGATGAGAGTTGGTGATAAGCTGGGAGGACACCATGCCAATTTCAGTTTTTTAGACAAAACATTTATAACAAAATGTGCCGGGTTAACGAATCTAATGATAAACAATGTGATCACAATTATTTTTGAATCTGTTTTCCAAACATGGTAAAATCAAGGTTACATTTAACCATGTCTTACACTAATTGAATATCTTTTGATAGTGGAAACAGTGCATTTAAAAAAAAGAGAGAGAAATTGAGTAAAATTAAGTAATATGTCCCCCTTTAAGGACATTTATCTGTGCATATATATTAGTGTGTGATATTGAAATTATCATATGAGTATTCATTTCTAATATGAGTTTAACAATTTTATTAATAAATATATATATATTGAAACTGGTTTAGACAACCTTTGGTTGGAAATGAAATTCAGGTTAATGGGGAAATTGGTAAAAAGGAATTAGTTTAGATTAAGATAACAATTTTGTAATTTTACATTTATTAAGTGGAAAGAAAAAAAAGATTAAGGTGAGGTTGTTAATTTGAATACAGCTGCAATAATGTTTAACAAAGCCAAGATGAATGGGATACATAAGGAAGTTTTTCTACAGAAATGAAATCTTAAAGTCTGATAATAACTTAATGTGCGGTCCATGATGTGAGAGTAATAATAAATAAAATGTAAATATAACAGACCCATCACATCAAGTCCACACACCCTGTTAGGATAGCTGCTGCCTGCAGCCAGTTGGTTTATAGTTTTTGATGGCCAAGTGGTTTCTGGTCCGTCATACATATTGTTGGTCCTTTTGTTTTTATGTATTTTTATTTTTGAAATCCAAAGCAGAATGTGTGGATTGTGAAATGATGTGCCCCTTTTACTTGTAAGTGCAGTGGGTATAAGTAGAAGAATATTTAGGATTTATGGACATCTCTGCATGACTGCAGGGTATTCTTATCATTTATTATAATATTGTCAGGAAAAAGTTGTCTTTTTGAAACATGAAACTGGAGTTCTTACACAAACAGCATGATAGCAAACAAATCATTGTTATATTTATGCAAGCTGGACCCAGTAATGAAGGGTTCACTCCGATTTATCAGAGCTGTAGCTTTATGCAAAGTTGCTATTAGACAAAGTTACAGATATTATTTTGGTTGAATATTTAATTTTTAATAGTCCAACATTCTGCACAGCAAATATATAACTAAATGTTTGTCTAATGAAAGGTTCAAAATATGAATTTGTTTTGTGTGTTTATGTACAAATCTAACAATGAGAAATGTGTACATTTGAATCCAGCCACCTTATTGCCTCTATTGGAGGAGGCTGGAAACAAAGAAAAAGCACACGTGTTAAATTGATGACGTGGGAATCAGCTGCTGTGAGCCCAGTGCAGGACACACTCCCTGAAGACCCGAGTATTTACTTTTTTGTAGTGTTATTCCTGGTTTTATACCGAGGATGAAGTTTATCACCCAGAATGATTCCCTGTATTCAGAGTCAATGGATCCTTTTCCCCCCATCTCAAGAAGCAGAGCTCCATGTTTTAGAAAAGCCTGTGAGCTATAAAGAGAGTATATATTTATATAGATAGTCAAGATATAGAGAGCTTTTGGTTCCATTTGAAGGGCCAGAAGTTTGTTTTTACTTCGGCGGGTAAACCAATCAAGCATGCCAAGTTAATTTGATCGGCTGTTTTCAGCCTTCCAGGTTCTTGCTGAGGTAGCCATACTAACAGTAAAACTCACATATGGAAGCAGACCAGGCGACTCTAAGGATGCTGCATTTACAGCCCTGGACACTTGCTGGGTCTGTGCAACTCACAGATTCCACCCTAGTTCTGGCCCAGTATAGCTGGGATTAATAATTCAACTTTAAGGACCCCAGAACGAGAAGCACAAGTGGTCCACAGAGGGCAACTTCTTACGAAACAAGACTTTGGAAAAGGTGATCATTTGTCTGCCAGACACTCTTTTCCCTCCAGCTTGACACATGGACCGTGTCATCAGTCACAAGTAGTTATGGCTGCCTTAGTAAATGAGCGTGGGATAGAGCCAGGGTTCTCCACAGTTGTTTTTATAACATACCACTTCTTGTTTTACCTGTTACCAAAGGTGTTACCAAAAGCTGAACATCCCTTCCAGAGATAACAAAAAGATATATCCAAATGCCCAAGTCAGGATCTTACGAGTATGCATTTAGTCTGTATGGACATGTTTTCTGGATGTCCAGTGGCAAATGCTACTGCAACGGCCACAGTAAAAAAAGTGTTATCAGAAGTAGTTTTTAAGTACAGAGTGCAGAATCTATAGAGAGTAACAGAGGAAATCATTTTTATAGGAGTCCTTACTAGAAGTTTTCAGGTTTTATTTTTACACCCCCTATTGTCTACAATGTAGCGGACAAAGTAGAGTAAGAAACTAGAAAACTTTTGCCTGAATGTTTTATTATTTTTTATCAAGCCCGTAGGGGGATGTTGGACTCTCTCCCGATGGGATTTGGTTTGGGAGTGTGTTACTCACTTGATTATATTTTGTCTCAGCAGCTGAAGTCCTCCATTCGGATCTCACAGAGAATGTTGCTGATCTTTTAAGGTTTTTGACAAACTTATTTATATGTTTTCTCCCCCAATTCCAGATCCTAAAAGTTTGGAAGGATCTAAAACTAAAGCCAGTTGACTTGTGGATTGTTAAGAGACATTTATATATAAGGAAATGTTTGGAGACTCAATACAGCATCTATTTTCATGTACAGTTTTGCAAAACTTGAAGGAAAAGTCACCTGGATCCACACCAGACAGTGAAAAAATGCCTACATTAAAGAAATCTCTGTGTTTGATTTGTTTACCTCTTGCGATCACAGTCTAGGGTATTTTTTGATTCAATTACTTTAATTGTAAAGGATATATATATTTGAAAAGTAGTTTAGCCATGTTGAAGTCATATTTGTCTTTTGTACCGCTTCCATTTTATGTAGAATTGTCTGTGTTTACATGTGCTGATAAGTCAGCATACCAACAATTAAGCTAGAAGGCCATTCTGGCCATAGGAGTGTACAGCCAGTACTCTTTAAATATGTCTTATCAATCATTTGTTTTTCACAATGAAAAGTCATTTTGTAATGAAAAAAGCTGCTGAGCTATTATTTTCTCCACAATGGAGTTTTTGCCTCTTTGGCCAGGACTACCTCCACCTAAGCGTGTGGAGGTTCCAGGTTAAAGGTGAGAGCAGGTATGGTTAGTGATCAAAATATTGATCAAAAGAGAGGAGACTGTAATGGAAATTTGTAGGTTCTGTATATAATTGTATTCTATTTTATATGTATTGCACAATGCCCTCACTGTGCACACGGCACTAATAATGTTTTCAGTACGTTTTGCATTCTTTCGAGTCTTGATTAGAATAAGCCTGCCTATGTAACGCCCCTTGTTACCATAAACGTACAATTGTAATATTAATGTGATACCTACGTAATCATGTGTATAAAAACCTTCACATGCGTCATAATAAAGGAGAACGGTTATTGGAAAGATGCTGAGCGTATCTTTTGTGTCTGTTCCCTACTGCAGTAGTTATTAATTTGGAACCACTAATCAATATGAGGATAGGAGTTGCCTATCATCAAAATATCCATTTCAGGTGGTGTTTCCGCCCGGTACTGAAAACATTATTAGTGCCGTGTGCACAGTGAGGGCATTGTGCAATACATATAAAATAGAATACAATTATATACAGAACCTACAAATTTCCATTACACTGGCGACGAAGGATCGGCCAACCTGACACCCCGCTGTCACTTACGTAACAATGCCACACTCAGCTGCGCCCAGCACAAAGATTTTCCAGCTTGCGGGACCACAATCTAGGTGCAGGCAGCCTGAGAGCGATTGTCACTGGGCTAATTACACAATTAACCCTTTAACTGCCACCACCCCCGTTTAAAAAGACAGAGCTGGGAGGACTCATCATTTTAGCAATACCAATTATAATTTTAGAATAAGCGCCTGCAACACACACAGGTCTGCTCAGTAGCCTTACTCTACAACAGTAGCGCCTTTTCGTTTATAGCTTGCATCACGAGCTTTAAAGACAAGGTTAACACTTTTCAACATAAGGGTTTATTATGAAAAGGTCAAGGTTGGTGCGAATAAAACATTTACAGAAAAGGGATGTTTCAAAAAATAAAGACAATATACAGCCACAAAGAAATAAGGTAGAACTGGGAAGGAAGAATACTTGCAATTAATGTCCGAGGGTTGATCAGAGTTTGATCGATGAGCAAAGGTAATCGGGTCTCAAGCTGGGCAGATGTTCCTACTTGGATGGTAAAAGGAGAACTGACCATTGCCTTGGCCTCTCCTATTTTCTGTCAAATGAAAGGGGGTGTTGACAGCGACCAATCGTCTAGTCATCTTGTTTAGGGGTTGGTTGCTGGGAGGTGTCTACACTCATGACCCTGTCCCAGGTACACTTTCTGATACATATTCATATCTTTGCCTCTCTACTGTTTATAGACTGCAGATATCCATTTTAGTGATCAGCATGATATTTGCTTCAAAACAAGTACACACGACAGGTTTCCCATTCCAGGGTTACCTAGGAGGAGTAAGGGGTCCCAGTGGCTTCCCATATGACCTGACATAGGGGTGTCTGGACTTGAAATGTTAGAAATTATCTGAGGAAACTAAATATGTCCATATTATGGCTGTGCTATGATTACGTTGGAAGTTATGAAACATGCTGAAGTTTCAGAACCATACTAATCTGTCTGCACTCTATGTGGTTTGAGGTATTTACGACAGGTATCTGTTGGTTCTCTGAATGGAGAGGGTGACAGTTTTACGACAGGCCTGAATACTAGTGATGGCCGAACGGTTCGCCCGGCGGTCGTTTCGCGGCGAATTTCCGACATTCGCGGTCCGCACGTTCGAACGCCTTTTTCCGTCGTTCGCCGCGGCGGACTTACGTGTTTAATGTATACAAGAACTTTAACCTTTGGTGACACGTTTATCATGTGATACAGGACAGCCAATTGAGACATGACAGCACATGGACACTTGTACATTCCCCCTAACCTATAAATACACCCGATCCGGTGGCCATTTTACATTCTTTCTTCTGTTAAGATAGGGACAGGTTCCTGTGTGGAGTAGGGAGAGATAAACCACTAGCTATTTGGTACACAAAAGTTCTTTTCAGGACTGGTATAGGTGTTAGGTGTTGATAGGTTTGCTGTGCTGCTGATTCTTGCAGCAGCCTGAGTGTCTTTTGTTAGTTTAGAGAAAGGGAAAGGACGGTGTATGCTACAGGGACAGCCAGATTAGTCTTTCATCATCATCATCATCATCATCATCATTAGCTGTTACTATCAAGGTCCACAAAAGAGCTGTTCCAGTAACCACTAATCGTTCTCTTTTTTTGCCAATTTGTATAGGGACAGGAAGGAAGCAGTGTTGTCAGGCAGTGAGGGTAATTTTAAAGACTTGCTGTTATTATTAGTTCCACAAAGGTTCTTTTCAGGACTGGTATCAGTGGTACAGTAATAGGCTTGTACATGTATAATATTCTTTCTTCCAAATATAGAAAGGATATTATACTTGACTGCTGCCCTTCTGCTGCAGTCTGCTAAACATTCACAACTCACTTGTTCCACAAAAGTTCTTATAAGGACTGGTAACTTGGTATAGGGTGCTACGGTACATAGGCTTGAGTGCGGTACAGTCTGCTGTTCTGTAAGGACCGCTATCGGTCCACAATAGATAGGGTTGACGTGCACCACTGCTGACCGCTGCCCTATACTGCAGCAGTCCTTCAGCGGTATAGGGACTGACGTACAGTCTGCTAATCACTAACACACAACCTGCTTGTTCCACAAAAGTTCTTATAAGGACTGGTAACTTGGTATAGGGTGCTACGGTACATAGGCTTGAGTGCGGTACAGTCTGCTGTTCTGTAAGGACCGCTATCGGTCCACAATAGATAGGGTTGACGTGCACCACTGCTGACCGCTGCCCTATACTGCAGCAGTCCTTCAGCGGTATAGGGACTGACGTACAGTCTGCTAAACACTAATACACAACCTGCTTGGTCCACAAAAGTTCTTATAAGGACTGGTAACTTGGTATAGGGTGCTACGGTACATAGGCTTGAGTGCGGTACAGTCTGCTGTTCTGTAAGGACCGCTATCGGTCCACAATAGATAGGGTTGACGTGCACCACTGCTGACCGCTGCCCTATACTGCAGCAGTCCTTCAGCGGTATAGGGACTGACGTACAGTCTGCTAAACACTAATACACAACCTGCTTGGTCCACAAAAGTTCTTATAAGGACTGGTAACTTGGTATAGGGTGCTACGGTACATAGGCTTGAGTGCGGTACAGTCTGCTGTTCTGTAAGGACCGCTATCGGTCCACAATAGATAGGGTTGACGTGCACCACTGCTGACCGCTCACCTATACTGCAGCAGTCCTTCAGCGGTATAGGGACTGACGTACAGTCTGCTAATCACTAACACACAACCTGCTTGTTCCACAAAAGTTCTTATAAGGACTGGTAACTTGGTATAGGGTGCTACGGTACATAGGCTTGAGTGCGGTACAGTCTGCTGTTCTGTAAGGACCGCTATCGGTCCACAATAGATAGGGTTGACGTGCACCACTGCTGACCGCTGCCCTATACTGCAGCAGTCCTTCAGCGGTATAGGGACTGACGTACAGTCTGCTAATCACTAACACACAACCTGCTTGTTCCACAAAAGTTCTTATAAGGACTGGTAACTTGGTATAGGGTGCTACGGTACATAGGCTTGAGTGCGGTACAGTCTGCTGTTCTGTAAGGACCGCTATCGGTCCACAATAGATAGGGTTGACGTGCACCACTGCTGACCGCTGCCCTATACTGCAGCAGTCCTTCAGCGGTATAGGGACTGACGTACAGTCTGCTAAACACTAATACACAACCTGCTTGGTCCACAAAAGTTCTTATAAGGACTGGTAACTTGGTATAGGGTGCTACGGTACATAGGCTTGAGTGCGGTACAGTCTGCTGTTCTGTAAGGACCGCTATCGGTCCACAATAGATAGGGTTGACGTGCACCACTGCTGACCGCTCACCTATACTGCAGCAGTCCTTCAGCGGTATAGGGACTGACGTACAGTCTGCTAATCACTAACACACAACCTGCTTGTTCCACAAAAGTTCTTATAAGGACTGGTAACTTGGTATAGGGTGCTACGGTACATAGGCTTGAGTGCGGTACAGTCTGCTGTTCTGTAAGGACCGCTATCGGTCCACAATAGATAGGGTTGACGTGCACCACTGCTGACCGCTGCCCTATACTGCAGCAGTCCTTCAGCGGTATAGGGACTGACGTACAGTCTGCTAATCACTAACACACAACCTGCTTGTTCCACAAAAGTTCTTATAAGGACTGGTAACTTGGTATAGGGTGCTACGGTACATAGGCTTGAGTGCGGTACAGTCTGCTGTTCTGTAAGGACCGCTATCGGTCCACAATAGATAGGGTTGACGTGCACCACTGCTGACCGCTGCCCTATACTGCAGCAGTCCTTCAGCGGTATAGGGACTGACGTACAGTCTGCTAAACACTAATACACAACCTGCTTGGTCCACAAAAGTTCTTATAAGGACTGGTAACTTGGTATAGGGTGCTACGGTACATAGGCTTGAGTGCGGTACAGTCTGCTGTTCTGTAAGGACCGCTATCGGTCCACAATAGATAGGGTTGACGTGCACCACTGCTGACCGCTCACCTATACTGCAGCAGTCCTTCAGCGGTATAGGGACTGACGTACAGTCTGCTAATCACTAACACACAACCTGCTTGTTCCACAAAAGTTCTTATAAGGACTGGTAACTTGGTATAGGGTGCTACGGTACATAGGCTTGAGTGCGGTACAGTCTGCTGTTCTGTAAGGACCGCTATCGGTCCACAATAGATAGGGTTGACGTGCACCACTGCTGACCGCTGCCCTATACTGCAGCAGTCCTTCAGCGGTATAGGGACTGACGTACAGTCTGCTAATCACTAACACACAACCTGCTTGTTCCACAAAAGTTCTTATAAGGACTGGTAACTTGGTATAGGGTGCTACGGTACATAGGCTTGAGTGCGGTACAGTCTGCTGTTCTGTAAGGACCGCTATCGGTCCACAATAGATAGGGTTGACGTGCACCACTGCTGACCGCTGCCCTATACTGCAGCAGTCCTTCAGCGGTATAGGGACTGACGTACAGTCTGCTAAACACTAATACACAACCTGCTTGGTCCACAAAAGTTCTTATAAGGACTGGTAACTTGGTATAGGGTGCTACGGTACATAGGCTTGAGTGCGGTACAGTCTGCTGTTCTGTAAGGACCGCTATCGGTCCACAATAGATAGGGTTGACGTGCACCACTGCTGACCGCTCACCTATACTGCAGCAGTCCTTCAGCGGTATAGGGACTGACGTACAGTCTGCTAATCACTAACACACAACCTGCTTGTTCCACAAAAGTTCTTATAAGGACTGGTAACTTGGTATAGGGTGCTACGGTACATAGGCTTGAGTGCGGTACAGTCTGCTGTTCTGTAAGGACCGCTATCGGTCCACAATAGATAGGGTTGACGTGCACCACTGCTGACCGCTCACCTATACTGCAGCAGTCCTTCAGCGGTATAGGGACTGACGTACAGTCTGCTAATCACTAACACACAACCTGCTTGTTCCACAAAAGTTCTTATAAGGACTGGTAACTTGGTATAGGGTGCTACGGTACATAGGCTTGAGTGCGGTACAGTCTGCTGTTCTGTAAGGACCGCTATCGGTCCACAATAGATAGGGTTGACGTGCACCACTGCTGACCGCTGCCCTATACTGCAGCAGTCCTTCAGCGGTATAGGGACTGACGTACAGTCTGCTAAACACTAATACACAACCTGCTTGGTCCACAAAAGTTCTTATAAGGACTGGTAACTTGGTATAGGGTGCTACGGTACATAGGCTTGAGTGCGGTACAGTCTGCTGTTCTGTAAGGACCGCTATCGGTCCACAATAGATAGGGTTGACGTGCACCACTGCTGACCGCTGCCCTATACTGCAGCAGTCCTTCAGCGGTATAGGGACTGACGTACAGTCTGCTAAACACTAATACACAACCTGCTTGGTCCACAAAAGTTCTTATAAGGACTGGTAACTTGGTATAGGGTGCTACGGTACATAGGCTTGAGTGCGGTACAGTCTGCTGTTCTGTAAGGACCGCTATAGGTCCACAATAGATAGGGTTGACGTGCACCACTGCTGACCGCTCACCTATACTGCAGCAGTCCTTCAGCGGTATAGGGACTAAGAGTTTTGTCACAGGGTCATTTAAAAAATGACATGCAGAGGAAGAGGCAGGCCCTTCCGCAGGGGTGGTAGGGGTAGGGCAGGAGCAACAGGCTTGAGCCAAAGTGGGAAGTTGCAGAAGGTGCGTTCAATTACTTTAAAGGATGCACCAGACTTGGTTGAGTGGCTCGCTCAGCCTTACTCTTCTGCACCCTCCTCATCCTCTCGATCTGCACCCTCTTCTTCACTCTCTGCTATGTGCACCCCCAAAGACACTACCACCAACAACACGACCACCACCACCACCACCACATACCTTCCGCTTGAGTCACTGGAATTATTTTCCGATCCATATCAAGAGGACATTTCTGATGCGCAGCCACTCTTGGTATTGGATCAGGAAGAGGAGGTAGCAACAAGCGCTACTCAGCAGTCTGACGCCAGTACCCAGATCAGCCCAAGGAGGAGGTTGGTCCCCGGTGTTGCTGCCTACTCTACTTATAGCGGTGGGGAAGGTGACGTTGATGATGACGTGTCTAGTGATGTCACGTGGGTGCCCACAAGAGAGGAAGAGGAGGGGAGTTCAGAGGGAGATATGGACCAGCAGATAGGGAGGAGAAGCAGCAATGACTTACATTGCACAGCAGGGACAAAGCAGACTGCAAATGTATCAGGAGCGAGTCATCGACCATGTACGGTCACATCTGGCGCTCCCAGGACACCGGCACATGGCTCCGCAGTGTGGGCTTTTTTTAACGTGTCCGCTGCTGACAATAGCGTTGCCATCTGCAATCTTTGCAGTCAACGCGTTAGTCGCGGTAAGCCCAATACTCACCTAGGGACGACCGCCTTAAGAAGGCACATGAGCAGCCATCACCGAGCCCAGTGGGAGCAACGGAACACACAAAGCCACACTGCAGGCTCTCACCGTCCAGCCTCGTCTTCTACTTCTCCTTCTCCTCTCTCCTCACAATTGTCCTCCACTCCACCTTCCATCACGCCAAGCTCACATTTTTCTGCAAAAAGGCAGGCTTCCGTGGGCCTAATGTTTGAGCGTAAAAAAATGATGACGCCGGATAACCCTCTTGCCCAACGGTTGGCGGCTGGCTTGTCAGAACTCATAGCCCGCCAACTACTGCCATATAAACTGGTGGACTCGGAGGCCTTTCGCAAATTTGTGGCCATTGGAACACCACAATGGAAGGTCCCAGGAAGGAAGTATTTCTCAGAGAAGGGCATCCCAGAGCTATATGGCCATGTTCAGCGGCAAGTGAATGTATCTCTGGCACACAGTGTCGGTGCCAAGATACATCTGACCACAGACACGTGGTCTAGCAAACACGGGCAGGGAAGGTATATCAGTTTTACTGCCCACTGGGTGAACCTTCTGACGGCCGTCAAGCATGTAACCCGTGGCACCCGTGTAGATTTGGTTTTACCGCCACGGATTGCATGCAGGCCTGACTCTTCTTCTCCTCCTCCTACTCCATCCTCCTCCCTCTCCTCCTCAGCTGCCTCCTCCTTTTCCGCTGCTAGCGTCTCTTCCACTGCACCGCCCAAGCTCCCCAGAACCTATTCCACATGCCAGGTGAGACGTTGCCATGCCGTGCTGCGTCTGTTGTGCCTGGAAGCAAAGAGCCACACTGGCCCGGCACTCCTTTCAGCTTTGCGTTCACAGGCAGATGAGTGGCTAACACCGCTCAATTTGACAGTTGGTAAAGTGGTGTGTGACAACGGTGCCAATCTGCTTAGCGCATTGAAACAGGGCAAAATCACGCACGTGCCGTGCATGGCACACGTCTTAAACTTGGTCGTGCAGCGATTCCTTGTCAAATACCCTGGGGTCCAGGACATCTTGCGGCAGGCAAGGAAAATCTCGGCCCATTTCAGAAGATCTTACACGGCCATGGCTCGCCTTGCTGACATTCAGCGGCGACACCATCTGCCGGTCAGACGTCTTATTTGCGATTGCCCGACGCGATGGAACTCAACCTTCTATATGCTTGATAGGCTGCTCCAGCAGAAACGTGCAGTTAACGTCTACCTGTATGAACTCTGCGAAAGAAACGGTTCTGGGGAGCTGGGTTTTTTTTCACCGCGCCAGTGGCTGCTCATGCGCGACACATGCAGACTTCTGCGGCCATTTGAGGAGATCACCAAACTGGTCAGTCGCAGCCATGGCGCCATCAGTGACATGGTACCTTATGCCTTCTTTCTGGAGCGTGCATTGCGTCGTGTCATTGATCAGGCTGTGGAGGAGCAGGAGCGGGAAGATGAGGAAGTCGCAATGCTGGATGAATTCCCAGGGGGGGCTACTCTATCTGAGACAAGTCAACAACAGGAGTCTGATGAGGAGTCAGAGGAGGATGGTGCCGGGGCGGATGAGCAGGAGCAAGAAGAGCATGCTTTAAACCTTTCTGGGATCCCTGTTGTGCGAGGATGGGGAGAGGAGAATGAAGAGGACGACATTATCCTGGATGATGAGCAGGAGCCAGGCCACCACACCGCTTCCACTTTAGTGCAAATGGGGGCCTTCATGCTCCAGTGTTTTAATAGGGACCCCCGTATAAAAAGCATGAGGGTCAAGGACCAGTACTGGGTGGCAACGTACTTAGACCCCCGGTACAAACACAAAATGGCGGAAATGTTACCGCCGTCGCAGAGGGCTGTCAGAATGCAGCACTTCCAGGCCTTGCTTCGAGAAATGCTGCATTCTGCTTTTGCGTGCGCTGGCAGAGGAGCAATTCCCACTCCCAGAGAAGGATTTGCGGGTACCAATCCAACAGCGCCTGCAAGAAGAGGCCGGTTTGAAGATGTGTTGGTGACTTCGGATATGAGGTCATTCTTTCAGCCGACCCATCGACAGGTGTCATCCGGATCCAGCATCAGGGAACGCCTAGACCGTCAGGTGTCCGACTACATTGGGTTAACGGCCGATGTGGACGCTCTGAGGAGTGATGAACCCCTAGACTACTGGGTGGGCAGGCTTGACCTCTGGCCAGAGCTTGCCCAATTTGCAATCGAACTGTTGGCTTGCCCCTCATCCAGTGTCCTGTCCGAAAGGACGTTCAGCGCAGCAGGGGGGATTGTGACCGATAAGCGTACTCGCCTAGCTCACCACAGTGTTAACTACCTCACATTTCTAAAAATGAATGAGGCATGGATCTCGGAGGAATTCAACACATGTGATCAGTAGACCATGTATATGTCTATAAACAATTTTTGGAATCAAGCACACAGACCTTCTTAATTCATTTGGCTCACTTCCCTGACCCAAAAAAGCACACCGTACTATATGCCCCTACCCTCCTCTTTGAAGAGGTTGAGCGGTGTCATATTTCTACTGGGGCTGCTTATTATGAGGGGTTCCCACCATCCCTGTGCTGTGCTGACTTCCTCCTGGGTGTTCTTATTATGAGGGGCTCCCACCATCCCTGTGCTGTGCTGACTTCCTCCTGGGGGTTCTTATTATGAGGGGATCACACCATCCCTGTGCTGTGCTGACTTCCTCCTGGGGCTGCTTACGGTGCTGCTGTCAGCGCTGTATGTCACGGAGCTGCTGTCAGCGCTGTATGTCACGGAGCTGCTGTCAGCGCTGTATGTCACGGAGCTGCTGTCAGCGCTGTATGTCACGGAGCTGCTGTCAGCGCTGTATGTCACGGAGCTGCTGTCAGCGCTGTATGTCACGGAGCTGCTGTCAGCGCTGTATGTCACGGAGCTGCTGTCAGCGCTGTATGTCACGGAGCTGCTGTCAGCGCTGTATGTCACGGAGCTGCTGTCAGCGCTGTATGTCACGGAGCTGCTGTCAGCGCTGTATGTCACGGTGCTGCTGTCAGCGCTGTATGTCACGGAGCTGCTGTCAGCGCTGTATGTCACGGAGCTGCTGTCAGTGCTGTATGTCACGGAGCTGCTGTCAGCGCTGTATGTCACGGAGCTGCTGTCAGCGCTGTATGTCACGGAGCTGCTGTCAGCGCTGTATGTCACGGTGCTGCTGTCAGCGCTGTATGTCACGGAGCTGCTGTCAGCGCTGTATGTCACGGAGCTGCTGTCAGCGCTGTATGTCACGGAGCTGCTGTCAGCGCTGTATGTCACGGAGCTGCTGTCAGCGCTGTATGTCACGGAGCTGCTGTCAGCGCTGTATGTCACGGTGCTGATGTCAGTGCTCTGTATTACGGTGCTGCTGTCAGTGCTCTGTATCTCCTGCACCCTCTTGTTTGCCTACCCTGGTCCCTGACCTTCCCTCTCCTCCATTGCCTTCATTAGCTCCATAGTCCTGAATTGTCAGAACAATTTCCCAAATAAAAAAAAAATGCTTGTAGTTATCGATCCCAAATTCACCTCATACATGTATTATGCTATTGTCCAGGTGGTGGGACTACGTGCTACCCCCTAATAATTACCCCGTGGCCGCAAATTCGACCTAAAGGTTTGCGAAATTCGCCTCCCATTGAAGTCAATGGAGCCCGCGGCGAACGGTCGTTTTCGCGAACGTTTGTGTCCGTTCGCGTTTCGCGTTCGCGAAACGTCCCGTCGGAAGTTCGTCCATCACTACTGAATACCCTGCCAGGCAACATGAGCCCTGTTTACTGACCTAGCCTGGTTCTGCTTCCTTTGCTGAGATAACCTATCTTTCCTTTTGAAATTTTAAAAGCTTTGGATTCCTAAGACGAGGGAGGAGGGAGTTCAGAATCTTCTGTAATGTTACAAGGTTAGCCAAGCTGTCATGGCTGCGTTCCAAACAACATGGCAACTAGTTACAACATTTCCTGTCCCGTACGTGATATCGAACCATCCCCATATTCAGGGAAGTAGCAGAATGTGTTTTAGGGTATAATTCCACATATACAAACTGCATGGCACCAGGTTCCCGATGTGCGGGGCAAAACATGTCAGAGGGGGCGTGGCTGGAGCAGCACTGGCTGAGGCCACACTATATTCACATATTCATGCATTGGCTCGGTAAGCGGTGTTCCTTTCTCTTCTTCTGCTTCTACACCCCTGAATGGTGCTTAGGTACCTGCTCCCTTCACTGGAACCAGCGAGGAGGTCTTTGTCTCAGCTTACAGCAGGCACTGCAAGTTATACCTGAATCACTAGGCTCCAAAAAAGCCTCACATATGTAGCATCCCCATACTCAGGAGAGCCTGGTAATAACTGTAGTGCAAATACTCTGGCTAGTCTCACTACCTTGTCCCAGATCCACATTGTAAGTGTAGCCAGGCACATGGATTATCCACACTTCTGGCTCAATAAGTAATCTAGGGGATTGCTTTTTCTGAATTTATTGCAGTGTAACTTGGTTAGGGCAGAGCGGTGGGATATTCCATAATGTTGATCAGAAGTAGGGGAACGCCATCTCTTTGCAACTAATACTTCTTGAAAAGTCCCTTAGACACAGTTCTTGGGAAGTGGACAGCTCTGGGCACCAAAGCAATGTCCCAGGCTGGCAAACCTCAGTCTTAGGGAAACAGCAGGGTTAACATTCGCCCAGACCCTGCTCTTAGGTCTATACTCATAAGTCCTTGGGTGATGGGGACTATTTTCAGCATTAGGCAAACAGCTGAGTAGTGGAGTCTCCAGACTCGGTCAATCACCCTTCTCTAGATTGCAGTCACTCTGAAGATAGGGCCCCAGCTTTTTTCAGTAGGCGGGGGCCTCACTGGGATCCTGGTAAAGGTGCAGGGTGACCTCAGAGGGTCTCTTACTGGACAAAGACCTAGACTGATGCAGCCCCAGACTGTTGATGTTCTCTCTAGCTATCCTCTGAACACACCCCCTTAAGGATTGTCTGGGACCTCATATATATGCAGGCTGCTCCACTCCTATGTTCTGGTGCCTTCCAGAAAGCAGGGAAAAGCAATCAAGTGTGCAGCCTGATCAGTCCAAAGCAACCAGCAGCAGCCCCACTGATTACAGAGGAGCAAAACAAAAAAGGGAATACATTTTCCTAACAGCCTAGCACCTAACTATGAGGGTGTACATAACATTTCCAGGAGGAATATTTAGCTGCTACATTCCTTCCACTTTTAAATAAACAATTCCTTACATTTAGGAGTCTATTAAAAACTGCATAACAGTTTTCCCTGTGAAAATGCATGTACATGCCTTCTGTGTGAATGGCGTATTAAACAAATGTTCTTAGGCTATTTGATGAGCTGGTCAAAAGTTTTCCATTGATTTTAAATGGAAATTGTTGCATTTGTTCACTAGATGGCGCTAGTTCCTATTATACCTAGCTCCACAACGACTGGCTGTGATATTTTACGTTTTAAATGAATGGCTGGTTTAATCAAAAGAGAGATAATGCCCGTGTTTCTCCACATAGGGAGACTGTATGGAATGGGCATTTTAAAGCACCTAAAGTTAGTAACCAAAGTAGCAAAGTGTATAAAATGACAAATAGTTGTATTCAAAATTAAAAAAGAAGGAGTAAAGACTCCATAAAAAGGTAATATCTCATAACTTTAGATGCATAAAACAACCATTTCTGCATTAGTAGATAGCGAAGGAAATATGTATCGACCTGTTTTGCCCTAATAGAGGGCTTCTTCAGAATCTGCTTTTCAATGTTTTTATGTTCTTATTGTTCAAATGAGAGCCAAAAAACATCAGCATTGCAATATACACACATGCAGAGAAAAGACCACACACTGCGACACACGGGTAGGTTAATTGGCTTCTGTCCAAAAATTGGCCCTAGTATATGAATGGGGACCTTCGATTGTGGGCTCTTCGAGGGTAGGGGCTGATGTGAGTGTGCAATGTACAGGGATAGGGACAATTGTAGACACTCACTCAGGTTGAACTGGATGGACTGGTGTCTTTATTCAACCTTACTAACTATGTTTTACTGCCTCTTTGATTCCCTGCAAAGGTAAAGCATAATGGGCTACTATGCATCGCATAATAGTCCATTATGTGTCACTTACCTGACACAGGAGCCAGCGATGTCACCGCTGTCCCCTCTTCCAGGAAGCGTCCATCTTCCTTCCGGGTATCGTGGCTCTGGCGCTGTGATTGGCAGGAGCCGCAATGAAGTCACTCCTGCCCATGTGCGGGGGGGCCGCCACTAACGGCATGATTGCCGTTAACAGTGGCACGCTCAGTGCGCCTGCGTGCTGCTCTCTATGGCGCATGCGCCGTAGACAGCGGTGCCTGTCTTTTGCAAATATCTCCTAAACCGTTTAGGTTTAGGAGATATTTCATGCACCTACAGGTAAGCCTTAATCTAGGCTTACCTGTGGGTAAAATTGATCTGTAAGGGTTTACAACCATTTTAACACAGTGATTTCCTATCACTGTCAGCTCCATCTAGTGGCCATAATGGGGTAATTTTCCTGAAATATCCCCATCAGTAGAAATAGTGCAATATGATATTATGACTACTAGATGGAGCAAATGATCATATGAAATAAAATATTATCAACAATCGTCACGGCTGGTCACATTCATTCAACACGTTTTGAAATAGACCTCTAAGCCCTTGTACACATGGTCGGACATTCCGACAACAAAATCCGTCGGTTTTTTTCCGACAGATTTTGTCCGAAACTGGTGTTGCATACACATGGTCAGACACAGTTGTCGGAAAATCCGATCGTTCAGAAAGTGATGATGTTCGCTCGTTACGACGGCACTACGTTCAGGCTAGTAGCCAATAGCTTTGGTCTCGTAATTTGATTTGAGCATGTGTGGCACTTTGTCCGATCGGAATTCTCTACAAACGATCAGATCATGTTGTCGGAAAATTTTATGTCCAGCTCTCAAACTTTGTTGGCCAGGCATTCCAACGGAAAAAGTCCGATGGAGCCCACACACGGTCGGATTATCTGACAACACGGTCCGATCGGACATTTTCCGTCGGAATTTCCGACTGTGTGTACAAGGGCTAAGTGTTTGTGAAATCTTACATCACACAATGTACTCAGCCAATGAAAAGTAATGACTCCATTTTATTTTTCTCCTGCTATCAATGGTCAACACGGTACAACACTTCATCCATGTCTTTGGTGATCTCTGATCTCCTTAGCAACTGTTTCTTACATGATGAAGATCAGCCATGGAGTATATCTGAGGTGTATATCAGGGTGTGCTTCTTCCCCACATGAGAGCTGTGATGTCCAGCAACATTCATATAGAAGACATTTCCCGCACTCAAGGCACTAATACACCTCAAGGGTAGTGTGGGGTCCCTGATGTACAGGAAGATAGGACTTCAGTGAGGAACAATTCCCTCACTCAGGACAGGAATACGTCTTCTCTCCTGTGTGAGATCTCTGATGTCTGTAAAGATGGGACTTCACTGAAAAGCATTTCCCACATTCAGGACAGGAATACGGCTTCTCCCCCGTGTGAGATCTCTGATGTATGTAAAGATTGGATTTGCGTGAAAAACATTTCCCGCACTCAGGACAGGAATACGGCTTCTCCCCCGTGTGAGAACTCTGATGTCTGTAAAGATGGGACTTCATTGGAAAACATTTTCCACACTCAGGACAGGAATACGGCTTCTTCCCCAAATGCAATTTTTGATGTGTGTCAAGATGGAACTTCGCTGAAAAACATTTCCCGCACTCAGGACAGGAATACGGCTTCTCTTCTGTGTGAGATCTGTGATGTGTGAAAAGATCTCGTTTTTGTACAAAACATTTCCCGCATTCAGAACAGGAATATGGTTTTTCCCCTGTGTGAGATCTCTGATGTGAGTACAGATGGGATATCTGTGAAAAACATTTCCCACACTCAGGACAAGAATACGGCTTCTCCCCTGTGTGAGATCTTTCATGCACATTAAGTTCAGATTTAGAATTGAAATGCTTCACACACTCAGTACAGGAGAATGGTTTTTCCCCCGTGTGAAGTTTTTGATGTTTGACAAGATATGATTTTAGTATAAAACATTTCCCGCACTCACGACAGTAAAATGGCTTCTCCTCCATGTGAGATCTCTGATGTATTGAAAGACTGGACTTCCTTGAAAAACATTTCCCACACTCAGGACAGAAATGTGGCTTCTCCCCAGTGTGAGATCTTTTATGCTCATTAAGACGAGATCTATAATGGAAACACTTCCCGCACTCAGTACAGGAAAAGCTCTTATCTGTTGGAAGGACGGCACCGTCCCGCACAGTCTGAGGTTCCTCAGAATAAGAGGAATACGATGGTCCATCTACACTGTGTGGTGCCGGATGGACATTTGAGGTAGTCGGGTTTTCTCCTGGACTATACTGTGTGATGTCCTCATCTTCTACTTTACAGTCTGGAGACAAAGTGAGACAATCCTCTGAGGTTTTCCTCATCTCCCGTCCATCTACTAAAATAGAAATACAAAGATTATTACTAGACATGAGCTGATTGGTTCCCCTAAACCAGGACTCCGCCCACATCAGGCAGCTTTGTCTCTGAGGATCTTACAATTCCCCCCTCAAGGTAACTAGTAAATGGGTCCTCTGATCTCCTACCAGATCATTTCTTTATTCATGGACCTTAGTCAGAGAGTGAGGAAACAACGAGAACTGTCTTTTATAGGAGTGACAGTGATGAGGGGATTATAGGACGAGTGTCCCCTCCCCCTCTATCACTCATTGCCATCTTCCCAACACAAGAAGTCCTGCACTTCCTTATTTAGTCCATGATTTAGTCATGAATAACAGCGGGGCTGAGCCCCACCAGAGGTCAGAGAGTGAGGATGGGAGAACAACCAAGATGAAGACTGGACTGATCCTGAAGACCCCCATCTTTGGGTTATTGACTCCTCCCTCATTATCACTTCTGTTTAAGGTTCCAGAGTTTGAGGATGTTATCACATTATTATCAACATGTAAAAGTCTGTGCTCCAATCACATCATCCGATATAAAATGTCCAGCTGGTAGAGAATGGGTGTAACAAAAGAGAATACATATTATGTGTATATATAGCAGTGGGGGGAGGGGAGAGAGCAGAAGTCAGGACTATGTAATATACAACATATTGTATAGGATACAACAGATAGGACTATATAGAATGATGTAATGTACACCAGAGTATATAGTGCAGGGGTCAGGAGTATGTAATATACAATATAAAGTATACAGTGTAAGGGTCAGGACTCATAATATTGGTAATCAGTGGAAGATGAAATGTTTACATGAGACAAGTTGCAGAGGTCCCACACCGCTCCTCCCATCTCCTGAGACTGCACTCGGTGACTTGGGTCTGAGACTATACAGACATATCCCTCCACCCGGCACAGCCAGCAGACAACAGAGCATGTGAGCCTGGGAGAATTGTCTATCAGAGATCTTACTAGACTCCCATTAACATCTATGGTGAAAACAAACATGTATTTTGCTGTCAGCTGATCCCCAGAATCTCCATAAATCCAGTCTAGTTACATAAATTGTGTCGGCAGCACAGAGAAGGAAGATTATCGGAGAGAAATCCAGGAATACAGGATGGGGAACACAGCTCAGGAAAGTGACCAGGGGATTACAGGCTGATATCACCCAGCCCCCGCCCTACTCTGGACCAATCAGTGAGCAGTATGGGTGGAGGAATGTATTTAGTGTTAATGACCCACCTGTGCTGATCTCTGTAGGAGTGTCCTCCTCTATAAATGTCCCCGTTATTCCATCCTCCTCCATAGACTGCTGATCATCCCTCACATACCTCTCTTCTTCTTCTGATTTCACCTCAAATTCTATATCCATTGGATCTCCACTCTAAACCAAGAAAATGAGAGAAAATATCATCTGTAAACTATAATCTTTATTATTGTGACATCACATAAAAATCCACACTTGTCTCTCTAAGTGTGTTTTATATCCTGCGTCCCACCAACCTTGTAACAGTGGGGGATGGTGTGACCTTCCTGTGTGGAATCCCGGGAATACAGAGGACGGGGACATCTCTCTGGTGGGTTTCTGTAGCTGGATGACTCCACCATGGTGTCCTGGTACAGATCTTTGTGTTCTTTTAGAGACTCCTCCATCACCCCATCCTCATCATCCTCCTCTTTTATTTCTTCTTTAACTTCAACTTTAGAATCTCTCAGGTTTCCACTCTGAATATATAATATAAATGACATCAATGGTAACAATGCAGATAATGTACAGATCCTAATGATACTATCAGTGATTGTTCCTCATCTACCTGATGATGGTGGGGGATGGTGTGATCTTCCTGTGTGGAATCCCGGGAATACAGAGGACGGGGACATCTCTCTGGTGGGTTCCCATTACTGGATCCATCTGTAGGAAACACACACACTGACTGAATACATTGTTTCTATGTGTTTATCAGATGATGGGGGATCTAGGTGGAGCCTCCGTACTGCTCTCTCCTTTACAATAAAGTCTCCTCTTACCCGGTGATGTGAGGGGCGGCTGATTGTCCATCATGACGTCCTTGTAGAGATCCTTGTGTCCTTCTAAATACTCCCACTCCTCCATGGAGAAATAGACAGTGACATCCTGACACCTTATAGGAACCTGACACACACAATGATACAGTCACCATCCAGACACATCCCTTGTCTGTTACTGGATAATGTCCCACAATTCCCAGAATCCTCCTCACCTCTCCTCCATCATCTCTCTGGTGACTTCTAGAATCTTCTTTGTATTTCTCTATTCTATCAGGGAGGGAGGTGGAGGCAATGTGATGGTCATATGATCTCCAGACTTCACAGGAGAAAAACTTTAAAATATAAACACAAATAGTAAAATAAAATGATATTCCCAGAATCCTCCTCATCTGTCCATTCAGGTCTCCATTTTATTAAAGCCCCATTTAAGACTGAGGTATAATTTACCCACACAGGACCCCCACACTACACAGGTTAAAAGCTTGTTGCAAGCATTATGGGTTCATTACATACAATGCAGTCCCACCTGCTTTGCAGGCTTGTCCTGGTTCCTCCTGTAAGGACTCTGTAGTCCTGTTTCTCAGCACCTTGTGGGGATCTTTGTGGCAGTGCCGAGGTGGCACCATGTTGGAGATTCGGTCCCGCTACTTCCTCTCTGTTCTGCCGGAGAACTCTGCAGGTACACAGGCAGCTGGGGGGTGTGTCAGAGGAATAATAAAAATCCTACTTGCCAGAATAGGCGCTTCCCTGTGGGGTAGAGTAGCACAGCTGCGCATACGGTTGCGCAATTCACCGGGTCTGCACATACGGGTGCGTGATACTGTGGGCCGGCTCATGTGGGTGCGCGATGCGGCGCAATTGCGCGCACAGCGTGGTTCCCCCTGGCGGGCCTATAAAAGGGAGCCTTATTTCGTTGCTGGTTTGTCTTCTCAGCTTCTAGTGTTCCTAGCTTGTGTACCTGTGCCTACCTGTTATGACCCAGATTGACTTGACCACTCCTGAATCTCTCCAGTATCTGAGCTTGCTTAAGGACTTCTCTACTTGCTTGATCCCCATGTTTGACTCCCGGCCTTCTCCTGGACTCTGCTTCTGCCTGACCCTTGTGTTTGATCCTCGGCCTGCTCCATAGACACCTCTACTGCTTGACCATCGTGTATGACCCCGGCTTGCTTCAGGACTTCCTCTCTGCCTCGACCTCTTTGTTTGACCCACGGCCTCCTCACTTGATTCTGCTCCTGCCTCCATCTCCGGATCTAGTTGTTGAGCCCCAGCCGGGCTTCTCTTCAGTCCAGTGTCAAGTCCGCCCTGCACGGATCTTCTCTCTGCCAGAAGGCCATCCTGCAAGCTTCTCCTACCTGCTGACGACCCGTGCCTCTCTGTGCCAAATACCCACTGTACCACCTCCAGGGGTATCTTACACTCAGCTGCAAGGGAAGCCACTCTCAGCAATTCGGCCCTGGTGAGTCCCTGACAGGGTGGAAGAAAGATCGGCAGCGGGAGCTCAGTGAGATGAGTCCTCTCATGCCGCTGTCCTGTCCAGTCCACCCCTCACTTCACAGGTCGGGTGCCATCATCTCCTCCTCCTCCCCTCACTCTCCCGCCTGGCCCCGCTCCGAGCCACATTCCTGTCTGAATAACGTGTCCGGGTTTCAGGCAGAAACATTATTCAGACCAACAGTGAGAATGGACTGACAAGAGCCCAGGGGCCAGGACACCATGGTGACCTGGGATTTGTTGGGCCCTAACTTATGGTGACCATAGAGACATGGAAATTCAGCTGGTTCAGCAGGGATCGGTCACATTTCCATCCATGTGTGGTCACTGCCAGATAAAAGTCACTCCATCAGTGGCTGCAGCCAATAGCTTCATCACTGATCTGTGTATTCTGAGAGCGGAGGAGCGCCCCCCATTGTCAGAATACAATAGTGCAGCGGGGAGGATTCCCCCATCCCCCTCCAATGTGTGGATGGGGGAAATCACTTCCGTTTTTTCCTCTCATCCCGCTGGATGAATGATAAAACTGAACCATGTATGGCCAGCTTTGGAAGGAAGATATATTAATCATTAGTGATGAGCTCGGGTGTGTTGGAAAACCCACATTCCCGATCCCACCAGGAAGCCGACACGGCAGTGCTAATCACAGGCAGGGAGACATTTCCTGGTCTCCAGCTGCACAGATCAGGAAATGTCTCACTGTCTGTGATTAGCACTGTGCAGTGTCGGCTTCCTGGTGGGATCGGGAATGTGGGGTTTCCAACACACTGGAGCCCATCACTATTCATCATCAACTGATCCCCCTGAAGGGGTTAATCTACATTTACACACTATATATGTGTGTATCATCATCTGCTGGAGATAAAAGACATCACAGTGACTATGGAGGAAGAGGACAAACATGACGGGGGGGGTTACTGGGTGTAAATAATATCTTATTACCTCCTCTGCTGCCTCTTCCAGCAACGTCTACTTTGTACTTCCTCCTGACTCACCTCTCACCCGGAACTTCCTGTCTGTACTTGACATCACTTCCTGTCTGTACCTGACATCACTTCCTGTCTTCTGAGAGTGGAGCTCCATATTTGACAGGAAACGTGTGTCCTCCACTTCACTTTTTTTTTAAATGAACTTTAATGTAACAAACATTCAATAGACATTAGAAACAATAATTTCCTGGTGCCTATCCATGGCAGCATACAGTACCTGTGACAAGCTCCGCCTTGGCTCCTCCCTCAGGACTAGTGAATATTATAAAAGAAATGGTTAGCGCAGCCCCAGCATTCTCCTTTTTTTCCCTCATACCTCATGGCAGTGAATTCTGGTCAAGCGTCCTTACCTTCTGCATTCGGCAGCCTCTGTCCGGGTTCAAGCCTCTCCCGGACGCAGTTCCTTCTCTTGGGCAGCTAAACGCGCTTATAAGGTTGGAAGTCCCTTCTGTAGGATCTTTTGGGACAAGCAGTTTGTCTCTTAAGTAAGAGCTTTATCTGCAAATTGGTCATTTAGGCATTAGCTCACTTATGGTTACAGAGGCAGCAGGTATTTCTGCATTCCTTTTTTTTTCTCCCCTCTCTCTCTCCCTCCTTTCTCTTTCCTCTTCTCTCTCTCTTTTCCTCCCCTCCTCTCCCCAACTTTCCATTTTTTTCTCTTGGTCTCTCTTTTTTTTTTCTCCCTCTTCGCTCCTTGTCAAAGAAAACCCCCCTCCTAGCCCCTGTCGCCCTCCAGGCTCCCCAGGAGCCGCGCATGCTCAGCGTCGGCTTTTTCTGCACTTTCGGCATTCCCTGCCGTGTTTTGCGCATGCGCCGGCAGGGCAGGTCCTCCGGGGGCTCGTTCCGCCGGTCGGCGCATGTGCGGTAAATCCGGAGGCCACGGCGGCCATTTTGGTTGAGGGCTGAGCCCTCAAAGCATCAGGGACATTGTTCCAGGGTCTCCTGTTCCTATTTATCTCCCTGGCGGCCTCAGTGGGACGCTTGTGGCTGCAGGGAGAACTGCATTTAGAGAGCTCCAGGCAAGGAAACCCATTCACTTCAGGTAAGGCAAATAAATAAATAAAAAATGTAATTAAATAATATAAAATAAATAAATAAAATAATACATATATAAAATTATTAATATAAATAAAATAAATAAATTAAATAAATGTTTATTTGGGGTCCCAGGAAAAAAAAAAGAGACAACTCTTTATTTTTAGAGGTAATCCCTTTTTCTTCAAGTCGGGACATGGCCAGTTGATGCTTCTCCTAACTCTTTTCTTAGCTGCTGCCTCTGCCTAGCATGAGCCATTCGCCACCCGCACAAGATCCTACTCTACTCCCAAGGTAAGGCCCTACGTCCAGGTAAGTTTATATAAAAAAAAGAGTGCACTGAGGCTGGTACTTTTATGTACTTCAGTCCTATACGCCAGAAGACGTCTAAGAGGACCTCAAGGCGTCATGAAGATGACGATGACTCAAGTCACAGCAGAGACAGGTCGTCCAGGCATGGGGATTATAGAAGTGGCAGGAAAGCATCGGCCAAAAAGCGCCGTCATTCAACGGCAAGACCTCCCCGAGACCTAGATCTCCAGGATGTCAGGCCTTTGGAGCCACCCCACTTCCAGACAAACTGATTCTTCGGAATTGCCTTAGGGACTATGCAGCGGACAGAGAATCTGAAGGTCTGCAAGTGGTGGACCTACTCAAAAAGCAGTAAAAGATTCCCTTGCGGAATTGGTAGCCACAATGCCGACGCAACAACCAGCATCCCCTCCTCAGGAGCAAACGGCTGAGGCTTCTACTCCCGGGCTGTCCACAAGTGGAATTTTTCGTCTGACGCCTGCACCTTCCTCTAAATATCAAGAAGAGAATGCTATCTCAGAGGAATCATTTGATGACCTAGATGCCTCTGGTTTTGCTTTTGCCATGGCCCAGCCTTATGTACAGGCAGTTAAACAAGCGATCGACTGGGAAGTGACCAACACAGAGTTTAAGAAGTCTAAATCATACTTCCCCTTTCTCAAATGCCAGATCTCCTTTTTCCCTCTCACGGACGGGATCAGGGATGTGATTGAGGAAGAGTGGAAAAAGACAGAAAAAAAGATTCTCCATTTATCGCTTGGGAAAGTTATACCCTCGCTCAGAAGCTCATTCCGCAATGCTGGAGGGTTCTCCAGTGGTCGATGCAGCAGTGGTAAGGTTGGCAAAGAATGTCATGTTGCCCCTAGAAGATTCAACTTCTTTTAAGGATCCACTGGATAGAAGGATGGATCTCAATCTCAAGAAGGCTTACCAGATGGCAGGCGACGCCTGTAAGCCTGCGATAGCCCTGACATCAGTGTCCAATGCACTATGCGTCTGGACGGATAATATAGAGTCGGCAATCCAACAGGACATTCCAAAAGGAGGATATAATCAGGGCCTTGGATGAGCTGAAGCTCTCAGCAGACTTTATTGGTGAAGCCGCCATTGATTCAATTCGTTGATCCCCAAGGGCAATGCTCCACACAGTGATGGCCAAACGGACCCTGTGGCTGAAACCGCGGGCAGCGGATATTGCCTCAAAACAAAACTGGTGCAAGATACTTTTGACAGCTAAGCCTTGTTTGGGGAAAAACTGGACAAGGCCATCTCTCGAGTCACTGGCGGAAAATCAGGCCTACTACCTCAAGACAGGCGATCCGGACGCTCCAGGACATTCGCACCCAGATTCCAATATTCCAAGAATAAGGATTACCGACAGTCCAGGCAAGGGAAAGGTTTCAGGCACAGTCCATGTTCCTCAAGACCCGAAGACAGAGACCGGTGCCTACCCCACAGGATTCCACAAAATCCTTTTGTCGCCAGGCCAGCCCAAGCAATCCCTGTAGGGGCCAGGTTAAAACACTTCTCAAAGACCTGGGAACAAAAGTGCAGGGATCCTTGGGTAGTCTCCGCAGTCAAATATGGCCATTTCTGGTCGTTCCTAGACAACCTCCCAAGGACTTCTCTCCGACAAGGGTGTCAAGGTCCCCCCAAAAAGCGGAAGCGCTACAGCGATTTCTTCTCTCCTTGCAGGAACAGCAAGCAGTAGTTCCAGTGCCTCCATCAGAAAGATTTTAGGGTTTTTACTAGACCTAAAAAGACTAAAACGCTATATCTTCCTAGAAGAATTCAAGATGGAGTCACTACAGACGATTATTTGTGTAGTCCAACCAGGGGACTGGTTGTTGTTAATAGAATTGCAGGACGCTTACCTGCATATACCCATACTCCTTCCATTCCAGAAGTATCTGAGATTCGCAATGGGGCAGGTACATCTCCAATTCCAGAGCCTTCCATTTGGCCTCTGCACCTCGCCAAGAGTCTTCACAAAGACCCCGATTGCCATCATAGCCCTCTGAGAGAATTGGGGCTTCGGGTATACCACTACTTGGACGACCTTCTACTCCTGGCGAAGGATCCAGCCTTGTTAGTGGAACACAGGAACATTCTTTTGATGACTCTAACAGAATTCGGATGGAAGATAAACCAGGAGAAAAGTCACCTTTCTCCAACCCAGGAGATGGTTTATTTGGGCGCTCCGTTCAACACAAGGAACGGAACACTGGCTCTCCCACCTCTGAAGGCGACATCCATTATTCAACAAATGAAGAAAGTGAGTACGAGATCCTACCTGGCAGCCTCAAACTGTTTGAGCCTGATAGGCCGGATGTTGTCATGTATCCCTATGGTCCCCTGGGCCCATTAGCATTTGAGACATTTCCAGCTGGAGCTCCTGAGCCTGTGGAACAGACGGTATCTATCCCAACCCATACACTTGACGACCTTGATGCTCAGGAGTCTATATTAGTGGATGAAGAAACAGACACTTCTGAAATCACACCCGCTAGAGCATGTCGACTGGATCACAATTACTACTTATGTCAGTGCAGCAGGTTGGGGAGCACACTGCAACCAGTTCTCAGTGCAGGGAAGATGGTTCTTCCATACAGCAGGCGTGGTGTCAAATGTCCTGGAGGTCAGAGCGGCCTACCTTGCATTACTAGCCCTAGAGTTCGAAATTACGGGGAAACCAGTTCTCCTCAGAATGGACAACAGGGCTGGGGTATCTTATGTACACCAACAAGGGGGGACACGCAGCAGGTCCCTCCTGCAGGAGGTGGAACCCATAGTCCTCTGTGCAGAAAGGAATCTAAAAGACCTGAGGGCAGTCTATCTGCCTGGTCATCTCAACTTGAGGGCCGACAGCCTTTCCCGCAAGTTTGTAGATACCAACGGATGGTCTCTACGCCCGGAGATTTTCAACTGGATAGTGAACCAGTGGGGTCCCCTCGAGCTAGACATATTTGCAACAACTTTTAATACCAAACTATCAAGGTTCATCTCAAGGTTTGCTCACCCCCAAGTGGAGGCAATAGATGCCCTCTCAGCCCCCTTAGCATGCAATCGGGCCTATGCCTTCCCTCCACGGCCTCTCATTCCAAGATTCTTGTCAAGACTTATGAGGGAAACCACGAAGGTGATAGCGGTCCTACCGTACTGGCCAAGACGTCCTTGGTTCCCCACAGCAATGTATCTGAGTACCCGGCCTCCAGTCAAGGTTCCAATAATACCTCTTCTAGTGTCGCAAGGATGTCACACCCATCCAGATCCCCGCAGGCTGGAGCTTCACATCTGGCAGCTGAAAGGAAAAGGTTCCAATCCCTAGGGTGTTCCAACAAAGTGATCGCAACCCTGCTCAAAGCAAAAAAAACATCCACAAATGGTATACATGATAAGTTGTGGAACAAGTTCAGGGCCTTCATGATTGTCAGAAGCTGTGATCCAGATTCCCCATCATCCTCTCAAATTCTTGAGTTTTTGCAGGCAGGCCTAGACCTAGGTCTTGCACTAGGTACACTAAAGGTACAGGTATCAGCAATTTCAGTGGCAACCAGTAGAAGATGTGCCGAGGATCCATTGATAATACAGTTCTTCAAAGCTGTCAGAAAGTTCTGTTTGCCAACTAAACGATCTTTTCCCACTTGGGACCTTGCTATCATCCTAGAGTCCTTAGCCATTCCCCCTTTTGCCCCTTCGGAGTCGGCATCGCTCTGGAATCTAACCTTGAAGCTAGCCTTCCTGATAGCTATAACCTCTGGCAGAAACAAAACGAAACTCTGGATAGCCGCACTCTGTTTTGTTTCTACACATTTGGCTTATGCAATCAGCCTGTACCTGGAACCCCCATCCATTTGGAGAGCTAGCAGCCTGTCAGTGGTTTTGTCTTGGAGCAGTAAAATTTCTGTTTGTTTTATAACCTCTGGCAGACGGGTTTCAGAGCTCCAAGCTTTAGGAGCAGATCATAATCATATCATATTCTATCCGGACAGAGTAGAACTCCGAACAGTGCGAGGGTTTATTCCCAAGGTCGCATCATCCTTGAACATGTTGCAACCTTGGGCACTCCCAACATTTTCGGGACAGGACGCTGGTTCTCTTCATGAGCTAGACATTGCCTCCACGTTGAGATGCTATCTGCAGGCCACAGCATCATTCAGGGGTTCCATCAGGCTGTTTATAATTCCCTTGGGTAAAAACAAAGGCAAGGAGGCGTCAACAAGAACGATTGCCTCATGGATCGTTAAACTCATCCACAAAGTGTACAGGACAAATGAACCGGAACCCCCTTCGGCGGTCAGGGCACACTCCACCAGAGCAGATTCTGCCTCTTGGGCGGCAAGAGCAAATGTGTCAATTGAAACTATTTGTCAGGCAGCGACTTGGTCGTCCCAACATACGTTTCTGAAACATTACAGGGTGGACCCAGGAGCTCTCTCATCGGTGGAGTTTGGCAGACAGGCAGTCACATCAGCCTTCGCTTCTTCTAAATAATAATTTCTTTAAAATAAACTTCTAAGCATCATCCCATCCGTCTTAGCTAGTTATTTGTCACAGGTATGCTGCCATGGAGGCACCAGGAAAACAGAAAATTGTACCACACTTACCGTAATTTTCTTTTCCTGGTGCCTATCCATGGCAGCATACAATCCCATCCTCGGTATTCCATATTACGGAGAATGCTGGGGCTGCGCTAACCATTTCTTTTATAATATTCACTAGTCCTGAGGGAGGAGCCAAGGCGGAGCTTGTCACAGGTATGCTGCCATAGATGGGCACCAGGAAAAGAAAATTACGGTAAGTATGATACAATTTTCTGTTTTCGGTCACGTCTGCATTTCCTGATGGTATCTGGCTGCAGACTGGAGCTCCGCCCTCCACAGTCATGTGACCTCCACAGATTTTTTTTTTAAAATCAACTTTAACCCTTTCACTATAAGGAGGCTGAAGCCATTTTTGCTTTTTCTGCACACGTTTAAAAACAGCGTGAACCGATTAGGGGTAGGCTGGATTGGGCCATCAAGATTTGAATGAAACCTATTTTATATGCCTTTACAATGTTTTTTCATTACAATGATATGTACCATTTGCAACAATCTTAATTGTTATGTTCTCTTTTGATAAAATAAAACATTTATGGATAAAAAAAAAAAAACACTGTAGGCCTGGAGATTACACTAAAACCCCAAAACATTATATATTTTCTGAAAGCAGAGAATGAAATAGCGGTAGTTTCAATATTTTATGTCATGCAATATTACTGCATAATTTCAGTAAAAAAAATACACTAAAGTGAATTCTAGGGCAAAGACATGCAAGCAATTACCCAATTTAGGTAAAATATAAAAGTAGAGGTTGCACCGAGTAAATAGATAACCAACATCAGGCCCTCAGGAATACCATAACCCAGGTCCCCATTACCCACCACAGGAATATAGATTCCCACAAAGATCAGGGAGACCGCAGCAGACTTATGATAGACCCTATACTGAATATGATGGCCCCCAGGGAGGTGACTACCAAGGGTGGCAGAACAGATATGCTCCCATTGATGGATATACAGAAGAACTTAATGGAGGGGATTTTTTTTAATTAGGATATGGTGGGGTGTACGAGGGGAGGGTGGTGAATGGAAACACATTTGGCGTAGAAGGAAGAGACAGAGGGAAAGATGAGCAGGAAGGAAACTTCAAAAAAAGAAAACACCAATAGGGGAGGGCATTTATAACTTGAGGAGTGTTCCCCTTAATGATAATGAACTTAAGATATTGGATAAAGGGTTAAAATTTGCCCCTCACCAAGAATCTGGATAGGTTTGAGACTTACAGTATGTCAGCATTCAGAAATATATGAGAAAACTCAACATTAAAAAGTATTTTTCATCTAAAACCGCAGAAAGGGTCACCCAGAACACTGCACTTAATACAGGCTTACGAAATAGATTTACATTTATGTACATTAATGTAAACATCCCTTGTAGTAGAAAAAAAGGCATGACAGAACCTCTTAAATATGATATCTGGGGTCAAAAAGAAAATAAACTATAGGGGGTTCGACAGGAAATGGGGTTTAACACTTACGGATCGCCGCACGCTGATATATGTCCTAACTTTGAAGCTAGCTGCCATAACCCTGGTATCCTCTTCTTCGGGCGGAGGTTCGCTTTCCGATAAGAGACCGCTCTTATTGGAAAGCAGACTGCCGGCCGAAGAAGAAGGGTTATGCCAGCTAGCTTCAAAGTTAGGACATATATCGCCGTGTGGCGATCCATAAGTGGTTAAACCCCATTTCCTGTCGAACCCCCTATAGTTTATTTTCTTCCAAAAATACATAAGGACAGTCAGAAGGAGCTAGGAAGACCTATTGTAAATGGAGTGGATTCCCTAACATCTAGATTGGGGCAATACTTGGATGTCTTTTTACAACCGCTGGTTATGTTAACCCCAGCGATTCTTAAAGCGGGGTTCCACTCTAAAGTGGAACTTCCGCTCATCAGAACCCACCCCCCTCCGGTGTCACATTTGGCACCTTTCGGGGGGAGAGGGGGAGCAGATACCTGTCTAAGACAGGTATTTGCACCCACTTCTGGGCATAGACTCCCACGGGAGTCTATGCCGTTTCCTGTCCCACCGCACTGTCTGCTGGGACCCACACGGGTCCCAGAGACAGCGCGGACCATTCCTAGTGTGTTGCGCGATAGGGAACCGGGAAGGGAAGCCGCAATGCTTCACTTCCTGATTCCCTCACCCAGAATGGCGGCGGCAGCAGCTAAGACCCGAGCGATCGATCGGCCTCGGCTGCCGACATCGCTGGACCCTGGGACGGGTGAGTGTCTATTTATTAAAAGTCAGCAGCTGCAGTATTTAGAACTGCTGGCTTTTAATATTTTTTTTGTAGGTGGAATCCCTCTTTAATGACACCAAACATTTGCTGCAAATTCTTGATAATTTCATAGTAGATGATACTCCTTGCTTTTTGGTAACAGCAGATGTGGGATCTCCATTATAGAGCAGATGCTATAGAATCGGTGAAATGGGCATTAAATATCTCCAATATAGAAATAAATCATCATAGATATTTAAGGTGTTTGGAGTTTGGCTTATTCCATAACTACTTTTGGTACGATGGCAATTATTACCTACAAAAGATGGGGGTAGCCACGGGGGTTCGTTCTGCTCCTATCAGGGGATTATTAGACCAGACTGTGTGGACTGCACAGAGGAATCCCAAAACGCATGTAAGTGAAATAACAAAAGTGTTTATTATAAATGACAAGAAAGTGAAAACAAACAGTGCACTACCAACCACAAACAACAAGTAATATGTACAATAAATGGGAAATACCAGAGTCATCAACAAACACCAGGCCGAGGTCATACACCGGGGAATCAGTAGATGGGTAAGGAAGGGGAACCAGCAGGAGAGGTAGAGGACGGATGGATGGGCTGCAGAGCAGGGATCTTAGGTAACAGGAGACAAGAGGGACAGGTCCAGGATGGGCTCAGGATCAGGAGGGAACAGGTCAGGTAGATACAGGCTCAAGGTCCAAGTTCAGGCAACAAGGTCAGGGCACATGGAGAGAGCGATACCAAGGCAAGCATGTGAGGGCTTGCCGTGTATTTATAAGACTACCAATGATTACCCTCACGTAACAGCTGAGCGCAGAAGGTGCTGCCTGCTTCACACTGCCGGAGTACACCCGCTGGTGGGCACCGGTACTACAGCCCAAGGATCCAACAGTGCCACCAGGAGGCCCTGGGTGTTAGAAGACACCCGCTGGTGGACACTGGTACTGCAATCAAAGAGACCAACAGCGCCACCAACAGGTGGACCCTTTCATGACAGTACCCCCCTCAAAGGAGCGGCCTCCGGATGCTCCAACTAGGTGTAATTGTCCAAAATTAATGGCCTCAAACCGCACAACGGATGAGGGCATGTCAAGCTGGGTACCGGGTACTTCAAACCAGACAGCGGGCACATCAGGGCAGACAGCGGGCCCATCAGGGCAGACAGCAGGCACATCAGGGCAGACAGCAGGCACATCAGGGCAGACAGCGTGCTCTGCTGGGCAGCAATTACCAGGTCGTCGAGCTGGGCAGCAATCTCCGGGTCGTTGAGCTGGGCAGCAATCTCTGGGTCATCGAGCTGGGCAGCAATCTCCGGGTCGTCGAGCTGGGCAGCAATCTCCGGGGCAGAAAGCTGGCACATCAGACTGGAAATCTGGCACATCAGACTGGGAGGCAGAGACATCGAACTGGAAGGCTGACACATCAGGCTGGCAAGCCGGAACATTAGACTGGCAAGCCGGAACATTAGACTGGCAAGCCGGAACATCAGACTGTGAAGCAGAGACATCGATCTGGGAAGCTGGCACATCAGGCTGGGAAGCTGGCACATCAGGCTGGGAAGCCGGCACATCAGGCTGGGAAGCCGGCACAGCAGACTGGGAAGCCGACACATCGGACTGGAAGGCAGGCAGAAGGACATCAGACTGGGGGGCTGGCACATCAGACTGGAAGGCAGGCAGCAGTACATCAGACTGGAAGGCTGGCACGTTGGACTGGAAGGCAGGCAGCAGGACATCAGACTGGAAGGCTGGAACATTGGACTGGAAGGCAGGCAGCAGGACAACAGACTGGAAGGCTGGCACTTTGTACTGGAAGGCAGGCAGCAGGACATCAGACTGGAAGGCTGGCACGTTGGACTGTAAGGCAGGCAACAGGATATCAGACTGGAAGGCTGGCACTTTGGACTGGAAGGCAGGCGACAGGACATCAGACTGGAAGGCTGGCACTTTGGACTGGAAGGCAGGCACTAGGACGTCCGGCTGGGTAGCTGGAACTGGGACATCCGGCTGGGAAGCTGGAACTGGGACATCTGGCTGGGTAGCTGGAACTGGGATGTCCAACTTAGGTGGGCCACCGGGTACAACTGGCATGCATGCAGGCTGGACAGGGTTGGTTGGTGCGGAGGCGGGTTGGGTTACTGGCAGGATTGTGCGGGTCGGAAAGAACTTTTGTTTCTTCTTTGACTTAGGATAGGTGCTACACTTGAGACAGGATAGTAGTATTTGGTAGGAAGTGGACTAGACTGGGATGTAGCTGAGGTTGCCATAGGCAATGGGGAGATAGATACTTGGGAAGGCAGGTGATTAATGACAGGGCTGGAATGTTGTGGTTTAGCCAAATGCAGGAGATCTGACCATGCCGGTAGCACAGGTTGAACAAACACTGATTCACACACAGCCTGACTAACCAGAGATTGCACTTAATGGATGCAATCAGACAACACCTGCTGAGGAAAAGAGGAATAACATTCCATGAAATAGGCTGGATCATCCTCTAACAACCATACCAGAGATTCAACTTGGCCAGAATTGAAGGGGGGAGAAAAGTCATCACTTCCTTCGGGATAACATGACAGGGCTGGCATAGCACATAATTGGATTAAGGGCTGAACATCCTCAAATGACATGTAGCCCTGATCGACCAGAGAATGAGCTGATCAGATGGTTTCCATCAGCTGGTCACTAGTCCATCTTTTTAGAAGCTGGCGACAATATTCACCATCCTCTTCTGCCAGCAGAGAATAATACGTGATTTCATTGAAATCCATATTGGCAGACTAACAGGTCGGGATGGTTCCTCAATGCAGCCGCGTCTGGTCAGGGATGGCCTTGGTAAACTATCAGGGTATTATTAGACCAGACTGTGTGGACTGCACAGAGGAAACCTAAAACGCATGTAAGTGAAATAACAAAAGTGTTTATTATAAATGGAAAGAAAGTGAAAACAAACAGTGCACTACCAACCACAAACAACAAGTAATATATACAATAAATGGGAAATACCAGAGTCATCAACAAAAGCCAGGCCGAGGTCATACACCGGGGAATCAGTAGATGGGTAAGGAAGGGGAACCAGCAGGAGAGGGAAAGGACGGATGGATGGGCTGCAGAGCAGGGATATTAGGTAACAGGAGACAAGAGGGACAGGTCCAGGATGGGCTCAGGATCTGCCTAGGAATTGAAGAAAGGCTGAAAAGAGGCAAAGCAGGTGTTTTAAGTCCTCAAAAGACAAGCACAGACATAAAGTACAGTGATGTCACTCATTTCACCAAAGACTTCTGGGAAGGCCTTTTGCCTTCTGGTGATGTTTCTACTTCTAATCTTTGTCCCAGTGTGGATAATAACTAACTGTATCTTTCATCCTGATGACTTAGGTGCCTTGGAACTCATATGTGGTAAAAGCGAAATACACACCAACCATACTGACTTTCACCTCACGCAGTAAAAAAGATGTCTCTAATGAATTGATCAAAGAAACAGGTTTTTCTGGAAAAATGTTACTGTTAAAATTTAAATATGCTTACACTAGAAAGTCAGGATATGAAAAATGCTGGATTTGTAGTAAGTTACACCCAGAAACTGCTAAGATCCCACTTTTAGCTGTCCCTCTAAACCTCAAGTCATTATTGAAAAATACTCTAGTCTTAAGTATTAAGAATGTCTCAGAAGCGTACCGCAATCAGTATTATGTTTTACACTTTAGGAAGGAAACATGAACCCGAGTGGTATGTTCATTTAGGCAATACATCCAACGGAATAGGTATGTGTTCCAAGTCAGTATTTAACATTTCAAAGGGTATTCCCTTCAACACCAGTAAAATTATCATAGGTCATATGTGTAGTTACAAAAATCAATCCCTTAACAACACCATTAGTGAACTTACTACATACAGGAACACAACCTCTGGGATACTTGTGAGTGAACTTGTTAGTGCTGCATTTGAGGCTGGAGCTGAGCCTCAAAGTAGTTTTCTAAGAAGTTTTTCTTTGGAAACAATGCATACATATGCTGTGCTAAAATCTGTTACCCATGGATCCCCGCAGGAGTGAAAGGATGGTGTTATATAGCACAGTTGGTACCAGTCATGTCAGCCCTAGGCCAGAAACAGGAACATCGCATACAAGTTACTTCAAGTCCAGTACATAGGTTAACTTATTAATACAAGAGAGAAAACCCACCTATGTTTTCTACTTCAGATAAGTCAAGGACATGGTTTCCATCCAGGACAGGATGGGGCATAACCATGATGGACAAATTAAATAACTACACTAGTCTAATAAATGATGTTATGAAAAAAAACTCCCAAGATATAGGACTACTCAATGTCGAGCTCAAAGCAATTAGAAGACAACTAGAGTTACACGAATTGGCTATTGAAAGCATGAGTGCAGCTCTGACAGGTTTATGCAAAATGACCCAAGATTATGAATGTTGTACATGGTTTCACAATACCAGCCTGGAAATCCCAGACTACTATGATGTTATTAATCAACACCGAACACAGGTAAATGAATTAATGAAACAAGCAAGGGACATAGGTAATTATGGATGGAACCCCTTTTCTAGTTTGGGTTTAGGTGGAATGTTTTCATTGTTAAAGGACATAGTAATTATGATTATCATAGTACTATTGTTAGGATTGATAAGCTACCGTATTTTTCCGTGTATAAGACGCTACTTTATCCTTAAATTGTTAGGCTGAAATTCGAGCAGCGTCTTATACACGGTCAGTCAGCCTGGGAGAGAGCCGCGCGGGTGCGTAGATGGTCATAGCTTACGACCGGCTTCCTCCAATCACGAGCCGTATGCTAGTGACGTCAGCTGGAGGTAGAGGCGGAGGTGGAGAGTGCGCAGATGCGATCCCGTTCGACGTGGAGACTGCGCAGATGCAGAGAGCGGAGCGTTTTGAGCCCAAGATGTCACAGAATAGTAATAAAAGTAAGAGACTGTCTTATTCTGCAAAATTCAAACTCAGTGTAGTTAGCTATGCAAAAGAGCATGGGAATAGAGCTGCAGAGAGACAGTTTGGACCTCCCCCCACTGAGAGTATGATCAGACAGTGGAGAAAACAGGAAGAGCAACTCCTTAAGATGCCAAAAAAGAAGAAGGCCTTAAGGGGAAAACCAGCAAAATGGCCAAATTTGGAGCAGAGGCTTAAAACTTGGATTTTGGAGCAGCGCCAGAGTGGGTTATGTGTGTCAACCACACTTATTCAATGTCAGGCAAGAATGTTTGCAGGCGAAATGAACATTGTTGATTTTACAGGAAAGGCAAAATGGTGCTTCAATTTCATGAGGAGAGAAGGGCTGGCCATGAGAACACGAACAAAGTTAGCTCAGAAAATGCCACCAGTTTACGAGGATAAAATCCAACAGTTTCACTCCTATGTCATAAAACTTCGTAAAAAATATGATTTTGAACCAAGTCAGATTGCAAACATGGATGAGGTCCCTCTCAATTTTGATGTGCCTTCCAACAGAACTGTTGATGTGAAAGGAATCAAAACAGTGCCAATAAAAACAAGTGGCCATGAAAAGACACACTATACTGCTGTGCTTTCATGCTGTGCAGATGGTACTAAACTGCCTCCTATGCTTATTTTCAAGAGGAAAACCTATCCTAAAGAGACCATACCACCTGGCATTATTGTGCAAGTTCAAGAGAAGGGATGGATGAATGAAGACATTATGGCCATTTGGTTTGCAAAGGTTTGGTCCAGAAGACCTGGAGGGCTCTTAAAGAAGCCAGCTCTGCTTGTCTTTGATCAATTCCGAGCACATTTAACAGAAAAGACTAAAAGGGTTGCATCAGATTTGCGAACACACCTAGCAGTTATTCCTGGTGGACTTACAGGTCAGCTACAGCCACTAGATGTTTCAATCAACAAGCCATTTAAAGTCCTGATGAGAGAAGAATGGAGCAGATGGATGCAAAAAGCAGGTGATAGCTTGACCCCGGCAGGAAGAGTGAAAAAACCAACCATTACCGAGGTCTGCAATTGGGTCCTAAACTCATGGCATGGCGTCAAACAAGAGGTGATTGTGAAGTCCTTCAAGAAATGTGGAATCAGCAATGAAATGGACGGAACTGAGGATGATCTCACATATTTAGACAGTGACTCAGAAGACAGCAGTGATGCAAAAGAAGTTGAAGAAATTCTGTCTGGAACTAGTGATGAAGAAGAGAACATTGATGCAACAGAGGTTGAATAAAGTGATATGATGCATAATATACTGGTATGTAAACTTTAATTACTAAATAAAACTGTGTTCTGTTTTACCTGTTTAAAATATGGATTTCTTAATTCTGGGTTGCAAAAGTGGGGGGCGTCTTATACATGGGGGCGTCTTATACACGGAAAAATACGGTACCTGTTTTTCAAGCTTATTCTACTTTGTATTAGCAAATGTACTACACCAGATCAACCTTCTCACGCATATACACAATATCTGCAGCTTTATGTAAATTAATATAACAAACGTAGCAAAAACCATAGATTTCAGGAGGCTGCGGATCTGTAGAAAGTCATTCCATGACTTAAGAGGGGGTTGAAAGGTTATGTTAAGCGTCCATCTTGTTTCTGTCAGCGATCTTAATATTCACAAACTTCCATTTTACAATATGTACAGTTTTAACACCCCTTTAACTTCTCAGATAACTGTCTCAACATGAGATTCTTCTAACTCATTTGTTCTCACACACTTATCTAAAACTTTCACACATTTTCTCAGCATTCCTTCAGCTACTGGACAAATATTGAACTGTCTCACGTTTTGTTATCTTTTTCTCACATTCTTTTAGCCAGCTTATAACAATGAACAAAAGCTTTTTGTCTTGACCAGCTGTAACCATCTTAATTTCTACTGCACATGTCTTATTCTGTGTGACGTGTAATTTACTATATGAATCATTTTGTGATAACTCAATACAATTAGTTCTTAAGGACCAGCGTGGTGTGAGTGTCGTTCTTTGATAACTGATTCTGGATATATCTGAAATTATACAATACATTGGATCTAAGGACTGAGAGGTTAAAGGGACCACCCTAGACACAGGATTAACCCTTTCAGTCATCACTTCATGGACCACATCCCACCAACTGAAAAAAAGTCAGCACCCACAAGGATGTGCGTAGTTTGTTGCTCAGAGTGTGATGACAGTGGAAGGAAAATCCGAAAGGAAGCCAGGTTCTATTGTCCTCATTGTGACGTCGGACTTTGTGCAGTCCCATGTTTCAAAATGTATAATACCCGGGATGTTTACTGAAGCAATATGATTAGTAATATTGCACCCTTGTTTGGACAAAATTAATTCAGTGTTTTTGATTGGTTTATATTATTGACTAAAATGTATTGAATAAAAGGTATTATTTTTATAGTATTTTTTATTATATTATACTTTATGATTTTGTGTTTTAACCACCTTCAGACCGGACCATTTTGCTGGTAAATGACCAGAGGTCTTTTTACACTTTGGCACTGCGCTGCTTTAACTGGTAATTGCGCGGTCATGCAATGTTGTACCCAAACGAAATTTGCGTCCTTTTCTTCCCACAAATAGAGCTTTCTTTTGATGGTATTTGATTGCCTCTGCGATTTTTATTTTTTGCGATATAAACGTAAAAAGACCGCAAATTTTGAAAAAAAATGATATTTTCTACTTTTTGTTATTAGAAAAATCCAATAAACTCAATTTTAGTCATACATTTAGGCCAAAATGTATTCAGCCACATGTCTTTGGTAAAAAAAAAGTCAATAATTGTATATTTATTGGTTTGCGCAAAAGTTGTCACATCTACAAACTAAGGTACATTTTCTGGAATTCACGCAGCTTTTAGTTTATGACTGCCTATCTCATTTCTTGAGGTGGTAAAATGGCAGGGCAGTACAAAACCCCCCCAAATGACCCCATTTTGGAAAGTAGACACCCTAAGGAAATTGATAAGAGGCATGTTGAGCCCATTGAATATTTTATTTTTTTGCCGCAAGCGATTGAATAATGACAAAAAAAAAATTTTTTTCTTTTTTTTACACAAAGTTGTCACTAAATGATATATTGCTCACACATGCCATGGTTATATGTGGAATTGTACCCCAAAATACATTCTGCTGCTTCTCCTGAGTACGGGGATACCACATGTGGTCGACTTTTTGGAAGCCTAGCCGCGTACGGGGCCCCGAAAGCCAAGCACCGCCTTCAGGATTTCTAAGGGCATACATATGTCATTTTACTCCTCACTACCTATCACAGTTTTGAAGGCCATAAAATGCCAAGATGGCACAAAACCCCCACAAATGACCCCATTTTAGAAAGTAGACACCCCAAGCTATTTGCTGAGAGGCATGTTGAGTCCATGGAATATTTTATATTTTGCCACAAGTTGCGGGAAAATTACAAACTTTATAAATTTTTCACAAAGTTGTCACTTAATGATATATTGCTCACACATGCTATGGGCATATGTGAAATGACACCCCAAAATAAATTCTGCTGCTTCTCCTGAGTACGGGGATACCACATATGTGGGACTTTTTGGGAGCCTAGCCGCGTACGGGGCCCCGAAAACCAAGCACCGCCTTCAGGCTTTCTAAGGGCGTAAATTTTTCATTTCACGCCTCACTACCTATTACAGTTTTGAAGGCCATAAAATGCCAAGATGGCACAAAACCCCCCCAAATGACCCCATTTTAGAAAGTAGACACCCCAAGCTATTTGCTGAGAGGCATGTTGAGTCCATGGAATATTTTATATTTTGCCACAAGTTGCGGGAAAATTACAAACTTTTTTTTTTTTTTTTTTTTTTTCACAAAGTTGTCACTAAATGATATATTGCTCACACATGCCATGGGCATATGTGAAATGACACCCCAAAATAAATTCTGCTGCTTCTCCTGAGTACGGGGATACCACATGTGTGGGATTTTTTGGGAGCCTAGCTGCGTACGGGGCCCCGAAAGCCAAGAACCGCCTTCAGGCTTTCTAAGGGCGTAAATTTTTGATTTCACGCCTCACTACCTATTACAGTTTTGAAGGCCATAAAATGCCAAGATGGCACAAAACCCCCACAAATGACCCAATTTTAGAAAGTAGACACCCCAAGCTATTTGCTGAGAGGCATGTTGAGTCCATGGAATATTTTATATTTTACCACAAGTTGCGGGAAAAGTACAAACTTTTATTTTTTTTTATTTTTTTTTCACAAAGTTGTCACTAAATGATATATTGCTCACACATGCCAGGGGCATATGTGAAATGACACCCCAAAATAAATTCTGCTGCTTCTCCTGAGTACGGGGATACCACATGTGTGGGACTTTTTGGGAGCCTAGTCGCGTACGGGGCCCCGAAAACCAAGAACCGCCTTCAGGATTTCTAAGGGTGTAAATATTTGATTTCACACCTCACTACCTATCACAGTTTTGAAGGCCATAAAATGCCAAAATAGCACAAAACCCCCCAAAATGACCCCATTTTGGAAAGTAGACACCACAAGCTATTTGCCGAGAGGCATGGTGAGTATTTTGCAGCTCTCATTTGTTTTTGAAAATGAAGAAAAAAAAAAATAATGTATATTTTTTTTCTTTTTTTCAATTTTCAAAACTTTGTGACAAAAATGAAGGTCTGCAAAATACTAACCATACCTCTCGGCAAATAGCTTGGGGTGTCTCCTTTCCAAAATGGGGTCACTTGGGGGGATTTTGTGCTATCTGGGCATTCCATGGCCTCCGAAACTGTGATAGGCAGTGAGGAATGAAATCAAAAATTCACACCCTTAGAAATCCTGAAGGTGGTGCTTGGATTTTGGGGTACCGTACGCGGTTAGGCTCCCAAAAGGTCTCACACTTGTGGTATCCCCGTACTCAGGAGAAGCAACAGAATGTATTTTGGGGTGTAATTTTACATATAACCATGGCATGTTTGAGCAATATATCATTTAATGACAACTTTGTGCAAAAAAAAAAAAAAAAAATAATAATGTATTTTTTCCACAACTTTTGTCAAAATATAAAATATTCCATGGACTCGACATGCCTCTCAGCAAATAGCTTGGGGTGTCTACTTTCTAAAATGGGGTCATTTGGGGAGGTTTTGAACTGTCCTGGCATTTTATGCACAACATTTAGAAGCTTATTGTAATTTTTTTTTCATGCAGCCTGTGGGCTGAACGAAAAAAAAATATTGATCGGTGGGTATGCCCACCATTAGATACCACCCTTCATCCACCCACTTTCTAATGGTGGGCATACATGCACCATTTATATATGCCGAAGCATGGGGGCATCCTCCCGCAAAAGGTAGGAGCAGATCGCTCCTCCACCCCTTATGCCCCCATGCTTCGGCATATATGCTCTTTTTTAACTGTGGTGGTGAAATCACCCCCGACAGTGCTGGAGTCGCGGCTTTATGTATCATGGGAGCAAACGCTGTTGCTGTCAAGATAAATAAATCCGCGCTGCAACTGAATGGCGTACCTGCTAAGCAAATGATGGTTAACAATAAAACAAAGTAACATTACAGTATAACAGTAAGACGTACCATACCTGCAAAGCAAATACAAAAAAAATAGCAAAAAATAACACATTTAACACAATCTGTGCCTAAAATATATATATGCCGAAGCATGGGGGCATCCTCCCGCAAAAAAGTTATGCCACGTACATACATTCAAACTTTTCCACGGGCAAGCCCTCCGTCGGAATTTTGACTGTATGTACGTGGCATTAGGAGCAAAATCGCTCCTCCACCCCTTATGCCCCCATGCTTCGGCATATATGCTCTTTTTTAACTGTGGTGGTGAAATCACCTCCGACAGCGCTGGAGTCGTGGCTTTACGTATCGTGGGAGCAAACGCTGTTGCTGTCAAGATAAATAAATCCACGCTACAGCTGAATGGCGTACCTGAAAACAAAAAATGGTTAACAATAAAACATTGCAGAATAGAATACAGTACAAAGGAGCAGAACAATAGAGAGAGAATAGAGAGAGAGAGAGAGAACAATAAAACGACAACTATTTTTGGTTTTTTTATTTTATATTTTTTTTGGTTTTTTGGTTTTTTGGTTTTTTTACTTTTTTTTTTTTTTAACACTTTTTTATGTAACTTTAACACTTCTGTTGTGTCGGTTTGGGTCTCTCAAAATGTGATGGCATCTTGGGAGACCCTGTGAACGTGTGCCCAGCCTGTGCAATGCTGTACCCTACGCTAATACTCAACTAGTTCATGGTAGCGTTCAAAACACTCACCCTGACAAAGACCAGGATTGCCAGGACAGCGGGGACAATAAGAACGGGTGTCACGCCTAAATCCGCGCTTTCTGCAGACACGACATTTTCTTTGGGGGGCTCGTTGGGTAGGGGTACTCGGGAGGACATAAGAATAATGCCTCTCATGCAGCCGGCTTACTGCATCTGGTAGGGGAAGGTGAGGTGGAGCACCGCCTGGATACAGAAGGGCTCTGACGATATCCTCCTGGAATTTGAGGAAGGATCCAGTCCGTCCTGAAGCTTTGTGTAGTACATAAGCATTCAGTATAGCCAATTGGAATAAATAAACAGACACTTTTTTGTACCAGCGTCTGGACTTACGGGCAACTAGATACGGCGCCAACAACTGGTCATTGAGGTCCACCCCTCCCATGTTAAGGTTATATTTGTGGACACAGAGGGGTTTCTCCACAATACCAGTCGCCGTAGGAATTTGGACCGTCGTGTCTGCATGAAGGGAGGTAAGAACGAAAACATTCTTATTATCCCTCCACTTCATAGCGAGCAAATTATTACTGTGCAAGCAGGCTCTCTCCCCCAGCCTAAGACGGGACTCTACAAGCCGCTGGGGAAAGCCCCGGCGATTAGGTCGCACGGTGCCACATGCTCCAATCTGCTGATCAAACAAGTGACTAAACAGTGGCACGCTTGTGTAATAATTGTCCACGTACAAGTGGTACCCCTTTCCGAATAAGGGTGACACCATGTCCCACACTATCTTGCCAGCGCTTCCTATGTAGTCAGGGCAGTTCTCCGGCTCTACGTGACTATCTTTACCCTCATAAACCATGAAACTACATGTATAGCCTGTGGCCCTGTCACAGAGCTTATACATCTTGACCCCGTATCTGGAACGCTTGTTGGGGACGTATTGTTTGAATGACAAGCGACCAGAAAACTTAATCAGGGACTCATCAACGCAGACAACTTGATCGGGAGTAAACAAGTCTGCAAAACGTTGGTTGAAGTGGTTTATGAGGGGCCGAATTTTGTAGAGCCGATCGTATTCAGGGTCTCCACGAGGACGACAGAGTTCATTGTCGCTGAAGTGCATGAACCGCAAAATCTGCTCGTATCGTGCCCTGGACATGGAAGCAGAGAACACGCGCATATGGTGAATTGGGTCAGTGGACCAATATGACCGCAACTCACTCTTTTTGGTTATGCCCATGTTGAGGGAGAGGCCCAGAAAGATTTTAAATTCGGAAACCGTAACTGGTTTCCATTGTCTGGCAAGGGCGGACTGGGGAATAGTGGCGATGTGTTGAGCAGCGTACAAATTGGTTTGGTCCACAATAGATCTATAGAGATCTTCGGTGAAAAACAGTGAGTAAAAGTCAAGTGTCGTAAAATCAACTGTTTCCACGTTAATGCCAGGTTGGCCAGTGAATGGGGGAAGTACGGGTTCTGCAGAAGTGGTGGGCACCCAAATAGGATTGGCGAATTCTGCAGGAAGGGCACTATGGGTACGACGGGCCTGTCTTTGTCTTCTTCTTGGTGGCAGCGGGACACTACTTGTGCTTGCCACCTCGCCAGCTTGAACTGCACTTATGGGACTCGCCACGTCACCACGTGTTACTGCAGTGCTGGATGTAGGTCCAGGGTGTACTAGGCCGCTGGTGCTTGCCAGTTCACCAGAAGGATGAGCGGCTCTAGTACGTCTCTGCTCCATACGAGTGGCCTGCGGTTTATGCACCTCAACAACAGAATACATTCGGGATCGGGCACACCTGTCCCTAACAGAGGCCTCATCTCCGTCGTCAGAGCTATCTGTCATGGAGCCGCTGTCCTCTACAGGATCGTATTCTGAGCCTGAATCTGACAGATGAGTGACGTCCTCTTCACTATCTGTCATGCTCAGAAACGTGTAGGCCTCTTCACTAGTGTACCTTCGCTTTGCCATTTTGGGCTCTAAATTTAGGGGTACACTAGTGAGACTCACAGGTAAAAAAGCACCTAGCCTGTCAGCGACTGTTTCAAAACGCTACAAAAAAAACTGTTAGCGATCGCAGGGATCAAGCCTGACTCTGCGAACGCTGCAGTTATGTGTGTTGTGTTTTGTAAGTGACAGTGATCGATCGATACTGCACTTGGGTGGGCTGGGCTGGGCTTGGCGGAGGGGCTAAACGCAGGTGCTAGCAGGTATCTGGGCTGATCCCGCTAACAATGCGTTTTGGGAAACCTAAAATGCTGGCAACGCTAATATAGATCTGATCAGATACTATATTACTAAGGGAGGTGTATGCTTTGCGCGTGGGTGTTAGCGGTACTGGCACTAACCTGACGCTGGGGCGACGCAGGCCTTATCTGACCCTCAAACTTATATCACCCGCCGGGTGATCAGGGGGTTAAACCTTTATTAGGTAATAAATGGCGGGTGCCCTGAAACAAAAAAAAAATAACTAACCAACCAGCGTCACCTGTAACAGTTATATGGTGATCACTGGTGAAAGGGGCAATCAGGGGGCTATGCGGTAGTATATGGGGGTCCCTGACGCTATAAAAAGCTGCAGCGAACCTAAATACCTACCTGCCTAACTAGCGTCACCTGTGACACTAATACAGCGATCAGAAAAACGATCGCTTATTAGTGACACTGGCAACGGGGGGTGATCACGGGGTTAAACCTTTATTGGGGGGGTTAGGGGGGCACCCTAGAGCTAAAGGGGGCTAGCCCTAACTGCCCTAACAGTTATTACAGTCACAAATGACACCAATGCAAAAAAAAAGAAAAAAAAAAATATGCAATTGGTGTCACTGTGACTGGGGGGGGCAGGGGTGATTGGGGGGTGATTGGGGGGAGATCAGGGGGGTGAAAAGTGTGCCTGGCGTGTTCTACTGTTAGTGTAGTGTTAGGTGCAACTCACGATCCTCTCTCCTCGGTGCCGGAACGAAAAAGACCGACACGAGGAGAGATTACATCACTTCCTCTGCCTGTGTTTACATTACAGGAGAGGAAGTGATGTCACCGAGCATTTTCATTCGTCGGGAGCGATCGCGAGGGGGTGGCCATGAATGAATGGCCGTCCCCTTGTCCGGGATCGCTCCCGAACGAATACCGACCGCCGCAGGCACCGGGCGGGGGCCCGATCGGGCCCCCGACCCGCGGGCAGGCAAGGACGTACATGTAAGCCCTTATGCCTGCCCGTGCCATTCTGTCGACGTACATCGTCGTGCGGCGGTCGGCAAGTGCTTAAACTTCATCATGTCTACTAGACTCTGGTTTGGACAGATTTAAGTGAGTTATTCCTAAGAATTACAGGCCTACAGATTAAACCGATTGCAGCATCAAAAATCGGACATAATCATACCACCAGGGAGGTTAAGGGGACGTGGCAGGGGTGTGTTGTGGCAGGGGAGTGTCCTGTGCTTACATACTTTTGCTAATGTGTCCCTCATTCCCATCTCAAAAAGTTGGGAGGTGTGGCAGTGTAGTGGTCCCTTACATCGGTGACCAATGAGAGAAGGATCCCCTTATAGCAGTGGTCAGTGTAGTGGTTCCTTACATTGGTGACCAATAGGAGAAGGATCCCCTTATATCAGTGGTCAGTGTAGTGGTCTCTGACATTGGTGACCAATGGGAGACGGACCCCCTTAAATCATTGATCAGTGTCGTGGTCCCTTACATTGGTGACCAATAGGAGAAGGATCCCCTTATATCAGTGGTCAGTGTAGTGGTCCCTTACATTGGGGACCAATGAGAGAAGGACCCCTGAAATCAGTGATCAGTACAGTGGTTCCTTACATTGGTGACCAATGGTAGAAGGACCCCCTAATGCCAGAGGTAAGAGTAGTGGTTCCTTACATTGGTGGATAATGGGAGAAGGGTCCCCGTATATCAGTGGACAGTGTACTGATCCTTTACATTGGTGAACAATGGGAGAATGACCCCCTTATATCAGTGGTCAGTGGGAGAAGGACATACTTACATTGTCATCAGTGGGAAGACTGCCACCCCCTTACAGATCATTGATGGCAGTTGTTTACTGAGAGGCAGGAATTGTTAATTTCTCAAGGAACCCCTAGAAACTTTGGAGGAACCCTGGCTGAGAAAGGCTGGACTAGTCAGTAATATATCTCTATCCACCTTGGTGGGAGTGAAGGGGACCTAGGGTTGCCACCTTATCCCTTTAAAATCAAACACATATGAATTACACAGGTTCTGTGCCTGGTTACGGTGGTAATTATATTCACTTGGTGCCTGATCTGCATTAAATTAGCCTCAGAACCCATGTAATTCATATGTGTTTGGGTTTAAAGGGATGAGGTGGCAACCCTAAAGCCTTGTACACACAGTCGGAGAATCCGTCGGAATGCGTCTTATTGGACCGTGTCGTCGGATAATCCGACTGTGTGTGGTATGCATCGGACTGATTCCGTCCGAATCTCCGTCGGACCCAATTTTCCAACATGTTGGAAATATTTTCCGACAAACTGGTTTGATCGGACATACTCCGATCATGTGTAGAGAATTTTGATTGGACCAAGTGCCCCGCATGCTCAGATCAAATTCCTACATCAAAGCTATTGGCTACTAGTCCCATTGTAACAAAATTACGTCATCACGTTCTGAATGGTCGGATTTTTCAACAACGTAGTCCGACCGTGTGTATGCAACAGTTTCGGACAAGATCCGACGGGCAAAATCCGACGGACAAAATCCGACGGATTTGGTTGGCAGAATGTCCGACCGTGTGTACAGGGGCTAAGATGACCCCATCTATAATGATATACAGTACATACACATTCCTCCCAACTTTTTGAGATGGGGAATGAGGGACACCTATCAGCAAAAATATGCAGGCATAGGACACACCCCTTGTCACACCCCTTTAAAGGAGAATTGTACAAAAATAAAAGATTGGTTAAACCCACAAGTGCCTTTTTTCACTACTATTCCTTTATATTGGCTTTTGGAATTTACAAATGCAGCAATTTAGAAATCATATGAAATGTTTAGTGGTGATGAACGAACTTCCGACGGGACGTTTCGCGAACACGGACCGCGAACGCGGCTGATAGTTTGCAAACCGGAACGTTCGCGGCGGGCCCCATTGACTTCAATGGAAGGCGAACTTCGCAAACCTACAGGTCAAATTTGCAGCCACAAAATAATTAATAGCTGTGCAAACATAGTCCCACCACATGGCCAATAACATAACACATGTATGAGGTGAATCTGGGATCGACAACTACAAGCATTCTTTTTTTATATGGGAAATTGTTGTGACAATTCAGGACTGTGGAGCGCATGAAGGCAATGGAGGAGAGGGAAGGTCAGGGACCAGGGTAGGCAAAGAAGAGGCTGCAGGAGATGATCACCAGCAGCATGACATACAGCAATGACACCTGCACCGTGATAGAGTCATCTGACACCAGCACCGTGATAGAGAGCACTGACATCAGCAGCGTGACATACAGCAATGACACCTGCACCGTGATAGAGTGATCTGACAACAGCACCGTGATAGAGAGCACTGACATCAGCAGCGTGACATAAAGCACTAACACCAGCACCGTGATATACAGCACTGACAGCAGCACCGTGATAGAGAGCACTGACATCAGCACCTTGATATACATCACTGACACCTGCACCGTAAGCAGCCCCAGGAGGAAGTTAGCATAGCACAGGGATGGTGGGAGCCCCTCATAATGAGCATAGCACAGGGATGGTGGGAGCCCCTCATAATGAGCATAGCACAGGGATGGTGGGAGCCCCTCATAATGAGCATAGCACAGGGATGGTGGGAGCCCCTCATAATAAGCAGCCCCAGGAGGATGTCAGCATAGCACAGGGATGGTGGGAGCCCCTCATAATAAGCAGCCCCAGGAGGATGTCAACATAGCACAGGGATGGTGGGAGCCCCTCATAATAAGCAGCCCCAGGAGGAAGTCAGCACAGCACAGGGATGGTGGGAGCCCCTCATAATAAGCAGCCCCAGTTACCCAGTTATATTATAATATATATATATATAATTATTATTATATATATATTATATTATTATATTATATTAACTAATCGAGAGAGAGAGAGAGAGAGAGAGAGAGAGAGAGAGAGAGAGAGAGAGAGAGAGAGAGAGAGACATGAGAGCTGTGATGTCCAGCAACATTCGTATAGAAGACATTTCCCGCACTCAAGACACTAATACACCTCAAGGGTTGTGTTGGATCCCTAATGTACAGGAAGACAGGAATTCAGTGAGGAACATTTCCCTCACTCAGGACAGGAAAGTGGCTTCTGCCCCAAGATTTTCCATACTCAAGGCACTAATACACCTCAAGGGTTGTGTGGGATTATTATAATTATTATTATACAGGTTTTATATAGCGCCGACAGTTTACACAGCGCTCATTAGAACTTACAGAGGTAATAACTGTGGGGGATGGGCTGATGGAGACAATAAATGTACAGTTGTTAGGTGGAGGCAGGATAGGCTTCTCAGAAGAGATGAGTTTTCAGAGAACATCTGAAAGTGGACAAAGTAGGAGATGGGAGGAGGTGAGAGTAGGAGGTCTTGGGAGGAAAGAAGAGAACGACTAGGTTGATATTTTGAGACCAGGTTAGTGATGGAGCTGGGGGCCGAGTTGTGGAATGGCTTTATAAGTTTTTGTTAGTATCTTGAATTTAATTTGCTGGTTGAGTGACAGCCAGTGAAGACATTGGCAGAGAGGGGTAGCAGATGTAAGGAAGATGAGCCTGGTAGAAGTGTTCATGATGGACTGAAGCTGGGATAGCTTATTTAATGATAAGTCAATGAGAAGGGAGTTGCAGTAGTCAAGGCGAGAGATGACCAGGGAGTGAATTAGAAACTTTGTGGTATCATTTATTTGGAAGGGGCAGATCTTGGAGATGTTTCAGAGGTTGAGGTGGCAAGTGAATGGATGAGGGGCTAAAAGGAGAGTTTAGAGACCAGGATTACACCTAGCACCCTTGGCATGGGGGGATGGGTTGCTAGTTGAGTCAAAGAATTTTGACAAAGAATTCAGGGGATGAGGCATGTGGGTGAGGAAATATTATGAGCTTGGTTTTGGCTAGGTTGAGTTTGAGGAAGTGATGTGACATCTACGTAGGTGGATATGTCTGTTAGTAAGTTGGTGGTGCTTGAGAAGATTGATGGAGGGAGCTGGGGAGTAGAGAGCTAGATTTGGATTTCCTCCACATAGAAATGGTATTGAAAGCCATAGGAGGCAATCAACTGTAGCAGGGAGGAGGTGTAGATTGTGAAAAGGAGATCAGGGGATCCCTGATGTACAGGAAAACAGGACTTCAGTGAGTAATAATTCACTCACTCGGGGCAGGAAAGTGGCTTCTCCCCCGTGTGAGTTCTCTGATGTCTGTAACGATTGGACTTCTGTGAAAAGATCTCTGATGTATTGAAAGACTGGACTTCCTTGAAAAACATTTCCCGCACTCAGGACAGGAATACGGCTTCTCACCTGTAGGGATGAGCCGAACACCCCCCGGTTCGATTCGCACCAGAACTTTCGAACGGACCCCGCGTTCGTTACGAACGTTAGAACCCCATTGAAGTCTATGGGACTCGAACGTTCGAAATGGAAAGTGCTAATTTTAACGGCTGATATGCAAGATACTGTCCTAAAAAGGGTTTGGGGACCTGACTCCTGCCTCAGGGGACATGGGTCAATGCAAAAGAAAGTTTTAAAAACGGCCGTTTTGGCGGGAGCACTGATTTTAATGACGATTAAAGTGAAAAAAAAGTGGAATATTCCTTTAAATATGGTACCTGGGGGGTGTCTGTAGTATGCCTGTGAAGTGCCACGTGTTTCCTGTGTTTAGAACAGTCCCTGCACAAAATGACATTAAACAGAAATAACACCATTTAAAACTGCTTGCGGTTTTAATGTTATATCTGGTTCCTGCAATATGGTTGAAAATCATTGAGAAAAATGGCATGGGTAGCCCTCCCTGCCCATTACCAGCCTATTTGGGTCTTGTACGCATATTAAGGGGAACCCCGTACCCATATTAAAAAAAGGAAATGCGTGTGGCCCCCAGGCCCTATATACCGTATATACTCGAGTATAAGCCGAGATTTTCAGCCTCTTTTTTGAGGCTGAAAGTGCCCCCCTCGGCTTATACTCGAGTCATCGCTGTCTGCCCGCTCGATCAGCGTGTCGAGCAGACAGACAGCGGCCATTCTATGATTCAAAAGCCGCGCCTCCGGCTCCGCCTTCGCCTGTGATAGGCGGAACACTGAATTTCCCAGCAGCCTGTGTTCCGCCTATCACGGGCGTCGTCTCATCCTCGTACTACGGACGAGGATGATACGACGTCCGTGATAGGCGGAACACAGGCTGCTGGGAAATTCAGTGTTCCGCCTATCACAGGCGAAGGAGGAGGCGCGGCTTTTGAATTTTACAATGGCCGCCGACGAAGAGGGCACGGGACGGAGGCAAGGCAAGGCACGGCACGGGACAGGACGGGACGGGACGGGACGGGACGAAGGCAAGGCACGACACGGGACGGAGGCTCGGGACAAAGGCTCGGGACACAGGTAGGCTGGACACACACACACACACACACACACACACACACACACACACACACACACACGGATGGAGACACACACACACGGATGGATGGATGGATGGAGACACACACACACACAGGGATGGATGGATACACACACACACAGGGATGGATGGATGGATGGATGGATGGAGACACACACACACAGGGATGGATGGATGGATGGATGGAGACACACACACACAGGGATGGATGGATGGATGGAGACACACACACACAGGGATGGATGGATGGATGGACACACACACACACAGGGATGGATGGACGGACACACAGGGATGGACGGACACACAGGGATGGACGGACACACAGGGATGGACGGACACACACACAGGGATGGACAGGCATGTCTCACCCTCGGCTTATACACGAGTCAATAAGTTTGCCAGTTTTTTTGGGGGTAAATTGGGGGCCTCGGCTTATATTCGGGTCGGCCTATACTCGAGTATATACGGTACTCAGAACAGCAGTATACAGGCGGTGCAAACAAGACAGGGACTGTGTAGGTTTGTTGTGTTAAGTTGAATCTGTTTGTAATTTTCAACTGGTACATTTTTAAAGTGTAGCTCCAGTCAAAAAAACTATTTTTAAGCTTTTTGGAAAACATAGGGAAGGGTTATCACCCCTGTATAATTTGTTTTGTCGTCCATCTTTTTTCATCTCACTTGCTGTTGTCTCCTTCCGTTTGCAAGTAGGAGATGTTTGTAAATTGGATGTTTGAAAGTAGGGGCCTGCCCTATATGCTCTGCAGAAATGGCGGAACAAGGTGTTGGTTTTGCCACAACATTGTAAGCCCTCAAAGTGACTCTTGAGGAGCTGGAGCGCCCTGCTGTGAATGATTATATCAAGAATTGTAATTACGTGCCATTGTTGAACAGTGGTAGAAAAATTGACCTTTGGTGGTTGTGGTGCTGGTGCCACAACACTATAAGTCCTCACCGTTACTCTGGGTGGGCACAGGAAGGGGCTCTCCTGTGAAATATTATATCAAGAATTGTAATTACATGTCCCTGTTAAACAGGGGCAGAAAAATTGGGCCTTAGGCACTGGTGCCATCACACTGCAACCTCTGCCATATACTCTAGTTTTATTGCAGGAATTAGCCCTGCTGCAAAGCATTGCATCAAAAATTGTACTTAAACGCCCCTGTTAAACAGGGGCAGAAAAATTGGGCCTTAGGCACTGGTGCTGGTGCCACCACACTCCAACCTCTGCCATATACTCTAGTTTTATTGCAGGAATTAGCCCTGCTGCAAAGCATTGCATCAAAAATTGTACTTAAACGCCCCTGTTAAACAGGGGCAGAAAAATTGGGCCTTAGGCACTGGTGCTGGTGCCATCACACTGCAACCTCTGCCATATACTCTAGTTTTATTGCAGCAATTAGCCCCGCTGCAAAGCATTGCATCAAAAATTGTACTTAAACGCCCCTGTTAAACAGGGGCAGAAAAATTGGGCCTTAGGCACTGGTGCTGGTGCCACCACACTCCAACCTCTGCCATATACTCTAGTTTTATTGCAGGAATTAGCCCTGCTGCAAAGCATTGCATCAAAAATTGTACTTAAACGCCCCTGTTAAACAGGGGCAGAAAAATTGGGCCTTAGGCACTGGTGCTGGTGCCATCACACTGCAACCTCTGCCATATACTCTAGTTTTATTGCAGCAATTAGCCCCGCTGCAAAGCATTGCATCAAAAATTGTACTTAAACGCCCCTGTTAAACAGGGGCAGAAAAATTGGGCCTTAGGCACTGGTGCTGGTGCCATCACACTGCAACCTCTGCCATATACTCTAGTTTTATTGCAGCAATTAGCCCCGCTGCAAAGCATTGCATCAAAAATTGTACTTAAACGCCCCTGTTAAACAGGGGCAGAAAAATTGGGCTGCTGGCATCACCCAGAACCAAAAATGTTCTTCCAACATATCAGCGGAGGAGGAAGAGGATAGACAATCAACATAACAGGACAGTCACCCAGCATCAGCATAGGCAGTCTTGAAGGGATGTGGTATTTCAAAAAAAATTATTCGGTTACATCAGCTTCAGGTGCTTGGTAGCTGTGGGTGATCCAAGACTGATTCATCTTGATGAAGGTCAGTCGATCAACTGATTCGGTGGACAGGCGCACCCTGTGATCGGTAACAAAGCCACCAGCAGCACTGAAGGTGCGTTCCGAAAGAACGCTGGATGCAGGACAGGCCAGTAGCTCAATTGCATACTGTGCAAGCTCTGGCCAGTGATCCATCCTCAAGACCCAGTAAGCCAGAGGATTTTCGGTGGGAAAGGTGTCCAAGTCTGACCTTGCCCCTAGGTATTCCTGCACCATGTAAATTAGACGCTGGCGATGGGTGCTGGAACCAATCATACCTTGGGGCTGCGGACTAAAAAATTGTCTGAAAGCATCAGTCAGACGGCCACCTTCTCCACCGCTCCTTCTGACTGATGCCTCAGCAACACGTTGTCCAGGACCAGGAGTTTGTAACCTCCCAGTCTCTGGGAACGCGTTTCACAGACCTTTCTGCAAGGCCTCCTGGAGATGTCTCATCCTCTGCTCCCTCTGCGGTGGCAAGATAAGGTCGGCAACCTTACCCTTGTACCGTGGATCAAGGAGAGTGGCCAGCCAGTAATGGTCCCTCTCCTTGATCCGAAGAATACGAGGATCCTTCCGCAGGCTTTGCAGGATCAGGGAGGCCATGCAGCGTAGGTTAGCTGAGGCATTCGGTCCGGAGTCCTCTGGGTCACTAAGGACAACATGATCCGCAGCTACCTCCTCCCAGCCACGTACAAGTCCACGTGTTTCTTGGGACTGTAAATCATCCCTATAAGACTGCTGCTGCTGAGTGCCAGCCTCCACCTCCATGCTGACACAATCATCCTCCTCCTCCTCTTCCTCCTCCTCACCCTCTTCCTGTGTGATGGGTGGCACAGCAGGAACACTGTCTGGATAAAGGGGGCCTTGAGAGGCAAGTAAGTCCTCCTCTTCCTGCCTCTGTTCTGCCTCAAGTGCCCTGTCCATTATTCCACGCAGCGTATGCTCCAAGAGGTGGACAAGAGGTACAGTGTCACTGATGCATGCACTGTCACTGCTCACCATCCTTGTGGCCTCCTCAAACGGTGACAGGACAGTGCATGCATCCCTGATCATGCCCCACTGGCGTGGTGAGAAAAAACCAAGCTCCCCTGACCTTGTCCTGGTGCCGTAGTCGCACAGGTACTCATTGATGGCCCTATGCTGCGTGTGCAGCCGCTGCAGCATGGCCAATGTTGAGTTCCATCTGGTGGGCATGTCACATATAAGGCGGTTCTTGGGCAGGTTCAACTCCTTTTGGAGCTCAGCCAGCCGAGCACAGGCATTAAATGATCGGCGGAAATGCACACAGACTTTCCTGGCCTGCTTCAGGACATCATGTAAGCCGGGGTACCTGCCCAAGAACCGCTGCACCACCAGGTTAAGGACGTGAGCTACACAGGGCACATGGGTCAGTTGTCCCTGTCGGAGGGCGGAGAGGAGGTTGGTGCCATTGTCGCAAACCACCATTCCTGGCTTAAGCTGGCGTGGCGTCAACCACCTCTCGGCCTGCCCCTGCAGAGCTGACAAAACATCCGCCCCAGTGTGGCTCCTGTCCCCTAAACAAACCAGCGCAAGCACGGCATGGCATCGTTTTGCCTGCGTACTTGCGTAGCCCCTGCAACGCCTACGGAGCACCGCTGGTTCTGAGGACAGAGCACTGGAAGAGGCCATGGAGGAAGAAGAAGAGGAGGGTTTGGAGGAGAGAGGTGTGTCACAACCAATAGTAGCATTTTGGAGGCGTGGTGGCGGAACAACCTCCAACACTACTGCACCTTGTCCTGCATCCTTCCCAGCAGCCAGAAGAGTGACCCAATGGGCCGTGAAAGACAGGTAACGTCCCTGTCCATGCCTGCTGGACCATGAGTCAGCGGTAATATGCACCTTACCGCTGACCGCCCTGTCCAGCGAGGCAAGGACATTGCCTTCCACATGCCGGTAGAGAGCCGGAATCGCCTTCCGTGAGAAAAAGTGGCGTTTGGGGACCTGCCACTGAGGAACCGCACATTGTACAAACTCACGGAAGGGGGCCGAGTCTACCAACTGAAAAGGCAGCAGTTGAAGTGCTAGCAATTTAGCCAAGCTAGCATTCAACCGCTGGGCATGTGGATGGCTGGGAGTAAACTTCTTCCGCCGGTCCAGCAGCTGGGGCAGGGACATTTGCCTGCTATAATCGGATGTGGATGTACCACTAGCAGAGTTCCCGGAAGCACTTGGCTGTGACACACCTAATTCTACACCTTCATTCCTCTCAGAGCAGGTTTCAGAGAGGACTGAAGGTCTAGTGGGGTTGGAGATACCAGCTGATGAGGAGCAAGGAGAGGTCCGCTTTGTTCTTTGGTGTGGGTCTTTGAGGTACGCTTGCCAACGAGCTGCATGGCAGGTCAACATATGTCTGGTCAAGCATGTGGTGCCCAAGTGGCTGATGTTTTGGCCACGTGAGATACGCTTGAGACATATGTTGCAAATAGCAGCGGTGCGATCTGATGCACTCGTCTCAAAAAAGGCCCACACCAAAGAACTTTTAGAATAACGCGCAGAGGAAGCGCTCTGCGCAGGCGGAGCTCTGCGGTGTGATTCAGTCGGTGTGCTGCCCCTAAGCTGGCCCCCGGAGGGCATCCTGCCTCGTTGGACATGTGCCTCCTCCTCCTCCTCCTCCCTCCTTCCAGGCACCCATGTGGAGTCAGTGCCCTCATCATCCCCTCCCTCTTCATCGCTGTAGCAAACCTGGCAGTATGCTGCAGCTTGTGGAACATGACTGCCAGATTGCTGTCCTTCTTGAGCATCCCCTCTCTCTGCGCTCACGCTACTGCCTTCCTCTAGCTGAGTGTCATCATCAGAGCCCACCAAACACTGGGCATCCTCCTGGAGCATGTACCCAACACTGTGCTCAAAGAGTTCAGGAGACTCCTCAGGAGGACGTGGTGGGTCTAGGGAAGGAGTCACTGATGATGACATTGAGAGGAGGGAAGACGATGCGTTGGCAGCTGCTTTGTTACTACCCTGAGACTGGGTGAGAGAGGATGAGGAGGATGAAGAGGGCTTGGTCATCCACTCTACCAAGTTGTTGGCATGTTGCGGCTCAACATGTCCAGCTGCAGAAAAGAAGGACAAGCATGTCCCATGGCCACGTGCTGATGACAATGCACCGCGTCCACGACCAGCACTGTTGTCTCTAGACACAGAGCCTGCTAGCCCTCTTTTATCGGCTCGCACCTGTCTGCCTCTCCTTGCTGGCCTTCCAGACATGGTAATGGCCTGAAGGGAGTTGGGTAAAACAGTAGTTAGGTAGTTTATATTGTGCTGGAGGCACACAACACCCACTAACTCCTGCAGATGCCTTTTTTATAGAACAGCAGAGATAAAGGGGTATATACAGATGTATACTGTGCTGTGCTGGAAGCACACACAACTTCCAATAACTCCTGCAGATGGCAATTGGGCCCAAATAGAGAACAGCTATGTAGGTGGATTATAGCGGTATGTACTGGGTACAGAGCACGCAGACAGCACGCACTATCTCCTGACACTACTGACTGCAAGCTCTATTATTAAAGATGGGCCACTAGCTATATAGGTGAGGTGAATATCACGGTGTATACTGCGGTCAGGGCACGCAGACAATAACCAGAAAACAGCAGAGTTAAAGGGGTATATACAGATGTATACTGTGCTGTGCTGGAAGCACACACAACTTCCAATAACTCCTGCAGATGGCAATTTGGCTCAAATAGAGAACAGCTATGTAGGTGGATTATAGCGGTATGTACTGGGTACAGAGCACGCAGACAGCACGCACTATTTCCTGCCACTACTGACTGCAAGCTCTATTATTAAAGATGGACCACTAGCTATATAGGTGAGGTGAATATCACGGTGTATACTGCGGTCAGGGCACGCAGACAATAACCAGAAAACAGCAGAGTTAAAGGGGTATATACAGATGTATACTGTGCTGTGCTGGAGGCACACACAACTTCCAATAACTCCTGCAGATGACAATTGGGCCCAAATAGAGAACGGCTATGTAGGTGGATTATAGCGGTATGTACTGGGTACAGAGCACGCAGACAGCACGCACTATCTCCTGCCACTACTGACTGCAAGCTCTATTATTAAAGCTAGATCACTAGCTATATAGGTGAGGTGAATATAGTGGTGTATACTGCGGTCAGGGCACAGACAATAACCACTACACAACAGCAAGATAGGAAATCAGCCAAAAACGATTGGTGTGTAACTGTGTTGAAGGTACACAGAACACCCACTGCTTCAGATGCTAACACACTACACGAGGCCGCCTCAAAGGCGGCCTTATATAGTGTGGGGCGTGCACTACACAGCCTGAGCTATGATTGGCCACAGGCAGGATGCCTGTGGCCAATCATGGCTCTCCTCGCTGCTGGCGCTGCGATTGGCCAAGCATGCGGGGTCACAGTGCATGCTTGGCCAATCATGAGCCAGCAATGCACTGCACCATCGCAGTGCATTGTGGGCCACACGAATTTTGCTGCGAACGGCCCAAACGTTCGGAATTCGCCGAACGCCCGAACGGCCAATGTTCGAGTCGAACGTACGTTCGACTCGAACACGAAGCTCATCCCTACTCACCTGTATGCAATCTCTGATGTCTGAAAAACATTTACCACAGTCAGAACAGGAGTATGGTTTCCCAGCCATGTGAGACCTTTGATGTGTGACCAGATGTGATTTATGAATAAAACATTTTCCACACTTAGAACAGGAATACGACTTCTCCCCTGTTTGAGATCTTTTATGCACATTAAGATGGGAGTTAAAATGGAAACACTTCCCGCACTCAGTACAGGAAAACCTCGTATCTGTTGGAAGGACGGCCCCGTCCCGCACAGTCTGAGGTTCCTCAGGATAAGAGGAATACGATGGTCCATCTACACTGTGTGGTGCCGGATGGACATTTGAGGTAGTCGGGTTTTCTCCTGGACTATACTGTGTGATGTCCTCATCTTCTACTTTACAGTCTGGAGACAAAGTGAGACAATCCTCTGAGGTTTTCCTCATCTCCCGTCCATCTACTAAAATAGAAATACAAAGATTATTACTAGACATGAGCTGATTGGTCAGAGAGTGAGGAAACAACGAGAACTGTCTTTTATAGGAGTGACAGTGATGAGGGGATTATAGGACGAGTGTCCCCTCCCCCTCTATCACTCATTGCCATCTTCCCAACACAAGAAGTCCTGCACTTTCTTATTTAGTCCATGATTTAGTCATGAATAACAGCGGGGCTGAGCCCCACCAGAGGTCAGAGAGTGAGGATGGGGTGAGAACAACCAAGATGAAGACTGGACTGATCCTGAAGACCCCCATCATTGGGTTATTGACTCCTCCCACATTATCACTTTCTGTTTAAGTTTCCAAAGTCTGAGGATGTTATTACATTATTATCACCATGTAAAAGTCTGTGCTCCAATCACATCATCAGATATAAAATGTCCAGCTGGTAGGAAATGGGTGTGTAGGCCCCTACTAGTTAGGTGCTGGGATTAGTATAGAGTTAGTATTTTATAGTTTTGTTCTTCTGCTAAACAGGAAAACTGTTAGGAAAATCTAACCTAGCTGTCTGCTGAACAAAGAGCAATAATCGTTTAGTAATACCTGCTCAGGGTGTTCAAGTGTTGTTCGTTCTGCCTCTGGCTTCTTCTGTATCCAAGTAACCTAGGAAGGTTCTCGTGAATAGGTGGAAGCTATGCAAAACACAGTATGAAGATGAATGCCACTCTATCCAATCAAAGGGAGGGTGGCCCTGAAGGTCACATCGGACACTATTTTGGGACCACTGTCATTTATACAGCGATCAATGCTATAAAAATGCACTGATGACTGTGTAAATGACACTGGCAGGGAAGTGGTTAAACACTAGGGGGCGATCAAGGGGTTAAGTGTGTCCTAGGGAGTGATTCTAACTGGGGGGGGGGGGGGTGGGCTACCTAGGAGATGACAGCTATCACTGCTCCCGATGACACGGCTTCTTCTACCTCTTACACACATGATGGTGAGGGCGCCCCCTTAGTGGTGCTTCCCCACTCACCAGAGCAATATGACTCCCAGCTTTTCATCTACCAGAGTCACCAACATCCTTCACACTCTCCTCACCTCTGATGAAGTGGTGGCTGGTGCTCCATTTTTTTTGGGGGGCGCGCAAACAAAGCCCCAACCAACCCCATTACCCCCCCATCACTCGCCCACAATAGGACAGGCAGAAGCATTTGATCAGAGCCAGCAGTCCCCCCTCTCCTCTCCTGCCAGGCACATGTCTCTGTCTGATCCAGCAGATTCTGAGTGAATAGCTGGGGCAGAGGTGAAGCAGAATGTCCTCCCTCTCCCTCCACTGCAGTCCAATCACAGGATGCTGCTACAGACAGACAGGGTGTCAGAACACATTACAGACAGGTCACAGGCAGATCGATAGTACCTGTGGCTTCTCCATCCACTGAGCTGCGGGGTCGAGGTCACTTCCAATTTCCCACTGGCACAGAACCCGGAAGTGACACTGCTGCCCGAGGACACCACCGCCCATTTCCTATGGCTGTGCCAATAGAAAACCCCACAGCAAGGGGAATGCCTGCAAGATGGGAGTGTTGCGATGCAGTGCTTTGTGTCACACTGACTCACAAAAGCAGGCAAATGAAGCGTCTCATGTGCAATCACATGATTGCATAGACGTCATGCTACCCATAGAGCACTGTGTCCGGCGCCCATACACAGTACACTTAAAGCGGAGTTCCACCCAAAAATGGAAACTCCATTTCTTCCAGTTCCTCCCCACATTTGGCACCTTTCAGGGGGGAGGGGAGAGCAGATACCTGTCTAATACAGGTATTTTGCTCCCACTTATGGGCATAGATACCTGAGCCACCCACGGGTATCTATGCCACTTCCTGCCCCCCACTGTATTCTGGGAGACACACTGGTCCCAAAAAACAGTGGGATCAGTGGAATAGTACAGCGCGAGTCGCGCATGCGCAGTAGGGAACCAGGAATAAAGAAGTGGAGCTCCCTTATCGAGGATGGCGACAGCCAAGGGATAGATCAGCTTCGGGTACCGACATCTCGGGTGCCCTGGACAGGTAAGTGTCCTTATTTTAAAAGTCAGCAGCTGCAGTATTTGTAGCTGCTGACTTTAAAAAAAAATTTAAAAAAATTAGGTGGCACTCCGCTTTAAAGGACTTTTTTTTAAAGGAGCTTTATTAAAAAATACAAATAAAATTAATTTATTTTATTTTTATGATGACTAGCATTGGGGGGACAGCGCCCGTGCGCCCCCTATGGACGGGCCGCCACTGCATGGCAAAGGAACCGGATCCTCCTCGCTCACTCCTGCAAGTCTGCTGCGCTTTCTGTCATCTCCCTCATAGACTCCTCCTGTTCCAGCAGGAGCTCCACCTCTTCATACACACTCAGCGCTCCACCTCTTCATACACACTCAGAGCCCCACCTCTTCATACATACTCAGAGCCCCTCCTATTCATACACACTCAAAGCTCCGCCTCTTCATACACACTCAGAGCTTCTCCTCTTCATACACACTCAGAGCCCCTCCTCTTCATACACACTCAGAGCCCCGCCTCTTCATACACACTCAGAGCTCCTCCTCTTCATACACACTCAGAGCCCCACCTCTTCATACACACTCGGAGCTTCTCCTCTTCATACACACTCAGAGCCCCGCCTCTTCATACACACTCAGAGCTTCTCCTTTTCATACACACTCAGAGCCCCTCCTCTTCATACTCACTCAGAGCCCCGCCTCTTCATACGCACTCGGAGCTCCGCCTCTTCATACACACTCGGAGCTCCGCCTCTTCATACACACACAGAGCTCCGCCTCTTCATACACACTCAGGGCTCCGCCTCTCAGGGAGGAGAGAAAGGAGGATAACCAGTACATACACACACAGCACAAGGCCGTGTTCACACTACGAGATGTTTCTTGAGCTGCAGTTCCTCTTATCTCCACAAGATGGTGATCTCACCTCTACCCAGACAGGAAGTCTCTATGGAAAATATACAGGAAGTGATGTCAGATGCAGACAGGAAATGGTGTCAGATACAAACAGGACATCCCATAAGATGTAGAGAGAAGACACTGCTGGATCTGGCGGCAGAGGAGGTAATATGTAGATTAACCCCTTCAGGGGGATCAGTTGATGATTAATATATCTTCCTTCCAAAGCTGGCCATACATGGTTCAGTTTTATTACTATTATACAGGTTTTATATAGCGCCAATAGTTTGCTCAGCGCTTTACAACATGAGGGCAGAGATTACAGTTACATTACAATTTGGTACCAGAGGAATCAGAGGGCCCTGCTCGTTAGAGCTTACAATCTAAAAAGGAAGGGGCAATTGATACAAAAGGTAATAGCTGTGGGGGATGAGCTGATGGAGGAAGTAAAACAGTGTTACTTAGAAGCAGGATAGGCTTCTTTGAAGAGAAGGCTTTTCAGGGATCGTCTAAAGATAGATAGATTAGGGGACAGTCGGACAGATTGGGGTAGGGAGTTCCAAAAGATGGGAGAAGCTCTGGAGAAATCCTGGAGGCGAGCATGGGAGGAGGTGATAAGAGAGCTAGAGAGCAGGAGGTCCTGGGAGGACCGAAGAGAGCGGCTCTGTTGGTAATTTGGGACTAGGTTAGTGATGTAGCTGGGGGCAGAGTTATGGATGGCTTTGTAAATTATTGTTAGTACTTTGAATTGTATTCATTGGGTGAGTTGAAGCCAGTGCAGGTATTGGCACAGAGGGGTGGAGGACACTGAATGGCTGGTAAGGTGGATGAGTCTGGCAGCGGCATTCATTATGGACTGAAGGGGGGATAGTCTATGTAAAGGTAATCCAATGAGGAGGGAGTTGCAGTAGTCGAGGCAAGAGATGACCAGGGAGTGAATTAGAAGCTTGGTGGTGTCATTAGTTAAAAAGGGGCGTATTCTGGAAATGTTGCGGAGTCTAAGGCGGCATAATTTGGACAGGGCTTGTATGTGGGCCTGAAAGGACAGTGCGGAGTCTAAGAATACCCCTAGCACCCTGGCATGTGGGGACGGACTGATGTGCCATTGATCTTGACAGAGAAGTCAGGGGGAGGGGCACATGGAGGAGGAAATATTAAGAGCTCGGTTTTAGATAGATTATGTTTGAGGAAGTGGTTTGACATCCAGGCTGATATGTCTGTTAGTAGATCAGTGATGTGTGAGGAGACTGATGGGGTGAGCTGAGGGGTAAAGAAATTGATTTGGGTGTCATCAGCATATAAATTGTAGTGGAAGCCATGGGAGGCCATCCGCTGACCCAGGGAGGATGTGTAGATCAAGAATAGTAGAGGTCCAAGGACAGAACCTTGGGGGACCCCAATGGTAAGAGGAGGAAGTAGAGTTGTAAGTAACACTGAAGCTGCGATAAGATAGGTAAGATTCGAACCAATGGAGAGTGCAGTCATGTGGAGAACAAGCAAATTTCGTTTGAGGGGGTGGTCAACTGTATCAAAGGCAGCGGAAAGGTCCAAGAGTAAGAGTACGGAATGATGACCATTGGTTTTGGCTGTTAGTAAGTAGTTTGTGAGTTTTAGGAGGGCAGTTTCTGTGGAGTGCTGTGGGCGAAATCCAGACTGAAGGGGATCAAGAAGGTTATTCTCAATGAGGTGGTCGCTCAGTCGGTTGTAGAATAATGCCGCATATACAGTAGCCGCTGATCGAGTGACTTTTATCTGGCAGTGACCACACATGGATGGAGATGTGATGCTGCGTACACACTACCGGACTTTCCAGCAGACTAGGTCCAACGGAATCAGCCCGTTGGACAATCTGATTTTCAGGTACTCACCAGGGGCCAAAGTGCTGAGAGCGGCTTCCCTTGCAACTGGGTGCACAGTACCCCTGAGGGTGGAACAGCAGGTACAGGACACGAAGGGGCACGGGTTGCCAGCAGGTGACTGGTATGCAGGAAGTCTTCTGAAGAAAGAGATGCCTGTGCAGATGGCCTTGGCATATACTTGAAGAGAACGCCCAGCAGGGGTTCTAACACCTGACTAGTGTGAAGGTCTGGAAGAGGGCTCGTGCAGGCTGGACCGGACCAAAAGGTAAATAGCAAGCCAGTCTGTAAAACAGGTAAGAAAAGTGCAGAAACAGGCCGAGGGTCAAACACAAGTAATCAGTCCAGGAGCCAGCAAGGCTGAATGTAGAGGATAATCCAGAGGCAGGCTGAGGGTCAAACACAGGTATCAGTCTGGGAGCCAGCAAGGCTAAGTGCAGGAAGTCCGTTAAACAAGCCAGGGGTCAGGTCAGGAGAGAATCAGAGTAGTCTTCAGGCAATCCGGGTCACAACAGGAAGTGGTAAACAGGAAGCAGAGGAACACAGGTGAGCTGAGGAGACAAACCAGCAAAGACACAGAGCAAATGGTTGCCTTTTATAGGCCTGCCAGAGTGATCAGGTGATGTGCAAACCCGCCGCATCGCGCACCCGTGTGCGCCTCTGCGCTGGTCTACCCCACAGGCGCAAAGGGAAGCACCGACGTTGAAGTCTGTTGATCCTCTGACACCAATCGTGTGTGGGCTGATCCAATCGTTTTTCATTTAAAAAATCAGACGGACCTAGAAATAGAACTTCTTTCACATCTGTCCGACGAACTCAATTCCTATCGGGAAAACTGTTCGTCTGTATGCTGCTGGTCCAACGAACCAAATACGACGCAAGGGAAGCTATTGACTACTGGCTATTGAACTTCCTTTTTTAGTCCCATCTTACGTCATCATGTTCAAAGCGAACGGACTTATTCTGTTTGTGTGTGGCCAAGTCCGTTAGTTCGAAAAGTCAGTCGGAAACTCTGCCGAAAGTCCGTCGGGAAGACCGCCGGACCTAGTCTGCCAGAAAGTCCAGTCGTGTGTACGCGGCTTAAACGATCAAGGTGTTTGGAGGGAAAAGGGAGTAAAGAGATGGGTCTTAGGTTGTTAAGATTGGTGGGGTCTAGTGAGGCATTTTTTGGTATGGGAGTGACTAGCGCATGTTTTAGAGGGTTGGGGAAGGTTCCAGTAGTGAATGAGAGGTTGAAGATATGAGTTAGGGAGTGTAGGATTGAGTCAGATGGTGACCGAGGTATTTGAGAAGGAACAGGGTCCAGGGGGGAGGGGGTTAGGTGGGCAATAGAAAAAAAGTTTAGTGACTTCCTCTACAGTAGCTGGGTTAAAAGAGGGAAGTATTGATTGTGCAGGAGGACAAGTAGTGTAACGTGAGGGAGATATCCGTGGAGCAGAGATCTCGAGACAAACTGCCTCAATCTTATTTTTGAAGTGATTAGCAATCTCCTGGGCAGTGGGTAAGTTAGTGGGTGGAGGACGAAGTAGAATGATAAAGGTAGAAAAGAGTTGATGGAGACTGCGTGAGAGGGTGTTAATGAGAATGATAAAGTAGGTCTGTTTGGCAGTGTGCAGGCAGGAATGGTATTTTTGGAGGGCAGATTTATATTGGCTGAAATCTTGCTGTGACTTAGTCTTAGGCCGCAGATGCTCAAGAGCGTGGCTATTTTTTTTGAGGCTTCTGGTATTGTCTGTCTGCCAGGGATGTAGCAGTCGGGGCCTGATTCTGTGCGTAGTGAGGGGGGCGAAGGTATCCAGGGTGGATGACTGTAGACAGAAGTGGCCAAGTTGGGGCAGGACAAGGATGAGATTTTGTCGTAGAGACAATCTGTAGCAGAAAAAAGAAGAGAAGGGTTAAGATGGCGAAGGTTTCTACAGGTAATAGTTTGGTAGTTTGAAGGCAAGGAAGAGGCAGACAAGGAGAGAGTGAAACTAATAAGGTGGTGATCAGAGAGAGGAAAAGGAATGTTGGAAAGGTTGTGTGGAGTGCATGGGTAGGAGTTTTAGGTCAAAAGAGGAGGTTAGGCTCAGCAGCTTAGAAGTAGTAGGAGTGTTAAGATTAACAGGGATGTTGAAGTCACCAAGAATGATTGTTGGAATTTCAGAAGAGAGAAAGTAGGGTAGCCAGGTAGGGAAGTCATCAAAGAAGTTTGATACCGGCCACAGCAATTCTCCATGAAACTGGAGAAAATAGACAAATACAATGAGCTTCAAATGAGGAGGGGGACAGAGAGGGGGGTGGATGAAGAACCTGAAAAGTGCTTTGAGGGTATAGGAGGATTCCAACACCACCTCCTTTCTGTCCACAGGAGGCCAGCATAGGAGAGAGAAGCAGGAGAAGGAAGGTCCGATTCTTGAATCCAGGTCTCAGTAATTGCAAGTAGATTCAGGGAATTTGTGATAAATTGTTCATGGATGGTGGTGAGTTTGTTAAGAACAGAGTGGGCATTCCAAAGGGTACAGGAGAAGGGGAGGCTGGTTCTAGGCTGAAGAGGAATAGAAATGAGATTGTGTGGATTGCGGCTGTTATCAGAAGATGGGGGGGGGGGGGGTGCTGGGTATGTTGGCCGAAGGTAAATGACGGCAGTCCAGGATTTGGGGATTAGACGCAGAGGTTAGACGCAGAAGGGTGAGAGAGGTGATATGGGATTGTGACTTATGTGGGGGGACAAGTCCCAGTGTCCTGCAGGTTTTATTGGCATAGGGGTTCAGAATTAGCAGGAGCTGATATGTGCAGTAATAAGGTGAAGACAGGAGTGAGGGTGATAAATATGTAGCACTGACCCCCGAAGGAGCTGCTGGTTTTATTGGGCTTACTGTTACCTTCATGTTTGCTTCTCCGTCTAGGGATTCCCATGGTAGATGGCCCAAAGAAATGTGGAAACTGACACTGAATCTTCTTTTGGGTTATTTATTTGAAACAGAGTCTTTCAATAAGGGTAGAGGGTTAGGAGCGAGTTTGGGTACTTCAGAGTGCAAAAAAATAAAGAAAGTCCTTATAGAAAATCCAGAGAATAAAGACCGTTTCGCAACTGGATTTTACAACCCCCGGATAGACCTCCTCTCACTAGGCCTAGCAGCCGGTAAGGTGTTTGACAAAGTCTCTGCCACAGACTTGTGATGTACACTTGAGCGTTACTGAGGGACGTAACATACAATACCAGTATCTCTCATCCGATCCGGCGATACCGTATGAGTGTAGATCCCTGTAGCATCCTTCAGCTGAGCCTCCAGGCTCCTTCAGAGAAGCCAGCCTTGTGCACGGCCTTCTCCTGAAGAGTCCTCCCCTGGGGTTTTCCAGTTGCTGGGCCTCCCCCTTCAGATGAGACAGCACCGGACCACCTTCGGATCAATAGACCCCGAAATCCATTCAGGCCTGTCCCTGCAGTTGCGTTGCCTCGGGCCAGCCAGCCCTGAGACTTGGAATGCATGGTTCCGCACCCCAGGCCAGGAGGGCCATGGGGCTGGGTCAGGAGGACCACCCGAACCGGACAGACAGAAAATCAGCTCCAAAACCCTGAAGCACGTGATGTCGGTACCTTAAATACCACCCTCCAGAATGCACAGGAGGAGAACACTCCCACTGGGCTGGCTCCTAGGGAAAAGTGGCATTCAATACACCCAGCTAGACTGCGTTTTCAACCTTGCTGGCGGTGACAGCGACACCTGCGGCCAAGGAGAACCCAGTGCAACCCAGCTGGACTGGTACTGAAACCAGAAATTTAGAAAATTAACCCCAAAACCCAACTGTGGTTTCAGGAAAATTAACTTTGAAAAAAAACTTAGCGCCTACTTGTCAGGAGCCAGCGCTACATATATAAGCTGTGGGGTGGAGAAGACGGGTGAAGGAGATAGAATATAAGGAGAGAGGATGCAACTGTGAGAAGGAACAGTAGGGCGTGTATGATACAGATACAGAGTGGTGAGATTCAGAGGAAGCCTGAATGAGAGATGAAAAAGTTTGATGGAGAAGCAGGTCACCTGTAGTCTGTTTAGTGTTCTGCAGAAGTCTGTTGTGGATTTTTGCTTTGTGCAATCGCTAAAGTGTAATACTTAATCCAATATGAATACAATATGAATAGGTTCGCCATCACTTCCCTATAGTGTACACTAAAAAAAATAAAAATAGCTGTGCACAGCAAAAGTGTTCGGGGCTGTTCCCTGATGGTCCGACTGCTTTCCCACACAGCCCCCAATAACGGTATGGCCACCCTTAAGTTAGTGACCTAGAACGTGAGGGGGCTGGGCGCCAAGCCTAAACGTGTTGCCATTCTATCCCATCTTAAATCTATAAGTGCAGATGTCTCCATCTTGGTGGAAATCCATGTCACGAGTCATATGCAAATGACGCTTAAAAAACCCTGGGTTGGTTAGTTATACCAGGCCCCATACACCTCCATCTCCCGTGGCGTCACCGTCCTGATTGACAAAACTGTACAATTCCAGCTTCATTCTCTGCAGTTGGGCCCCCAGGGTCAGTCTTTATTCCAGCACGCCACTATTAGTGGACTGGAAGTCCTTCTGATGGCCTTCTATATCCCCTCATCATTTCAGTAGTGTTTTGCAGGAGGGAGTGGCCTTCATGGCTAGTCACCACACGGTGCCGGCTATTTGGTTGGGCATTTCAACATGACCATAAACCCCAGCCTTGCTAGACTTGGCTGCACTACTCCAGTGTTACCTGAACCTACACTCACCCGGTTTGGGAGGTTCCTCTCTGAGTTCTCCCTGGTAGATACCTGGAGGTATAAACACCCGACAGCCATTGCCTACTCCTGCTTTACCCCCTCACACACTGCCATGTCCCGCATTGACCTATTCATAGTCTCATTCACTCTTTTGCCCGATCTGCTGGACGTGGGGTTTGGTGTCAGGGTGCTCTCTGATCACTCCCCATAATGAGTATTCCTACGCTTGCCTGCTCCCCCCATGGTCCATATATGGAAGCTGAACCCCTTTTGGCTCACCACCATGTCAGACCTGGAGGGTATCCAGTGAGAATGGGTTCACTTTTTTCGTACTAATTAGGGGTCGGCGTCGGTTGGGTCTGTGTGGGAAACATTTAAACATGCCTGCATGATCCTCTCTTCACGCAATAGACACAAGGCTTCCTCCAAGATTGCACTTCAACAGGCGGAAGAGCATCTGAGTTCCCTTGAATAGACTTTTATCACTGAGCCGTCCTGAGCCAATGCTTCCCTCGTGAGACTGCAGTCTAGGCTCACTGACCAACTACACTTTGAAAAAGCCAAACAGGGAAACTTTTTTGGTAAACGGCGTATCTTTGAGCATGGTGAGCGCACAGGCAAACTGCTCGCATACATGGCCTATCTTGACCATATCTTGACCATAGGCCTCCAGTGGTCACCAAGCGTCAGTCACTGGGTGGGGATGCGATCACGGACCCCTCTCAAGTAGCGGATGAGTTTAGGCAGTTTTACTCTGACCTATACACCTCCACTGGCCGTCATTCTCAAGACAATTTGACTGAGTTCGTTCAGGACATTGACTTTCTTACCCTCACCCTCTCCCAGGTTAAACAGCTTGAGGCGCCAATCACAACTGACTGCATAGCAGCAGCAATGACACACCTCCCAACCTCAAAAGCACTGGGTTTCCGATGGACCACACCTAGAGTTCTATGACCAATTCAGCAAGGTCCTTATCCCCAAACTGCAAGCAATATATACCCACATATTTGACTCTGCGACCCTCCCAGCATCTATGGGAGAAGCTCTAGTGGTCTTAATTAGAGGTCGACCGATATATCGGCCGATATTTGCCGTTTTTTAATTAATCGGCATCGGCCGATTGTGCTGATAAAAAGCCGATATAGAACTGCAGCGGGACTTTGAAATGACTTCTGTATAGAAGTCAGTGTAAGTTGCCATAGAAATGTCTTCCTCCTCTCTGGGCAGGCTGCCAAGAAAAGAACAGAAAGATACAATGTTTACACTTGAATGAATGAAGTCATCTCTGTGTGTAGAAGTTCTCAGTTTAACCATTTAAAGACTAAATCTTTTCTGACACTTGTTGCTTACAAGTAAAAGTCCTGTATTTTCTGCCAGAAAATCACTTAGACCCCCCAAAAATTATATATATTTTTTTAGCAGAGATCCTAGGGAATAAAATAGCGGTTGTTGCAATATTTTATGTCACACGGCATTTGCACAGAGGTCTTTCAAATGCATTTTTTTGGGGAAAAAATACACTATTTAAAAAATAAAAATAAAATAAAAACAGTAAAGTTAGCCCGTTTTTTTTTTTTTTTTTTTGTCCAAAAGTTTTGACTACCTGTTTTTATTTAATATATAGTTTTTTTTTTTTATCTAAATCATACATACAAGTGAACTGATTGGAGGTTTGTTTTGTTTAATAAATGTTTAAATGTAAGAAATTTTCTGTATCACTTATGAAGGCTGCTTTCACACTGGAGCGGGCAGGCGTTGATGGTAAAACGCAAGTTTTAGCGGCTCTTTACCATCATTTTAGCGGTGCTATTTGGCTGCTAGTGGGGCACATATAACCCAGCTAGCGGCCAAGGAAGAGGTTAAAGGCGCCCATGAAGTACTGCTGCCAAATCGCATTGCATGCGCTTCGGCAGTGGTGCCCATTCATATCAATGGGCAGGAGTGGTGGAGGAGCGGTATACACCACTCCAAACGTGCTGCTTGCAGGACTTTTTTTTTAATATCCTGCCAGCGCATCGCCACAGTGTGAAAGCACTCTGTCTTTCACACAGACTGCAGGGGAGCCATTTTTCAGGCACTTTACAGGCGCTATTTTTAGCCCAAAAGCGCCTGAAAAACGCCCCAGTGGGAAAGGTGTGTTAGATCAAGGGGGATTAAAAAAAAAATAATAATATATAAAAAAAGGAAAAAAATAAAGAAATAAAATAAAATCGGCCTAACATATCGGCCCAAAAAAATCGGCATCATATATCGGCTATCGGCCGCCATGATTTCTAAATATCGGCATCGGCCAGAGAAAAACCCATATCGGTCGACCTCTAGTCTTAATACCCAAACCAGGGAATGATCACTCTTCACCGAGTCGTACAGCCCCCTCTCTCTCCTACAATTGGACATCAAGATCCTAGCCAAAATTCTTGCCCTATAGCTAAACAAAGTTATTCTCAGTTAATACATCCTGACGAGACGGGGTTCATGCTCAACAAGAACACAGCCTTTAATCTCCGGAGGCTCTTCGTGAACCTTCAGTCTACACATGACAACATTGGATCCAGGGTTGTGGTCAGCCTGGACACTGCAAAGCTTTACCTGTGGGAATGTCTCCGCAGGTTCGGCTTTGGCCCAAAATGTATCAAATGGCTCCAACTCTTTTACCGGGCCCCCACTGCCTGGATCTAAGTCAATGGTAGGATCTCATACCCTTTCGCTCTATACCGTGGCACTCGCCAAGGCTGCCCTATTTCCCCACTACTGTACGCCCTGGCTGTGGAACCCCTTGGCATCGCCATTAGAGCACACCTAGGCATTAAAGGACTCCGCATGGGATGGGTGATGGAGGTCCTCAGTCTGTATACGGATTACATGCTTCTATATCTGGAGGATGCTGGCCCTTCACTCCAAGTGGCTTTGCAGCTTATTCAGCAATTTGGGGAATATTCTGGACTGCAGATCAACTGGTCTAAGTCCCAGATCCTTCCACTAGATGTAGATGCACCCACTGCAGACCAAGCCACGTTTGGTCAGAGCAAGCAAGATTAAATACTTGGGAGTACAAATTTCCAGATCTTTCATAGAATATACAAGCCTCAACCTAGAACCCCATATGACCTCTTAAAAACCAAAACCCAGATCTGGTCCCGTCTCCTGCTTGAAATTATGGGATGCATTAACTTGGTGAAAACGATACTCCAAGCCGCTTTACCTTTTTTGGCATGGCCCCCTGTACATCCCTACCCGCATCTTTAAATTTGTGGGATCTATTCTTAACGGTTTCGTCTGGGGCCCATCCTGACACAAACTATCATGGCAGGCTCTGAAATGCCCAGTTCATCTAGGTGGCACTGCTTTGCCTGATCTAGCCTTGTATTATGTTGCTCCTCAGTTATCTAATTTTTTTTTTTTACAACCAAGTGGACAGGGACAGGTACTCCACACCTGTCTGCTCTTTGGTCCCCAGCCTGGTGGCCCACCCCTTTCAGGTCCTGCTATGTGGCACCCAAGAGTGACCTCACATGGGTAACAGGCGCCACATGTTAGCCAGTTGCTAAATTTTGCAATGATGGTATATGTCCACCACCAAGGCCCCCATGTACCACACACACACACACACACACACACCACTGTGGGGCAGCCCACCTTTGTCTGAACTGCTAACTGTCCCTGACTATAATTTATGAATTGCTCGGGGGGGGGGGGGGGGTCATAATTCTCTCACAGGTCATAGACAATGGCTCGGTCAAGTCGTTTCAAGCACTAAAAGAAGAGTTTGGTGTGCCCAATCATATATTCTTCCGTTATCTCCAACTCTGCCATGCCCTCCACTCCCAACTCCGTGACTCTGTCCGTAGCCTTGAATCGTTGTATCTGGTGGAAGTGGTCACTGGTCATGACCCTAAAAAATTAATCCTTATTCTACAACCACCTCATGTTACCGGCAGCCACTGCCCAGGCCTATTGACTGAAATCCAAACGGGAGATGGATGTGGGGGACGTGGCGGATGAGGATTGGGAAGAGGCACTGGCCTCCTGTAGATTAGTGTCCCCTAAATTGTCTGACCGCCTTACCCACCTTTACATTCTCCACAGGTCCTACCTATGACTCGCCTATCCAAATATAAACCGGACCACTGCCCTGCTTGTCCCAAATGTTCCAGAGGGAATATTTTACCACCTACTATGGTCCTGTCCCTCTCTTCAAGGATACTGGTCGCACGTGGTTAAATTCCTCCATGACCACATGGGATCCCCTCTGACCCTATGCCCCCATCAATGTTTACTCGGCCTCTTCTCCATTTCCAAGGAGGAAAAGTATCTTAATATATTTTTGCAGGAAACCCTGTTCTTGGCCAGGATGCAAATAGCTAAATCCTGGATCAAAGCGTCACCCCCCACTACCCATCAGTGGATTAGGGCCATCAACTCCACCCTCCCATACAAAAAAGTACTATATTCACACAAGGGTTGTCCGACTAAATACAACAAAATCTGGGACAGGTGGCTGGGGGACCCCTCCACCAACATTGATGAGGAGTAATCCTCATTTATAATGCGCATCTCCCTTCATCCCTTGCAACACACATCCAAATTCCAGACCATTATTTGTATATTTCCCCGATCCGCATTCCAAGCTGTGATGCACAGTACTGGGCTGTTTTCTTTATACCCCACAGGGTACAACTATTCTAGATATAGGTTCTGCTACTCCTTAATAATGGGATTTTTATATACAGCTTACCTGTAAAATCCTTTTCTTGAGAGTACATCACGGGACACAGAAGCTTCATTACATAGTGGGTTATATAGGCACCTCTGGTGATTGGACACTGGTTGACCCTAATTAAAGAGAATTCCTCCCCTATATAACCCCTCCCATCTGGGAGGCACCTCAGTTTTGTAGCAAAGCAATAAGAAACCACGTAAAACCCAAGAGGGGCGGGAGCCCTGTGTCCCGTGATGTACTCTCAAGAAAAGGATTTTACAGGTAAGCTGTATATAAAAATCCCATTTTCTTGATCATCCATCACGGGACACAGGAGCTTCATTACATAGTGGGATGTCCCATAGCAATGCTCAGGTTGAGGGGAGGGAGACACAGATCATAAATATAGACCGCCAGGGACCTGAGGACCTAAACTGCAGCCTGCAGTACACTGCGCCCGAAGGCGATATCCTCTTGCCCTCTGACATCCACCTGATAGAATCTGGTGAATGTGTGGACTGATGACCAAGTCGCAGCCTTACAGATCTGAGCCAGGGAGGCCTGGTGATGCACTGCCCAAGAGGCACTGACAGCCCTAGTAGAGTGCGCTTTCACCTGAAAAGGAGGAATCTTCCCCTTTTAGCTATAGGCCTGAGAAATAACTTGTCTGATCCACCTTGAGAGAGTGGACTTTGACGCTGCCTGACCCCTTCTAGGGCCTTCCGGCAGAATAAATAAACAGTCAGTTTTCCTTATCTGAGCAGTTGCTTGAAGATAAAGACTGATTGCTCTAACCACATCTAAAGTGTGTAAAGATTCTTCCTCTATGGACTGAGGATTCGGAAAAAAGGATGGTAGGATTATATCCTGATTCAGATGGAAACCCGAAACCACCTTAGGTAGAAAGGACCCGCTGGGACGCATAACCACCCGGTCCTTGTGGATAATTACGGCTCTTTACTGGAAAGAGCTGCCAATTCTGATACTCTTCTAGCCGTGGATATGGCTACTAAGAAGACCAGCTTTTTAGTCAAGAGGGCTAAAGAAGCCAGATGCAGAGGTTCAAATGGTTGGCCCTGTAAGGCCGAGAGAACCAAATTCAGATCCCATGGGCATACCGGAGGTTTAACTGGCGGTTTTATCCGCATAGCCCCCTGGATAAAAGCCCGTACTAGGGAGTGTGATGCAAGAGGTTTTTGAAAAAAATACCGACAGGGCCGAAATCTGCACCTTAATGGTGCTTATGGCCAAATTCATTTCTAGGCCTGACTGGAGAAAGGCCAAGATTCTGTTAATGACATACCTTCTAGGATGCCATCTCCTGAGTTCACACCAGGAAACATATGTCCTCCAGATCTTGTAATAGATACGCCTGGAGGCCGGCTTTCTGGCATTGACCAGAGTAGAAAGGACTGGCCCCGAAAGGCCACGGTCTCTCAGAATGTGGGTCTCAGCAGCCAGACCGTCAAATTCAGACTGCGTAAAGCAGGATGGTAGATTGGACCCTGTGAGAGCAGATCTGGCCGGAGAGGGAGGGTCCATGGCCTGCCCACTGCCAACTTCATGATTTCTGCAAACCATGGTCGCCTGGGCCAAGCTGAGGCCACCAAAAGGACCGACTTCGACTCCCTCTTGACCCTTCCCAGGAACCACGATAGCAGCGGGCTCGGGGGGGAAGGCATAGATCAGATTGTACTGATCCCAGGGAACCGTCAGAGCATCTGACCCCTGGGCAAGCACATCTCTTGTCCTTGACACAAACCTGTCCAGTTTCCTGTTGAATCTGGACGCAAACAGATCCACGTCTGGAGTGCCCCACTTGTGACATATGTTCTGAAACACGTCGGGGTGCAGGGCCCATTCTCCTGGGCATAACTGCTGGCGGCTGAGAAAATCCGCCTGCCAATTCTCCACTCCTGGGATGAAGACTGCACGGAACATGCTCTTCTGCCCAGACAAGTATGCGATTCACCTCCTTTTGGGCCACCAGACTTCTGGTACCGCCCTGGTGATTGATGTAAGCCACTGCGGTGGCATTGTCGGACTGAATCTGAACTGGGAAACCTCGCAGTCTGTAAGACCACTCTATGAGTGCCATGTAAACTGCCCGAATCTCCAAGATATTTATGGGCAGCAGACTTTCGGTCGCAGACCATTTCCCCTGCGAGCACGTTCCCTCTAATACGGCTCCCCAGCCTGTCAGGCTGGCATCCGTTGTGACAATCTTCCATGAGAGGGGAAGAAAAGTTTTGCCTTTCAGCAAATTCCTGGTTTGTAACTACCAGACAAGACTTTTGCGTGTCCCGAGGGATAAACGCATAGGAAGATCCAGGGATTGGGGCTTCCTGTTCCAAACCGCAAGGATGCATCTTTGCAGAGGCCTTGAGTGGAACTGGGCGAACGGGACGGCCTCGAATGAGGCGACCATCCTTCCCAATAGTCTCATACATAACCAAATGGAGGAAGATCTTCTGCCCAGAATCAGGCGCACCAGATCTCCAATGGCCAAGGCCTTTGGCCTTGGAAGAAACACCCTGCCCTGAGCGGTGTCGATAATCAAACCCAGGTAATCCAACCTGGTGGTCGGTTGCAAGGATGACTTTTCCAGGTTTATAATCCAACCTAGGCGCTCTAGATGTTCTAGCGTCTTGGTGACGCTGCGACTTAGGCACGCTGTAGTTCTCTCTACGAGAAGCAAGTCGTCTAGGTAAGCCCTGACGGCTATGCCCTGAACTCTTAAGATTGCTAAGAGAGGGTCCAGAATCTTCGTGAAGACTCGAGGGGCCGTAGCCAGCCCGAACGGCAAGGCCACAAATTGAAAATGGCGCCGCTCTACCGCGAACCTTAGAAACTTCTGGTGTGCGGGAAATATTGGCACATGGAGATATGCATCTTTGATATCTATTGATGCCATGAATTCTCCCCCTTGCAGGGAGGAGACCACAGTGCGCATTGACTGCATCCGGAAGGTCTGGATATGTAAAAACCGGTTTAGGTCTCTCAGATCCAGGATAGGTCTGACACTTCCGTTTGGCTTTGGAACGGTGAAGAGATTTGAATAAAAACCTGAACCCTGATCTTTCGGGCTCACTTCTACTATCACACCCTGGGATAGTAACTGATCTAAGGCCAGGAATAGCGGTTTCTGCTTTACTGGATCCTTGGGGATCCTTGACCTTAGAAAACGAGAAGGTGGAATCTTCTGAAACTCTAGCCTGTAGCCCAGAGATACCGAAGAGATCACCCACTTGTCCTGAATCTCTTCCCGCCAGGCGCCTGCAAACTGCAGGAGCCTTCCCCCCACTCTGCCGAGCGGGGGCGCCCCTTCACAAGGAGGTCTTGGGGGTCTGCTTGGCAGGCTTTCGCCCCCAAGTCTTTTTCTCTGTCCCTGGGCTCGGCCCTGAGGCTTTCTAGCAGAGGAGGGCTGGGAAGGCCGTCGCCACTGTTTAGAGCTTGATGCTTCGGGAGAGAGAGCACGCCTGAATGAAGGACGTTTGCTCTTTTTGACTGGAAGGAGAGTAGACTTACCTCCTGAAATATTTTGGACGAATTTATCGAATTCTTCCCCAAACAAACTCTCCCCTTTAAACGGGAACCCAGTCAAATGCTTTTTGCATGACATCTCAGCAGCCCAATTTTTTAGCCATAGGGTCCTTCGCATGTGAACCAACATGAGGGACAAACGCGATGCTTGTTGGACAGAATCCAAAATCGCATCAATTATGAAACACAAGATGTAAGGCAATTCTGCATAATTCTCTACTTCCTCACTGGGAAGGAGTCCAAACATCTGTTTAACCTGTTCCTTGAGGAACTGACACAACCCCACGGCTGCGACTGTAGGTTGCACCACAGCGCCAGCCATGGAAAAGGAGGCTTTTAATAAGGTTTCCAGCCTTTTGTCAGCTGGATCCTTAAATACCTGCGCATTATCCAAAGGACAAGTTAGGTTTTTTATTCACACAAGAAACAGCCGCATCGACAGATGGGACCCCCCATTCCTTGGTGAAACTTTCCTCCACAGGATAATGCATAGAAAACCTTTTGGGAGGAGTAAACAGTTTATCGGGATGTCCCCAATCCTCATACATCAATTTATCCGTTAAAGGATGAATTGGGAAGGAACAAGCAGTCTGTGGGGCTTTCCTGACTCCCAGGGAAGAGACAGAGGATGTAGCGACTTCAGCAGCCGGCATTCTGAATGTGGTACGCACCAATTCAGTATAATACTGCACCTGCTTTCTGAGTGCCTGGGAGGAGGGGACTATCTCCTCTACCTCTGACTTATCCGACTGCTCATGATCCCTATCCAAAGATAGGGATCCCTCCTCATTTTCAGAACAACTATCTGAGAGAGGGATTTCAGCAGAGGGAGGGGATCTACCCCTTTTCCTGCTATCTTTTAGGGAAGCAGAAATAAAATTCATGATCCTCCCTTCAAAACCCTCCAATGTAGCCCTAAGGGAGTCCTCAGTGACATAAACCGGGGCTGCGACATTAGGAGAAGCTGCAAAACCTGACAGGTGCACTGACTCGTTATGAGAGGCTGGCTCCAGTCTTGCAGAGGGGGATGGTAATTTACAGGCACTCTTGGAACCCCTGGACCTAGGCGGTGACTTGCCAGTGCTCTAATTACCTCCCCCTGAGACCCTCTTACGAGGAGACATAGTACTAAGCTACAAAGCAGAGGTACTAGTACAAATGCGATCACTGTTGCGCTTAAAGTCTCACAATAAATCAATATATGCTTAAACTGCACAACCTGATGCTGAGTAGGTGTCTTAAAGTTTGCCTGGATCCAATCCCCACGGATGCTTACTGCCCACAGCTCCTGTGTCTCCAGTTACAGTCCCCTGACGCTCTGGGCTTTTTAAAACTGCCGCCTGGCGCCTGCGCAGTACAGCGCCGTGCACACTAACGGGGAAGGAGAACCCAAAGGGAGCAACGTGGGACCCCTGACCTGCGTGGGACCCCTTTTTACCTTTAACTGTGGCAGGAACTGTAAGGAGACGTGAGTAGCTGGAGAACCAGGCTTTCACTGAGCGTGTTTGTATTGAAAGGCATGTAAGTATGCATCAGGCTGCTCTTACTCCCTCTAGTGGTGGAAACCAGGTAAGACATACAACTACTCACAATGAAGAAATCCATTCATATATTTAAATATATAGGATGACTTCCCTTACCTGTCCCCGCCGCAGGAATTGCTGATATCAGACCAATTCCAGCCTTCACCCATCACGGCGGGTATTGTTAGCCAACCTTCAGGTATATCTGGGGCTCTTACGAAAAGATCCTCCCACCTGGGCCATGTAGAAAGCTCTGCCAGAAACTTACGGGCGCTCTGAGTAAACAGTACCCCAAGTCTGGTTTTCCCAGAGCCCAGTCTTCCAATGGAGAGGACTTACAGGCAAAACCTCGTTTCTTCGGCAGACGAGGCCCGGGTACCATACCATCATGGGAGTCAAATATCGGCCCGAGGTATGGATCCGGTTTGTTGTAGCCCTTCGGCCCTCGCAGGGACCTGCATAGAGCTAAGTTTTACGTGACCATCAACCAGACACTGGCGAAAAAACTGAGGTGCCTCCCAGATGGGAGGGGTTATATAGGGGAGGAATTCTCTTTAATTAGGGTCAACCAGTGTCCAATCACCAGAGGTGCCTATATAACCCACTATGTAATGAAGCTCCTGTGTCCCGTGATGTATGATCAAGAAATATTGATTTTGATTGTTTTTACTTCTACACTTTGTATGGTTATGTCACTGATTCATCCTCATGTATAGTGCCAGCTGCACTTTGTGCTTGTTTTTACATTTTTCGATTATGCTCAATAAACTTATTTTTTTTAATTAAAAAGAAAATTACGTATTTGTGTTCAGTTCTACAGTTTTCCTCCTGTGGAGTCTGGAGATCATATGACCATCACATTGCCTCCACCTCCCTCCCTGATAGAATAGAGAAATACAAAGAAGATTGTAGAAGTCACCAGAGAGATGATGGAGGAGAGGTGAGGAGGATTCTGGGAATTCTGGGACATTATCCAGTAACAGACAAGGGATGTGTCTGGGTGGTGACTGTATCATTGTGTGTGTCAGGTTCCTATAAGGTGTCAGGATGTCACTGTCTATTTCTCCATGGAGGAGTGGGAGTATTTAGAAGGACACAAGGATCTCTACAAGGACGTCATGATGGACAATCAGCCGCCCCTCACATCACCGGGTAAGAGGAGACTTTATTGTAAAGGAGAGAGCAGTACGGAGGCTCCACCTAGATCCCCCATCATCTGATAAACACATAGAAACATTGTATTCAGTCAGTGTGTGTGTTTCCTACAGATGGATCCAGTAATGGGAACCCACCAGAGAGATGTCCCCGTCCTCTGTATTCCCGGGATTCCACACAGGAAGATCACACCATCCCCCACCATCATCAGGTAGATGAGGAACAATCACTGATCGTATCATTAGGATCTGTACATTATCTGCATTGTTACCATTGATGTCATTTTTATTATATATTCAGAGTGGAAACCTGAGAGATTCTAAAGTTGAGGTTAAAGAAGAGATAAAAGAGGAGGATGATGAGGATGGGGTGATGGAGGAGTCTCTAAAAGAACACAAAGATCTGTACCAGGACACCATGGTGGAGTCATCTAGCTACAGAAACCCACCAGAGAGATGTCCCCGTCCTCTGTATTCCCGGGATTCCACACAGGAAGGTCACACCATCCCCCACCATCATCAGGTAGATGATTGACAATTACTGGTAGTTCTGATTTATACACAGCATGTTTGTTACAATGAATGTTTTATTATATATTTAGAGCGGAAATCTCAGGGATGATGATATTGATGTTAAAGAAGAGTATAAAGAGGAGGATGAGGAGTATGGAGTGATGGAGGAGTTTTCAGAAGGACACAAGGTTTTGATGGAGCCACCAAATACCAGGAACCCACCAGAGAGATGTCCCCGTCCTCTGTATTCCCGGGATTCCACACAGGAAGATCACACCATCCCCCACTGTTACAAGGTTGGTGGGATGGAGGTTATAAAACACACTTATAGAGACAATGTGTGGCTTTTCTATGTGATGTCACAATAATAAATCTTCTATCTTACAGATGATATTTTCTCTCATTTTCTTGATTTAGAGTGGAGATCCAATCGATATAGAATTTGAGGTGAAATCAGAAGAAGAAGAGAGGTATGTGAGGGATGATCAGCAGTCTATGGAGGAGGATGGAATAACGGGGACATTTATAGAGGAGGACACTCCTACAGAGATCAGCACAGGTGGGTCATTAACACTAAATACATTCCTCCCCCATACTGCTCACTGATTGGTCCAGAGTAGGGCAAGGACTGGGTGATATCAGCCTGTAATCCCCTGGTCACTTTCCTGCCCCGGCCAATTTTCAGCTTTCAGCGCTGTCGCAATTTGAATGACAATTGCGCGGTCATGCTACACTTCTTTTTTTTATCATTTTGTTCCCACAAATAGAGATTTCTTTTGGTGGTATTCGATCACCTCTGGGATTTTTATTTTTTGCACAACAAATGAAAAAAGACCAGAAGTGTAAAAAAAAAAAAAAAGTTTTTCTTTGTTTCTGTTAAATTTTTTTGTAAATAAGTAGGTTTTCTTCTTCAGTGACAGACACTGATATGGCTGCACTGATAAGCACCAATGAGGTGACACTGATGTGGTGGCACTAATGATGGGCACTGATATGTGGCACTGGTATGCGGCACTGATGGGTACTTATGGGTGGCACAGATGGGTACTTATGGATGGCACTGATAGGCGGCACTGATAGATGGGCACTGATGACACTAATGGGTGGCATTGCTGGGCATCACTGAATTTTTTTGTTTTCATAATGGTGCCAGTCAGTGCCCATTTGTGGGCATAGATTGGGCATATGTTGGCACATGTGGATGGCCATGGGGGATGTACCTGGCCATCCACATGTTATGGGCTTCCCTGGTGATCCTGGCAGCTTCCCTGGTTGTCCAGCATGGGCATCCGAGGGGGGGCTGCGCTGATAAACAATCAGCACAGACCCCCCCCCCCCCCCTCCTGTCAGGAGAGACGCTGATTGGCTCTCCGCTGCTCGCGAGTGAGGAAAAGCCAGTCAACGGCTCTTCCTGGTTACATCGTAATCAGTGGTGATTGGACACGGCTGGTCACATGGTAAAGAGCCTCCATCGGAGGCTTTTTACCAAGATCGGTGTAGCAGTGTGTCAGACTGACACACCGCACCACCGATCGCCGCGATGCACAACCCCACGTGTCGCATGGCGGCTGTTTTCCTGAAGGACGTCATATGACACGCAGTCAGGATAAGTGAACCACCACCGGGCGGGAAGTGGTTAAACAGAAAGTGATAATGAGGGAGGAGTCAATAACCCAATGATGGGGGTCTTCAGGATCAGTCCAGTCTTCATCTTGGTTGTTCTCCCCCATCCTCACACTCTGACCTCTGGTGGGGCTCAGCCCCGCTGTTATTCATGACTAAATCATGGACTAAATAAGGAAGTGCAGGACTTCTTGTGTTGGGAAGATGGCAATGAGTGATAGAGGGGGAGGGGACACTCGTCCTATAATCCCCTCATCACTGTCACTCCTATAAAAGACAGTTCTCGTTGTTTCCTCACTCTCTGACTAAGGTCCATGAATAAAGAAATGATCTGGTAGGAGATCAGAGGACCCATTTACTAGTTACCTTGAGGGGGGAATTGTAAGATCCTCAGAGACAAAGCTGCCTGATGTGGGCGGAGTCCTGGTTTAGGGGAACCAATCAGCTCATGTCTAGTAATAATCTTTGTATTTCTATTTTAGTAGATGGACGGGAGATGAGGAAAACCTCAGAGGATTGTCTCACTTTGTCTCCAGACTGTAAAGTAGAAGATGAGGACATCACACAGTATAGTCCAGGAGAAAACCCGACTACCTCAAATGTCCATCCGGCACCACACAGTGTAGATAGACCATCGTATTCCTCTTATCCTGAGGAACCTCAGACTGTGAGGGACGGGGCCGTCCTTCCAACAGAGAAGAGCTTTTCCTGTACTGAGTGCGGGAAGTGTTTCCATTCTCAATTCCATCTTAGTGAGCATAAAAGGACTCACATGGGAGAGAAGCCACTTTCCTGTTTTGAGTGTGGAAAATATTTTGTAAAAAAATCACTACTTGTTACACATCAGAGATCTCATACAGGAGAAAAGCCATATTCCTGTTCCGAGTGCGGGAAATGTTTTTCACAGAACTCCCATCTTTACAGACATCAGAGATCTCACACGGGGGAGAAGCTGTATTCCTGTTCTGAGTGCGAGAAATGTTTTGTTCAAAAACCAGATCTTGTCAGACATCAAAGGTCTCACACAGGGGAAAAGCCATATTCCTGTCCTGAGTGCGGGAAATGTTTTTCACAGAAATCCCATCTTGACAAACATCGGAGATCTCACACAGGGGAGAAACCATATTCCTGTCCTGAGTGCGGGAAATGTTTTTCACAGAAATCCTATCTTGAGAAACATCAGAGATCTCACACAGGGGAGAAGCTGTATTCCTGTTCTGAGTGCGGGAAATGTTTTTCACAGACGTTCAATCTTTACATACATCAGAGATCTCACACAGGGGAGAAGCCATATTCCTGTCCTGACTGTGGGAAATGTTTTTCGCAGAAGTCCGATCTTTACAGACATCAGAGATCTCACACGGGCGAGAAGCCACTTTCCTGTCCTGAGTGTGGGAAATGTTTTTCAGAAAAGTCCAATCTTTACAGACATCAGAGACTGCACACAGGGGAGAAGCTGTATTCCTGTCCTGAGTGCGGAAAATGTTTTTCACAGAAGTCCCATCTTAACACACATCAGAAATCTCACACGGGGGAGAAGCCATATTCCTGTCCTGAGTGTAGGAAATGTTATTCACTGAAGTCTGATCTTTACAGACATCAGAGATCTCACTTGGAGGAGAAGCCACTTTCCTGTACTGAGTGCGGGAAATGTTTTTTAGACAAGTCCAATCTTTACAGACATCAGAGATCTCACACAGGGGAGAAGCCATATTCCTGTTCTGAGTGCGGCAAAAGTTTTTCACAGAAGTCTCATCTTTGCAGACATCAGAGATCTCACACAGGGGAGAAGCCGTATTTCTGTCCTGAGTGCGGGAAATGTTTTTCAGTGAAGTCCCATCTTTACAGACATCAGAGATCTCACACAGGGGAGAAGCCGTATTCCTGTCCTGAGTGAGGGAATTGTTCCTCACTGAAGTCCTGTCTTCCTGTACATCAGGGACCCCACACAACCCTCGAGGTGTATTAGTGCCTTGAGTGTGGGAAATGTCTTCTATATGAATGTTGCTGGACATCACAGCTCTCATGTGGGGAAGAAGCACACCCTGATATACACCTCAGATATACTCCATGGCTGATCTTCATCATGGAAGAAACAGTTGATAAGGAGATCAGAGATCACCAAAGACATGGAAGAAGTGTTGTACCGTGTTGGCCATTGATAGCAAGAGAAAAATAAAAATGGAGTACATTTTGTGATGTAAGCTTTCACAAATACTTAGAGGTCTATTTTTTTTTTAAATATTTAAACAAATATGACCAGCTTTTGCCTGGATGTTATGAGTGTTGGCTGCATTTTTTTCATATGATCATTAGCTCCATCTAGTGGGCGTAGTGTTTTATTGTGCTAATTTAACTGATGGAAGTATTTCAGGAAAATGAACTCGCTATGGCCACTAGATGGAAATGACGATCATAGGAAATCACTGTGTTAAATAAATACTGCCAGAATTTGGCATGCGCCGTAGAAAGCAGTGGCTGTCTTTTTGTGAATATCTTCTAAACCGTGTAGGTTTAGGAGATATTTCTTGGACCTACAGGTAAGCCTTAATCTAGGCTTACCTGTAGGTCAAAGTGGTTTGTAAGGGTTTACAACCACTTTAAAACGGAGAATACCACATTTGGCTATTAGAGGGTGATAAGTATCATAGGAATTAGTGTTCAAATGCAACATTTTCTATTTGAAATCATACCTGCAAATCATGTACAACTATAAACAGAATATCTAGTCATGGACTTTATGTGGACATAAGAGAAGTTTCAGAAGAGACACTAAGTACCATAAAAGCAACTTTAATATGTATAATTTAAAATCTATCACACAACATTACACATTACTCTCCATATAGGGGACCACGAGATGTAAAGATTACGATTACAGTTCACATGTGGAAATCTTTCAGGAGAGCATGTGACAGAATCTAGAAGGTAAAATTACGTGCATTCACTAACAAATTTCTCAATTGAAAAGGTACATTGTGACACGTGGATGAATACATAATATAACATACCAGTAAACTGGATCCCACTTCTAACCTTTAATAGAGTAATATCAGCCAGTAGGGTAGACTGCAATATATAGAATGTGTATGTTACCCACAGAGGGGCAAATGAGTAGACCATGTTGAAGCCACTGCCTCGGGTGGAAAATTCAAGCACAGACAGTAAACAGCCAATGGTCTTGTACTTATAATCCATAAAGACATATTCCCTTTACCTGTCAGTGGTCATTATGGCATGGCTGATCGGTCTATATATATATGCATAGAAGTTGGCAGTGATGGGATGCTTTCTTGTGCCTTGAACATCTAAATAGGGATGGCTTTGCGATTCGCCCGGTGGTCGGTTCGCGGCAAATTTTGCGTGTTTGCGATTCGCCAAACCGGCGGACTTCTGGCGCTGTTCGCGCGGCGGACATATGTGTTTACATTGTGAAAGAACTTTGACCCATGATGACACATCCATCATGGGGTACGGGACAGCCAATTGAAACATTTCAGCACATGGACAATTGGACATTCCCCCTACCTTATAAATAGACCTGATCTGGCGGCCATTTTACATTCTGTCTTTTGTCAGTGTAGGGAGAGGTTGCTGTGTGGAGCAGGGACAGACTGTAGTGACACAAATCACTAGCTATTAGGTCCACAAAAGTCCTTTTAAGGACTGGTATAGGTGTACAGTATATAGGGTTCTGGTGCACTGCTGCTGACTGCTGTGCTGCTGATTGCTGAGTGCACTGCTGACCGATTCTGCAGCTGTCGTTTGTCAGTGTAGGGACAGGACACTGTGTGGAGCAGGGAAAATCAGTTTAATCACTAGCTATTACTATTAGGACCACAAAGGTCCTTTTAATGACTGGTATAGGTGTACAGTATATAGGGTTGTACACGTATAATATACTTTCTTTCAAATATAGAAAGCCTATTTATACTTGACAGCTGTCTTTTATCAGTGTAGGGACTGAGGCACAGTCTGCAAATCACTAGCTACTAGGTCCACAAATGTCCTTTTAAGGACTGGTATAGGTGTACTATTTGGTGTGCAGTATATAGGGGTGTAATACACGTATAAAATACTTGCACATATAGAAAGCATAGTATAGTGCATTTCCACTGTGCAGCATTGTGACTGCTGAGCGGTTCTGCAGCGATACTACAAAGAGTGACAAACGCAATAAAAAAAAGTATTATAACTGGTGTGACAGACCAGTGGCCCCCAAAAATGACAGATTGAAGCGGGGTGTTATATACCTTCTTCCACATACATACTGCACTTCTCTAGAGACTTTTGTCACAGGGTCATTTAAAAAATGACAGGCAGAGGAAGAGGCAGGCCCTTCCGTAGGGGTAGGGCAGGAGCAACAGATTTGAGACAAAGTGGCAAATTGCAGAAGGTGCGTGTGATTACGTCAAAGGACGCACCAGACTTGGTTGAGTGGCTCACTCAGCCTTACTCTTCTGCACCCTCCTCATCCTCTCTATCTGCACCCTCTTCACTCTCTGCTGTGTGCACCCCCAAAGACACTACCACCAACACCATATACCTTCCGCTTGAGTCACAGGAATTATTTTCCGATCCATATCAAGACATTTCTGATGCGCAGCCACTCTTGGTATTGGATCAGGAAGAGGAGGTAGCAACAACCGCCACTCAGCAGTCTGATGACAGTACCCAGATCAGCCCAAGGAGGAGGTTGGTCCCCGGTGTTGCTGCCTACTCCGAGATACTTATAGCGGTGGGGAAGGTGACGTCGATGATGACGTGTCTAGTGATGTCACATGGGTGCCCACAAGAGAGGAAGAGGAGGGGAATTCAGAGGGAGATATGGACCAGCAGATAGGGAGGAGAAGCAGGCGGAACTTAGATTGCACAGGAAGGACAAAGCAGACTGCTAATGTATCAGGAGCGAGTCATCGACCATATACGGTCACATCTGGCGCTCCCAGGACGCCGGCACATGGCTCTGCAGTGTGAGCTTTTTTTAACGTGTCCGCTGCTGACAATAGTGTTGCCATCTGCAATCTTTGCAGTCAACGCATTAGTCACGGTAAGCCCAACACTCCCCTAGGGACGACCGCCTTAAGAAGGCACATGAGCAGCCATCACAGCCCAGTGGGAGCAATGGAACCCACAAAGCCACACTCCAGGCTCTCACCGTCCAGCCTTGTCCTCGTCTTCTCCTTCTCCTCTCTCCTCACAATTGTCCTCCACTCCACCTTCCATCATGCCGTCCTCAGGTTTTTCTGCAAAAAGGCAGGCTTCCGTGGGCCAAATGTTCGAGTGTAAAAAAAATGATGAAGCCGGATAACCCTCTTGCCCAATGGTTGACGGCTGGCTTGTCAGAACTGATAGCCCGCCAACTACTGCCATATAAACTGGTAGACTCGGAGGCCTTTCGAAAATTTGTGGCCATTGGAACACAACAATGGAAGGTCCCAGGAAGGAAGAATTTCTCACAGAAGGGCATCCCAGAGCTATATGGCCATGTTCAGCGGCAAGTGAATGTATCTCTGGCACACAGTGTTGGTGCCAAGATACATCTGATCACAGACACGTGGTCTAGCAAACACGGGCAGGGAAGGTATATCACTTTTACTGCCCACTGGGTGAACCTTCTGACGGCCGTCAAGCATGTAACCCATGGCACCCGTGTAGATTTGGTTTTACCGCCACGGATTGCATGCAGGCCTGCCTCTTCTTCTGCTCCTCCTACTCCATCCTCCTCCCTCTCCTCCTCGGCTGACTCCTCCTTTTCCGCTGCTAACGTCTCTTCCGCTGTGCCGCCCAAGCTCACCAGAACCTATTCGACATGCCAGGTGAGACATTGCCATGCTGTGCTGCGTCTGTTGTGCCTGGAAGCCAAAAGCCACACTGGCCCTGCACTCCTTTCAGCTTTGCGTTCACAGGCAGATCAGTGGCTAACACCACTTAATTTGACAGTTGGTAAAGTGGTGTGTGACAACGGTGCCAATCTGCTTAGCGCATTGAAACAGGGCAAAATTACATATGTGGCATGCATGGCACACGTCTTAAACTTGGTCGTGCAGCAATTCGTTGTCCAATACCCTGGGGTCCAAGACATCTTGCGGCAGGCAAGGAAAATCTCGGCCCATTTCAGAAGATCTTACACGGCCATGGCTCGCCTTGCTGACATTCAGCGGTGACACAATCTGCCGGTCAGACGTCTTATTTGCGATTGCCCGACGCAATGGAACTCAACCTTCTATATGCTTGATAGGCTGCTCCAGCAGAAACGTGCAGTTAACGTCTACCTGTACGAACTCTGCGGCAGAACAGGTTCTGGGAGCTTGGTTTTTTTTCACCGCTCCAGTGGCTGCTCATGCGCGACGCATGCAGACTTCTGCGGCCATTTGATGAGATCACCAAACTGGTCAGTCGCAGCCATGGCGCCATCAGTGACATGGTACCTTATGCCTTCTTTATGGAGCGTGCATTACGTCATGTCATTGATCAAGCCATGGAGAAGCAGGAGCAGGAAGATGAGGAAGTCGCAATGCTGGATGAATTCCCAGGGGGGGCTACTATATCTGAGACAAGTTAACAACAGGAGTCTGAAGAGGAGACAGAGGAGGATGGTGCTGGGGTGGATGAGGAGGAGCAAGAAGAGCATGCTTTAAACATTTCTGGGATCCCTGTTGTGTGTGGATGGGGAGAGGAGGACGACATTATCCTGGATGATGAGCAGCAGCCAGGCCACCACACCACTTCCAGTTTAGTGCAAATGAGGGCCTTCAAGCTCCAGTGTTTTAACAGGGACCCACGTATAAAAAGCATAAGGGTCAAGGACCAGTACTGGGTGGCAACGTACTTAGACCCCCGGTACAAACACAAAATGGCAGAAATGTTACCACCGTCACAGAGGGCTGTCAGAATGGAGCACTTCCAGGCCTTGCTTTGAGAAATGCTGCATTCTGCTTTTGCATGTGCTGGCAGAGGAGGAATTCCCACTCCCAGAGAAAGAGTTGTGGGTACCTATCCAACAGCGCCTGCAAGTAGAGGGTGGTTTGAAGATGTGTTGGTGACTTCTGATATGAGGTCATTCTTTCAGCCGACCCATCGACAGGTCTCATCCGGATCCAGCATCAGGGAACGCCTAGACCAACAGGTGTCCGACTACATCGGGTTAATGGCCGATGTGGACGCTCTGAGGAGTGATGAACCCCTGGACTACTGGGTTCGCAGGCTTGACCTCTGGCCAGAGCTTGCCCAATTTGCAATGGAACTGTTGGCTTGCCCCTCGTCCAGTGTCCTGTCCGAAAGGACGTTCAGCGCAGCAGGGGGGATCGTGACCGATAAGCGCACTCGCCTAGCTCACGACAGTGTTGACTACCTCACATTTATAAAAATGAATGAGGCATGGATCTCGGAGGAATTTAACACATGTGACCAGCAGACCATGTATATGCATAACTCTATAAACGATTTATTTAATCGAGCACACAGACCTTTTTTTCTACCTTTGGCTCACGTCCTTGTAGAAAAAAAGCACACCGTACTATATTCCCGTACCCTCCTGTTTGAAGAGGTTGAGCGGTGTCATATTTTTGGGTCCAGCAGCGAGTTGCTGGTATCAGTGCTGCTGTCAGTACTCTCTATCTCGGTGCTGGTGTCAGTGCTCTCTCTCTATCTTGGTGCTGGTGTGGTGTCAGTGCTCTCTATCACGGTGCTGGTGTGGTCTCCATGCTCTCTGTCATGGTGCTGGTGTGGTCTCCGTGCTTTCTGTCACAGTGCTGGTGTGGTGTCAGTGCTCTCTATCACGGTGCTGGTGGGGTGTCAGTCCTCTCTATCACGGTGCTGGTGTCAGTGCTCTCTATTACTGTGCTGGTGTGGTGTCAGTGCTCTCTATCTCTGGGCTGGTGTCAGTGCTCTCTATCTCGGTGCTGGTGTGGTCTCAGTGCTCTCTATCATGGTGCTGGTGTCAGTGCTCTCTATCATGGTGCTGGTGTCAGTGCTCTCTATCTCGGTGCTGGTGTCAGTGCTCTCTATCACGGTGCTGGTGTCAGTGCTCTCTATCACGGTGCTAGTGTGGTGTCAGTGCTCTCTATCTCGGTGCTGGTGTGGTCTCAGTGCTCTCTATCTTGGTGCTGGTGTGGTCTCAGTGCTCTCTATCTCAGTGCTGGTGGGGTGTCAGTCCTCTCTATCATGGTGCTGGTGTCAGTGCTCTCTATTACTGTGCTGGTGTGGTGTCAGTGCTCTCTATCTCTGGGCTGGTGTCAGTGCTCTCTATCTCGGTGCTGGTGTGGTCTCAGTGCTCTCTATCATGGTGCTGGTGTCAGTGCTCTCTATCATGGTGCTGGTGTCGGTGCTCTCTATCTCGGTGCTGGTGTCAGTGCTCTCTATCACGGTGCTGGTGGGGTGTCAGTCCTCTCTATCACGGTGCTGGTGTCAGTGCTCTCTATTACTGTGCTGGTGTGGTGTCAGTGCTCTCTATCTCTGGGCTGGTGTCAGTGCTCTCTATCTCGGTGCTGGTGTGGTCTCAGTGCTCTCTATCATGGTGCTGGTGTCAGTGCTCTCTATCATGGTGCTGGTGTCAGTGCTCTCTATCTCGGTGATGGTGTCAGTGCTCTCTATCACGGTGCTGGTGTCAGTGCTCTCTATCACGGTGCTAGTGTGGTGTCAGTGCTCTCTATCTCGGTGCTGGTGTGGTCTCAGTGCTCTCTATCTTGGTGCTGGTGTGGTCTCAGTGCTCTCTATCTCAGTGCTGGTGTGGTCTCAGTGCTCTCTGTCACGGTGCTGGTGTGGTGTCAGTGCTCTCTATCATGGTGCTGGTGGGGTGTCAGTGCTCTCTATCACGGTGCTGGTGTCAGTGCTCTCTATTACTGTGCTGCTGTGGTGTCAGTGCTCTCTATCTCGGGGCTGGTGTCAGTGCTCTCTATCTCGGTGCTGGTGTGGTCTCAGTGCTCTCTATCTCGGTGCTGGTGTGGTCTCAGTGCTCTCTATCACGGTGCTGGTGTGGTGTCAGTGCTCTCTATCTCGGGGCTGGTGTCAGTGCTCAGTCTCTATCGCAGTGCTGGTTTCAGACAGTGAGGGAGATAGCAACGGAAAAGCCAATCAGCAGGCAGTGCCAGCACCATGGCTGAGGATCAGCACTGGACTTGGCACCTCCGGACCAGCGCAGCAGGGGGGATCGTGACCGATAAGCGCACTCGCCTAGCTCACGACAGTGTTGACTACCTCACATTTATAAAAATGAATGAGGCATGGATCTCGGAGGAATTCAACACATGTGACCAGCAGACCATGTATATGCATAACTCTATAAACTATTTATTTAATCGAGCACACAGACCTTTTTTTCTACCTTTGGCTCACTTCCTTGTAGAAAAAAAAGCACACCGTACTATATTCCCGTACCCTCCTGTTTGAAGAGGTTGAGTGGTGTCATATTTTTGGGTCCCGCAGCGAGTTGCTGGTATCAGTGCTGCTCTCGGTACTCTCTATCTCAGTGCTGGTGTCAGTGCTCTCTCTCTATCTTGGTGCTGGTGTGGTGTCAGTGCTCTCTATCACGGTGCTGGTGTGGTCTCCGTGCTCTCTGTCACGGTGCTGGTGTGGTCTCCGTGCTCTCTGTCACGGTGCTGGTGTGGTGTCAGTGCTCTCTATCATGGTGCTGGTGGGGTGTCAGTGCTCTCTATCACGGTGCTGGTGTCAGTGCTCTCTATTACTGTGCTGGTGTGGTCTCAGTGCTCTCTATCACGGTGCTGGTGTCAGTGCTCTCTATCTCGGTGCTGGTGTCAGTGCTCTCTATCACGGTGCTGGTGTGGTGTCAGTGCTCTCTATCTCGGTGCTGGTGTGGTCTCAGTGCTCTCTATCTCGGTGCTGGTGTGGTCTCAGTGCTCTCTATCACGGTGCTGGTGTGGTGTCAGTGCTCTCTATCTCGGGGCTGGTGTCAGTGCTCTCTATCACGGTGCTGGTGTCAGTGCTCAGTCTCTATCGCAGTGCTGGTTTCAGACAGTGAGGGAGATAGCAACGGAAAAGCCAATCAGCAGGCAGTGCCAGCACCATGGCTGAGGATCAGCACTGGACTTGGCACCTCCGGACCACCGCAGTGGAGCCCTGCATAGGTGGGGGTAAGGGCCGGGCAGAGGGAGGGGCTCAAGCACAGGTTGGCACACTGGGACACTGGCACAGGACTGCGCTGCCCTGACTGTAGCACTGATCATTTCCTGCACCCCCTTCATAGCCTGCCCTGACCTTGCCTCTCCTCCATGGCCTTCATGCGCTCCTGAATTGTCAAAATTTCACACATTAAAAAAAGAATGCTTGTCGTTTTGTTATGTCAGTGTCCATGTGGTGGGACTATGTGTGCACAGCTAGTAAGTATTTTGTGGCTGAAAATATGACCTGGAGGTTTTTAAGGTTCGCCTGCCATTAAAGTCAATGGGGTCCGCCGCAAACTTTGTGGTTCGCAACTTTTGGCCGCGTTCGCGAAACGTCCCGTCGGAAGTTCATCCATCACTAGTGGGGACACTCGTCCTATAATCCCCTCATCACTGTCACTCCTATAAAAGACAGTTCTTGTTGTTTCCTCACTCTCTGACTAAGGTCCATGAATAAAGAAATGATCTGGTAGGAGATCAGAGGACCCATTTACTAGTTACCTTGAGGGGGGAATTGTAAGATCCTCAGAGACAAAGCTGCCTGATGTGGGCGGAGTCCTGGTTTAGGGGAACCAATCAGCTCATGTCTAGTAATAATCTTTTTATTTCTATTTTAGTAGATGGACGGGAGATGAGGAAAACCTCAGAGGATTGTCTCACTTTGTCTCCAGACTGTAAAGTAGAAGATGAGGACATCACACAGTATAGTCCAGGAGAAAACCCGACTACCTCAAATGTCCATCCGGCACCACACAGTGTAGATGGACCATCGTATTCCTCTTATCCTGAGGAACCTCAGACTGTGAGGGACGGGGCCCTCCTTCCAACAGATGGGAGGTTTTCGTGTACTGAGTGCGGGAAGTGTTTCAGTTTTAAATGTGGTCTTAATGTGCATAAAAATTATCACACAGGACAGAAGTCACTTTTCCCCCCTGAGTGCGGGAAATGTTTTTCACAAAAATCCAGTCTTCAAATACATCAGATGTCTCATATGGGAGAGAAGCAATATTCCTGTTCTGAGTGTGGGAAATGTTTTTCACTGAAGTGTAATCTTTACAGACATCATAGATCTCATACAGGGGAGAAGCCGTTTTCCTGTCCCGAATGCAGGAAATGTTTTTCAGTGAAGTCTGATCTTTACAGACATCAGAGATCTCACACAGGGGAGGGGCTCAAGCACAGGTTGGTACACTGGCACAGGACTGCTCTGCCCTGACTGTGGCACTGATCATCTCCTGCACCCCTTCATAGCCTGCCCTGACCTTGCCTCTCCTCCATGGCCTTCATGCACTCTTGAATTGTCAAAATTTCACAGATGAAAAAAGAATGCTTGTCGTTGTCGATCCCGGATTCACTTAATACTTTTGTTATGTCAGTGTCCATGTGGTGGGACTATGTGTGCACAGCTAGTAACTATTTTGTGGCTGAAAATATGACCTGTAGGTTTTTAAGGTTCGCTTGCCATTAAAGTCAATGGGGTCCGCCGCTAACTTTGCGGTTTGCGAACTTTTGCCCGCGTTCGTGAAGCGGAAGTTCATCCATCCATCTGTCGGAAGTTCATCCATCACTACATCTAAACCACCAACGGGACCTTGTCAGATGGATCTTTGCTAATCAAGCCTTAAATGAAGCACACTCAAGAATCTGCTGGAATCAAGGAGTCAGAATGGAGGCAACACGTCAAAAGCCACCCTAATTGCTGAGTTTATGAGTGTGACCAGGCTAGCGATTTAAGCAGAAGACCAGCTATGGAGGTGTCCAGGATGTCCGAGCTCCAGCAAAAGATCCAGTGGCATCTGGCGCTCTACAGCATCACTCCCCCCCCCCCCAAGAGGTGATCACCCAGATAATTGCAGACATCACCCGCCTGAAAATGCTTGAGGTCCAGAAGGAGATTGGGGGTACTGCAGCTGCAGAACATGGTAGCCACAAGAAACTACTTCCATACACAGCTTTCCAACCCTTCCAGGATGGGGTGGAGGAAATTGACTGGTACCTACATGACTTTGAGACCCAGTGTGGTCTCCAGGGAATCGACAAAGCTGACTGGGTTACCATCCTCATCAGCAAGCTGTCAGGTCGAGCACTAGTTGCTTTTTAAGCCATACCTGCGGAAGACAAAAAAGACTACGAGCGAATCAAGGAGCTGCTTCCGACCAAGATATGCAATCATTCCCAAATCTCTTTGGTTCAAATTTTGCAGCCTACGATGGGAAGAGGGCCAGCCCTATACAGAATGGGCTCATCAGATGTCCCCATCAGTAGATGCATGGTTCACCATCTGTCAGGCGACTACTTTAGCAGATACTGCCCAGCTGGTCCTTCAGGAACAGTTTTACGAACAATTCCCTATTGAAATGTACCAGTGGGTCTAAGACCAATGTCCGTGACACTAACCATGACCAAGGAACAAACAGAGGAGGAAGCAATACCACCAAGTATAAAGGGCCTAACTTAAAATAGAAAGACCCATTTCCCAATGAGGAACTATCCAGATCCAATATAAGTCAGTCACCATAAAGTCAGCATGGTAGTTAAGACACATATATTCCAAAAAGGGGGATCTTGACAAGTATCTACAACAATCGAGTATATAAAGATAGAAAAAGACTAAGTATCTAAAAAAGGCCACTTTCCTGACAGCTCCATGTCAGCCACCACTGGGTAAGGCTCCGCCCACCCCCATGCAATCAGGACCTAACTCATAAATTTGACCCCCATGCCCTGAATGGTGTTCCTTTTCTTTCTTTTATGTGGTCAGGACCTGGTGCAGTTTCCTACCTTTCTGGATCAATGATCTGGCCGTCTGTCCAGCGCGGGCCTCCTGGACGTAGCCCCCCGTTATGCCCGCTAAACGCATTGGCTGTGTGGGGTCCCCGCTGCTGGTTTTCGGGTCATTGAGGAACGAACCATGGGTCTGCAGCAGGTTTGGCATTGTCTCTCCTCTCCTGAACATTCAACTGCCCATGGAGCCCCAGGGATCCTGCTGTACAACTACAATCAAGCCCTCCAGCCCTAGCCAGATGGTCATGCGTTCCACAATAGTTTCAGGAAGTCGGGTGGACGGAGCATGTGTGAGGTTAGTGACAAATCGGATGTTATGGGGGTGGGGCCAGGCGACTTGCTACAGGATTTAAACTGGTGAAGGTTCAGTATAATGCTCCCTCACCAGAGACAGTGTGCTAGCGCTGCTGTGATTGCAAGCAAGAGAGTGAAGTAGGCAGGGTTGCCTGCTGTGGAGCTTGTGGGCTGTGTGGACCATAGATAACCTTGTTTCCTGCACTTCCTTAACAGTCTGCATCTCCTATTGCTGCAAATGAGATAATGCCAACCCCAAAAGACCAGCATATGCAGAGAAGGTAGGAGGCTCACCCACAGCTATGTGGAATGGTCATGTTCCAATTTTTGGCACTTGTGTTAAAAAAAAATGAAGTTACTTACCGGTAACGTTCTTTCTTGGAGTCTTTCAGGACAGCCACCTGAGAGACCTTGGCTCCTCCCCTCTGTAGGAAATACCTGTGCCAGCCTTCTATAAATTTCCTCCTCCCCTGCTGCTCCTCGGTTCTTTAAAGAGCACCTCCAGTTTGCTGGGGAGACACAAGAACATATGATACACATAATCAATTATATCACATTTCCTATAAGGAAATCTTTATGTCTTGATATACATATGGGTGGGTACCCGGCTGTCCTGAAAGACTCCGGGAAAGAACGTTACCGGTAAGTAACTTTGTTTTTCCCCTAATCGTCTTTCAGGACAGCCACCTGTGAGGATAACCGAGCACTTACCCTTAGGACGGGACCACAGCTTGCAAGACCTTGCGTCCAAAGGTCTGATCTTTAGCTGACCATAAGTCCACTCTATAGTGTCTTACAAAAGTGGTAAAACTGGACCATGGTGCCGCTTTACAAATCTGTTCTGGCATTGCTCCAGCTCTCTCTGCCTGTGACGCTGCCATTGCCCTTATGAAGTGTGCCCTGATTCCCTCTGGGATCTGCATACCTCCTAACTTGTAAGCCTGTTCTATGGCTTCTCTTAGCCATCTGGCTATTGTGCTTCTTGAAGCTTTGTGCCCTAGCCTAGCTCCAGAATATAAAATAAAGACTCCGTCTTTCTAATTGTCTTTGTTGCTTCTAAATAATGTAAGATGCATCTCCTGACATATAAATTATGAAATTTTAATTCTTGTTCCTGAGAAGGATTTGGACAAAATGATGGTAACACAATTTCTTGTCCTCTATGAAATCTTGTGGCCACTTTAGGCAGAAATCCCGGGTCCATCTTAAAGACTATATGATCCGGGAAGATCTGGCAAAAGGGGGGTCTGATTGATAGTGCTTCTATCTCGCAGACCCTTTTGGCTGTAGTAATTGCTACCAAGAAGATTGCTTTAAGCGTCAGCATCTTCAGGCTGCAATCCTTTAGTGGTTCAAAGGGGTCTGTTGTCATAGTCTGCAACACTAGTGACAGGTCCCACTTTGGAAAGGCCATACTTTGTATCGGCCTCTGTCTGCTCACGGATTTAAAGAGTCTGATTATCCATGGGTTTGAAGCTAAACTTCTTTCCTGGTAAACCGACAGTGCTGACACTTGACTCTTTAACATACTTAGTCCTTTGTCTACACCACTCTGTAGAAATTCTAAGACTGCCACTGAGCTCTGTGTTTTGAAGTTGTTCTCTGTGCACCATCTGCTTAAACATTTCCATACTTTCTGGTATATATTACATGTCTCAAAATTCCTGCTTTTCAGCAGTGTTTCTATCAAACGGCTTGAGAACCCTTTTGCTTTTAGCAGCTGCTCCTCAGATACCAGGCAGCTAATTTCCACCTTTCCACCTGTGAACAGTACACTGGGCCCTGGGATAGTCGGTCTTCCTGGACTGGTAGCAACCAAGGGGGCTCTATGGCGAGTTCTTTGAGCATAGAGAACCACGGTCTCCTGGGCCAGTGAGGTGTTATGAGAATTAATGATGTGCTTTCTGTATGTAATTTTCTTATTACTGCTGGTAGTAGCACTGGTGGGGGAAAGGCATAACATTTGCTGAATGCCCACTTTTGCGCTAATGCGTCTATTCCGAGCGCACCATCCTCCCTTCTCAGGGAGAAGAATGCTTGAACTTTCCTGCTTTCCCTTGAAGCAAATAAGTCTACCTGAGGTACTCCCCATTTTTTTGTAATCTGGTTGAATACCTCCTGTTTTAGTACCCAATCTCCTTCTCTTACTTTCTTCCTGCTGAGGAAATCTGCCAATTTGTTTAAATCCCCTTTTAAGCGGACTGCTGAAAAAGAGAGTACGTTTTTCTCTCCCCATTTAAAGATTTCTTCTGCTAAAGACCATAGAGCTCCGCTTCTGGTTCCCCCCTGTTTGTTTATGTAGGCCACTACCGACGAGTTGTCTGATCTGATCTGTACATGATGTCCTCTCAACTCTTTCTGGAAGGACTGCAGTGTGAACCATACTGCCTTCAACTCTTTCCAGTTGGATGACCTCGTCCACTCTTCCTTACCCCAAGTCCCTTGTGTTATCTGGGAGTCTAAATGTGCTCCCCATCCTGTGCCACTTGTGTCCGTGGTTAGGATTTGGAAATGGGCAGGATCCATAGCCATCCTTTGTTTATGTTTTCTGCCTTTCTCCACCACCATAGGGTCTTTTTTACCTTTGCTGGTACTAACACCTGTGTATCCAGCGACTCCTGCCTATGATCCATATCTTTAATAGGAACAACTGCAGTGCCCGAAAATGTAGACTTGACTAGGGATGGCCGAACGTTTCGCCCGGCGGTCGTTTCACAGCGAATTTTCGGCTGTTCGCGGTCCGCCCGATCGGCGGACTATTGCCGCCGTTCGCCCGGCGGACTTTCGTGTTTACTGTGTAAAAGAACTTTGACCTATGATGACACATCCATCATGGGGTACAGGACAGCCAATTGAGACATTACAGCACATGGGCACTTGGACATTCCCCCTAACTTATAAATAGACCCGATCCGCCGGCCATTTTACATTCTTTCTTCTGTCACTATAGGGAGAGGTTGCTGTGTGGAGCAGGGAGAGATTGCAGTGACCCAAATCGCTAGCTATTTGGTACACAAAAGTTCTTTTCAGGACTGGTATAGGTGTTAGGTGTAGTTCAGGATATAGGTTTGAGGCAGTGCTGTGCTACTGATTGTTGCAGCAGCCTGAGTGTCTTTTGTCAGTGTAAAGAAAGGGACAGGACCCTGTGTGCAGCAGGGACAGTCAGTTTAATCATTAGCTGTTACTATTAGGTCCACAAAACTGCTATTCAAGTTATTGTTCCAGCAGCCTCTGTTTTGTCAGTTTAAATAGGGACAGGCAGGAAGCTGTGTGTGAGGCAGTGAGGGTCAGTTTAATCAGTAGCTGTTACTATTAGGTCCACAAAGGTTCTTTTCAGGACTGGTATGGTAATAGGCTTGTACACGTATAATATTCTTTCTTCCAAATATAGAAAGAATATTATACTTGACTGCTGCCCTTCTGCTGCAGTCTGCTAATCATTCACAACCTACTTGTTCCACAAAGGTCCTTATAAGGACTGGTAAGGTCTAGGGTGCTACAGTACATAGGGTTGAGTGAGGTACAGTCTGCTATTCGTTAAGGACTGGTATAGGTCCACAATACATAGGGTTGAGGTGCACTACTGCTGACTGCTGCCCTATACTGCAGCAGTCCTTCATCAGTATAGGGACTGACGTACAGTCTGCTAATCATTCACAACCTACTTGTTCCACAAAGGTCCTTATAAGGACTGGTAAGGTCTAGGGTGCTACAGTACATAGGGTTGAGTGAGGTACAGTCTGCTATTCCTTAAGGACTGGTATAGGTCCACAATACATAGGGCTGAGGTGCACTACTGCTGCTGAGTCTGACTGCTGCCCTATACTGCAGCAGTCCTTTATCAGTATAGGGACTGAGAGTTTTGTCACAGGGTCATTTAAAAAATGACAGGCAGAGGAAGAGGCAGGCCCTTCCGCAGGCGTGGTAGGGGTAGGGCAGGAGCAACAGGCGTGAGCCAAAGTGGGAAGTTGCAGTAGGTGCGTTCAATTACTTTAAAGGACGCACCAGACTTGGTTGAGTGGCTCGCTCAGCCTTACTCTTCTGCACCCTCCTCATCCTCTCGATCTGCACCCTCTTCTTCACTCTCTGCTATGTGCACCCCCAAAGACACTACCACCAACAACACCACCACCACCACATACCTTCCGCTTGAGTCACAGGAATTATTTTCTGATCCATATCAAGACATTTCTGATGCGCAGCCACTCTTGGTATTGGATCAGGAAGAGGAGGTAGCAACAACCGCTACTCAGCAGTCTGACGACAGTACCCAGATCAGCCCAAGGAGGAGGTTGGTCCCCGGGGTTGCTGCCTACTCCGAGATCTCTACTTATAGCGGTGATGAAGGTGACGTCGATGATGACGTGTCTAGTGATGTCACGTGGGTGCCCACAAGAGAGGAAGAGGAGGGGAGTTCAGAGGGAGATATGGACCAGCAGATAGGGAGGAGAAGCAGGAATAACTTACATTGCACAGGAGGGACAAAGCAGACTGCAAATGTATCAGGAGCGAGTCATCGACCATGTACGGTCACATCTGGCGCTCCCAGGACACCGGCACATGGCTCCGCAGTGTGGGCTTTTCTTAACGTGTCCGCTGCTGACAATAGCGTTGCCATCTGCAATCTTTGCAGTCAACGCATTAGTCGCGGTAAGCCCAACACTCACCTAGGGACGACCGCCTTAAGAAGGCACATGAGCAGCCATCACCGAGCCCAGTGGGAGCAAACGGAACACACAAAGCCACACTCCAGGCTCTCACCGTCCAGCCTCGTCTTCTCCTTCTCCTCATCAATTGTCCTCCACTCCACCTTCCATCACGCCAAGCTCACGTTTTTTGCAAAAAGGCAGGCTTCCGGGGGCCTAATGTTCGAGCGTAAAAAAATGATGACGCCGGATAACCCTCTTGCCCAACGGTTGACGGCTGGCTTGTCAGAACTCATAGCCCGCCAACTACTGCCATATAAACTGGTGGACTCGGAGGCCTTTCGCAAATTTGTGGCCATTGGAACACCACAATGGAAGATCCCAGGAAGGAAGTATTTCTCACAGAAGGGCATCCCAGAGCTATATGGCCATGTTCAGCCGCAAGTGAATGTATCTCTGGCACACAGTGTCGGTGCCAAGATACATCTGACCACAGACACGTGGTCTAGCAAACACGGGCAGGGAAGGTATATCACTTTTACTGCCCACTGGGTGAACCTTCTGACGGCCGTCAAGCATGTAACCCGTGGCACCCGTGTAGATTTGGTTTTACCACCACGGATTGCATGCAGGCCTGGCCCTTCTTCTCTTCCTCCTCCTACTCCATCCTCCTCCTCGGCTGACTCCTCCTTTTCCGCTGCTAGCATCTCTTCCGCTGCGCCGCCCAAGCTCCCCAGAACCTATTCGACATGCCAGGTGAGACATTGCCCTGCCGTGCTGCGTCTGTTGTGCCTGGAAGCCAAGAGCCACACTGGCCCGGCACTCCTTTCAGCTTTGCGTTCACAGGCAGATTATTGGCTAACACCGTTCAATTTGACAGTTGGTAAAGTGGTGTGTGACAACAGTGCCAATCTGCTTAGCGCATTGAAACAGGGCAAAATCACGCACGTGCCATGCATGGCACACGTCTTAAACTTGGTCGTGCAGCGATTTGTTGTCAAATACCCTGGGGTCCAGGACATCTTGCGGCAGGCAAGGAAAATCTCGGCCCATTTCAGAAGCTCTTACACAGCCATGGTTCGCCTTGCTGACATTCAGCGGCGACACAATCTGCCGGTCAGACGTCTTATTTGCGATTGCCCGACGCGATGGAACTCAACCTTCTATATGCTTTATAGGCTGCTCCAGCAGAAACGTGCAGTTAACGTCTACCTGTATGAACTCTGCGGCAGAACAGGTTCTGGGGAGCTGGGGTTTTTTTCACCATGCCAGTGGCTGCTCATGCGCGACGCATGCAGACTTCTGCGGCCATTTAAGGAGATCACCAAACTGGTCAGTCGCAGCCATGGCGCCATCAGTGACATGGTACCTTATGCCTTCTTTATGGAGCGTGCATTGCATCGTGTCATTGAACAAGCTGTGGAGGAGCAGGAGCGGGAAGATGAGGAAGTCGCAATGCTGGATGAATTCCCAGGGGGGGCTACTCTATCTGAGACAAGTGAACAACAGGAGTCTGAAGAGGAGTCAGAGGAGGGTGGTGCCGGGGCGCATGAGGAGGAGGAAGAAGAGCATGCTTTAAACCTTTCTGGGATCCCTGTTGTGCGTGGATGGGGAGAGGAGAATGAAGAGGACGACATTATCCTGGATGATGAGCAGGAGCCAGGCCACCACACCGCTTCCAGTTTAGTGCAAATGCTCCAGTGTTTTAATAGGGACCCCCGTATAAAAAGCATAAGGGTCAAGGGTCAGTACTGGGTGGCAACATACTTAGACACCCGGTACAAACACAAAATGGCGGAAATGTTACCGCCGTCACAGAGGGCTGGCAGAATGCAGCACTTCCAGGCCTTGCTTCGAGAAATGCTGCATTCTGCTTTTGCGTGCGCTGGCAGAGGAGCAATTCCCACTCCCAGAGAAGGAGCTGCGGGTACCAATCCAACAGCACCTGCAAGAAGAGGCCAGTTTGAAGATGTGTTGGTGACTTCGGATATGAGGTCATTCTTTCAGCCGACCCATCGACAGGTGTCATCCGGATCCAGCATCAGGGAACGCCTAGACCGTCAGGTGTCCGACTACATTGGGTTAACGGCCGATGTGGACGCTCTGAGGAGTGATGGACTACTGGGTGGGCAGGCTTGACCTCTGGCCAGAGCTTGCCCAATTTGCAATGGAACTGTTGGCTTGCCCCTCATCCAGTGTCCTGTCCGAAAGGACGTTCAGCGCAGCAGGGGGGATCGTGACCGATAAGCGTACTCGCCTAGCTCACGACAGTGTTAACTACCTCACATTTATAAAAATGAATGAGGCATGGATCTCGGAGGAATTCAACACATGTGACCAGTAGACCATGTATATGTCTATAAACAATTTTTTTAATCGCGCACACAGACCTTCTTTCTTCATTTGGCTCACTTCCTTGTCCAAAAAAAGCACACCATACTATATGCCCGTACCCTCCTGTTTGAAGAGGTTGAGCGGTGTCATGTTTCTACTGGGGCTGCTTTCTATGAGGGGCTCCCACTATCCCTGTGCTGTGCTGACTTCCTCCTGGGGCTGTACCTCTGCTATGCATATTATGAGGGGCTCCCACCATCCCTGTGCTATGCTCATTATGAGGGGCTCCCACCATCCCTGTGCTATGCTGACTTCCTCCTGGGGCTGTACCTCTGCTGTGCATATTATGAGGGGCTCCCACCATCCCTGTGCTATGCTCATTATGAGGGGCTCCCACCATCCCTGTGCTATGCTGACTTCCTCCTGGGGCTGCTTACGGTGCAGGTGTCAGTGCTGTATATCACGGTGCTGATGTCAGTACTCTCTATCACGGTGCTGCTGTCAGTGCTGTATATCACGGTGCTGGTGTTAGTGCTTTATGTCACGCTGCTGATGTCAGTGCTCTCTATCACGGTACTGTTGTCAGATCACTCTATCACGGTGCAGGTGTCATTGCTGTATGTCACGCTGCTGATGTCAGTGCTCTCTATCACAGTGCTGGTGTCAGATGACTCTATCACGGTGCAGGTGTCATTGCTGTATGTCACGCTGCTGATGTCAGTACTCTCTATCACGGTGCTGCTGTCAGTGCTGTATATCACGGTGCTGGTGTTAGTGCTGTATGTCACGCTGCTGATGTCAGTGCTCTCTATCACGGTGCTGGTGTCGGCTGACTTTATCACGGTGCAGGTGTCATTGCTGTATGTCACGCTGCTGATGTCAGTGCTCTCTATCACGGTGCTTGTGTCAGATGACTCTATCACGGTGCAGGTGTCATTGCTGTATGTCACGCTGCTGGTGATCATCTCCTGCACCCTCTTCTTTGCCTACCCTGACCTTCCCTCTCCTCCATTGCCTTCATGCGCTCCACAGTCCTGAATTGTCACAACAATTTCCCATATAAAAAAAGAATGCTTGTAGTTGTCGATCCCAGATTCACCTCATACATGTGTTATGTCATTGGCCATGTGGTGGGACTATGTTTGCACAGCTATTAATTATTTTGTGGCTGCAAATTTGACCTGTAGGTTTGCAAAGTTCGCCTCCCATTGAAGTCAATGGGGCCCGCCGCAAACGTTACGGTTCGCGAACCATCGGCCGCGTTTGCGGTCCGCGTTCGCGAAACGTCCTGTCGGAAGTTCATCCATCACTAGACTTGACCACTGTACCGCTGGGATTGCAGATGTTAGCAACCCCAGTGTTGACATTATTTTTCTTATTGAACATGGTAGATTAGCCTGCACTGTTCTTATTTCCTTTTGAATTTCCCATATTTTCTCTCTTTGTTGGACTGAGTCTATTATATATCCCAAATACTTTATTTGTTGCGTGGGTTGTAAGTTTGATTTTTCTACATTTACCAACCAACCTAGACTTTCTAAGAATGTCCTTGTGTATTTTTTGCAAAAGGAGAAGGTCGTCTAAATAGGCAACGATGGATATGCCCTTTAGTTGCAATGGTGCCAGAGCTTCCGCTAGAATTTTTGTAAAAATTCTGGGCGAAGATGATAGGCCGAAGGGTAGAGCCTGGAATTGAAGGTGTATGGTCTCCTTTCCTGTTTCTATTGCTAACCTTAGAAACTTCTGACAACTTTGATGTATCGGTATGTGTAGGTACGCGTCCTTTAAATCTAGTGAAGCCATATAACAGTCTGGGGGTAACAGAGCCTTTACTGAGTATATGGAATCCATTCTGAATCTTTTGTAAGTTATGGATAGATTTAAAGGTTTGAGGTTGAGGATTGGCCTGACCTTTCCTGAGGGTTTCTGTACTCCAAATATGTGGGAGTAGAAGCCATGTCCTCTTTCGTCTTTTGGTACCTTGATGATTACACCTTGTTTTCTGAGGTCCTTTATGGACCTCATTAACCCTCTGGCTTTTTCTCTGTTTTTTGGAAGTTTGGTGGTGTAAAGTCTGTTTGGGGGCGATTTTGAGAACTGTAGAAAATACCCTTCTCTTATTGTCCTTAAAATAAACTGATTGGATGATATTTTTTCCTCATTGTGAGATGAAGGTCCCCAGTCTTCCTCCCACCGAGACGACTTCATTGTTTATTACGGGTTTGCTCAGGAGGACGAAAAATCGCTCCTCCCTTGCTTTTCCCTCTTTGGACCCAAGGTTTCCTTTGTTTATCTGCCTTGGATGTGGAGAAATGGGATTTTGTGTCCCCTCTTTGCCTCTTTTTATTTTGTTGAGGCTGACTCCAAGCTGCGGAAATGACTTCTTTTTGTCCACTGTATGGTCCAGCACCTTCTCTAATCCTGGCCCAAACAGCAGGTCCCCTGTAAACAGGATCCCGCACAGTTTGGCTTTGGAAGCGCAGTCCCCCTGCCATGCCTTTAGCCATAGGGCCCGTCTGGTAGAATTGGCTAGCGCTGAGGATCTGGCTGCCATGCGTACCAGCTCTGCCGATGCATCTGCGATATACACAATGCCGCGTAGAAGAGTGGGAAAAGAGGATAAAATCTGCTCCTTTGCAGTTCCTTCCTCGATATGTGCCTGAATACGGTTTAACCAAAACTATACATTTCTGGTCACCGCCGTGACTGCCATTGCTGGCTTTAGACTTCGTACTGTGGAGTCCCATGACTTTTTTAGTAGAGTCCATTCTCTTATCCATTGCTTCAGATAAGACCCCCATATCTTCAAAAGCTAAATCTGTGTGCCTGGAAACTTGTGAAAAGGCCGCATCTAGCTTTGGGGTTTTGTTCCATACTGATGATTCATCATCTGCAAATGGAAACCGTCTTTTTAAGGCTTTAGAAAAGAATGGTTTTCTTTCTGGTTCCTGCCATTCTTTCTTAATTGCCTCTATTAGGACCTCATGAAGAGGAAAATTCTTCTTTTCCTGTTCTCCCAAACCCTCATACATTTGATCATGTAGGGATAAAGGTTTCTTTTCAATTTGTATACCCAATGTGGTATGAATGGCTCCCAAAAGCTGATCTACCTCTTCTAATGAGAGTTTATATCGGGAGGGTTTTCTGGAATCCCCTTCCAGTGCCTAACCCCCTGATTCTTGGGAGCCAGACGCTGCGCTGTCAGGCTCATCCTCTGCCTCCTCCCTAGGGGCTACTGAAGGACTTGCACTAATGGAGAGTAGTGCTTGCTTTGGTAGTTCCGGTTGTACTGAAGGAGAAGCAGTCTGCAGTTGTGGGATCTGAAACCCTTCAAAAAAAGGTTTTGAATGACTCAAAGGTACTGGATAGTTCCTTGACAGATGCCGCTAAATCACTGCCCTGCTCAGTGGAATGCCCTTGTACTAGTTTGTTAATACATTCCTTACACAATGCTTTCCCCCAGGAATCTTTAAGTGTATTTTTACAAGAAGGGCACCTCCTCTTTGAGTTGTGAGAGGGCTTGGTTTTATCTGTTTTCTGAAAAGACATAAAGAAAAACCCCACAACATTAATACTGTCATACCTTCCCCTGCAAAATTGCAGGTGCACAGCACCTTTCATGTGGGCTTACCTCACCAGGGGCCCCATGAACCACCCTCTGACACCGGAGGGACCTAGCCCACCCTCCCTTTTTTTCCATGCACCCTTGAGGGGGAGGGGGGGTGGGTGGTGGGTTTAGGCCAGGGGAGTTCCACCCTACGTTCCCCTTACCTTAACATGGCTGGAGCTGGTCTCTGCTGGAGCAGTCTGGTCCCTCCCTTCTGCGTCCGACATACTGGTGTCACCACCGGAGCCTCTGCTGTCTCTACAGCATGTGCAGCTCCTCTCCAGCCTATACCTGGTTCCTTTTCACGATTCGCGGCCGGAAACGGAAGCCGCAAACCCGGAAGTACACGTCCCCTTTGCCGGACGTGATGTCACCCGCCACCGGCGCCGCCGTTCCCAATACCCAGCGTGGTCTGCGCTGACGAACGCTACACGCGGCTGGGGGTATGGAACGGTAGGACATGTCCCTCTTTGTTCCGCACTCGGAGCCGAAAAGGAACCCCCGACCCTTACCTGCACTCCGGAATGCGGGGGTGACAAAATCTTTCTACCAGGTTAGTTCTCCTGGCTGTGTCCAAAGGAGCCTCTGCTGCTTTAGAGGACATTTTTTGCCTGAGCCTTCTGACTTTCCTGCTTGGTTCCCTGGTGTCTTCCCTCCTGGAGGAAACACAAAAAACTGAGGAGCAGCAGGGGAAGAGGAAATTTATAGAAGGCTGGCACAGGTGTTTCCTACAGAGGGGAGGAGCCAAGGTCTCTCAGGTGGCTGTGCTGAAAGACGATTAGGGGAAAAATACATCTTTTATTCGGTCTGGAGGGTCTTGGAAATAGCAGCTCTGGGGGCTAAAGTGCCCCACATTAGAAATGGCCTTGCGGTTCGCCTGGCGGCCGGTTTGCGGCGAATTTTGCGATTCGCCAAACCAGCGGACTTCTGTCGCTGTTTGCACGGCGGACATATGCGTTTACATTGTGAAGAACTTTGACCCATGACTCCTCCATCATGGGGTACAGGACAGTAGTGATGGACGAACTTCAGACGGGACGTTTCACGAACGCGGACCGCGAACGCGGCCGATGGTTCGCGAACCGGAACGTTCGCGGCGGGCCCCATTGACTTCAGTGGGAGGCGAACTTTGCAAACCTACAGGTCAAATTTGCAGCCACAAAATAATTAATAGCTGTGCAAACATAGTCCCACCACATGGCCAATGACATAACACATGTATGAGGTGAATCTGGGATCGACAACTACAAGCATTCTTTTTTTATATGGGAAATTGTTGTGACAATTCAGGACTGTGGAGCGCATGAAGGCAATGGAGGAGAGGGAAGGTCAGGGTAGGCAAAGAAGAGGGTGCAGGAGATGATCACCAGCAGCGTGACATACAGCAATGACACCTGCACCGTGATAGAGTCATCTGACAGCAGCACCGTAATAGAGAGCCCTGACATCAGCAGCGTGACATACAGCAATGACACCTGCACCGTGATAGAGTCATCTGACAACAGCACCGTGATAGAAAGCACTGACATCAGCAGCGTGACATAAAGCACTAACACCAGAACCGTGATATACAGCACTGACAGCAGCACCGTGATAGAGAGCACTGACATCAGCAGCGTGATATACAGCAATGACACCTGCACCGTGATAGAGTCATCTGACAACAGCACCTTGATAAAGAGCACTGACATCAGCAGCGTGACATACAGCAATGACACCTGCACCGTGATAGAGTTATCTGACAACAGCACAGTGATAGAGAGCACTGACATCAGCAGCGTGACATAAAGCACTAACACCAGCACCGTGATATACAGCATTGACATCAGCAGCGTGACATACAGCAATGACACCTGCACCGTGATAGAGTGATCTGACAACAGCACCGTGATAGAGAGCACTGACATCAGAAGCGTAACATAAAGCACTAACACCAGCACCGTGATATACAGCACTGACAGCAGCACCGTGATAGAGAGTACTGACATCAGCACCGTGATATACAGCACTGACACCTGCACCGTAAGCAGCCCCAGGAGGAAGTCAGCATAGCACAGGGATGGTGGGAGCCCCTCATAATGAGCATAGCACAGGGATGGTGGGAGCCCCTCATAATGAGCATAGCACAGGGATGGTGGGAGCCCCTCATAATAAGCATAGCACAGGGATGGTGGGAGCCCCTCATAATAAGCAGCCCCAGGAGGATGTCAGCATAGCATAGGGATGGTGGGAGCCCCTCATAAAAAGGCAGCCCCAGGAGGAAGTCAGCACAGCACAGGGATGGTGGGAGCCCCTCATAATAAGCATAGCACAGGGATGGTGGGAGCCCCTCATAATATGCACAGCAGACGTACAGCCCCAGGAGGAAGTCAGCACAGCACAGGGATGGTGGGAGCCCCTCATAATAAGCAGGCCCAGAAGGAAGTCAGCACAGCACAGGGTTGGTGGGAGCCCCTCATAATAAGCAGCCCCAGTAGAAATATGACACCGCTCAACCTCTTCAAAGAGGATGGTACGGGCATATAGTACGGTGTGCTTTTTTTGGACAAGGAAGTGAGCCAAATGAAGAAAGAAGGTCTGTGTGCTCGATTAAAAAAATTGTTTATCGACATATACATGGTCTACTGGTCACATGTGTTGAATTCCTCCGAGATCCATGCCTCATTCATTTTTAGAAATGTGAGGTAGTTAACACTGTCGTGAGCTAGGCGAGTACGCTTATCGGTCACGATCCCCCCTGCTGCGCTGAACGTCCTTTCGGACAGGACACTGGACGAGGGGCAAGCCAACAGTTCCATTGCAAATTGGGCAAGCTCTGGCCAGAGGTCAAGCCTGCCAACCCAGTAGTCCATCACTCCTCAGAGCGTCCACATCGGCCGTTAACCCAATGTAGTCGGACACCTGACGGTCTAGGCGTTCCCTGATGCTGGATCCGGATGACACCTGTCGATGGGTCGGCTGAAAGAATGACCTCATATCCGAAGTCACCAACACATCTTCAAACTGGCCTCTTCTTGCAGGCGCTGTTGGATTGGTACCCGCAACTCCTTCTCTGGGAGTGGGAATTGCTCCTCTGCCAGCGCACGCAAAAGCAGAATGCAGCATTTCTCGAAGCAAGGCCTGGAAGTGCTGCATTCTGCCAGCCCTCTGTGACGGCGGTAACATTTCCGCCATTTTGTGTTTGTACCGGGTGTCTAAGTATGTTGCCACCCAGTACTGATCCTTGACCCTTATGCTTTTTATACGGGGGTCCCTATTAAAACACTGGAGCATGAAGGCCCCCATTTGCACTAAACTGGAAGCGGTGTGGTGGCCTGGCTCCTGCTCATCATCCAGGATAATGTCGTCCTCTTCATTCTCCTCTCCCCATCCACACACAACAGGGATCCCAGAAAGGTTTAAAGCATGCTCTTCTTGCTCCTCCTCATGCGCCCCGGCACCACCCTCCTCTGACTCCTCTTCAGACTCCTGTTGTTCACTTGTCTCAGATAGAGTAGCCCCCCCGGGAATTCATCCAGCATTGCGACTTCCTCATCTTCCCGCTCCTGCTCCTACACAGCTTGTTCAATGACACGACGCAATGGCTGCGACTGACCAGTTTGGTGATCTCCTCAAATGGCCGCAGAAGTCTGCATGCGTCGCGCATGAGCCGCCACTGGCGCGGTGAAAAAAAACCCAGCTCCCCAGAACCTGTTCTGCCACAGAGTTCATACAGGTAGACGTTAACTGCACGTTTCTGCTGGAGCAGCCTATCAAGTATATATATATAGAAGGTTGAGTTCCATCGCGTCGGGCAATCGCAAAAAAGACGTCTGACCGGCAGATTGTGTCGCCGCTGAATGTCAGCAAGGCGAGCCATGGCCGTGTAAGATCTAAAATAGGCCGAGATTTTCCTTGCCTGCCGCAAGATGTCCTGGACCCCAGGGTATTTGACAACAAATCGCTGCACGACCAAGTTTAAGATGTGTGCCATGCATGGCACGTGCGTGATTTTGCCCTGTTTCAATGCGCTAAGCAGATTGGCACCGTTGTCACACACCACTTTACCAACTGTCAAATTGAGCGGTGTTAGCCACTGATCTGCCTCTGAACGCAAAGCTGAAAGGAGTGCCGGGCCAGTGTGGCTCTTGGCTTCCAGGCACAACAGACGCAGCACGGCATGGCAACGTCTCACCTGGCATGTCGAATAGGTTCTGGGGAGCTTGGGCGGCGCAGCAGAAGAGACGCTAGCAGCGTAAAAGGAGGAGTCAGCCGAGGAGGAGAGGGAGGAGGATGGAGTAGGAGGAGGAGGAGAAGAAGAGGCAGGCCTGCATGCAATCCGTGGCGGTAAAACCAAATCTACACGGGTGCCACGGGTCACATGCTTGACTGCCGTCAGAAGGTTCACCCAGTGGGCAGTAAAAGTGATATACCTTCCCTGCCCGTGTTTGCTAGACCACGTGTCTGTGGTCAGATGTATCTTGGCACCGACACTGTGTGCCAGAGATACATTCACTTGCCGCTGAATATGGCCATATAGCTCTGGGATGCCCTTCTGTGAGAAATACTTCCTTCCTGGGACCTTCCATTGTGGTGTTCCAATGGCCACAAATTTGCGAAAGGCCTCTGAGTCCATCCGGTTTATATGGCAGTAGCTGGCGGGCTATGAGTTCTGACAAACCAGCCGTCAACCGTTGGGCAAGAGGGTTATCCGGCGTCATCATTTTTTTACGCTCAAACATTAGGCCCACGGAAGCCTGCCTTTTTGCAGAAAAACGTGAGCTTGGCGTGATGGAAGGTGGAGTGGAGGACAATTGTGAGGAGAGAGGAGAAGGAGAAGTAGAAGACGAGGCTGGACGGTGAGAGCCTGGAGTGTGGCTTTGTGTGTTTCGTTGCTCCCACTGGGCTCGGTGATGGCTGCTCATGTGCCTTCTTAAGGCGGTCGTCCCTAGGTGAGTGTTGGGCTTACCGCGACTAATGCGTTGACTGCAAAGATTGCAGATGGAAACGCTATTGTCAGCAGCGGACACGTTAAAAAAAGCCCACACTGCGGAGCCATGTGCTGGTGTCCTGGGAGCGCCAGATGTGACCGTACATGGCCGATGACTCGCTCCTGATACATTTGCAGTCTGCTTTGGCCCTCCTGTGCAATGTAAGTTATTCCTGCTTCTCCTCCCTATCTGCTGGTCCATATCTCCCTCTGAACTCCCCTCCTCTTCCTCTCTTGTGGGCACCCACGTGACATCACTAGACACGTCATCATCGATGTCACCTTCCCCACCGCTATAAGTAGAGATCTCGAAGTAGGCAGCAACACCGGGGACCAACCTCCTCCTTGGGCTGATCTGGGTACTGTCGTCAGACTGCTGAGTAGCGGTTCTATAAGGACTGGTATAGGTCCACAATACATAGGGTTGAGGTGCACTACTGCTGACCGCTGCCCTATACTGCAGCAGTCCTTTATCGGTATAGGGACTGACGTACAGTCTGCTAATCAGTCACACACAACCTACTTGTTCCACAAAGGTCCTTATAAGGACTGGTAACCTGGTGTAGGGTGCTATAGTACATAGGGTTGAGTGAGGTACAGTCTGCTATTCTATAAGGACTGGTATAGGTCCACAATACATAGGGTTGAGGTGCACTATTGCTGACCGCTGCCCTATACTGCAGCAGTCCTTCATCGGTATAGGGACTGACGTACAGTCTGCTAATCAGTCACACACAACCTACTTGTTCCACAAAGGTCCTTATAAGGACTGGTAACCTGGTGTAGGGTGCTATAGTACATAGGGTTGAGTGAGGTACAGTCTGCTATTCTATAAGGACTGGTATAGGTCCACAATACATAGGGTTGAGGTGCACTACTGCTGACCGCTGCCCTATACTGCAGCAGTCCTTCATCGGTATAGGGACTGACGTACAGTCTGCTAATCAGTCACACACAACCTACTTGTTCCACAAAGGTCCTTATAAGGACTGGTAACCTGGTGTAGGGTGCTATAGTACATAGGGTTGAGTGAGGTGCAGTCTGCTATTCTATAAGGACTGGTATAGGTCCACAATACATAGGGTTGAGGTGCACTACTGCTGACCGCTGCCCTATACTGCAGCAGTCCTTTATCAGTATAGGGACTGAGAGTTTTGTCATAGGGTCATTTAAAAAATGACAGGCAGAGGAAGAGGCAGGCCCTTCCGCAGGGGTGGTAGGGGTAGGACAGGAGCAACAGGTTTGAGCCAAAGTGGCAAATTACAGAAGGTGCGTTCGATTACGTCACTCTCTGCTGTGTGCACCCCCAAAGACACCAACACCATATGCCCTCCGCTTGAGTCACAGGAATTATTTTCCAATCCAACACAAGACATTGCCGATGCGCAGCCACTCTTGGCATTGGATCAGGAAGAGGAGGTAGCAACAACCGACGCTTAGAAGTATGACAACAGTACCCAGATCAGCCCAAGGAGGAGGTTGGTCCCCGGTGTTGCTGCCTACTCCGAGATCTCTAATTATAGCGGTGGGGAAGGTGACGTCGATGATGACGTGTCCAGTGATGTCACGTGGGTGCCCACAAGAGAGGAAGAGGAAGGGAGTTCAGAGGGAGATATGGACCAGCAGATAGGGAGGAGAAGCAGGCGGAACTTAGATTGCACAGGAGGGACAAAGCAGACTGATAATGTATCAGGAGCGAGGCATCAACCATGTACGGTCACATCTGGCGCTCCCAGGACACCGACACATGTGGGCTCCGCATTGTGGGCTTTTTTTAACGTGTCCGCTGCTGACAATAGTGTTGCCATCTGCAGTCAACACATAAGTCGCGGTAAACCCAACACTCACCTAGGGACGACCGCCTTTAGAAGGCACATGAGCTGCCATCACCGAGCCCAGTGGGAGCAACGGAACCCACAAATCCACACTCCAGGCTCTCACCGTCCAGCCTCATCTTCTACTTCTCCTCTCTACCTTCCATCACGCCGTCCTGACACTTTTCTGCAAAAAGGCAGGCTTCCGTGGGCCAAATGTTCGAGCGTAAAAAAATAATGTCGTCGGATACCCCTCTTACCCAACGGTTGACCGCTGGCTTGTCAGAACTGATAGCCCGCCAACTACTGCCATATAAACTGGTGGACTTTGGAGGCCTTTCGCAAATTTGTGGCCATTGGAACACCACAATGGAAGGTCCCAGGAAGGAATTATTTTTCACAGAAGGGTATCCCAGAGCTATATGGCCATGTTCAGCGGCAAGTGAATGTATCTCTGGCACACAGTGTCGGTGCCAAGATACATCTGACCACAGACACGTGGTCTAGCAAACACGGACAGGAAAGGTATATAACTTTTACCACCCACTGGGTGAACCTTCTGACATCCGTCAAGCATGTAACCCATGGCACCCGTGTAGATTTGGTTTTACCGCCACAGATTGCATGCAGGCCTGACTCTTCTTCTCCTCCTCCTCCTACTCCATCCTCCTCCCTCTCCTCCTCGGCTGATTCCTCCATTTCCGCTGCTAGCGTCTCTTCCGCTGCGCTGCCCAAGATCCCCAGAACCTATTCGACATGCCAGGTGAGACCAAAAATCCCACTGTACCCATCTCAGGACAGGATCTCCAGTTATTGCTGGACATTGCTAGAAGTACTATTCATTTAGCTGCTACATATTCCCGTCCCCATATGACCCCTGGAAGGTTTTACCCTTTCATAACCAGGCTGTCATGGTTATGCAGTGATCTTCCTGTGTTTGCTTACCTTCCCCCATGTCTTCAGACTAAGTAGCCAGCCATTTCCACCTGGGGGTACCGTTGTGTATTAGCTTCCTGTTTCCTGCCGTGTGCTCTGCTACTGTTTTCCGTTACCGACTTTGGCGTGTCTTGACTATCCCTGCTTGCCTGTGACCCTGACCTTTTGGCGTGTACCATACTATCCTTGTCTGCTTGTGGCCCCGACCTTGGCTTTGTCCCTCACCATCCCTATCCTCCTGTTGCCTACTGTGGGTGTGAGCTGGGGGACCCTGGGGGTCGCGACCTGGAGCCAGTTGCAGCCAAGTCCATCCTCACCACTGGAGGCTCTGGTGAACACCTGCTGGCTCTTAGACTCCGCGCCCCAGGGAATCTCACGCTCTATCCCCAGTGGGATCTTTCCCCCGTCTGCAGCAGTCAGCCGTAGGGTCCACAACCTTGCGGTGCACTCCGGATCCCTACGGTGTGCACAAGTCACCTCGCCGCAAGGTGACCTGACACAGGCCATTTTTTACTATTCACCACAGCGCTATATTAAATGGTAAATGCAACACTGTACCCAAAGTAATTTTATATATTTTGTTCAGATAAATAGAGATTTATTTTGGTGTTTTTTTTCCCTCACCACTAGGATTTTTTTAGATTTTGCTAATCAACTGAAAGAAGACTGAAAGTTTTGAAAAAAAAAGGTTTAATCTTTCTTCATAAATTTCTATCAGCCATGGAGTATATCTGAGGTGTATATCAGGGTGTGCTTCTTCCCCACATGAGAGCTGTGATGTCCAGCAACATTCATATAGAAGACATTTCCCGCACTCAAGGCACTAATACACCTCGAGGGTTGTGTGAGATCCCTGATGTACAGGAAGACAGGACTTCAGTGAGGAACAATTCCCTTACTCAGGACAGGAAAGTGGCTTCTCCCCCGTGTGAGATCTCTGATGTCTGTAAAGATGGGAGATCTGTGAAAAACATTTCCCACATTCAGAACAGGAATACGGCTTCTCCCCCGTGTGAGATCTCTGATGTCTGGAAAGATTGGATGTCTGTGAAAAACATTTCCCACACTCAGGGCAGGAATACGGCTTCTCCCCCGTGTGAGATCTCTGATGTGTGTAAAGATTGGACTTCTCTGAAAAACATTTCCCGCACTCAGGACAGGAATATGGTTTCTCGCTTGAGTGATACATTTGATGTATTTGAAGACTGTACTTTTGTGAAAAACATTTCCCGCACTCGGGACAGAAGTATGGCATCACCCCGGTGTGAGATCTCTGATGTTTTTGAAGACTGACCTTATGTGAAAAACATTTCCCACACTCAGAACAAGAATACATTTTCTCTCCAGCGTGAGATCTCTGATGTCTGTAAAGACTGGACGTCTGTGAAAAATATTTCCTGCACTCAGGACAGGAATACGGCTTCTCCCCCGTGTGAGATCTTTTATGCACATTAAGCTTGGATTTAGAAGGGAAACACTTCCCACACTCAGTACATGAAAACCTCTTATCTGTTGGAAGGACGGCACCGTCCCGCACAGTCTGAGGTTCCTCAGGATAAGAGGAATACGATGGTCCATCTACACTGTGTGGTGCCGGATGGACATTTGAGGTAGTCGGGTTTTCTCCTGGACTATACTGTGTGATGTCCTCATCTTCTACTTTACAGTCTGGAGACAAAGTGAGACAATCCTCTGAGGTTTTCCTCATCTCCCGTCCATCTACTAAAATAGAAATACAAAGATTATTAATAGACATGAGCTGATTGGTTCCCCTAAACCAGGACTCCGACCACATCAGGCAGCTTCGTCTCTTACAATCTTACAATTCCCCCCTCAAGGTAACTAGTAAATGGGTCCTCTGATCTCCTACCAGTTCATTTATTTATTCATGGACCTTAGTCAGAGAGGGAGGAAACAACGAGAACTGTCTTTTATAGGAGTGATAGTGATGAGGGGATTATAGGAAGAGTGTCCCCACGCCCTCTATCACTCACTGTCATCTTCCCAACACAAGAAGTCCTACACTTCCTAAATAGGCAAATTAGGCAGTCGCCTAAGGCCTTGCACTTATAGGGGCCACCTAATTTGCCTACCATGTGTGTGGGAGGGAATGTCCCCTGGTTGGTGTCCCTGGGCTGGACTGGCTGTAGGAAACGTCAGGGCTGTGGGGCAGCATATCCTAACAAGAGCTGCATTCCCCAGAGCTCCCCTTTCACTCACTGTGTACGGCTGCTTAAACACAATGCCCCGCCCACCACACACTCTGCCAATCAGAGGTTACATCACAACAGGGCCCTGCATCTAATAAGGGCGCTGCTGACATCTCCTGCCTCACCCAGCATGTGTGCCTGGCTCTCCATACTGTCTATGCAGCGAGTGCTCAGAGGAGCATGAAGATGTCAGGAGGAGACCAGAGATGACGGGGGTGGTGTGGCTAGGACTGGACACAGGTGAGCTGTGCCATTACTGCTCATCATCATAGTGGCTTTGTACAGCATTGTCTATGGGAGCTGTATAGTGTGTGCTAAGGGGCAGACTCAATCTGTATTAGGACAGACCTGAAGTGTGGACATGGGGTGGGCACTTCAACTTTCTGCTCTCTCATCTATTAGCTATGTGGGCATGAAGAGTTATGTACAGCTTGCCCCCAACCACACCATTTACTTGCCACAGTAATGAAAACAAATGTGCAAGCTCCAGCTCATGTTAGGAGTTTCTGCAGAGCAAAGGACTCTCTACTTACCCCCACATGAAGGAAATGGGAGTATAAGCACAGTGGGAGTCATGTCCACACAGTCTCTGACCATCTCTTGTATCATGTCTGCACAGTTTCTGACCCTTTCTTGTATCATGTCCGCACAGTCTCTGACCATCTCTTGTATCATGTCCGCACAGTCTCTGACCATCTCTTGTATCATGTCTGCAGGCTGACCATCTCTTGTATCATGTCCACAGTCTCTGACCATCTGACCATCTCTTGTATCAAGTCTGCACAGTCTTTGACCATCTCTTGTATCATGTCTGCAGTCTCGGACCATCTCTTGTATCATGTCTGCAGTCTCTGACCATCTCTTGTATCATGTCTGCAGTCTCTGACCATCTCTTGTATCATGTCTGCAGTCTCTGACCATCTCTTGTATCATGTCTGCAGTCTCTGACCATCTCTTGTATCATGTCTGCAGTCTCTGACCATCTCTTGTATCATGTCTGCAGTCTCCGACCATCTCTTGTATCATGTCTGCAGTCTCCGACCATCTCTTGTATCATGTCTGCAGTCTCCGACCATCTCTTGTATCATGTCTGCAGTCTCCGACCATCTCTTGTATCATGTCTACAGTCTCTGACCATCTCTTGTATAATGTCCGCAGTCTCTGACCATCTCTTGTATCATGTCTGCATAGTCTCTGACAAATATCTTGTATCATGTCCACACAGCCTCTGACCATCTCCCGTATCACGTTTGTAGTCTCTGGGGGGGAATCTACAGAGCAGTCAAGAGCGGGAGCAGTGCCAGGACAGGGGTCATGGGAGGAGTCAGACATTTGTGTACTGTGCAGAGGAAAATATGGGATGAAACCAGAGCAGCAACACTGGAGCCCTGAGAGAACCATCTGACTGAGCCCAACACGGTGCACCTGAGAGGAGATTAGTGACAGCCCTACCAGGCCAGTCTGGGGGGGGGGGGGGGCATTGATGTAAGGGGGGGGGGTGAATACAGTAAGGTAAGGATTCGCTGATATAAAGATTCCCCCTTGTACTAGTAACCCCCCCCCTTACCTTAGTGCATTAACTCTGTGGAAGGTGGTCTGTGGTCACCAGAGTCTTCCCCACATCATAGGTCCTGCTGGAACTCTGCAGACCCTGATGTAAAGGGTAACTCTAATGTAAAAGGGAATGCTGTGCACTCGGATATAAGGTGATCTCTGGTCACCAGAGCCCCCCTTACATCAGAACTCCCCTTTACAAGAAAGTCTACAGCATTTCCCTTTACATCAAAAGGTCCCCTTGCACTGTAAGGGGGAATCCTGCAGACTCTGATGTAAGGGGGAACTCTGTGCTGGCTGGGTTATATTGGCTGACCTTCATGTAAATGGAGAAATATGTGTTTTGACTTTTGTTGCTAGCTGCAGCCGCACACATTTTATCTATATTTGTGTGGGTGAAAAAAAAAAAAAAAAAAAAAAAAAATATTTTTATATATATATATATATATATATATATATATATATATATATATATATATATATATACATACATACATACATACATACATACATACATACATACATACATACACACACACACACACACACACACACACACACACACACACACACACACACACACACACACACACACACACACACACACACACACACACTGTATGTTTAATGGTTAGAGAAAATTCTGGAAACTGTGAATTCATAGTTCAAAGGATTTAAGGCTCCTAATATATGCAATTTAGGCCCCTTCCACACTACTGCGACTTTAAAGTCGCGCAATTTCAGGGAATGCCTGTGTAAACTTGAGGTCTATGGACCTCAACTCGTATCGAAGTCGGACCAAAGAAGTACAGGGACTACTTTGAAGTCGCACAGATATGAATGGTTATCATTGGGAATCAAGGGGTACGACTTGCCATGCGACTCTGATGTCCAAAGTCGTAAAAGTGTCCCCAATACAGTTAATTGTTATCACTTGAATTATTTTTCTCATTATGGGCGTGAGTGGGGCCTTATGTCAAAGATTTGCCTTAGGCCCCACAAAGCCTAGAACCGCCTGAGGATGAGGGGATGGGATGGGGGAGAACAACCAAGATGAAGACTGGACTGATCCTGAAGACCCCCCATCATTGGGTTATTGACTCCTCCCTCATTATCACTTTCTGCCTAAGGTTCCAAAGTTTGAGGATGTTATCACATTATTATCAATATGTAAAAGTCTGTGCTCCAATCATATCATCAGATATAAAATGTCCAGCTGGTAGAAAATTGGTGCAAAAGAAGTCAGGGGTATGCACTGTAAAACAGAGTATATAGTGCAGGGGTCAGGAGTATGTAAATGTACAATATAAATTATATAGTGTAAGGGTCAAGACTCATAATATTGGTATTCAGTAATCAGTGGAAGCTTAAATGTTTCCATGAGACAAGTTGCAGAGGTTCCACACCGCTGCCTCCCATCTCCTGAGACTTCACTCAGTGACTTGGGTCTGAGACTATACAGACATATCCCTCCAGAGCATGTGAGCCTGGGAGAATTGCTCTGTCAGAGATCTTCCTAGACCCAGGTATGGTGAAAATCAACGTTTCTCTTATATTCACCGACCGACATAGCTCCTCTCTATAACTAAATGGCTTTGCTAGCCTGCCACTAGGAGAACTAGGCAAAATTGTAACACAATACACAGAATTGTCAGTACCGCCCAGGGGGCGGACCCTGTGCTAACAACCCTCCCTGCTGTCCCAGCAGCCTCAGTTTTATTTTGCCTAGTGAAGGAGAATGACCTAGGAACCCTGCGGGCCCTTTGGTCCATTTTTTTGATGCAGGATTTATACTTTTGCGCAAGATGAAAGATCCTGTGAGCTTCTATCAACTGCTGGCTGGATGACAGGCTGGTTGAGTTATCCTTGTAGTGCCCCCAATCCGGCCATTGAGCGTGTGCAGGTCGCAGCTAAGGCTCGGCAGGCCACGACATGCCTCAGCACCAGAGGTGGTCGGTGAGTTTCAATACTCCGGGGTATACATATGCCCGGGCTACTGATGTCTAGATCGCAGTATACCGCAGCCACCCTGTAAATGCGCAGGAGTTGGTCTGTGATGGAATGTCTCCCAGCTCTTCAGGACTGGTAAGTATGGCTCTCCCTGCTTCGGGGGGGTTGAGCAGCTGGGCATTCCCTGGGAGGTCGATTCGGGGCCACCTCACCTCCTTCTCTTCTCTCCCATGTCCCTGCTGGCGGGGTGTGTATGGGGATCGCTGGGTCTCTCACCTATAGGGGGTCTGTGCGGATAGCGATGGTCCTGGTCTCAGTGTGGGGGGTCCCAAAAAAGGTGTCTGTGGAGGTATTTTTGCTGGTTAAAGGCAGCGCTGTTTTATGATTTCTCTTGTCACCGCATGGCGCTGTCCGGTGGCCATTTTGGCTGAGGGCAGAGCAGGTTCCCCTTGTGAGCCTCAACGGCCATTTTCTATGAGATTTTCCTATTAGTATCATTGGCGGCCATTTCTTTGAAGCCCGAGCGCTCTTTTCACCACAGCTCTCTTGTGACAGCATACCATGTGCTCTCACATGCTGTTTCCTGTGTTCCCTGTGTATACAGGACGCTGGATGGCCATTCCCTAAACGCTGGTGCAAGCTCTGCAGATCGTTTCACCAATCTTTTCTACAGCTGCTGCCGACACAGCTTCTTCACTCTGCACTTGGGTAACCTCCTGGGGACTACAGGCACGGTTAGTAACCATCACAGAACGCCCCAGGGTGCTGAGTCTGGCGCTAGGAACCCCCCCACCCCCCCCCCAGGTGGCGGCAGCAGGACAGTGGGACCTTCACTGTCCTAAGTCCCCTTTCAGGTGGCAGACAGGGTAGGATCAGCATGGCTTCAGAAACTGGTGTTTCTCCCCCCGAAATCCAGGCTATTGCAACCGGGTCACCTGAGGATAGCGCTGTGCCCATGGACACCCTGACGGCGGTCCTTAACTCTTTTGCTGCAAAAATAGAGGCAGTGCGTGGAAGGAAAGGTGCACGTAAAAGGCCTCCCCCCTCTGGGGAGAGCTCTGATGCAGACTCGGGCCCCGCTGTGGCTGGTGACCCCTGTTCTGACCTATCAGACGAGGCTGACCAGGACCATTCGGGCAGCGAGGATGATTCCCCGTCCGGGTCCAGGCGCAACAAGGCGCTGGTTGGAGCACTTATCACAGCTGTGCGTGATACCCTGAAGATCCAGCGGATACCTCTGCTGATGTATCGGTCCATTTTGGGTCCCGCAAGCCAGCACGTTCACCTTAGGTGTTCCCGTATTTGACTTATTTTGAAAAGTTCATCTACAGGGAATGGGGTCGGCTGCAAAGGACCTTTTCAGTCCCCAAAAACATGGCGGTGCGTTACCCCTTTGAGCAAAGCCTTCTCAAGAAATGGTCGGCTCCTCCGGTCGTGGACCCCCCAGTATCCAGGTTGAATAAAGTAACCACGATCCCGGTTGAGGGGACTCCTGCAGTCAAGCATCCCACGGACAGGAAGGCCGAGGCGGGGGCTTGTTCCTTGTTTACGGTTGTGGGGTCAGCTGTGCGACCTGTACTGGCATCCGCACTTGTGTCACAGACACTGACTGAGTGGGCAAAACTTTTGTGCCGCGAATTGGGAGAGCAACAGGCCTCCCCTGTCTGCGTGGAACTAGCAGACCAACTAGTGCAAGGCCTTAAGTACGTTTGACGTGGCCCTGGATACTCTCCCTCTGTTATCCAGGGCTTCAGTGTCAGCTGTGGGGCTAAGGCACCTGATTTGGATAAAATGCTGGTCTGCTGACCAGGCATCCAAGAAAGCCCTGACGGATCTTCCCTTCCTTGGCGACCGGCTCTTTGGAGCCTCGTTGGATGACATTATTTAAAAGTAGTAAGAGTACACTACTCCCACAGGCCAAGAAGGCTAAGGAGCCACGATGCAGGCAAGTGCTCTCTTTTTCTCCTCACAAGTGTCTTTTTCGTCCGCCCGATGCTTCGAAAAAACGTCCCCAGCCCGATAGGACCCTCACGGATGGTCAGAAGCGTCCCTGGAACCGCAAGCCTAACAAGCCTGCCAACAAAAGTGCTACCGCATGAAGGTTTTTCCCACCCATATCTCAGGTGGGGGGGTCGTCTTCGGGAGTTTGCAGCCCGGTGGACCTCCCGGTTATCCGACCAATGGGTCTGCGACCTGATTTCCACAGGCTACAAGATAGAGTTTCTCTCTTGGCTCCTCTCTTGGCCTCCAAACAGATTCTTCCCCTCCAGCATACCCGCATCCCCAGTTCGCCGGGAGGCCCTGTTAGGGGAGTGAGGGACTTGCTGAATAAGGGGGTGATTGTACCAGTTACGGAATTTGAACGCTTCCAGGGGTTCTACTCAAATCTGTTTGTGGTTCCCAAGAAGGAAGGGGTTCTTCCGATCTTGGACTTAAAAGCCCTCAATCACTTTGTAAAAGTGCAGAGGTTCAGAATGGAATCAGTTCGCTCAGTAGTCGCTGCACTCCATCAAGGGGACTCCCTGGTGTCCTTAGACATCCAGGATGCGTACCTGCACATACCCATATGCCTTCGGCATCAAAAATTTCTGCTTTTGGCAGTCTGGGAAGCCCACTACCCATTTGTGGCTCTTCCTTTTGGCCTGGCATCAGCCCCCCGAGTCTTTACCAAAGTACTGGCTCCAGTATTGGCATTGCTGCAAAAAACGCGGGATCGTGATCATGGGCTACATAGACGATCTCCTCCTGAGTGCATCTTCCGCCTCAGAATTAGAGGAGGATGTGGCGATCACCATGTAGACCCTGCAAGAATTTGGGTGGCTGTTGAACCTAAAGAAGCCGGTGATTGTACCGACCCAGCGTCTGGAGTGCCTAGGTTTGCTATTGGACTCCAGGGAAGCGAGAGTCTTTCTCCCTTCAGACAAATTGCAGACTCTCAGAGATGCGGTCAAACTACTGATGAACCACAAGTGGTCGTCGCTCCGCTTTTGCATGCGAGTACTGGGGCTCATGGTAGCCTCCTTCGAGGTAGTACATTATGCCCAGTTCCACACCAGAGTCCTGCAGAAGGAGATTTTGACAAAATGGGACAAATCTCCGTTGTCCCTGGATCGACAGATCCAGGTGAGCCAGCCAGTCAGAGACTCGCTGATCTGGTGGTTGAGGTCCCCGTGATTCAGTCCGGGAAATCGTTCCTTCCTCTGACTTGGATGGTGATCACTACGGACGCCAGTCTATCCAGCTAGGGTGGAGTGATGGGGATTCAAGTGGGCGCAGGGCCTCTGGTCGACGGAAGAATCCGAGTTGCCGATCAATCTGCTCAAATTGAGAGCGATCAGGCTGTGCCTCCACACATGGTCGATGTGTCTTCAAGGACGTCCGATCAGGATACAGTCGGACAACGCCACAGCTGTGTAGCGTACATAAATCACCAAGGGGGAACAAGAAGCTCAGCCGCTGCTCAGGAGGTCGCTTACATACTTTGGTGGGCAGAGCGACACGTACTGGCCATGTCGGCCATTTAAAAATTAGCAGGTGGACTATCTGAGTCGACAGATGCTGGACCCAGGAGAATGGGCATTGCATTCAGAGATATTCAGGCTGCTGTGCCTGAAATGGGGCACACCAGATGTGGATCTATTGGCCTCCTATCTCAATCGGAAGGCGCCAGATTCATGTCCAGGACAAGAGGTCCGTAGGCAGACGCTTCAGACGCGCTGGTGGCTCCGTGGGATCAGTACCAGCTGATCTACGCCTTTCCTCCGGCTAAAACTGTTGCCACGCCTGCTTTGCAGAGTGGAAGCCGAGGGGATTCCAGTGATCCTGGTTGCCCCAGATTGCCCTCAGCGGCCCTGGTACGCAGACCTCCTGTCTCAAGGTTCAATCTTTCACCCTGCTTTACCATCACTGGCTTTAAAGGCATGGCTATTGGGAGCTGAGGATCCGGGGTCTGTCGGACTCGGTGATTCCGACTATGTTGAGGGCGCAGAAATCTTCTTCACGGAAGATATACCATCATACCTGGAAGGCCTATATCTCCATATGTGAGGAGAAGGGGTGGCATCCACACTCCTTTTCTATTTCCAGGATCCTGCTATTTCTCCAGCAAGGTGTAGACCAGAAGTTGGCGTTGAGCACCATTAAGGGGCAAATTTCAGCTCTGGCTGTCTTTTTCCAGGGACCCATGGCGTCTCATTCATTAGCAAGTACCTTTGTTCAGGGGGTATGACATGTAGTCCCTCCGGTACGTCCACCGCTACCTCCGTGGGATTTGAAGCTGGTGTTGTCGGCGCTTCAGAAGCCGCCGCTTGAGAATATCAGGGAGATTCCCCTGTTGACCCTTTAACAGAAAGTGTTTTTTCTAGTGGCCATCACATCGGCCAGGAGGGTTTCGGAACTGGCGGCCTTGTCCTTGCAAGTCGCCTTATCTGCTCATCCATAGGGATAAGGTGGTGTTGCGTCCGCAATCGTCCTTTCTACCGAAGGTGGCCTCGGCCTTTCATATCAATGAGGACATTGTGTTACCATTATTGTGTCCTAGCCGAAGCACCCCAAAGAGGTGACCCTTCATGCTCTTGACGTGGTTAGGGCCCTGAAAGTGTATTTGTCGGCCACGGCTCCCTTTCGGAAGTCAGACTCGCTGTTTGTTTCGGTGGCTGGTCCTAAGAAAGGCATGGCGGTCTCGTCTGCCACCATTTCCAGGTGGATCAGACAGATTATAGTCCAAGCCTACACCTTGAAGGGGCAGGTGCCCCCCTTTCCGGTCACGGTCCACTCTACGAGAGCAATGGGAATGTCTTGGGCCTTCCGACACCAATCGTCTGTCGCTCAGGTGTGTAAGGCGGCGACCTGGTCGTCTGTCCATACGTTTACCAAGTTCTACAAGGTAGACCTCAGTGCATCGGCTGATGCCTGTTTTGGCCGCAAAGTTTTGCAGGCGGCCGTGTAGTTGCAATTGAGATTTTTTCCTGGTTTTTCGAGAAAAACGCAGTACTGTTTGTTAATGCACTGTTGGATTACTTCCGCAAAAAGGTTGTGGTGTTGGGGATCTCTCCTGTTGAGAATACCCAGTTATATGGTGGTGTGTTTTTTCATACACTGCTGTTTTTTTTTGGTGGGTTTAGTTTCACTAGTTCCCGCTTGCCATGGTGGATGAAGTTTTAATGCTGTTTTTTCCCACCCCTCGTTTGGCACTGCTTGGGAACGTCCCATTTAGTTACAGAGAGGAGCTGTGTCGGTCTGTGAATATAAGAGAAAATAGGATTTTTTGTACTCACTGTAAAATCCTTTTCTCTGTAATTCACCGACCGACACAGCACCCACCCCTCCTTTCTCTACGTTATACTGCTTGTTGACGTACTGAGGCTGCTGGGGCAGCAAGGAAGGTTGTTAGCACAGGGTCCCCCCCAGATGGTACTTGGTGGTACTGACAATACAGTACAGTACCAAAAATCCTATTTTTCTTCTAGCTGAACCCCAGAATCTCCATAAATCCAGTCTAGATACATAAATTGTGTCTGCAGCACAGAGAAGGAAGATTATCGGAGAGAAATCCAGGAATACAGGACGGGGAACACAGCTCAGGAAAGTGACCAGGGGATTACAGGCTGATATCACCCAGTCCCCGCCCTACTCTGGACCAATCAGTGAGCAGTATGGGTGGAGGAATGTATTTAGTGTTAATGACCCACCTGTGCTGATCTCTGTAGGAGTGTCCTCCTCTATAAATGTCCCCGTTATTCCATCCTCCTCCATAGACTGCTGATCATCCCTCACATACCTCTCTTCTTCTTCTGATTTCACCTCAAATTCTATATCCATTGGATCTCCACTCTAAACCAAGAAAAGGAGAGAGAATATCATCTGTAAGATAGAAGATTTATTATTGTGACATCACATAAAAAAAATATTATCCATGTTCTAGATGCTCTGTCCCACTAACCTTGCAATATGGAGGAATGTTGGGACCTTCCTGTGTGGAATCCAGATGACAGATAGATCTCTCTGGTGGGTTCCTGGTATTAGGTGGCTCCATCACGCCATACTCTTCATCCTCCTCTTTATACTCTTTTTTAACATCAATATTGTCATCCATGAGGTTTGCACTCTGAATATATAATAAAACATTAATTGTAGCAAGCATGCTGTGTATAAATCATATCTACTAATAATTGTCAATCATCTACCTGATGATGGTGGGGGATGGTGTACAGATCTTTGTGTTCTTTTAGAAGCTCCTCCATCAACCCATCCTCATCATCCTCCTCTTTTATCTCTTCTGTAACGTCAACTTTAGAATCTCTCAGGTTTCCACTCTGAATATAGAATAAAAATGACATCAATGGTAACAATGCAGATAATGTACAGATCCTAATGATACTATCAGTGATTGTTCCTCATCTACCTGATGATGGTGGGGGATGGTGTGATCTTCTTGTGTGGAATCCCGGGAATACAGAGGACGGGGACATCTCTCTGGTGGGTTCCCATTACTGGATCCATCTGTAGGAAACACACACACTGACTGAATACATTGTTTCTATGTGTTTATCAGATGATGGGGGATCTAGGTGGAGCCTCCGTACTGCTCTCTCCTTTACAATAAAGTCTCCTCTTACCCGGTGATGTGAGGGGCGGCTGATTGTCCATCATGACGTCCTTGTAGAGATCCTTGTGTCCTTCTAAATACTCCCACTCCTCCATGGAGAAATAGACAGTGACATCCTGACACCTTATAGGAACCTGACACACACAATGATACAGTCACCATCCAGACACATCCCTTGTCTGTTACTGGATAATGTCCCACAATTCCCAGAATCCTCCTCACCTCTCCTCCATCATCTCTCTGGTGACTTCTAGAATCTTCTTTGTATTTCTCTATTCTATCAGGGAGGGAGGTGGAGGCAATGTGATGGTCATATGATCTCCAGACTTCACAGGAGGAAAACTCTAGATCTGAACACAAAGAGCAAAATCAAATGATATTCCCAGAATCCTCCTCACCTCTCCATTCAGGTCTCCATTTTATTAAAGTCCCACATCAAACTGAGATATAATTTACCAACACAGGACCCTACACAGGTTAAAAGCTTGTTACAGGCATTCTGACATCATTACATACAATGCAGGACAAACATTCCCACTTTGTATGTGAGGATGCCAAGAGTCCACCCACATCCTAAGAGCATCAGACAAAAAAATCCAGATGGAGGGACATTGGGAGGAGGAGCTGTGACGTCAGTGTGATGTCATAGGACATATAATCTTTGGATGAAGAGACATTTAGAGAGGGAGATTTGAGGGGTTCTCTATATGAGGCTCCCATGCAAACCAAATCATTGTTCCTGGGTGTGTCCTTCCTCTCCTAAACTGAAGAGTGAACTTTGACCTTTACCATACAGAAATCTGTCAGGAATGTGTGAAAGTAAGCTCTCATGTGATCAGGTGATGTGCGGAGGAACGGAGTGTAAATAGCAGACAATTTTCTCCAGAGCTCCTAATGGTGGGGATGGATTTTGCCGAGTGCTGGTGCCAAGTTTCCACCCCCCAGGATCACTGCAGGTGTGGAGAAAAGCTGTGTAATGCCCCGTACATACGAGCGGACTTTTCGACATCAAAGGTCCGACGGAACAATTCCGGCGGACTATTCGATCGTGTGTGGGCTGCAGCGGACTTTTGATTTGCAAAAATCCGACAGACTTTAGAAATGGAACATGCTTCAAATTTTTCCGCCAGAACTCTGCCGGACCCAGAAAACCGCTCGTGTGTGTACTAGTCTGAAGGACTAAAACCGACGCTAGGGCAGCTATTGGCTACTGGCTATGAACTTCCTTATTCTAGTCCAGTCATATGTCATCACGGTCGAATCCGTCGGACTTTGGTGTGATTGTGTGTGGCCAAGTCCGTTCATTCGGAAAGTCTATCAGAACTCTGTCAGAACTCCGTCAGAACTCTCGTCTAAAGTCTGCCGGACTTAAGTCCTGTCGTGTGTACGCGGCATAAGAGGATATGGAGGAGAGATGAGGAGGAGATCCAGGAATCAGGATAAAGGTCAGGACAAGCAACAGACGAGCGTATCCAAGAGATGAAGCCGGGGTCACTACACAGAAAATCAATCCAAGGAAACAACAGGCAGGACGAGGAATAGCAAGAAGGAGCTCAGAGACCAATGAGAATATTGCTCAGCCAATGGGAGATGATCTCAGCATGACTTACATAATAAAGGAGATGAGGGGGAGGGGAGGAAGTCACTTATGGTGACCATAGAGACATGGAAATTCAGCTGGTTCAGCAGGGACCGGTCACATTTCCATCCATGTGTGGTCACTGCCGGATAAAATTCACTCCATCAGTGGCTGCAGCCAATAGCGTCATCACTGATCTGTGTATTCTGAGAGCGGAGGAGCGAGGATGAGCACAGGCATGTTCGCAACCCGCATGTGCAGAGCCTGCCAGGAAATCACATGCAGAGAGACATTTCTCGATCTCTGTAGCTGTGAAACGGAAAAATGTCTCACTGCTTGCGATTAGCGATAAGCAGTGCCCACTTCCTGGTGAGCTCTGCACATGCGGCTTACAAACATGCTTACTGAGGAGCGCCCCCCCATTGTCAGAATACAATAGTGCAACGGGGAGGATTCCTCCATCCCCCCTCCAATGTGCAGATGGGCGAATTGGTTCCGTTTTTTTTCACTAAACCCGCTGGTTGAATGATAAAATGGAAAATTGAATACTTACCTTTCCGTAATTTTCCTTTCCTGGTGCCTATCCATGGCAGCATACGCATGGTTGGTTGAGCCACCCCCGGCAAACCCACAGGACCATTATAACTCTATAAAAGAGAGCGACCCCCCCCCCCCTTATTCTCATAACTAGACTTAATTCAGCCACAAGAATTAGAACAAGGGAGAGGAATATGCTGTCATGGAAAGGCACCAGGAAAACTGAAAATGTTATACTTACCTGACGATAATTTTCCTTTCCTGATGCAAAGCATGACAGCATACAGAAATGGGATAGGATCCGCCTCTCGCCCAATTAGGACTGGTTATACTATATTTAAATAAGTCGCCTCCCCCTAGACGGCATTCTCGTAACTATACTCAAAAGCGAAACGCACAAGGGAGGGACCTGTAGTATGCTGTCATGCTTTGCATCGGTAAAGGAAAATTACCATCAGGTAAGTATAAAATTTTCCGTTTTCCTGCCACAAAGCATGACAGCATACAGGAATGGGATGTAGCACGCCCAAAAAACCTATAAGGGATGGCCATGCTGAAGCATTTGAATCAACGTATCATTAGATTAGAACTGAAGTCGATTCCCTTGCTTCCAATGTTGCCCGATTGACTTTGCAATAGGCAAAAAAAATGGTTTGTAGTATATGAACCTGGTTGGTATCCTGTAAAATTCTGGACCTCTGAATTTTGCCCATGAGCATACCATCCATCTGATAAAGTGAGCTCTGCACTAGATTGATGAATTTATCTTCCTTCTATAAGCCCCTTAGGCTACTCTGACCCGAGATAATGCTATTGTCTTAGCGGACAGTGCAAGTCTTCTTCTGATACTGCCAGGCCTGAAGAGGCCACTGTCTGACCTTCTAGAGAAGGACTACTTCCATGTATTTCTTCTACATAGAGTCCATTACTCTAGCTTGGGGTTGATGCTGACATTTTAGTTTGGGCATGCCGGAAGGGTGATGTCTTGACCCAGAGGCAAAGATGCAGACCCTCGTCTGGTGCTGGTGAAGAAGAAAGCAGAGCCATTTTGTTTGATTATGGTAGCAATAAAGTAGTTTACTGCTTGACGCTTGGATCTCTGAAAGAATTCTCAAAGACGTGATATCCTTAAGAAATACTACTTTAGTGTCACTGAACCTATTGAGGTAGTCTTCTTCAGAAGAATGACCCTAGTTGCAGTCGGGAGCAGAGGATTCATCCTGAAATTCTGCAAAATTTTCCATGTTCTAGTATACCTGGAGTTTGCCGTAGGTTCCCTGGCTTCCACAAGGTTTCAAATAATGAAGGTGAGATCCCGCAATGAGCCTTTCTAACTTGGTCTCCCAGTTGCTAGATGTAACGTGGCTGAATTTGGATACACTTGGCTCTGCTGTGTAAGGTCTGAGATCTCAGGAAGAATAAAATAGGAGGAACTTGGGCCAAAGACTGTACTTTGAGGACACCATGGCCTGTAAGGCCACCAGCTCATTGCCCTTATCCCAGCTGTATGACTAGGCATCCTGGTTGAACTAGACGGAATTGTGTCCTTTTTCAACCTGCCCAACCATGCACTGATGAGGAGCTTAGAGATCACAAGTCTGGTGGCTATAAAGGCTAACCCAACTGGATGTTAGTAGATCAACTGCTTCCACTTCTGGGAAGCTCCTCTTTCAGGAATGACTTCCATTCCTGACCAGAGTTTACGGCCAAGTTGAGATTCATTGAACAGCTTGTTGGTCTAGGGACTCACCCTTGACATCCGAGGCTTCGTATTTTACCGTATCTGACAGGAAGTTTTGGGACACCAGAACACAGAGCGATGAGATGAGACAGGTTTTACCATTGGCAATGGTATGCCTCTTTCCATGATGATAGGAGATTACCTATAGCCGTCTGTTTGGAGCATACCTGAGGCCTCCTAGGCTGTGTTGCCAAAACAACTTCCCCACTTTGGAATCACTGTACCCCTGCTGTTAGGCACTTCGTCCTCCACTGGCCTATGTCATTGACTTGAGCTAAGAGGTCACTGAGGTGAATAGACTTTAATGATTGTTAAGTCTGTACGTTTATGAAAGTTGATAAGATTAACTAGCCTTAGCCACCATCAACGGGACTAGTCTCATACGTGGGGTAATCTTCCCTGGAATAGGAAGCAAAATCTTTCATTACCTTAGAAGGCCAGTTTATGATGTTCTTCTTGACCATTTGAGACCATGGGATACAAACAGATGGGATAGAGCTAGGACTTGCCTCCACATAAGTACTAATACTGTCACCCTTCATGTGGGCAACTCTACAGTATTCTCCTGAATGTCTAAAATGTCATTATTATAATGAGATTAATTGGCCTTCCCTGAATCAGGGTTTGCCAGGACCTGGAGGATGTTGAGCCACCCGCATCTGTTGTCCTCATAAGGAACTTGAAGCCCTTGCTTCTGCAAGATGGCCGCTACTGGAAGCAATGTTTTAGAAAATGTGGAAAGGTCAATGGTTGCTGAACGAGCCCAAAGTGAAATTCTCAGAAGCCTGGGTGTAGCAAAGTGCGCATGTACACATCAGCTAGATCTAGAGAAAACGTAGCTGTTTTATCTGATAGTTTGAGTGATTGTTCTCAATGACTCCATATGACATTTTGGATCTTGATCCTTTGTTACACATCTTGCCTGAATCTGCTTTCCGACTGACAACAATGGACCTATTGTTCCTGTTGGACAGGATTTGGTAACATTTGCTTAAAGCCTTGATTGCTCTAAAGAACCATAGTGGGAATTAGAGGAGTTGAAAGAGTGGGAAGAAATTCTACTGACTTCCTTACTGCACAAAGTGCAACTCGCCAGCACACCTGGAATCTTCCGTTGTTGTCCCAAGGTTTTGCATTACATTTCTGCAATAGAACACCTACTGGGCACATTTGAGTGAAAAGGAACTTTGCTGCTCCTCGAGAGGTGCAGACTTGAGCTTAGGTGATTAAAGACGATCATGGATCTTCCAATCTTTCCTCTATCTCTTCTCAGGCCCTGTCACCAACTCTTTGTTCTGGGGCTAGGTGACTAGCCTAAGGGATTAGTCCCTGATCTGGACATCACCGATTCCATCTTAAATCATATACCAATCGACTTAGAAGAGGTATACTGGGCTTTACTAACCCCACAGAATAGTAGGAGGAACAGCCTGCTGCATCCTCACTGGACCAAACACCACAGAGGCGTATTACTGGCCAAGTTTGCCCTCAACTTGTTTGCTGAGAACCAAATTAGCCTTGGCTACTGAAGTGAACTCCAACACAGGCCATACCATACTCCTTAATGGTAGTATAAATCTTCATTTCCAAATCTATATTGTTGTTTTCATGTCTCTGCGAAGGCTATCACATCATCCACTGGCAGACTGGCACTTCTGGCTGGTCTGAAGATTACTTGGCTTGGCCAATTGCCTTTGCAGTAAGAGTTGGGCTTTACAGAGGGGATCTTGCATCCTCTGCTAGTATGAAGACACATCTGGTCAATCTTTTTAACGCTCTTTGGTCTGCTGTTTTTTTTTTTATTAGCTTGGTACCTAAGCCTTAGCAACTAGAGGTCCACCCAGTCAGTTTTCACTTGAGTGAACACATCTGCTGTTGTGTTTTACTGCCACCTGATATGCAATATGGCATAGCATCTTGGCGGGCATGTCCGCTAACCACACTCCCCCATTCTTCCCAGGATGGGTCCTTATTATGATTTCTTTTAGCCTGCCCCTTCTGGTAGAACTTTCAATGTATAGCAGTCTTTAGAGCCAAACAGGACCTGTCACTGTTGGAAGAACAAGTTGCCACTTTTCCTTTGGCGAGTGGTGCTGGTATTTAAGGGCTGGAGAGTTTTACAATCCATACTGCCCACACACTCTTTTTATATATGAAAGCATACCTACCTGACCCTTACCTTATAGAGGCTCCATACCTGACAGGTGGACACCAATCCATTCCCTGGAGCTCCCGGCCACTGCTACAGTGGGCCAGAAGTTACCCCAATATCATCTCACTGCTCTCTGTCAACTGAAAGCCGCATCCAGCCACAGGAAACAGACAAGGAGCCATCTTGGAAGGGGGCAGCCCTTACACCCCCCCCCCCCCAAAAAAAACTTCCAGCATCTTTGCAAGGGAAACCAACATATCCAAAGCCAAACTAACAAATGTGTGTGTGGGGCCGGAGGAGAGACTGGATCAGTCCCAACTGACCACAAGACAGAACTGTTTTACCTGCATCCAGAGACCAGTATCCCAGCCCCCTCAGTATATGGACCTGGGGGGGTCTCCCTCTTATAGAAGTTTTACAACCGAATAGGGGGGCTTCGTCACAGGAAAGATGCTGAACCTGTACGGCTGGCCAGATGAATCCGGCAGGTGAGGGCAAAAATAAAAATCTTCATTGATTCGCAGTTATAACCATTTTAGGGAAGAAAAAAAAGAGAATGCCGCCTAGGGGCAGGCTTATATAGTATAAGCAGTCCTGATTGGGCGAGCGAGAGATGGAGCCTATCCCATTTGTGTATGCTGTCATGCTTTGTGTCAGGAAAGGAAAATTACGGAAAGGTAAGTATTACATTTTCCATTTTCCTGGTGCCTTCATGGCAGAATATGCATGGTAAACTGTCTTCCAGGGAGTGAATTCCAAAGAAAACAGAATTTTTTATTGACTATTACGAAACAGAAAATTGTAAGGCCTTCCCCCAAAAATCCCAGGAGGTGAAACTAGCTGGATCAAGGCTGTAGTGAGCCATAAATGTGGAGAATGAGGACCAGCTTGCTGCTTTGCAGATTATCTTAGGGGAGACCTTTACCAAGGCTGCACATGAAGATGAAATCCCTATTGTCGAGTGCGCATTCACTTCCTGAGGAACAGGAAGCCCACTAGCCTGGTAAGTCCTGTGTATAATCCGCACAATCCATCCCGCTAATGTGAACCTCGATGCCGCTTGCTCTTCCCTTGCACCACTAGGAACTACAAATAATCTTTTGTCTTTACAGAGTTGTAGAGTTGCAGAGAAGTAGGACTTTAAGGCTCTTGCTACATCCAATTTGTGCAGTTTTGAGGAATTCTGTTCTTCCGGGAATGCTAGCAGGACCCATTCCTGATTGGAGTGATATGTGGAAGGAAACGTAGGAACGAAATTGATAGATAGGCTGAAGGACAACCCTGTCTGGATAGAAAACGATATAGGAATCCCAAGAGTCTAGGGCTTGAATTTCTGAGACTCTGGTCCATGATGTAACAGCTACTAGGAAGGTCACCTTCAGTGTGATGTCTTCCAAAGAACAGCCTTTCTGTAGGTGCGAAGGGAGGTGCTGCAAGAAAAATTAGCACTATCGGTAAGTCCCATTTGGGGTATAGACTTCTTCTTAGTGGTTTTAGCCTCATTACCGCCCTTAGAAAGCATTCTACCAGAAGATTTAGGGCCCATCTAGTGTCAGCGAGAGCGGAAAGGGCCAAGACATGCACCTTCAGGGTATTAAGGCCTAATCCTAAATCTAGGCCTGACTGGAGAAATTGCAGCATGTTCTGAACCTCCAGTCTTAGTGGGTCAAACGTTTCTCTTTGTGCTAATTCGAGAAATTTCTGCCAAATCCTGTAATAGGTATTGCTTGTGGAGGCCTTCCTTGCCTGAAGGAGAGTTTTGATAACTTGGATGGAACACCCTACTTCTTCCAATCTCCTCCTCTCAAATTCCAGACCCTTAAATTCAGATTCTCTGGATGCGGATGCACAAAGTCTCCCTGAAGGTGTGGAAGAGGGAGGGGTTTGCAGGGGGACAGATGCATCAGTAAGGTGAACCATGGCCTCCGCAGCCAATAAGTGATTAATGCCAACACGATCAGTCTCTCCTTGCCGAGTCGTTGGAGAAAACGTAGGATCATAGGGACTGGAGGGAAGGCAAAGGCCAAGGGGCAATCCCATGACTGAGCTAGCGCATCCACCCCCGCTGATGTCCGGCAGACATATCTTGAGAAAAAGAAAGGAGTCTTGGTGTTCAGAGGCGAGGCAAAAAGGTCTATTTAGGAGTGACCCCATTGTTGAAAAATCGAATCGAACAGTGTCTGGTTCAGAGACCACTCATTGTCGGCCATGTTCCTGGACAACAGATCCGCTTGGCGATTCTGAAAGGCTGGGATGTAGGCCGATCTGAGGTTCAGCAGGTTCCCCTCTGCCCATAACAGAATCGGCTCCACTTCCTGCATCATAAATCTGCTGTGTGTGCCGCCCTGGTTTTGCACATAGGCCACTGCCGCTCTTTTGTCCATATGTATCAGGAGCGATTTCCCTCAGAGAGGAGGGCAGAAGAGATATGGCCATCAAGGCTGCTCTCAGCTCTAGCACATTGGATACTACGTTGCTGGCGTCGGACCTCCATCTTCCCTTAACCATGTTGGATCTGCAACGAGTGCCCCAGCCTAACTGACTCTCGCCGGGCATAAGAATTGTCCAGGAGATGGGACCAAGATGGCAGTGATGGCAGAAGCTTTGGTGCCTTGTCCACCACCAGAGACCCACAGAGAGAAAAAAAAAGGGAGAGAGAAAGAGCAAATAGAGTAACGGCATAGAAAAAGAAAATGCAGCACACTGGCCCTGCATCAGGGATCTGCTGTGTGTGCCTCCCTGGTTTTGCACATAGGCCACCACCGCTCTGCTGTCCATATGTATCTGGAGCGATTTCCCTCAGAGAGCAGGCCAGAAGAGATATGGCCATTAAAGCTGCTATCAGCTCCAGCACATTGGATACTATGTTGCTGGTGTCGGACCGCCATCTTCCCTGAACCATGTCGCATCTGCAAGGAGTACCCCAGCCTAACTGACTCCCGTCGGACGTAAGAATGGGACCAAGATGGCAGTGATAGCGGAAGCTTTGTTGCCTTGTCCACCACCAGAGACCCACAGAGAGAAAAAAAAAAAAAAGGGAGAGAGAATGAGCAAATAGAGTCTCGGCATAGAAAAAGAAAACGCAGCACACTGGCCCTGCATCAGGGATCTGCTGTGTGTGCCTCCCTGGTTTTGCACATAGGCCACCGCCACTCTGCTGTTCATATGTATCCGGAGCGATTTCCGTCAGAGAGGAGGCCAGAAGAGATATGGCCATCAAAGCTGCTATCAGCTGCAGCACATTGGATACTACGTTGCTGGTGTCGGACCGCCATCTTCCCTGAACCATGTCGGATCTGCAACAAGTACCCCAGCCTAACTGACTCCCGTCGGATGTAAGAATGGGACCAAGATGGCAGTGATTGCGGAGGCTTTGGTGCCCTGCCCACCACCAGAGACCCGGAGAGAGAAAGACCAAATAGAGTGTCAGCATAGAAAAAGAAAATGCAGCACACTGGCCCTTTAAAAGATATGTAAACAAACACTTCCTACCTTGGGTACTCTCCATGCAAGCAGAAGAGCATGCGGAAGGCAAGAAAGCAACTATTTCCCCTGCTTCCCTACCTGTTTAAATAAAGTGAGGGCAAAATAAGCTGTGTGGAACAACCAAGATGGCCGCTCCTGCACTTCCTGCTACCCGCCCCATCCAGGAAGAAAAGCAAGAGCCATGCGTAGCACCCACAGCTATTACCTCTACACCACAGAGCAGGAGAAAACAGAGAAAGGGAGTCTGGCAGTAGGATAAGGCAGGACAGAGCCGCTGTGGGGACCAAATGGTGAGTCCCACATACACTGCCCCAAAAAGATCCACAGAAACCGGGGGTGGATCCACCAACCATACGTTATTCTTCCATGAAGGCACCAGGAAAACTGAACCATGTATGTCCAGCTTTGAAAGCAAGATATATTAACCATCATTAAACTGCGGCAGGTCGGCACGATCCCACAAACCGTCATAGCTGTACGTCGGTCCCTTTAGGCGGAATAGCAGGCATGCGCTGCACAGCGGGGGGGAGGCGGTGCTCAAGGCTGGCAGTCGCGATGACCGCCTGTCACCAGCGATCGCGGGCACGAGAGGCAGAACAGGGACGTGTGTGTGTGTGTGTAAACACACACATCCCAGTTCTGTGGGGAGAGAGAGAGATCGTGTGTAAGGATGAGCTCCGGTGTGTTCGCACAGCCCACGTGCAGAGCCAGCCAGGAAGTCGACGCGGCGCTGCGCTAATCACAGGCAGACATTTTCCCGACGCGCGGCTGCAGAGATCGGGAAATGTCTCACTGTCTGTGATTAGCGCAGCGCTGCGCCGACTTCCTGGCAGGCTCTGCGAACACGCCGGGGCTCATCCGTAATCGTGAGTTCCTACGAGCTGGGAACCACGATCTCTCATCACCTATAGCCACTCCCATCCCCTACAGTTAGAACACACACCCAGGAAACACACTTAACCCCTTGATCGCCCCGTAGTGTTAACCCCTTTCCTGCCAGTGACATTTATACAGTAATCAGTGCAATTTTATAGCACCGATCGCTGTATAATTGTCAATCGAACCAAAAATGTGTCAAAAGTGTCCGATGTGTCCGCCATAATGTCGCAGTCTCGATAAAAATCTCAGATCGCCGCCATTACTAGTAAAAAAAAAAAAAATAGCAATAATAAAAATGCCATAAATCTATCCCCTATTTTGTAGATGCTATAATTTTTTGCCCAAACCAATCAATATACGCTTATTGCGATGTATAAGGATACATATCGGCCTAAACTGAGGAAAAAATTTGCCTTTAAAAAAATAATAATTGGGGCTATTTATTACAGCAAAAAGTACAAAATATTGTGTTTTTTTTTTTTTCAAAATTGTCGCTCTCTCACTTTTTTGTTTTTAGCGCAAAAAATAAAAACTGCAGAGATGATCAAATACTAACAAAAGAAAGCTCTATTTGTGGGGAAAAATGGACATAAATTTTGATTGGGTGCTGTATTGCATGACCGCGCAATTGTCAGTTAAAATTATGCTCTGGTCATTGAGCAGACAAATCTTCAGGGGCTGAAGTGGTTAATCATCAACTTATCCCCTTGAAGGGGTTAATTTAAGCATTACCTCCTCTGCCGCCAGATGCTGCAGTGTCTTCTCTCTACGTTCTACCAAATAGGATGTCTGTCAGTACCTGACATCACTTCCTGTCTGACATCACTTCCTGTCTTTATTCCATAGAGACTTCCTGTCTGGGTAGAGGTGAGATCACCACCTTGTGGAGATCAGAGGAACTGCAGCCCAGAGAAACATCTCGTAGTGTGAACACGGCCTTGTGCTGTGTGTATGTACTGTATATCCTTCCCCTTTCTCTCCTCCCTGAGTGTGTATGAAGAGGCGGAGCCCTGAGTGTGTATGAAGAGGCAGAGCCCTGAGTGTGTATGAAGAGGCAGAGCCCTGAGTGTGTATGATGAGGCGGAGCTCTGAGTGTGTATGAAGAGGCGGAGCTCTGAGTGTGTATGAAGAGGCAGAGCTCTGAGTGTGTATGAAGAGGCGGAGCTCTGAGTGTGTATGAAGAGGCGGAGCTCTGAGTGTGTATGAAGAGGCAGAGCGCTGAGTGTGTATGAAGAGGCGTAGCACTGCGTGTGTATGAAGAGGCGTAGCACTGAGTGTGTATGAAGAGGCGGAGCCTTGAGTGTGTGAAGAGGCGGAGCCCTGAGTGTGTATGAAGAGGCGTAGCACTGCGTGTGTATGATGAGGCGGAGCTCTGAGTGTGTATGAAGAGGCGGAGCTCTGAGTGTGTATGAAGAGGCGGAGCTCTGAGTGTGTATGAAGAGGAGGAGCCCTGAGTGTGTATGAAGAGGTGGAGCCCTGAGTGTGTATGAAGAGACGGAGCTCTGAGTGTGTATGAAGAGACGGAGCTCTGAGTGTGTATGAAGAGGCGGAGCTCTGAGTGTGTATGAAGAGGCGGAGCTCTGAGTGTGTATGAAGAGGCGGAGCGCTGAGTGTGTATGAAGAGGCGGAGCTCCTGCTTTAACAGCGGTCGGAGGAGGCGGAGTCTAGGAGGGAGATGACAGAAAGCTCAGCAGACTTGCAGGAGTGAGCGAGGAGGATCCGGTTCCTTTGCCATCGGAGGTGAGGAGGGTGTGAAGGATGTTGGTGACTCTGGTAGATGAAAAGCTGGGAGTCATATTGGTCTGGTGAGTGGGGAAGCACCACTAAGGGGGCACCCTCACCATCACGTGTGTAAGAGGAGGAAGAAGGCGTGGCTACACTACAGCTGCCACAGTTTGGAGCACCGAGAACTTTACACCTTATCAACTTTTCACTGATTGGTGGATTTGTTTTGGAGCAAAATAAGTTAATTGAAGTAGATGTAAAGTGGAAGCAGTGGACTTGCAGAGAACACTATATTGAGCACAAAATATTGTATGATTACATGAATTTGCACATGTAGCACTAACCCCCAAAGGAGCTGCTGGTTTCGTTGGGCTTACCGTTACCTTCTTTTCCTCAATTCACGTCTAGGGGTGTCCCGTGGTAGATGGCCCAGTAACTTGAGAGACTGACGACAGATCCGCATAAAGGGATTTTTATTTGCAAAACATAGACCAGGGGTAATGAATTAAAATTAAAGGAGGTCCGGTCGCCAAAATTTTCTTTGGGCCGAGGTCCGAATCTCAAGTCTGTGCTACGACTCAGAAATATTGTAGTAACTGTATATCTATCAAAAACATGAGAAATGTACAATTTCCTTAGCATTTCAAAAATATTTATTGTCAAGTTACATCTGGTGATCCCAGATCAAGTTAAAACTGGTGTCCCCATCACAGTGCCCCTTTAAATCAGGTGTCCCCATCACAGTGCCCCTTTAAATCAGGTGTCCCCATCACAGTGCCCCTTTACATCAGGTGTCCCCATCGCAGTGCTTCTTTAAATCAGGTGTCCCCATCAGTGCCCCTTTACATCAGGTGTCCCCATCACAGTGCTTCTTTAAATCAGGTGTCCCCATCACAGTGCCCCTTTAAATCTGGTGTCCCCATCACAGTGCCCCTTTACATCAGGTGTCCCCATCACAGTGCCCCTTTACATCAGGTGTCCCCATCACAGTGCCCCTTTACATCAGGTGTCCCCATCACAGTGCCCCTTTACATCAGGTGTCCCCATCACAGTGCCCCTTTACATCAGGTGTCCCCATCACAGTGCCCCTTAACATCAGGTGTCCCCATCACAGTGCCCCTTAACATAAAATGTGCACATCAGGATTTCCCTTAACATAAAATAAGTGTCATGCTGATGGGCACATTTTATATTAAGGGGCACTCTGATGGACACAACAAAACATGCCCCTTAACTTAAAATTTGCCCATCAAAGTGCCCCTTTTAATATAAAATGTACCTATCAGTGTTGCTCTTAAAATAAAATCTGCCCATCAGCGTGCCCCTTAACATGAAATAAGGGTCACACTGATGGGCACCTATTATGTTAGGAGGCATTCTGATGGACAATTTTTATTTTAAGGGGCATGCTGATGAGTATATTTTTAATGTGCACATCGATGGGCATATTTTGTAGGGCACATTTTGTTGTACCCATCAGCGTGCCCCTTAACAAAATATGCCCATCGATGTGCACATTAAAAATATACCCATCGGCGTGCCCCGTAAAATAAAATGTGTCCATCGGATTACCCCTTAACATAAAAGGTGCCCATCAGCGTGACCCTTATTTTATGTTAAGGGGCACGTTGATGGGAAAATTTTATGTTAAAGGGCACTCTGATGGGCACATTTTATTTTAAGGGACACGCTGATGGGTATATTTTTAATGTGCACATCGATGGGCATATTTTGTTAAGGGGCACTTTAACAAAACATGCCCATCAGTGTGCACATAAAAAATATATCCATCAGCGTGCCCCTTAAAATAAAATGTGCCCATCAGAGTGTCCTTTAACATAACATTTTCCCATCAGCGTGCCCTTTACAAAAAAAGCCCCTTAAAATATGCCCAACAGTGTGCACAACACTGATCACTAATAGTGAACTAATGTGCCCACATACCTTAACTGCAGGAGTGTGGGCACAACTGAAGCTGCCTCTCGATGAGATCCAGGACCCGGGAACTGCGGGCAGCAGGGGGGCGGGGCGCGCACGTGACGTCACACCCCTACTGCCCGTGTCTCTTCAGCTCCGAGAGACGCGGCCAGGAGCAGGGGGCGGGCGCATGCGCGCAGCGTCACTGGTTGCTGGGGAAACCCGCGGTCCCAGCAAACCAGTGATTGCTGTCGCTTGCTACACTGGCGGCATGGCGGTCCGGGCAGAAGCGCTGCTCGGTCCGGACTCGGACCGCGGGCCGCCATTTAGTGACGGCTGACATAGACAATAAACAGTCTCTTAATTTGGGATCAGAGGGTTGGAAAGGAAGCCCAGGTACTCTTATGCCGCGTACACACGACCGGACTTTTCGAGGGACTAGGTCCGACGGTCTATCCGACGGACTTTCGGCGGAGTTCCGACGGACTTTCCGAATGAACGGACTTGGCCACACACAATCACACCAAAGTCTGACGGATTCAAACGTGATGACGTACGACCGGACTACAATAAGGAAGTTCATAGCCAATAGCTGCCCTAGTATCGGTTTTTGTCCGTCGGACTAGCATACACACAGACCGATTTCTCGGTCCGGTGGAAAAATGTAAAATATGTTCTATTTCTAAAGTCTACTGTATTTTTGGCAAGCAAAGGTCTGATGGAGCCCACACAAGATCGAATTGTCCGACGGACTCGCTCTGTCGGACCTTTGCTGTCAAAAAGTCCGGACGCGTGTACGCGGCATAACTGTCATAGTCAGTGTTGAAAAACTTGCATACTTTGACCGCATCCAGAGAATAGCTATTCAAAATTGGATGTCCACTCAAGTTGGACAGTCCCTCTCTCACAAGGTCTAGTGGCCAACAAGGTGCTTAACTCAGGAACAGGTCTCTGCCACAGATGTTGTTGTAGAACACATAGGAAAATTAAATTTGTAGAACAGATCGTGTGATACCTGGATCTTTCTGCCAGCTTGGCGATATCCACGAGATCCGATTCTCTTAGGTACTTTAGCTCCTCCAGGCTCTTGCTAAGAAACCAACCCGTACGTGGCCTTCTTCTGAAGAGTCCTCCCCTGGATAGCTTGAAGTTACTGGGTCTCTCCCAAACCGGAGACGCCACCCAAACACCTCAGAATCCTCCTTTAGTTTCCTTGCCTCAAGCCAGCCATCCCCGAGGCAACAAGTCGGATGGATCCGCACCCCAGGCCATAGCCTTCCTGGGGGCTGGTCAGGAGGACCAGGACCATGAAGTCAGCACATCCTTCAGGACCGGAACCCCGAACCACGTGACATCCACATCTTAAGTACCCTCTCCCAGAAAGCACAGCGAGAGCACCATTCCCCCTAGGCGGGCTCTGAGAGAGAGTAATCTTAAAGCATCCAACCAGACTGTAGTTCCATGCCTGCCAGAAGAGACAGTACCCCCTGTGGCCAGGCTGAACATCTCATAGTCCAGTCAGACTGATGCTGAGGGCCAAATGTAGACAATTGTACCCAAACCAAACTGCAGTTCAGGTGTAAACTTAATTTTGAAAAACACATAGCGCGTGCCCCTGCCATTTTAGACAATGTCCTCATCGTCTGGGAAGGACAGGAAAAAAAACGGATAAAACAAACTTAGCCCTAGCAAAAACAACAGAGTACCTGAACGTTGGAGTAGGAATGGGGAAAGAAGAAAAGGAACAATAAACCTTAAGTACTATGAGAAGACATTGTTTAGTGACACAGCATTATCACACGTGAAGATCACCACCCAAACCTGTCTACCTAAACCACCCACTCTCTGGCAGCTTGATAGATGCTCTTTGGTGGATCCTAAGGATGAGCCGAACACCCCCCGGTTCGGTTCGCACCAGAACCTGCGAACAGACCTAAACTTTGTGTGAACTTTAGAACCCTATTAAAGTCTATGGGACTTGAACGTTCAAAATCTAAAGTGCTAATTCTAAAGGCTAATATGCAAGTTATTGTCCTAAAAGTGTTTGGGGACCCGGGTCCTGCCCCAGGGGACATGTATCAATGCAAAAAAAAGTTTTAAAAACGGCCGTTTTTTTGGGGAGCAGTGATTTTAATAATGCTTAATGGGAAACAATAAATTTGAAATATTCCTTTAAATTTCATACCTGGGGGGTGTCTATAGTATGCCTGTGAAGGGGCGCATGTTTCCCGTGCTTAGAACTGTCCCTGCACAAAGTGTAATTTCTGCAGGCTCATCCTTATGCAGGAGACCCATTTTTCAGTCTCCAATCATCTTCAATACTTTGATAAGGCCTTCAAACTATTTTATTGCACCACTCATACAGCTAAGTCCTGGGGAGTAGCCATATTCATACGCAACACCCTGCTGTACATGAAGCCTGAAAGCCAATTTATAATCCTCCAAGGCACGATACAAGACCGCGCTACCACTATAGCCTCTGTTTATGCTCCGAATGAGGCCCAGGCTTAATTTTTCCAATGCTTTTTTGATACTTTAGATCGATATCTCTCCACACACTTGGTTGTCGGGGGCGATTTCAATCTTACAGCTCACCCGGTGTTAGATAGAAGCTGAGTTACTCCTTCCTCGAAAGGCCTTTCCTAAATCAATAGTAGGTTCCCTCAATGCTTTGCAACTGATTGACGCCTGGCAAGCGCACAATGTGGGTGCTAGATCATATACCTTTCACTCTAACCCACATGACAGTTATGCCCGCCTCGACTATATTGCACCCTAGTTGTCCTCACCAATTCAGCTGCTGCTGAGATCCATGTGTGACCTTGGTCGGATCCCCACATGGTGGCATTCTCAATGGCTCAAATAGGCCTCAAACCCACTTCACATTCATGGAGACTTATCGATTCTCTTCTTACTGACCCTGCTATTATAGACTCACTTATCGATCATTTAGGTAACTATTTTACTGAGAATTCCTTGCCTAACACGTCCCCAACTACGCTGTGGACAGCCCATAAGGTGGTCATGCGGGGTCATCTCATTCACCTAGCATCTTAAAAGCATAGAACTAAACTGGCTGGTCTACGTTCCCTTACTAAGACACTAGACCATTTGTACAACCACTATAACCAATTGCCCACCCCAACCCCCTCGAACAAATCAACTCCAAAAAAAGTGCAAGTGGTCCAAGCCTAAATTTCTGCTGTTTAGTAGCAGAGTGCTTCTATGATGTTCACTAGAAAATGTAACCATATGGTTAAAACACCTCATGTATATAAACTGCCAAACTCATCTGGCTCATCTGGTTTTCCAACGCAGCGGTGGCTGCTGACCCGGCCTCTCAAGCTTGGTTTTTTGGTTTTGGTTTATCGCTGCCCGCTTGGTCTGCTCAGCAACTTGAAGCCTTGAACGCCCCGTGTACTAGTTCAGAAATTGCAGACATTATTAAGTTAAATCATCCACAGCCCCTGGCCCAGATGGCTATACAACCACTTACTATAAAAAAATCTCCTCCACACCGACCCCTAAACTAGTCACTCTCTATAATCAAATTTTTTAGGGTCACCACTTTCCATCAGCGATGCTTTTGGCCAATATGTCCCTTATCCCGAAACCACACAAAGATCATTCCGCCACCCAAAACTTTCGACCCATCTCAGTCATCAACGACAACTTAAAAATAGTTAGCAGGTTGCTGGCAGACAGACTGGCCTCGGTGATAACCACACTTATTTCCCCAAACCAAACTGGCTTCATACTGGGTAGGCAAATTACCGATAATATTAGGTTAGTAACAAACATTATCCAAGACGCCAACTCTACACAGGTACTACTCCTTAGCCTCGACATACACAAGGCATTTGATAGTGTGAGCTGGTCATACCTTAATCACCTACTGCCTAGATTTGGTATTAAAGGAGCTTTTATGGAAGGTTTTCGCACCCTATATCAAGATTCCCAAACACATATTAGGTTTCCGGGCAATAATTCCCAATTCTTCTCACTTCATAGAGGAAAGAGACAGGCTGCCCTCTGTCTCCTTTTCTATTTGAGGCTCTGAGGAAGAAGGTATCCCTTCGAAATGCGTCAGCCAGCAGTGGCCCTTAAAATCTTCTCCATTACCATCTGGAGTCTGTTGTCATGAGACCGATAACCATCATCTGAAGGCTTTTTATATTGCGGTTTTCTATCACATGTTTGTGAGTAGTTTTTAATTTATTTTTTTAATAAAATATACCCAAGGATAATGCACAAGGTTGGTGCACCCTCTTTTTTCTATTTCCCCTCTTATATTTGCCCTGGCAATAGAACCTTTGTCTAGAGCAGCAGTCTCCAAACTGTGGCCCGGGGCCGGAGGTGGCCCTTTGTTTGCCTTTATGCGGCCCATGGGGCACCATTACATCCAATGACACTAACGATGGTGCATTATTCCTGCCGCTGACACCAACAATGGGGCACTATTCCTCCCACTGACACCATCAAAAGGGCATAATTCCTTCCACTGATACCAACGATGGGGCAAAATTCCTTTCATTGACACCATTGATGGTGCATAATTCCTACACAAACCACTATATGTATGTCAATTAATCTTCCAATAAAACATTTGTAAACATAAAATAAGAATATGCATAGATCCCAAATTCTTGAATCAGGCACTGAGGCGATCTCATTACATCATGCCAACTCTAAAGGATGTTTTTTACAAGCTGCCAAAGGTACAGCTGTTCATGCTTGTTGATGCCCGAGATGCATTTTTCGCAATGAATGTTGGATACTTCAAGTAGCTACATGACAAATTTCTGGACTCCCTGGGACAGGAAAAGGTGGCTCAAATTGCTTTTTGGATTATTGGTTGCACCAGAGGGGTATCAACATAAACAACATGAACTATTGGCAGGACTCAATGGTATTGAACCAGTTGCTGATGACAAACTTGTGGTAGGCTGTGGGCATATGAATGGAGGAGGAGAGCAAGATCATGATGGCAAACTGCTGGAATTGATGAATCATTGTAGGCAGGTGAAACTAATGCCATGTACACACGATCGGAAATTCTTGTCTGAAAAGCTCTGATGGTTTTCCCGACGGAATTCGGCTCAAGCTGTCTTGCCTACACACGGTCACACCAAATTCTGATTGTTTATAACGCGGTGACGTACAACACGTACGACGCGACTAGAAAAAGGAAGTTCAATAGCCAGTAGCCAATAGCTTCTGTCTTGTAGTTGAATCTGAGCATGCGTGATTTTTGGCATGTCGGAATTGCATACACACGATCAGAATTACCGATAGAAAGTTTTTCTGTCGGGAAAATTGAGAACATGCTATCAATTTTTGACTGGTGGGAATTCGGACAGCTAAATTCCGATAGAGCATACACGCGGTCGCATTTTCCGAGGAAAAGCTCTCATCTGTCTTTTTCTGCCCGGAATTCTGATCGTGTGTACGTGGCATAAGACTTGCCATGAAAAAAATGCAATTCAAGGTCAAATACAGTGGTGTGAAAAAGTGTTTGCCCCCTTCCTCATTTCCTGTTCCTTTGCATGTTTGTCACACTTAAGTGTTTCGGAACATCAAACCAATTTAAACAATAGTCAAGGACAACACAAGTAAACACAAAATGCAATTTGTAAATGAAGGTGTTTATTATTAAAGGTGAAAAAAAATCCAAACCATCATGGCCCTGTGTGAAAAAGTGATTGCCCCCTAAACCTAATAACTGGTTGGGCCACCCTTAGCAGCAACAACTGCAACCAAGCGTTTGCGATAATGTGCAATGAGGCTTTTACAGCGTCCTGGAGGAATTTTGGCCCACTCATCTTTGCAGAATTGTCCTAATTCAGTTAAATTAGAGGGTTTTCGAGCATGAACGGCCTTTTTAAGGTCATACCACAACATCTCAATAGGATTCATGTCAGGACTTTGGCTAGGCCACTCCAAAGTCTTCATTTTGTTTTTCTTCAGCCATTCGGTGGTGGACTTGCTGGTGTGTTTAGGATCATTGTCCTGCTGCAGAACCCAAGTTCGTTTCAGCTTGAGTACACGAACAGATGGTCGGACATTCTCCTTCAGGAATATCTTGGTAGACAGCAGAATTCATAGTTCCTTTTATTGTTCAACAGGACCTAGATGTCGCGTCACAGATCAATTATTCCAAACGTCACAAACCAGCGTTTGCTTCAGATAAAACCACCCACAGAAATTGACAAGTCATCATTCCTAAATCTCTAAGATCGGTAACACGCATTCATGTCCGTCACATTGGTGGAGAAGCATACTATAGACAGGCACCAGATACCTTATATTGACACAAGATGAAAAATTAGATTAGAGATTTTGTTATGCCGCGTACACACGACCGGACTTTTCGAGGGACTAGGTCTGGCGGTCTTTCCGACTGAGTTTTGGTGGAGTTCCGACGGACTTTCCGAATGAACGGACTTGGCCACACACAATCACACCAAAGTCCGACAGATTCGAACGTGATGACGTACGACTGGACTAGAATAAGGAAGTTCATTGCCAGTAGCCAATAGCTGCCCTAGCGTCGTTTTTTGTCCGTCGGACTAGCATACACAAGAACAGATTTCTTGGTCCGGCGGAGTTCCGGAGGAAAAATTTTAAACATGTTCTATTTCTAAAGTCCGCCAGATTTTTGGCAAGCAAAGGTCCGATGGAGCCCACACAAGATCGAATTGTCCGACGGACTTGTTCCATCAGACCTTTGCTGTCAAAAATTCCGGTCGTGTGTACGCGGCATTATCCGTTGCTCAGCATGCAATGAACTTGCACAGGCACAACAGAAAGAACACAAAATATCACATGTGCTGCCCACCCGGCCTTGGCAAATTGTAGGTATGGATTTAACGAATTATGCCGGGCAAAATGTTCTACTGATTGTGGATGACTATTCTGATTTTTGGGAGATTGAGCCCCTTCCTGCCCTGTCTGCTGAAACTACAATCAAGCATTGTGAAGTAAAGTTTGTACATTATGGCCTACCGGATAGAGTAATCTAGGATAATGAACATCAATTTGCATGTGAGCAATTCAGATGGTTCTCTACAGATTGGGGGTTTGAACATCTTATCTCATCGTGATCCATGGAAAGGCATTGTACATTGGAGGAACACCCCAACCGAAGGCATGGATGGCAGTCCTGCACAGTGCTTTATGTCAAGGAGACTGGAGACTTCATTACCTGTGGCAAACAAATTGCTTGAACCTTGTGTGGTTACAGGTGTACTGGAGAAACTCTGATGTAGAAAACAGATCTACAAACTGACAATAGATGTTTCTGCCAAAGACTTGAATGAATGAATGAATGAAATACTTGTATAGCGCACAATGCGAACTGAATCGCCTCTAGGCGCTGTGGTGAGCTTTGATCATCTGCTAAAAGAGGAAGGTCTTGAGTTTTTTCCTAAAAGCCAGGTGATTTTCTTCCAGGCGGATGTTGATTGGTAGAGCATTCCATAGCCGAGGCCCTTGGACAGCGAATCTCCGATCCCCCTTGGATTTATACCGGGCTTTGGGCACGAGGAGGAGGTTTTTGTTGGCTGATCGAAGACTGCGGTTTGGTGTGTAATGGACTTGACCCTGACCTAAGAACTGGAGAGTCAATCCCTATGAAGCTGCTGCCTGGTGATAGGACTGGTCACTGGAGACTGGGCACCTCTGTTCATAGAGTTGCTCCTCACTCATATCTTGTGGATGTGGAAGGAAATCTCTACCGCCACAATTGAGTGGACCTGCGAGTGGCAGAACAACTCACAGCACAAGCCTATGAGCATCCTGCATATGATCCTCCCAAGATGCTCAATGCCCCTAGTCTTACAATGTCCCTAGACCTACTGGACCATGTAAGCAAGGCAGAGACAATACTACGTTCATATCTGAAGGATATCATAAAGATGACATAACGAAGCCACATATACCAGTAAGTTCTTCTGTACCAAACACACCAGCCAGGAAAGAGAGCAGCTCTTCAACACCTTCTGGAGCTGAACAGCATTTCCCAGGCAAAATCACTGTGGCCTTGTGCAGAGTTCGAGTTTCAAGACCACCAAATGGACTCATCTGTAGTGTATCTACCAGTATGTTCACAATCTGTTTTTAGGTTGTTTACACATTTTTGGATTGAATGTAAAAAAAGGAGATGTTATGGAGTTCTTGTACAAATCCAGGGACTCTATTGTAATATACTCTATGGTAATATTGCACTTCTTGTACTTCCTGTTTCCTGTTCTGTGTTTGCTGTTCCTGTTATACAATTCAAGATGACTCCCAGGCCCGTCACTACAGGACAGGCAAAACAAGCAATTGCTTGGGGCCCCCGAGCTGGCCTGGGGCCCCAGCCTAGGGTGCCCGTGTCCCGGATTGCCCGGGACAATCCCGCAATTGGCTGCACCCACCCTGGGTCGATCTAATGCCCCCTAAAATAGCCTTTTCATCGTCTCTGTCTGTCACTGTCTCAGCCTGTGGTGGACCCCTAGCTGTCAGAGACCCTTCACCACCGCCGTTGGCTCAGTGCCCCCCAAAAGTGAAGAACTACAGGTCTCAGCATGAACCCCTCAGAGATGAAGATGTTTCCTGCATCACTGCACACATGATGACTCCTCACACCCAGCCCTTCTGTCCAGCTGTTCACTGTCTCATCTTACCCACTACTTGTTTGCCTCTCACTGCACCTGCAGCAGCCCCCCCCCCCCACCATCCCACGGTCCCTCTGTCCATCCCAAGTCCCCCTGTCCATTCCATTGTCCCCCTATCCTTCCCATGGCCCCCCTGTCCATCCCATGGCCCCCTGTCCATCCCACTGTCCCCCTGTGCATTATGGTTGCCACATCATCCCTTTAATCTGGTTCACACATGAATTACACAGGTTCTGTGGCTGATTAAGGTGGTAAATAAACTCACTTGGTGCCTTATCTGTATTAAACCAGCCTCAGAACCCGTTTAATTCATATGTGTCCTGGATTAAAGGGATGATGTGGCAACCCTACTGTGCATCCCACGGTCCCCCTGTCCATCCCACTGTCCATAAACAATCCTAAACAGCATCTTCATGGATGATGCTCAGAGGGGCCACTTATATAAAGTGTTGGCGAACTTAAACTGTATCGCTATGCTGTGATTCCTGTAGGCTTTGCGTGCGTGTGTGTGTGCGTGCGGGGGGGGGGGGTTGGGGGGCATCCATGTCCATTTTGCTTGGAGCCTCCAAATTCCTTCAAATGGCCCTGATGACTCCTCAAACAGCTTGCAGTGTCTTAATTCCTATAGTTGGCAAAGCCGTGTTCACACTACTACGAGATGTTTCTTGAGCTGCAGTTCCTCTGAGCTCCACAAGGTGGTGATCTCACCTCTACACAGTAAAAAAAAAAGTCTCTATGGAATACAGACAGGAAGTGATGTCAGGTACTGACAGGAAGTGATGTCAGATACAGACAGACATTCCATTTGGAAAGACGTAAATTGGAGATGTTGCTGGATCTGGCGGCAGAGGAGGTAATATGTAGATTAACCCCTTCAGGGGGATCAGTTGATGATGAATATATCTTCCTTCCAAATCTGGCCATACATGGTTCAGTTTTATCGTTCATCCAGCGGGATGAGAGGAAAAAAACTAAAGTAATAGCCCAATCCACACATTGGAGGGCGATGGGGGAATCCTCCCCACTGCACTATTGTATTCTGACAATGGAGGGCGCTCCTCCGTTCTCAGAATACACAGATCAGTGATGAAGCTATTGGCTTTTTTTTTTTTCAGCCTCCACCTGCAGCGCTCATCCCTCCGCTTTTCTGCTCACTGCTGTCACTTATAAAGAGAAAAGCCCGGCTTCTCTGTTCACAAGCAACAGCAATCCTCTTCCAGCGGCACAAAACCCTCCCTGATCTGGTTATCATTCAGTGCGGTTGCCATTCTGAGCGAGAAAACACCTACTCCTGTCTACTATGAGCTAACATCCCCTATTTCAGCCGGCCCTACCCTGCGATCTACAGCCGCAAGTCATCCTCTGCAATGTGAACGTCGCCTCTCTGCCTACAAAGAGCGCACACCCCCCCCCCCCCCCCCCCCGGCTACTTTCTATTGGTAACAAGCATTTGACCTGCATATTGTGGGGGTTCCGGCTGGGTAAATTATACCTCCGTATTAAAGTAGGGCTTCAATAAAATGGAAACTTGAATGGTGAGAGGGATTCTGGGAATATCATTTGATTTTACTATTGGTTATCCGACTTTTCCTCCTGTGAAGTCTGGAGATCAAATACATAGCTACATAATAGGTGAGGTTGAAAAAAGACACAAGTCTATCAAGTCCAACCTATGTGTGTGATTATATCTCAGTATTACATTGTATATCCCTGTATGTTGTGGTTATTCAGGTGCTTATCTAATAGTTTCTTGAAACTATGGATGCCCCCCGCTGAGACCACCGCCTGTGGAAGAGAATTCCACATCCTTGCCGCTCGTAGAAGAACCCTCTACGTAGTTTAAGGTTAAACCTCTTTTCTTATTTTAATGAGTGGCCACGAGTCTTGTTAAACTCCCTTCCACAAAAAAAGTTTTATCTCTATTGTGGGGTCACCAGTACAGTATTTATATAATGAAATCATATCCCTTCTCAAGCGTCTCTTCTCCAGAGAGAATAAGTTCAGAGCTCACAACCTTTCCTCATAACTAATATCCTCCAGACCCTTTATTAGCTTTGTTGCCCTTCTTTGTAGTCGCTCCATTTCCAGTACATCCTTCCTGAGGACTGGTGCCCAGAACTGGACAACATACTCCAGGTGTGGCCGGACCAGAGTCTTGTAGAGTGGGAGAATTATCGTTTTATCTCTGGAATTGATCTTTTTTTTTTAATGCCAATATTCTGTTTGCTTTGCTTGCAGCAGCTTGGCATTGCATGTCATTGCTGAGCCTATCATCTACTACAGGGATGTGCAATTAGCGGACCTCCAGCTGTTGCAGAACTTCAAGTCCCATGAGGCATAGCAAGACTCTGACAGCAATAAGCATGACACCCAGAGGCAGAGGCATGATGGGACTTGTAGTTTTGCAACAGCTGGAGGTCCGCTAATTGCAGATCCCCGATCTACTAGGACCCCCAGGTCCTTTTCCATCCTAGATTCCCGCAGAGGTTCTCCCCCCAGTGTATAGATTGCATTCATATTTTTGCCACCCAAATGCATTATTTTAAATTTTTCTAGAAAAGTACAAGGAAAGAGGCACCTCTGGGTAGAAATAAAAGCAATTTTAATCACAATATATATATATATATATATATATATATATATATATATATATATATATACACACACACACACAGGCAACTCACATTTAGGGAGTAATAGGTAAGCCTTGACTAAAATAGATCCTGAACTATTACCTTACCTATTACTCCCTAAATGTGAGTTGCCTGTGTATATATATTTTGTGATTAAAATTACTTTTATTTCTAGACCCAGATGCGCCTCTTTCCTTGTACTTTTCTGCAGATTTTGGAATACGGTTTCTGTTCCTCCCTGAAGGCTGCCCTGTGTGTGCGTGTGAATTCCCCGCATTGGATCCCTTCCCATTTTTTAATTGGATTTTCTCTTTCAATTATTTTATTGAGTTTTGCAAAAGGTAACAAGGTACAATTAACATTGTACGTCGTGCAACAACGTCGGTATGAACAAAGTCTACACAGATTATAACAGTTACAGGTATAAGGTAGTATATAGTAAACCCCAAGGGGGTATTGATAGGGTCTCGTGGGTGTTTAGATGGTCCCTCCACCCATGTGGTACCCCATATGGGAGCTTTAGCACCACACTGGTGAGGGCCACGTCCCTAGAATCAATAAACTCACAAGTTCTATTTGCGTACACTAATGGAAAGAAGGTAAAAGGGTTAACAAGGAAACACTGAGATCAAGTATTGCTCGGTCAAGAATTCAGGGAAGTCATCAAAGATTAACAACGTTGAGTGCTGGTCGCAGCAGAGGTCCATGCGGTTCAAGATTACCAATGTGCGCGGATTTTGGAAGTCTGGCCACCACTTATGCCACGTACACACGACCGGGCTTTTTGACATCAAAGGTCCGACTGAACGAGTCCATCGGACAATTCGATCGTGTGGGGGCTCCATCGGACCTTTGCTTGCCAAAAATCCGGCGGACTTTAGAAATAGAACATGTATTACATTTTTCCACCGGATTTCTCGTGGTAGCGTCAATGTTGATGTCTAGTGTAAGGGATTTGGACGTATTCACTTTATAGAATGAGACAGAACTGAATCAGGTGAGCAAGTTTTGTACCTCAGCCAGGGAAGAAGTTGGGTTTGTAAGACTCAAGATGATGTCATCCGCAAACAAGCTAATTTTATGGGAGGTTGGGCCAATTTGAATTCCTGAAATAGTAGGATGGGAGCGAATATGTTCTGCAAGGGGCTCCATAATTAGGTTAAATATTAGGGGGGAGAGGGGGCAGCCCTGGCGTGTGCCATTAGTGATGGGGAATGGGCGGGAGAGCATACCTTCGGTAAAGACTTGGGCCTCTGGGTTGGAATACAATGCCATGATAGCATTCATTATATGCCCCCGGAACCCAAATTTTTGTAGGACTGTTTTGAGGTAGGACCAGTGAACTCTGTAGAACACCTTCTCCGCATCTAAGGAGAAAAGCAGAGAAGGCTTTCCGGTGGATTCTGTGCAATGGATGAGGTTGAGCATCCGTCTAGTTGCATCGGGGGCTTGTCTGCCTTTGGTGAAACCTGTCTGATCCTGATGAATGAGAGCGGGCATGATTCCGAGTAGTCTGTTCACTATAGTTTTGGCATACATTTTTAGATCCTTATTGAGATTGGGTGGAAATTTTGGGGAACGTTCAACTCCTTTCCTGGCTTTGGTATTGTTATCACAAGTGCTTTTAAGTACTCTTTGATTAAGGTAGAAGAGGAGGCAGCGTGGTTGAAGAAATCAGTTAAATGAGGGGTTAGGAGCGGGGCGTATTGTTTATAATATTCTCCGGTTAGCCCGTCTGGGCCTAGTGTTTTTCCACTTGGGAGTGATCTAATAGTTTTCATAATCTCTGATTCGGTGAATGGGGCATTAAGGACAGCCAGTTGTACTTCAGTCAGAGTGGGAAGGGTCAGGTTTTGAAGGAAGTTGTCAATGTCTGTGAAGGCTGTGGGGTAAGGGGATCTTGTTTTAGGTTGTAGAGATCACCGTAGTCGGTGCTAAAGGCATCGGAAATGTCTTGTGGGTCACTGAGGGTGTTTTTGTTGTGGGGGTGAAGCAGTCGGGTAGTCTTGATACGTCTGCCCTTGATGCGTTGCGCTAGCTTCTTACCCGCTTTATTGGAGGTGGCGTATGTAGTCGCTTTCATTTTTCTCTGCAGAAACTCGTAATAGTGGAGTAGTAAGGTTCTAAGCTCTTGTCGTAAGGTTAATAATTGGTTGGTCAGGGAGCCACTGGGGTTGGATTTATGGTCCAGTTCCGGTGCTGCAATTTGGGCTGTTAACTCATCAATGTGCTGCGTCATCTTCTTTTTATATTGGGAACCTAGTTTGATTAGCATCCCTCTCATCAATGCCTTTTGGGCGCACCACACCACGCCAGGGTCAGACACAGTGCCCTTGTTAAATAGGAAATAGTCAGTAATGTGAGTCGAGATTTCTGGCGTGTAATTATCGTTTTGGAGGAGGAAGTTGTTCGCTCTCCAGAGGTATATATTGGAGGCGGAGTGAGATTTGTCTATTGAAATTGGGATATGATCCGACCATGTCGTGGTGTGGATCGTCGAGTCAACAATTTTCTGTAGGGTCCATTTATCAATCAAGAACAAGTCTATTCTCGAGTACAAGCGATGTCTGGCAGAGAAGAGTGTAAAGTTTCGTTCGGATCCATGGTGGAAGCGCCAGACATCGTAGAGGTCTTGAGAGGAGATAAAGTTCCGTAGGGGTGACCCGTGTCTATTTGCAGCTGACATAGGGGTCCAATATTGGATCTGGAGTCAAGTTGAAGTCCCCATACAGTATTAAGTTACTCTTCTGGATAGGCTTTGCGGTACGAAGTACCTTGTGAAGGAATTTCATCTGGTGGGAGTTTGGGGCGTAGATGTTGATAGTGCAGGTAAGAATTAAGTATCAGCTTTCTGGGTCTGAGATGGCAGTCAGAAGATGGAAATCAATCGTGTGCTTGACTGCGATCATGACATCTCTAGATTTGGTGGCGTGGGATACGTGGAAGATGTGAGGGTATAGACGATTTTTGCAAAGAGGGGTGTGCGATGGCAACAGATGAGTTTCCTGTACACAAAGGATGTCACTGTGGAGAGCTGTGGCAGTCCTCCACAGTGAGTGGCGTTTAGCTGGATGGTTCAACCCGTTGGCATTTAGAGAAATAATGGTGAGAGGCATCGTGGTTATGTGGTATTAAGTAGGGTCTATGTGAACACTCACGTTTAGATGGTAGAATCAGGGTTCGTGTTCGGCTGGGATCCAGATGAGGGTGCTTGGCAGACCAAGGAACCAGTGGTGCGAGTGGGCACTAAGCTGCGGAAAGAGCAATACGTTACGTGTGACAAAGCACACAAAACAGAGTGTCTATGGTAAGGCTAACAAAACTCTTAAATAGCAGGAGTACGATGACCCTCCGGGTTTCACAGGTTTGAAAGACTTGGGTAGTCTTGAGGAAGTTTAAAAAAAAAAAAAACAGGTAGAGGGGAGCTAAGTAGCACTAAAAAAACCTCCAGGCAGGGGTCAAAAAGTTCGTAATCCTAGGGGATGAAAACTGGAACGTCAGAAAGTCGGAGCTCAGGGGAGCCAAAGGTACGGTTGTTGGCCAGTTGTAGCTTATATAGCGGCATTTAGGAGCTGGTGAAGTCGAGGGTTCTATTGGGCACAGGTGGACCCCTTTGTTTTGTGGAGTTGGGGGGGTTCAATCAGGATACCCCAGGTGTGGAGGAGATTCAGGCCCCTGTCAAGCTCACTGACAATATGGGTGTGGCCATTTTTGGCAATGAGGAGTGTGGCCGGGTATCTCCATTTATAGGGGATTTTGTGACTCTGAAGCGACTTGGTTATTGGATTCAGGAGCCTTCTCAATTGTAGGGTATACTTAGAGAGATCAGGAAATAGTTGTATCCCTGTATATGGGGCTGGTAGAGGTGATTTATCTTTTATGCCCATCAGTAATCTTTCTTTTACGTGGTAAAAGTGCACTCTCATCAAAACGTCCCTAGGGACCGAGGCTGCTAAGTGAGATGGTTTGGCGATTCTATGGATGCGATCGATGATCACATCGCGTGGGGACACATCAGGGATGATGATGCGGATAAGCTCTTTTGTGTAACGCGGTAGGTCTGCAGGGGGAACATTTTCGGGGACCCCACTCAGTTTGAGATTGTTCCTGCGGGACCTACCTTCTAAACCGGCTAGCCTGGCCCTTATCCAGGCGTGTTCCTCTTTAAGGTTCTCACAGGTGTCTATTATGTCATTAACCGTAGTGGTGCAGTCAGCTTGGCCCCGTTATGTGTTGGTCACTCTGTCAGAGATATTTAGTGTAAATCAGAGGTGATTCTTGAGAATAATGAGGAGAGATCTGTCATGAGGGAGGACTGGAGGCAAAGGAGCATTTCTTTCAGGGTCGTTTCCAGTACTGGTTGGCCTGCTGTGGGGAAGGCGACCATGGAGGATTGTAAGGCCTGGTTGGAGAAGAAGGGATTAGAAGCCTGGGCCTTGATTTGCGGGGTGAGAGCCCGCTGCGGAGGTGTTTCTAATCTCATTTTGGCTTTGGCCAGGCTGTCCATTAGTGGATCGGCCTCCTGGGGTAGGGGTGGGGTAGGTGGGGGTACCTGTGTCCGTGCGATCCTCTGGGGGAGCGTCAGGAAGATCCATCTTGGAGTGGCGCGGCCCGCTCCGCCGGCTTGTATGCAAACTCTGTGAGTTTCTGAGGCTTGCGTTCGGTATTTCTCTTCCTGGAAGAGCTCATCGTTATCTCTGGTGGTTCCCGAGTAATGGTAGCCACAGATGGGTCTGCGATGTCAGCCTGCGTCGCTGGTTGCTGTCTCCCAGCTGGCGAGCTGAGGAGTTGAGCGTCCATCTTCATCTCCGGCTGGCCACACCCTCCCCTTTATTGGATTTTCTATACTGACTTTGTACAGACTATTTATGGTATGGACTTTGGTTTGATTAATTTCTCTAATTTATACAGACTCATGTCATCCAGCACTGTGGGAAATTTTTGATTTCTTTTTTTGTGCATTTACTTGTATATTATATTTTACATTTGTCTACATTGAACCTCATTTACCATGTAGTTGCCCACCCCATTCATTTGTTCAGATCTTTTTGCAAGGTCTCTACATCCTACGGAGAAGTTATTGCCCTGCTTTGCTTAGTATCATCCACAAATAGAGATTGAACTGTTTATCCCATCCTCCAGGTCATTTCTGAACAGATTACTACCAACCAGACCATTTCGAGTACTCCCCATTTCTCACCACCCTCTGAACTCGCCCTTGCAGCCAGTTTTCCGTGTACTCACCCTATTGTCCATGCGAACGGACCTCATTTTGTACAGTAAATGTTTATAGGGAACTGTGTCAAATGCTTTTGCAAAATCCAGATACACCACGTCTTCGGGCCTTCCTTTATCTAGATGGTAACTCACCTCCTCATAAAAGTTTAATAGATTGGTTTGGCAAGAACAATTCTTCATGAAACCATACTGATTACTGCTAATGATACCGTTCTCTTTACTAAAATCTTGTATATAATCCCTTTATCATCCCCTCCAAGAGTTTACATACTATTGATATTAGGCTGGTCAGTAATTTCCAAGGATGTATTTTGGGCCCTTTTTAAATATTTGGAGCTACATTGGCCTTTCTCCAATCAGCTGGTACCTTTCCAGTCAGTAGACTGTCAGTAAAAATTAGGAACAATGGTCTGGCAATTACTTGACTGAGTACCTTTGTGTGCAAGCCATCTGATCCCGGTGATTTATTAATGTTAAGTTTCCCAAGTCTAATTTTAATTCTGTCCTCTGTTAACCATGGAGGTGCCTCCTGTGATGTGTCATGAAGATAAACACTGCAGGTTTGGTTACTGAAGACCCCAATTCCCTCATGAAGACTGAAGAGAAGAATAAATTCAATACCTTCGCCATCTCCCCATCCTTTATAACCAGATGTCCTTCCTCATTCTTTATGGGGCCAATATGGTCTGTCCTCCCTTTTTTACTATTTACATACTTAAAGAATGTCTTGGGATTTATTTTGCTCTTCTCTGCTATGTGTCTTTCATGTTCTATCTTAGCCGTCCTTATTGCACCCTTTCATTTCTTGTTGCATTCTTTAATGTCTGACCATCACATTATCTCCACCTCCCTCCCTGATAGAATAGAGAAATAAAAAGAAGATTCCAGGAGTCACCAGAGAGATGATGGAGGAGAGGTGAGGAGGATTCTGGGAATTCTGGGACATTATCCAGTAACAGACAAGGGATGTGTCTGGATGGTGACTGTATCATTGTGTGTGTCAGGTTCCTATAAGGTGTCAGGATGTCACTGTCTATTTCTCCATGGAGGAGTGGGAGTATTTAGAAGGACACAAGGATCTCTACAAGGACGTCATGATGGACAATCAGCCGCCCCTCACATCACCGGGTAAGAGGAGACTTTATTGTAAAGGAGAGAGCAGTACGGAGGCTCCACCTAGATCCCCCATCATCTGATAAACACATAGAAACAATGTATTCAGTCAGTGTGTGTGTTTCCTACAGATGGATCCAGTAATGGGAACCCACCAGAGAGATGTCCCCGTCCTCTGTATTCCCGGGATTCCACACAGGAAGATCACACCATCCCTCACCATCATCAGGTAGATGAGGAACAATCACTGATAGTATCATTAGGATCTGTACATTATCTGCATTGTTACCATTGATGTCATTTTTATTATATATTCAGAGTGGAAACCTGAGAGATTCTAAAATTGAAGTTAAAAAAGAGATAAAAAAGGAGGATGATGAGGACGGGGTGTTGGAGGAGTTTCTAAAAGAACAACATGATCTGTACCAGGACACCATGGTGGAGTCATCCAGCTACAGAAACCCACCAGAGAGATGTCCCCGTCCTCTGTATTCCCGGGATTCCACACAGGAAGATCACACCATCCCTCACCATCATCAGGTAGATGAGGAACAATCACTGATAGTATCATTAGGATCTGTACATTATCTGCATTGTTACCATTGATGTCATTTTTATTATATATTCAGAGTGGAAACCTGAGAGATTCTAAAATTGAAGTTAAAAAAGAGATAAAAAAGGAGGATGATGAGGACGGGGTGTTGGAGGAGTTTCTAAAAGAACAACATGATCTGTACCAGGACACCATGGTGGAGTCATCCAGCTACAGAAACCCACCAGAGAGATGTCCCCGTCCTCTGTATTCCCGGGATTCCACACAGGAAGATCACACCATCCCCCACCATCATCAGGTAGATGAGTGACAATTATTGGTAGTTCTGATTTATACACAGCATGATTGTTACAATGAATGTTTTATTATATATTCAGAGTGGAAACCTCGGGGATGATAATATTGATGTTAAAGAAGAATATAAAGAGGAGGATGAGGAGTATGGAGTGATGGAGGAGTTTTCAGAAGGACACAAGGATATGATGGAGCCACCAAATATCAGGAACCCACCAGAGAGATGTCCCCGTCCTCTGTATTCCCGGGATTCCACACAGGAAGGTCACACCATCCCTCACTATTGCAAGGTTGGTGGGATGGAGCATCTAGAACATGAACTTGGGGAGACAGGGGGGTTTATTTACTAATGGCAAATCCACTGTGAACTTGGAAGTGCAGTCACTGTAGATCTGAGGGGAACATAGAAGGAAAATAAAACAGCATTTTTGCGTGCACATGATTGGATGATAAAAATCAGCAGAGCTTCCCCTCGTTTCAGATATTCCCCTACGATCTACAGCGACTGTACTTTCAAGTGCACTTGTAGTGCGTAGTGGATTTGCCTTTAGTAAATCAACACCAATGTGTAGATTTTTTTTATGTGATGTCACAATAATAAATCTTCTATCTTACAGATGATATTCTCTCTCATTTTCTTGGATTAGAGTGGAGATCCAATCGATATAGAATTTGAGGTGAAATCAGAAGAAGAAGAGAGGTATGTGAGGGATGATCAGCAGTCTATGGAGGAGGATGGAATAACGGGGACATTTATAGAGGAGGACACTCCTACAGAGATCAGCACAGGTGGGTCATTAACACTAAATACATTCCTCCACCCATACTGCTCACTGATTGGTCCAGAGTAGGGCGGGGGCTGGGTGATATCAGCTTGGAATATCCTGGTCACTTTCCTGAGCTGTGTTCCCCATCCTGTATTCCTGGATTTCTCTTGGATAATCTTCTTTCTCTGTGCTGCCGACACAATTTATGTATCTAGACTGGATTTATGGAGATTCTGGGGATCAGCTGGCAGCAATAGTTGATTTTCCCTATAGATATTACAAAACGTAGGCACCTAGGGAATGTGCTTTGGGTCTTCTGGGTCTAGCAAGATCTCTGACAGAACAATCCCCCCAGGGTTACTTGCTCTGTTGTCTGCTGGCTGTGCCGGGTGGAGGGATATGTCTGTATAGTCTCAGACCCAAGTCACTGAGTGCAGTCTCAGGAGATGGGAGGCAGCGGTGTGGGACCTCTGCAACTTGTCTCATGGAAACATTTAAGCTTCTGTTGATCACTGAATACCAATATTATGAGTCCTGACCATTACACTGTATAATTTATATTGTACATTACATACTCCTGCACTGTATACTTTGTCTCTGTCAGGGGTAGGCAACCCCAGGACTGGTGCCGCAAGTGGCACACAAAGCCTCTTTTGCTGGCACTCGGCTCCCTCCCCATCAGCAGAGCAGAGCAGTGCAGGGAAGTGTCGGTGAGACACTAATACATTTCAATTTCAGAATTCCCCACACTGCCCCTGCACTGAGGGGGAGGCACTTGGCCCCCACACATTGTAAAAGATGGGAAACATTGTTTGGTTCTCTAACTTTGCTGTAGCTGCGATCGTCAGCTTTTGTGATGGTTGAAGCGATTGGGTGCAGTTCTGCTGGGGGGGGGGGGGGTGTCCCTGTTTCCAGGAGGAGGAGGACTGTTATTGGCCACTGCTAAAGCCAATCACAGTCCTGCTAGCCCCACCCACCACCTGTAGGAAGATGAATCGTTTGGTTGCCACTACCAATCTCAGAAAGAAGGGATTTCAATGTGATTCAGAAAACCCCAATCAGGTGACGGTTTGTGGAATTACTGTTGAACTTCTGGGAACTTTGTCGAAATTATTCCTGAACCTTTGCGTCTCTTACTACTGAACCCCGGCATTCTGTGTCCATTTAAGCCACAGCAGGTATTCAGTGCAATAAAAATCACACCCAGCTTTTGCTGTGGTGCTGAGCTCCGCACTATTTCTCAGCTGTGGGGGCCCAACTTATGATCCTGCACACAGGCACACTGCTTTCAATAAATGCCCCTGATCTGAGCTCATCATTGTACATCCATTCCAGATGCTTGTATGTGACTGGACGCGAGAGGTGTATCAGCAGTAGTGATGGACGGACTTTCGACGGGACGTTTCGTGAACGCGATCCGCGAACGTGCCCAAATGTCCGCAAACCGCAAAGTTCGTGGCGACCCCATTCCCTTTAATGGCAGGCGAACCTTAAAAACCTCCAGGTCATATTTTCAGCCACAACATACTTACTAGCTGTGCACACATAGTCCCACAACATGGACACTAACATAACAAAAGTATTAAGTGAATCTGGGATCGACAACGACAAGCATTCTTTTTTTATCTGTGAAATTTTATCAATTCAGGAGCGCATGAAGGCCATGGAGGAGAGGCAAGGTCAGGCCAGGCTATGAAGGGGGTGCAGGAGATGATCAGTGCCACAGTCAGGGCAGCGCAGTCCTGTGCCAGTGTGCCAACCTGTGCTTGAGCCCCTGACCCCTCCCTCTGCCCGGCCCTTACACCCACCTATGCAGGGCTCCACTGCGGTGGTCCGGAGGTTCCAGTCCAGTGCTGATCCTCAGCCATAGTGCTGGCACTGCCTGCTGATTGGCTTCTCTGCTGCTATCTCCCTCACTGACACCAGAACTGAGATAGAACACTGACACCAGCACCGCGATACAGACTGAGCACTGACACCAGCACCGTGAAAGAGAGCACTGACACCACACTAGCACCATGATAGAGAGCACTGACACCAGTACTGATACCAGCAACTCGCTGCGGAACCTAAAAATATGACACCGCTCAACCTCTTCAAACAGGAGGGTACGGGCATATAGTATGGTGTGCTTTTGTTGTACAAGGAAGTGAGCCAAAGGTAGAAAAAAGGTCAGTGTGCTAGATTATATAAATCCTTTATAGAGTTATGCATATACATGGTCTACTGGTCACATGTGTTGAATTCCTCCGAGATCCATGCCTCATTCATTTTTATAAATGTGAGGTAGTCAACACTGTCGTGAGCTAGGCAAGTACGCTTATCGGTCACGATCCCCCCTGCTGCGCTGAACGTCCTTTCGGACAGGACACTGGATGAGGGGCAAGCCAACAGTTCCATTGCAAATTGGGCAAGCTCTGGCCAGAGGTCAAGCCTGCCCACCCATTAGTCCAGGGGTTCATCACTTCTCAGAGTGTCCACATCGGCCATTAACCCGATGTAGTCGGACACCTGTCGGTCTAGCCGTTCCCTGATGCTGGATACGGATGAGACCTGTCGATGGCTCGGCTGAAAGAATGACCTCATATCAGAAGTCACCAACACATCTTCAAACCGCCCTCTTCTTGCAAGCTCTGTTGAATTGGTACCCGCAACTCTTTCTCTGGTAGTGGGAATTGCTCCTCTGCCAGCGCACGCAAAAGCAGAATGCAGCATTTCTCGAAGCAAGGCCTGGAAGTGCTCCAATCTGACAGCCCTCTATGACAGTGGTAACATTTCCGCCATTTTGTATTTGTACCGGAGGTCTAAGTACGTTGCCACCCAGTACTGGTCCTTGACCTTTATGCTTTTTATACGGGGGTCCCTGTTAAAACACTGGAGCATGAAGGCCCCCATTTGCACTAAACTGGAAGCGGTTTGGTGGCCTGGCTCCTGCTCATCATCCAGGATAATGTCGTTGTCCTCCTCGTTCTCCTCTCCCCATCCACGCACAACAACAGGGATCCCAGAAAGGTTTAAAGCATGCTCTTCTTGCTCATCCTCATCCACCCCGGCACCATCCTCCTCTGACTCCTCTTCAAACTCCTGTTGTTGACTTGTCTCAGATAGAGTAGCCCCCCTGGGAATTCATCCAGCATTGCGAATTCCTCATCTTCCTGCTCCTGCTCCTCCATGGCTTGATCAATGACACGACGCAATGCACGCGCCATGAAGAAGGCATAAGATACCATGTCACTGATGGTGCCATGGCTGCGACTGACCAGTTTGGTGATCTCATCAAATGGCCGCAGACGTCTGCATGCGAGCAGCCACTGGCGTGGTGAAAAAAAACCAAGCTCCCAGAACCTGTTCTGCCGCAGAGTTCGTACAGGTAGTCGTTAGGCTGCTCCAGCAGAAACGTGCAGTTATCAAGCATATAGAAGGTTGAGTTCCATCTCGTCGGGCAATCGCAAGTAAGACGTCTGACCGGCAGATTGTGTCGCCGCTGAATATCAGCAAGGAGAGCCATGGCCGTGTAAGATCTTCTGAAATGGGCCGAGATTTTCTTTGCCTGCCGCAAGATGTCCTGGACCCCAGGGTATTTGACAACGAATCGCTGCACGACCAATTTTAAGACGTGTGCCATGCATGGCGCGGGTGTCATTTTGCCCTGTTTCAATGCGCTAAGCAGATTGGCACCGTTGTCACACACCACTTTACCAACTGTCAAATTGAGCGGTGTTAGCCACTGATCTGCCTGTGAACGGAAAGTTGAAAGGAGTGCAGGGCCAGTGTGGCTCTTGGCTTCCAGGCACAACAGACGCAGCACAGCATGGCAACGTCTCACCTGGCATGTCGAATAGGTTCTGGGGATCTTGGGTGGCGCAGCGGAAAAGGAGGAGTCAGCTGAGGAGGAGAGGGAGGATGGAGTAGGAGGAGGAGAAGAAGAGGCAGGCCTGCATGCAATCCATGGCGGTAAAACCAAATCTACATGGGTGCCACGGGTTACATGCTTGACGGCCGTTAGAAGGTTCACCCAGTGGGCAGTAAAAGTTATATACCTTCCCTGCCCGTGTTTGCTAGACCACGTGTCTGTGGTCAGATGTATCTTGGCACCGACACTGTGTGCCAGAGATACATTCACTTGCCGCTGAACATGGCCATATAGCTCTGGGATGCCCTTCTGTGAGAAATACTTCCTTCCTGGGACCTTCCATTGTGGTGTTCCAATGGCCACAAATTTTCGAAAGGCCTCCGAGTCCACCAGTTTATATGGCAGTAGTTGGCAGGCTAAGAGTTCTGACAAGCCAGCGGTCAACCGTTGGGCAAGAGGGTTATCCGGCGTCATCATTTTTTTACGCTCGAACATTTGGCCCACGGAAGCCTACCTTTTTCCAGAAAAACGTGAGGACAGCATGATGGAAGGTGGAGTGGAGGACAATTCTGAGGAGAAGGAGAAGTAGAAGAGGCTGGATGGTGAGAGCCTGGAGTGTGGCTTTGTGTGTTCCGTTGCTCCCACTGGGCTCGGTGATGGCTGCCCATGTGCCTTCTTAAGGCGGTCGTCCCTAGGTGAGTGTTGGGCTTACCGCGACTTATGCGTTGACTGCAAAGGCTGCAGATGGCAACACTATTGTCAGCAGCGGACACGTTAAAAAAAGCCCACACTGCGGAGCCACGTGCTGGCGTCCTGGGAGCGCCAGATGTGACCGTACATGGTTGATGCCTCGCTCCTGATACATTAGCAGTCTGGTTTGTCCCTCCTGTGCAATGTAAGTTTTGCCGCCTTCTCCTCCCTATCTCCCTCTGAATTCCCCTCCTCTTCCTCTCTTGTGGGCACCCACGTGACATCCCTAGACACGTCATCATCAACATCACCTTCCCCACCGCTATAATTAGAGATCTCGGAGTAGGCAGCAACACCGGGGACCAACCTACTCCTTGGGTTGATCTGGTTACTGGCGTCAGGCTGCTGAGTGGCGGTTGTTGCTACCTCCTCTTCCTGATCCAATGCCAATAATGGCTGCGCATCGGCAATGTCTTGTGATGGATCGGAAAATAATTCCTGTGACTCAAGCGGAAGGTACGTGGTGGTGGTGGTGTTGTTGGTGGTAGTGTCTTTGGGGTGCACATAGCAGAGAGTGAAGAAGAGGGTGCAGATCGAGAGGATGAGGAGGGTGCAGAAGAGTAAGACTGAGTGAGGCACTCAACCAAGTCTGGTGCGTCCTTTAACGTAATCGAACGCACCTTCTGCAATTTGCCACTTTGGCTCAAGCCTTTTGCTCCTGCCCTACCCCTACCACTCCTGCGTAAGGGCCTGCCTCTTCCTCTGCCTGTCTTTAGAGAAGTGCAGTATGTATGTGGAAGAAGGTATATAACGCCCCGCTTCAATCTGTCGTTTTTGGGGGCCACTGGTCTATCACACCAGTTATAATACTTTTTTCTAATTGCGTTTGTCACTCTTTGTAGTATCGCTGAGGAACCGCTTAGCAGTCACAATGATGCACAGTGGAAATGCACTATACTATGCTTTCTATGTTTGAATGTATTTTATACGTGTATTACACCCCTATATACTGCACACCAAATAGTACACCTATACCAGTCCTTAAAAGGACCTTTGTGGACCTAATAGTAGCTAGTAGGGATAAGCTTGGTGTTGGAGCCGAACGCATGTTCGACTCGAACACCGGCTGTTCACCCGTTTGGCAAAGCCAGAACTCTGTGGGCCGTTCGCGCCAAATTGATGTGGCCATCGCAGTGCATTGCTGGTTCATGATTGGCCAAGCATGCACTGTGACCCCGCATGCTTGGCCAATCACAGCGCTGGCAGCGAGGAGAGACATGATTGGCAACAGGCAGGATGCCTGTGGCCAATCATAGCTCAGACTGTGTAATACACACCCCACACTATATAAGGCCGCCAGCACGGCGGCCTTGTGTAGTTTGTTCTATATGTACCTTCAACGCAGTATACACCGTCCGTTATCCACCGATTTAGCGTTCCTGCTCTTCTGTAATTGAGCTCTCAGCCAGCTGCAGGAGTTTGTGGGTGTTGTCTGTGTGCCCTGACCGCAGTATACACCATTATCCACCTATATAGCTATATTGCTCTTCAGGGGCAGACTAACTCATGGGACCCCTGGACAATAGAAGATCATGGGGCCCCCTTGATCCCAACACTCAAGCTACACCTGCAAAGGGGTACACTGGAGGGAGAACGCACACACAGGCAGAGATTGGGGGAAGAACGCACACACGGGGACACTGGGGGAAGAACGCACACACGGGGACACTGGGGGAGAACGCACACACGGGGACACTGGGGGGAGAACGCACACACGGGGACACTGGGGGGAGAATGCACACACGGGGACACGGGTAAGAATGCACACACGGGGACACTGGGGGGAGAATGCACACACGGGGACACTGGGGGGAGAACGCACACACACAGGGGGACACTGGAGGGAGAATGCACACACGGGGGACAATGGAGGGAGAATGCACACACGGGGGACACTGGAGGGAGAATGCACACACGGGGGACACTGGAGGGAGAACGCACACACACACAGGGGGACACTGGAGGGAGAACGCACACACAGAGGTGGACACTGGAGGGAGAACGCACACACACACACACACACACACACAGGGACACTGGAGAGAACACACACACACGCAGGGGGACACTGGAGGGAGAATGCACACAGGGGGACACTGGAGGGAGAACGCACACACAGGGGGACACTGAAGGGAGAACGCACACACACACAGGGACACTGGAGAGAGAACGCACACACACAGGGGGACACTGGAGGGAGAATGCACACAGGGGGACACTGGAGGGAGAATGCACACACAGGGGGACACTGGAGGGAGAACGCACACACACAGGGGGACACTGGAGGGAGAATGCACACACACAGGGGGACACTGGAGGGAGAATGCACACACGGGGGACACTGGAGGGAGAATGCACACACGGGGGACACTGGAGGGAGAACGCACACACACACGAGGGGGACACTGGAGGGAGAACGCACACACACACAGGGGTCAATGGAGGGAGAACGCACACACAGGGGGACACTGGAGGGAGAACGCACACACAGGGGGACACTGGAGGGAGAATGCACACACACACACAGGGGGACACTGGAGGGAGAATGCACACACAGGGGGACACTGGAGGGAGAACGCACACACACGAGGGGGACACTGGAGGGAGAATGCACACACACACAGGAACACTAGAGGGAGAACGCACACACACACGGGGACATTGGAGGGAGAATGCACACACACACACAGGGGGACACTGGAGGGAGAATGCACACACAGGGGGACACTGGAGGGAGAACGCACACACACGAGGGGGACACTGGAGGGAGAATGCACACACACACAGGAACACTAGAGGGAGAACGCACACACACACGGGGACATTGGAGGGAGAATGCAGACACAGGGGGTCACTGGAGGGAGAATGCACACACAGGGGGTCACTGGAGGGAGAATGCACACACAGGGGGACACTGGAGGGAGAACGCACACACGGGGGGACACTGGAGGGAGAACGCACACACGGGGGGACACTGGAGGGAGAACGCACACACGGGGGGACACTGGAGGGAGAACGCACACACGGGGGGACACTGGAGGAAGAACGCACACACGAGGGGGACACTGGAGGGAGAACGCACACACACGAGGGGGACACTGGAGGGAGAATGCACACACAGGAACACTAGAGGGAGAACGCACACACACACAGGGGGACATTGGAGGGAGAACGCACACACACGAGGGGGACACTGGAGGGAGAATGCACACACACACACAGGAACACTAGAGGGAGAACGCACACACACACGGGGACATTGGAGGGAGAATGCACACACAGGGGGACACTGGAGGGAGAACGCACACACACGAGGGGGACACTGGAGGGAGAATGCACACACACACAGGAACACTAGAGGGAGAACGCACACGCACACGGGGGACATTGGAGGGAGAAGGCACACACAGGGGGACACTGGAGGGAGAATGCACACACAGGGGGGGACACTGGAGGGAGAACGCACACACAGGGGGACACTGGAGGGAGAACGCACACACAGGGGGACACTGGAGGGAGAACGCACACACAGGGGGACACTGGAGGGAGAACGCACACACAGGGGGACACTGGAGGGAGAACGCACACACAGGGGGACACTGGAGGGAGAACGCACACACGGGGGGACACTGGAGGGAGAACGCACACACGGGGGGACACTGGAGGGAGAAGGCACACACGGGGGGACACTGGAGGGAGAAGGCACACACGGGGGGACACTGGAGGGAGAAGGCACACACGGGGGGACACTGGAGGGAGAATGCACACACGGGGGGACACTGGAGGGAGAATGCACACACGGGGGGACACTGGAGGGAGAACGCACACACGAGGGGGACACTGGAGGGAGAACGCACACACACACAGGGGGACACTGGAGGGAGAACGCGCACACACACGCAGGGGGACACTGGAGGGAGAACGCACACACAGGGGGACACTGGAGGGAGAATGCACACACGGGGACACTGGAGGGAGAATGCACACACGGGGACACTGGAGGGAGAATGCACACACGGGGGGACACTGGAGGGAGAATGCACACACACACAGGGGGACACTGGAGGGAGAATGTACACACGGGGACACTGGAGGGAGAATGCACACACATGGGGACACTGGAGGGAGAATGCACACACATGGGGATACTGAAGGGAGAATGCACACACATGGGGACACTGGAGGGAGAATGCACACACAGGGGACACTGGAGGGAGAACGCACACACACACAGGGCGACACTGGAGGGAGAATGCACACACAGGGGGACACTGGAGGGAGAACGCACACACGCGCACACACACAGGGGGACACTGGAGGGAGAATGCACACACAGGGAGACACTGGAGGGAGAACGCACACACACACAAGGGGACACTGGAGGGAGAATGCACACACAGGGGGACACTGGAGGGAGAATGCACACACAGGGGGACACTGGAGGGAGAATGCACACACAGGGAGACACTGGAGGGAGAACATGCGCACGCACACACAGGGAGACACTGGAGGGAGAACACGCACACACACACACAGGGGGACACTGGAGGGAGAACGCACACACACACAGGGGGACACTGGAGGAAAAACGCGCACACACACAGGTGGACACTGGAGGGAGAACACACACACAGGGGGACACTGGAGGAAAAACGCACACACGGGGACACTGGAGGAAAAACGCACACACAGGGGGACACTGGAGGGAAAACGCACGCGCACACAGGAACACTAGAGGGACAACACGCACACACACAGGGGGACACTGGAGGGAGAACGTGCGCACACTGGGGGACATGCACACTGGGGGACATGCACACTAGGGGCACACGCACACTGGGGGACACGCACACTAGGGGCACACGCACACTAGGGGCACACGCACACTAGGGGCACACGCACACTAGGGGGACACGCACACTAGGGAGACACGCACACAGCACAGGAGGACATGCAAATAGGGGGACACACACACACACACAGCCAGGAGGACACTGTGGATTGGGGGGACCCGGGGCCCTTACATCTGTACACTCCCCCCCCCCCATCACGTGTAGCGGCCCTGGTGTCTCGGCTTCACTCACCAAGTCACCGGATTTCGATAATAGTACTTCTAACAGTGCGCTGCTCCTCGCCGGCCCCTCCACTCTTCTCGTCCGTCCCAGGTGATGTCACGACGCATACAGTACAAGCACCTGGAACGGACGGGAGGGAAGGAGGGGCCGGCGGGGAGCAGCACACAGTTAGCAGTGTTATCGGCATCGCGGCATGTAATTCAGCCGCTGCAAGTGGCCTCTCATGTGGCCGAGTCTGGGCCCCTAATGTCCTCGGGCGGTGCCCGAGTGACCGACTGGTCAGTCCGCCCCTGTTGCTCTTCTGTAATTGAGCTTTTAGCCAGCTGCAGGAGTTTGTGGGTGTTGTCTGTGTGCCCTGAGCACAGTATGTTAGAAGGCTGGCCGCAGGCTAGCCTGCATTTGTAGGAGGAGTTTGAGGGCTATATATATCCCTCCTCCTCCTCCATCAGGTCCTCGTTGGTTGTTTCTGGGATAGGAGGTGGGGGGTTGGCTCAGTTCACGTCACTTCCGCTACATTTAGCTGCATCTGTCGCGGTGGCGGCGTTCTTCTCTCTGGGCTCATGTCGGGCACTGGCTGGGGGACCGCCCGCCCACCTTCTTTTTCGCCGCAGGGATATCTGGCTCCTCGCGCCCCCCCCCCCCCCCTTGCTGCTCCCAGTGTTCCCACCGGGGGTGCTCGGCCACTGGTCTGCTCCCCTCTGTGCGGATCCGGCTCCACGTGGGGGCTGCCCGCCCCCTCCTCCCGTTGTTCATGTCGGGGGAGGGGGGTGTTTGGCAGCTCGTCCGCTCCTCTCCTCAGGCTGATCCGGTGCCATGAGGGGGCTGCCCGCCGGGGGGAGGGGTGGGGATGCGCTAGCCTGCCGGGTGGCTGCGGGGGAGCTGTTTCTCCCGCCAGCCTCCTTCTCCCGCCAGCCTCCTTCTCCCGGTGTTCCGCCGGGGGGAGGGGGGAGGATGCGCTAACCTGCTCGGGGGGGTGGGGGTTGGTCCGCCTGGTGGCTGCGGGGGAGCAGTGTCTCCCGCCTGCCTCCTTTCTGCTGGGGGAGGACGCGTTATGCTGATTCTGTAAGTGACAAGTGTCATGTTTGGCTTTGTGTCACATTGCCAAGCCTCCCCTTTGTCCCCTGCTTGTACCTCTCCCCAGTGGATCTTCATGTCATGTATCCCTTTGTCCCAGATATCTGTTAACACTGTGAACAAGGTGAGCTTTACTGCATATTGTTTGGAGTTGCCCTGCCCTAGACTCCTCCTTTTTAGCTGGATGCAGTGCTACTCCTGTGCCAATCCATGGCTCAGACATCTATGAGCCGTCAATGGAGGGAACAGGTTTTTGCTGTTCCGTATTTTCATATAACTACTAAAACTGTTAGGAAACTCTCCGTCATTTGTAGTAGCATTAGGCTTCACCATCATTAACAATTCCCCAGAGAGTGCTGAGTACCTAATAGCCGCCCCCCCCCCCCGCCTGAGCTCCACGTGGCGGGGTTCTCCCGCCGCCTGAGCTCCACGTGGCGGGGTTCTCCCCCCTGCCTGAGCTCTACATGGCGGGGTTCTCCCCCCTGCCTGAGCTCCACGTGGCGGGGTTCTCCCCCCCGCCTGAGCTCCACGTGGCGGGGTTCTCCCCCCCCGCCTGAGCTCCACGTGGCGGGGTTCACCCCCCGCCTGAGCTCCACGTGGCGGGGTCCACCCCCGCCTGAGCTCCACGTTCTATGTGCAATTTGCGTTCTTGGGCAATTTGCAGTCTTGTGCAGGTTGCGTTCTTGTGCTATTTATATTCTCGTGCCATTCATGTTCTCGTGCTATTCCCGGTTTTCTCATGCAATTTTACGTTCTTGTGCATTCATGGTTTTCTCATGCGTTTACGGTCTCATGCATTTGCGGTCTTATGCGATTACGGTCTCGGGTCATTCACGTTCGCTAAGTGATTACGTTCTCAAGCCAGTACGTTCTTCAAAGCGATTACGTTCTCAAAGTGGTTACGTCTTAATGCAGTTGCGTTTCCAAGCATTTGCATTTTCATGCAGTTATGTTCTCGTTTTCATTTTTCGTTCTCATGCAGTTATGTTCTCATTTCGGTTTATGTTCTCATGAAGTTATGTTCTCGTTTCGTTTCCATTCTCATGTAGTTAGGTTCTCGTTTCGGTTACGGTTTCGTTAGTTTACGTTCTCGTTTCGTTACGTTCTCATGCAGTTATGTTTTCGTTTCGGTTTATGTTCTCATGCAGTCATGTTCTCATTTCATTTTACGTTCTCATGTAGTTAGGTTCTCGTTTCGTTTGGTTTCGTTTCGTTTCTCGTTTCGTTACGTTCTCATGCAGTCATGTTCTCGTTTCGGTTTATGTTCTCATGCAGTTATGTTCTTGTTTCGTTTTACGTTCTCATGAAGTCATGTTCTCGTTTCATTTTGCGTTCTCATGTAGTTAGGTTCTCGTTTCGTTTTACGTCCTCGTTTTCGTTTTACGTTCTCATGCAGTTATGTTCTTGTTTCATTTTACGTTCTCATGAAGTCATGTTCCCGTTTCGTTTTACGTTCCCGTTTCGTTTTACGTTCCCGTTTCGTTTTACGTTCTCGTTTCGTTTTACGTTCTCATGCAGTTATGTTCTTGTTTCATTTTACGTTCCCGTTTCGTTTTATGTTCCCGTTTCGTTTTACGTTCTCATGAAGTCATGTTCTCGTTTCGTTTTACGTTCCCGTTTCGTTTTACGTTCTTATTTCGTTTTACGTTCTCATCCGATTTGTCGTTCTCATGCTTTGTTTTTCACGCACGTTTCGTACTCGTTTTTTACGGTTTCACTTGCAATTGCCGTTCTCATGCAATTCACAGGTTATGCATGGCGTGGTCCAGTCGCTGTGCGGTCCAGGCGCTGCTTTGTCCAGGCAGAGCAGGTCCAGCCTGTAGTCCTGTCATAGTATGTTCTATCATAAGCAGTTTGTCAGCATAATCTGCGTTCATGTTTTAGCGTTTCTGTTCGTTTTCTTTCATAGCGGTCATCTCCAGCATGTTCTGTCATAGCTTGACGGTGCCGTTCAGCCACGGCATTCACTATAGCCATTTCATCGTCATTTCATGTCATCACGCTTTCAGTGTTCTTCGTACAGCTGGGTTAGTTAGCAGTGCCCACAGCTCATGATCTGTCACGTCTACAGTTCCATATGGGCCAAGGTTTTATTTTCTATGATTGTTCACCACAATCTCCTCGCTCATATACCATTCATCTTACGATGCATGTTCATTTCATTACGCTTATACATCTACCCGCCACGGTCTGTGGGTACTCTTGGCCTGGGGGGGCTTTATGTTGCTACCTGTGTTTCTTTATGTTGCTACATTGCATTTCGTTCGTAGTTTTCCTGTCTTTGCATTTCGGTGAGTACTCACATCCAGGATCTGTCATGTCTACGTACCTATATGGGCTGAAGTTTCATTTTTAATTGTTTGTTGTCCACAATCTTCTTGCCCGTATTACATATGTCATACGATGCACGCTCATTTCTTTGCACTTGTACGTCTACCCACCACGGTCTGTGGGTACGCTAGCCCGGGGGTTTGTTTTGCTACCTGTCTCTGTTGTTTTGTCATAGCTTTTCATTTGTGTCATTCCTGTCGTAGAATCTCTATCAGCTAGGGCTTACATCCAGGGTCTGTCACGTCTACGGACCCATACAGGCTGAGGTTTCGTTTTTAATTGATTGCCGTCCCACAATCTTCTCGCCTGTATACCATACGTCATACGTGCACATTCACTATTACACCTTTACTACTACCCACCACGGTCTGTGGGTACATTAGCCCTGAGTGTTCGTTTTTATTTTTTTTTAAATTGTATTTTTTATTGAAAATAGAAAGATAACAAGAATACAGTATCTTACACTTGTACAAGTGTTCATAGAAACAGTAAGTTTGACATATGAGACAAATCAAAAACAAGGGAAGGGGGGGAGAAGGGTGGAAGGGAGAAGAGAGGAAAAAAAAAAAAAAGGAAGGAAAAGGGGGGGGGGGGGAAGAAGGAGGGTGGGGCATAATAGTTCAGCATATTTATTATGTCTTCAAAAGATTATCAGTTATTTGCAGTACAAATCCGTAAATGCCACTTTCAAATAACCAAGTCTCAGTGAGCCGGGGGCGTGGGAATTTCTTCCTTTCAGAATTATATGACATGGTTTGGTCGATTAATTTGAGCATTTAAACTCATCGTAAGAGGGCGTGGAGTAGTAATCTGAATTACGCAGCAGTATTCAGTTTGGAGCGGTTCCACAGATCCCAAATCTTAGAGAACTGGGGCATAGTATTGTGGACTATGGCTGTAAGCTTTTCCATACGGCTGATATGTTCTAAGTTCTGCAAAACCTGTGTGAGATCGGGCGGAATATGAGATAACCACCGTGTAGGGATGGCTCTTTTAGCCGCTAGTAAAATGAAGGTGGCGAGCTTCTGAGCATGTTTAGAAAGTCCAGGAATCGGTAACCCTAATAGGAAGTACAGAGGATCTAGTGGGAGGGAAATCTCAAACAAGTCTTGGATGAAAGACTGTATTGTCAGCCAGAATGGGCTAATCAGTGGGCATTCCCAGAAAATATGAAAATGAGAACCTGTATCTCCTCGGCATCTGCAACAGACCGCAGGGGCCGTGGGGTCATATTTATGTAGAATTTCAGGCGTTCTATACCAGAAAAGCAATATCTTATAAGCCGTTTCCTTCTGTTCTACACAACGCGACGTCCGAGAGACAGCTGCCCATATTCTCTGCCACTGTGGGAGCAATATGGGATGTTTTAGCATTAGCGACCACTTCCGCATATAGGAATGGGAAGATTCTGTAATGGGTACCGATTCCTGGAGTATTCGGTATATGTCAGAGATTAAATGGGCCTGGTACGGGCCTTGTGCGCATAAAAGTTCAAATGGGGTTGGCTTGTCGAGACTTAGGGTGGGGGATTTAGAAGCGAAATAATGTCTGATTTGGAGATAGGAGTGGAAAAGTTGTTTGGGGATCTGGTGCTGTTTCTGCAATTCCGCGAACGATAGAAGTTTCCTGGTGAGAGGATGTACTATGTTGCGGAGCTGAAAAATACCAGCTTGGGACCAAGGAATCATCCTATCATAAGCCAGGCTGTCTGGGATATCTGGGTTAAACAAAATGTTTATCAAAGGAGGGAATTGGGAGGCTAGAGAGAACAACTTTAAGCATTTCCTCCAGACATCCAGGGAGAATAACATCGGGGCTAGACAAATGCTGCAAGTGGGCCCATGGAGGTTTTAAGGTCCGTCCAGAGCATGGCACAAATGTGTGCAGGTCTGGTGATGCTCATCTCAATTTCTGCCCACACTGTAGGGGCTTTCCTGGATGACCAGGTAATAATTGGTTTAAGGTGTGTAGCGTAATAATATTTAATCAGATCTGGGGCTCCCAGACCTCCGCGCCATCTTGGAGCTAACATCACCTGACCTGCAATCCTATGCGCTCGATAATGCCATATAAAATTAAGAAAAGTTCTCTGAACTGCTTTTAGTTGGGACATAGGGACTGGGATCGGGAGCGTGTCAAAAAGGTAGAGGAGCCTAGGCATCACTGACATCTTCAGGACATTAAAGAGGAAGTAAACCCTTCCAAACAACTTGGACCTACAGGTAAGCCTAGATTAAGGCTTACCTGTAGGTCCAAGCAATATCTCCTAAACCTATATGGTTTAGGAGATATTTGCCCGAAAATGGGCACCGCTGTCTACGGCGCATGCGCCGTAGACAGCGGCGCGCAGGCGCACTAAATGCGGCAAATCCATGAATGGATTTGCCTAATTTGTCGACTCCCGTGCGCATGCCCGGGAGTGACGTCATCGCGGCTTCGCCGAGTGGCAGCGGCGGAGCTGCGAGACGCGACTCCCGTGCGCATGCGCGGGAGTGACGTCATTGCGGCTTCGCCGCTGTGATTCGTCGGAGCTGCGAGACGCCACCAGCAACATGGATGCGGCGGACTACAGGGATCAGCGGCGACTTCGCTGGCTCCTGTGTCAGGTAAGTGACACATAATGAGCTACTATGCGATGCATAGTAGTCCATTATGCTTTACCTTTGCAGGGAAAAAAAGAGGAAGTAAACCCATCAGGGTTTACTTCCTCTTTAATACGGCCCAGAAGTGAGAGGGGAAGCGAATCCCATTGCTTCAATAGCCTATCAATGTCGCGAAACAGTGGAGGGTAATTAGCCAAGTATAAGGTTGAATAGGAGGGCGTGACATTAAAGCGGGAGTCCACCGGGACTCCGCGTTTTTTTTTTTTTTTTTTTAAAAGCCAGCAGCTACAAATACTGCAGCTGCTGACTTTTAAATAGTGACACTTACCTGTCCAGCGCGCCCGCGATGTCGGCACCCGAAGCCGATCGCTCGCTCGGCTGCCGGGTCCCGCCGCCATCTTGGGTATGGGAATCAGGAAATGGAGCCTTTCGGCTTCATTTCCCGGTTCCCTACTGCGCGAGCCGCGCGGCGCAATCCGGACGGTCCCCGCTGCCTCTGGGAGCTGTGTGTTTCCCAGCAGGCAGCGGGGCACTTGCTGAAGGGGGCGGGCGCTTGCGGAACGGGGGCGTAACGTACGCCCGTTCCGCAGAGAGCTAGCCCGGAAGTGGGTGCAGTTACCTGGATTATCCAGGTAACTGCACCCCCCTCCCCCCTGAAAGGTGCCGATTGTGGCGCCGGAGGGGGGGGGGATTCCGATGAGCGGAGGTCCATTTTAGGGTGGACCTCCGCTTTAATCCCTAAGTATTTAATGGAATCTGTACACCAGTGAAAGGTATAATTATCTTGCAGTAAATTGAGAGCAGAAGAGTGAATATGTATGGGTAAAGCTTCAGTTTTACTTGCGTTAATCTTGTACCCTGATATGGAGCTAAAGTCTTTCAGCAGGGATAAGAGGTTTGGGAGTGAGATGTGGGGACTAGTCCGCGTCAAGAGGATGTCATCTGCGAACAGGGACAGTTTGTATTCCCTGTGGCGTAGACATACCCCTCTAATGTCTGGGTGTATGCGGATGGCCTCTGCTAGGGGTTCCAGGCATAGAATAAAAAGAAGAGGCGACAAGGGACAGCCCTGTCTGGTGCCGTTACTCAAAGGGAAGGAGGAGGATAAATAGGATGCCAATTTGACCTGAGAAGAGGGGCGGGAATAGAGGGCTTCAAGGGCTGCTACAAAAGGACCTGCGAAACCATATCTAGAAAGAGTTGCCAACATATATGGCCAACTAAGTCTGTCAAAGGCCTTTTGAGCATCTAAACTAAGGACCAGGGCTGGGCGGGAGGTCTTGTTCAGTAGATCAATCAGGTCTATCGTGCGTCTGGTATTATCTCCTGCGTGACGGGTTTGTACAAAGCCCACTTGGTCTCTATGGATGAGTGTAGGGATTATATGCGTCAGCCTGTTAGCCAGGATCTTCGTAAAAATTTTATAGTCTGAGTTTAACAACGCTATGGGCCTATAATTGTCCGGTAGGGAGGGGTCCTTACCAGGCTTTGGAATGACCGATATGTGAGCATGGAGGAATTGGGCGTATGGAGTAGAACCTTTAAGTGGGGAGGCATAGAGTGAGATCATGTGGGGGCTCAGGATAGGAAGGAGAGTGTTCGTTTTTAATTGCCTGTGTTAGCGCCGCAGGTTGCTCGGGCTCACTCATTACATACACTAGTTTGTGTCATCATCAGGTTCACATTTCACGCGCTGTTGGTCTTGTCATTGCTGCACCTACATCCTCATATTTGTTAGGTACGTAGGGGTGTTGTTTCGTGTGTTGGTTTTCTGTTCTCTTTTCTCTAGTTTGTGTTTCCTGAGTTCAGGGCATGCAGGGCGTTTCGGAAGTGGCCTTTTCTCTTTTATCCTCCACTGCTGCATAGGGGTTCAGTGCGTGGTAGCACCCCATCATAGGGGTGGGATTATATCAAACCTATAGCTGAGTTATCGCTGGTGTCCCCCCTTTCCCGGCCTTAGCTGGGGGGGGGGGGCAGGGCAGTACTTTAGGTGGTTATTCCCTATTTCTTCCCAACCTCTTCCATCCACCAGCGCAGTACATGTTTCACTGCATCATTTTTCAACCCAGATTCATGCGGTATTTAATGTGCTCTCATCGTCCATGCTACATTGTTAGACAGTGTGGAGGGGTCCTTAGCTCGCTAATGCACTAGTGCCAGCTGTGACCCCCCGTCTCCTGCTCTTCTCAGGGCGTCGGCAGGTGATGGGGTTTTCTTCACTGTGGCATGTGGGACTGGGGGGCAAGCCTGGTCCTTAGGTGATCGGCCTGGCCATGGTTCTTTATTCAGAGTTCTCCGTGGACGCCTACCTAGGGGGGAAGGTTCGTAGGTCATGTCTCTGGCTTTCGCTGCATATGGCCTCTGCTTTTTGGCCTCATCTGCTTATACTATCCAGTATCCTGCAGGTGACCAGCATTTCAGGCCCCCACAAACTCCTGTCATTCTGTCCTTTTTTGCAGCTCACCCTCTCAAGCCAGGTCATGGCGTATTCAGAGTTAGTCAGGGAAGCTCTTTTGGTACGGCTACCAGTGAACAGCCAGGTTCCGTGGTGCATTAGATTCCTGTCTCCTACCCATGGTGCAGTTGCCATTTAAGTGTGCTTGGCACTTTTACTTCACTTACTTTCCCCATTAATTAGAATAGATGGTCACCAGGGGTTGGTGGTCTTATTACCATAACACGGTACAGTGTCGGTTCCAAGCACGGATCCTCCTCTGCATTATTCCCCTGGTCAGCTCTTTCTTCCTTTTGCCCCATGCGTCCTCTCACTATGTCAGTTCGTTCTCATGTCCAGGTTTCTTGCCAATCAAGCTCATATCCTTTACCCCTTTCTGGGTATTCATCTGTATCAGAGGTTACTTGGTAGGTCCCATCAGGACTGTTGGTTGTTGCTGGCCTTTAATTGCAGCTTCACATCACACCTACTTTGTGTCTCTTTTTGCCCTCTTTTAGGCATACTGACCAGACTGGCCAAGGCACACCTCAGGTCTTAGTAGTTAGGACTATCGCATTTCAAGTGAAGACTCTGACTACAAGTTAGAAGGCTGGCCGCAGGCTAGCCTGCATTTGTAGGAGGAGTTTGAGGGCTATATATATCCCTCCTCCTCCTCCATCAGGTCCTCGTTGGTTGTTTCTGGGATCCCACCCACCCGTTCCCCCATTTTTCATAATTTCATTTACATTTCATACTTATTCATTCAGGGTATGCCCTCTTTTAGGCATACTGACCAGACTGGCCAAGGCACACCTCAGGTCTTAGTAGTTAGGACTATCGCATTTCAAGTGAAGACTCTGACTACAAATACCATTATCCACCTATATAGCTATATTGCTCTTCTGTAATTGAGCTTTCAGCCAGCTGCAGGAGTTTGTGGGTGTTATCTGTGTGCCCTGAGCGCAGTACACATAATTATCCACCTATATAGCTATATTGCTCTTCTGTAATGGAGCTTTCAGCCAGCTGCAGGAGTTTCTGTGTGTTGTCTGTGTGCCCTGAGCGCAGTATATACCATTATCCACCTATATACTGTAGCTATATTGCTCTTCTGTAATTGAGCTATCAGCCACCTGCAGGAGTTTCTGTGTGTTGTCTGTGTGACCTGAGTGCAGTATACACCATTATCCACCTATTTTGCTCTTCTCTAATTGAGCCATCTGCAGGAGTTAGTTGGTGTTGTGTGCCTCCAGCACAGCACAGTATACACCGGTATCTACCCTTTAATTCCTGTTGTTCTATAATAAAGGCATCTGCAGAAGTTAGTGGGTGTTGTGTGCCTCCAGAACAATATACACTACCCAATTGCTGGTTTTCCCATCTCCCTTCAGGCCATTACCATGTCTGGAAGGCCAAGGAGAGGCAGACAGGCACGAGCCGATAAAAGAGGGCAAGCAGGCTCTGTGTCTAGAGACAACAGTGCTGGTCGTGGACGCAGTGCATCGTCATCAGCACGTGGCCATGGGACACGCTTGTCCTTATTTTCGGCAGCTGGACGTGTTGAGCCGCATCATGCTGAAGACTTGGTAGAGTGGATGACCAAGCCCTCTTCATCCTCCTCATCCTCTCTCACCCAGGCTCAGGGTACTAGCAAAGCGACTGCCAACGCATAGTCTTCCCTCGTCTCAATGTCATCATCAGTGACTCCTTCCCTAGACCCACCACGTCCTCCTGAGGAGTCCCCTAAACTCTTTGAGCACAGTGTTGGGTACATGCTCCAGGAGGATGGCCAGTGTTTGGTGGGCTCTGATGATGACACTCAGCTAGAGGAAGGCAGTAGCGTGAGCGCAGACAGAGGGAATGCTCAAGAAGGACAACAATCTGGCAGTCATGTTCCACAAGCTGCAGCATACTGCCAGGTTTGCTCCAGCGATGAAGAGGGAGGGGATGATAAGGGCACTGACTCCACGTGGGTGCCTGGTAGGAGTAACGAGGCAGGATGCCCTCCGGGGGCCAGCTTAGGGGCAGCACACCGACTGAATTACACCGCAGAGCTCCGCCTGTGCAGGGCGCTGCCTCTGCGCATTATTCTAAAAGTTCTTTGGTGTGTGCCCTTTTTGAGACGAGTGCATCAGATCGCACCGCTGCTATTTGCAACATATGCCTCAAGCGTATCTCGCGTGGCCAAAACATCAGCCGCTTGGGCACCACATGCTTGACCAGACATATGTTGACCTGCCATGCAGCTCGTTGGCAAGCGTGCCTCAAAGACCCACACCAAAGAACAAAGCGGACCTCTCCTTGCTCCTCATCAGCTGGGATCTCCAACCCCAATGAAGGTGTAGAATTAGGTGTGTCACAGCCAAGTGCTTGCGGGCACTCTGCTAGCAGTACACCCATGTCCGATTATAGCAGGCAAATTTCCCTGCCCCAGCTGCTGGACCGTCGAAGGAAGTTCACTCCCAGTCTTCCACATGCCCAGCGGTTGAATGCTAGCTTGGCTAAATTGCTAGCATTCAACTGCTGCCTTTTCAGTTGGTAGACTCGGCCCCCTTCCGTGAGTTTGTACAATGTGCGGTTCCTCAGTGGCAGGTGCCCAAACGCCACTTTTTCTCACGGAAGGCGATTCCGGGTCTCTACCAGCATGTGGAAGGCAATGTCCTTGCCTCGCTGGACAGGGCGGTCAGCGGTAAGGTGCATATTACCGTTGACTCATGGTCCAGCAGGCATGGACAGGGACGTTACCTGTCTTTCACGGCCCATTGGGTCACTCTTCTGGCAGCTGGAAAGGTTGCAGGACAAGGTGCGGTAGTGTTGAAGGTTGTTCCGCCACCACGCCTCCAAAATGCTACTACTGGTTGTGACACACTTCTCTCCTCCACCCCCTCCTCTTTTTCTTCCTCCATGGCCTTTTCCAGTGCTCTGTCCTCGGAACCAGCAGTGCTCCGTAGGCGTTCAAGGGGCTACGCAAGTACGCAGGCAAAACGATGCCATGCCGTGCTTGCGCTGGTTTGTTTGGGGGACAGGTACCACACTGGGGCAGATATTTTGTCAGCTCTGCAGGGGCAGGCCGAGAGGTGGTTGATGCCACGCCAGCTTAAGCCAGGGTTGGTGGTTTGCAACAATGGCACCAACCGCCTCTCCGCCCTCCGACAGGGACAACTGACCCATGTGCCCTGTGTGGCTCACATCCTTAACCTGGTGATACAGCAGTTCTTGGGCAGGTACCCAGGCTTACAGGATGTCCTGAAGCAGGTCAGGAAAGTCTATGTGCATTTCCGCCGATCATTTCATGTCTGTGCTCGGCTGGCTGAGCTCCAAAAGGAGTTGAACCTGCCCAAGAACCGCCTTATATGTGACATGCCCACCAGGTGGAACTCAATGTTGGCCATGCTGCAGCGGCTGCACACGCAGCAGAGGGCCATCAATGAGTACCTGTGCGACTATGGCACCAGGACCGGGTCAGGGGAGCTCGGTTTTTTCTCACCACGCCAGTGGGGCATGATCAGGGATGCATGCACTGTCCTGTCACCGTTTGAGGAGGCTACAAGGATGGTGAGCAGTGACAGTGCATGCATCAGGGACACTGTACCTCTTGTCCACCTGTTGGAGCATATGCTGAGTGGAATAATGGACAGGGCACTTGAGACAGACCAGAGGCAAGAAGAGGAGGACTTCCTTGCCTCTCAAGGCCCCCTTTATCCAGACAGTGTTCCTGCTGTCCCACCTATCACACAGGAAGAGGAGGAGGATTGTGTCAGCATGGAGGTGGAGGTTGGCACTCAGCAGCAGCAGCAGTCTTGTAGGGATGCTTTACAGTCCCAAGAACCCCGTGGACTTGTACGTGGCTGGGAGGAGGTAGCTGCGGATCATGTTGTCCTTAGTGACCCAGAGGACTCCGGACCGAATGCCTCAGCTAACCTACGCTGCAAGGCCTGCGGAAGGATCATCCTCGTATTCTTCGGATCAAGGAGAGGGACCATTACTGGCTTGCCACTCTCCTTGATCCATGGTACAAGGGTAAGGTTGTCGACCTTATCTTGCCATCGCAGAGGGAGCAGAGGATACAACATCTCCGGGAGGCCTTGCAGAAAGGTCTGTGCAACGCGCGTTCCCAGAGACTGGGAGGTTACAAACTCCTGGTCCTGGACAACGTGTTGCTGAGGCATCGGCCAGAAGGAGCAGTGGAGAAGGTGGCCGTCTGACCGATGTGTTCAGACAATTTTTTAGTCCGCAGCCCCAAGGTATGTTCGGTTCCAGCAACCATCACCAGCATCTGATTTACATGGTGCAGGAATACCTAGGGGCAAGGTCAGACTTGGACACCTTTCCCACGAAAATCCTCTGGCTTACTGGGTCTTGAGGATGGATCACACTGGCCAGAGCTTGCACAGTATGCAATTGAGCTACTGGCCTGTTCTGCATCCAGCGTTCTTTCGGAATGCACCTTCAGTGCTGCTGGTGGATTTGTTACTGATCACAGGGTGCGCCTGTCCACCGACTCGGTTGATCGACTGACCTTCATAAAGATGAATCAGTCTTGGATCACCTGAAGCTGATGTAACCGAATATTTTTTTTTTTTTTTTTTGAAATATCACATCCCTTCAAGACTGCCTATGCTGATGCTGAGTGACTGTCCTGTTATGTTGATTGTCTATCCTCTTCCTCCTCCGCTGATATCTTGGAAGAACATTTTTGGTTCTGGGTGATGCCACCAGCCCAATTTTTCTGCCCCTGTTTAACAGGGGCGTTTAGTTACAATTTTTGATGCAATGCTTTGCAGCAGGGCTCATTTCTGCACTACAACTAGAGTATACGGGAGAGGTTGCAGTGTCATGGCACCAGCACCAGTGCCACCAGCCCAATTTTTCAGCCCCTGTTTAACAGGGACATGTAATTACAATTTTTGATGCAATGCTTTGAAGCAGGGCTCATTCCTGCACTACAACTAGAGTATATGGGAGAGGTTGCAGTGTCGTGGCACCAACACCAGTGCCACCAGCCCAATTTTTCAGCCCCTGTTTAACAGGGGCATGTAATTACAATTCTTGATATAATATTTCACAGCAGGGCCTGTTCCTGTGCCCACCGAGAGTAACTGTGAGGACTTATAGTGTTGTGGCACCAGCACCACCACCACAACCACCAAAGGCCCAATTTTTCTACCACTGTTCAACAATGGCATGTAATTACAATTCTTGATATAATCGTTCACAGCAGGGCGCTCCAGCGCCCACCAAGAGTCACTTTGAGGGCTTACACTGTTGTGGCAACACCAACACCTTGTTCTGCCATTTCTGCAGAGCATACAGGGCAGGCCCCTACTTTCAAACATCCAATTTAGAAACGTCTCCTACTTGCAAACGGAAGGAGAGAACAGCAAGTGAGATGAAAAAAGACGGACGGCAAAACAAATTATACAGGGGTGATAACCCTTCCCTATGTTTTCCAAAAAGCTTAAAAATAAATTTTTTGACTGGAGCTATACTTTGCAATTTTGAAATGGTACATTTTTAAACAGATTCAACTTAACACAACAAACCTACACAGTCCCTGTCTTGTTTGCACCGCCTGTATACTGCTGTTCTGAGTATATAGGACCTGGGGGGCCTCACGTCTTTTTTTTAATATGGGTACGGTGTTCCCCTTAATATCTGTACAAGACCCAAAGGGGCTGGTAATGGGCAGGGGGGGGGGGGGTTACCCATGCCACTTTTCTCAATGATTTTCATCCATATTGCCGGAACCAGATATTACATTAAAACCGCAAGCAGTTTTAAATGCCTTTTTTCCCGTTAAATGTCATTTTGTGCAGGGACTGCGTGAAACACGTGCCACTTCACATGCATACTAAAGACACCCCTGAGGCACGATATTTAAAGGAATATTTCCCTTTTTTTTTACTTTAATCATAATTAAAATTAAAAAGGGCAGTTTTTCAAAACATTTTAGGCATTGACCCATGTCCCCAAACCCTTTTTAGGACAATATCTTGCATATTAGCCATTAAAATTAGCACTTTTTATTTTGAACGTTCGTGTCCCATAGACTTGAATGGGGTTCTAAAGTTTGCACGAATTTGCGGTCCGTTCGAAAGTTCTGATGCGAACCGAACCGGGGGGTGTTCGGCTCATCCCTAGTAGCTAGCTAGTAGCTAGTAAATTGCAGACTGTCCCTACACTGAGAAACGACAGCTGCAGAATCGGTCAGCAGCACTGCAGTGCACTATAATATGCTTTCTATATTTGAAAGAAAGTATATTATAAGTGTATTACAACCCTATATACTGTACACCTATACCAGTCCTTAAAAGGACCTTTGTGGACCTAGTAGTTGCTGGCTAGTAGCTAGTGAATTGCAGACTGTCCCTGCTCCAAACACCAAACTGTCCCTACACTAAGATATGACAGCTGCAGAATCGGTCAGCAGCACTGCATGCAGTGCACTATAATATGCTTTCTATATTTGAAAGAAAGTATAATATAAGTGTATTACAATCCTATATACTGTACACCTATACCAGTCCTTAAAAGGACTTTTGTGGACCTAATAGTAACAGACTGACTGTCCCTGCTCCACACAGTGTCCTGTCCCTACACTAACAAAAGACAGAATGTAAAATGGCCGCCAGATCAGGTCTATTTAAAAGGTAGGGGGTATGTCCATGTGCTGAAATGTCTCAATTGGCTGTCCTGTACCCCATGATGGATCTGTCATGGGGTTAAAGTTATTCACAATGTAAACGAATATGTCTGCCGCGAACAGCGCCAGAAGTCCGCCGGTTTGGCGAATCACGAACAAGCAAAGTTCGCCGCAAACCGGCTGCCAGGCAAACCGCAGGGCCATCTCTAATCAGCAGGATGAGTGTGCCAGGACAAGTCGATGTGTCTCATCTCTGCTTCCTTTTACCACTCTGCATATCACACATATCATAGATGAGAAGAGGGTACCGCAGTGGAGCAGATGAGCAGGGGGGGGGGGTCAGAGAGTGAGGATGGGGGGGAGAACAACCAAGATGAAGACTGGACTGATCCTGAAGACCCCCATCATTGGGTTATTGACTCCTCCCTTATTATCACTTTCTGTTTAACCACTCCTGGACCGCCGCACACCGATATGCGTCCTAAGTTTGAAGAGGAATATCCTTGTTATGGCAGCAGCTAGCTGCCATAACCCTAGTATCCTCTTTTTTTTGTCTGGCAGTCCGGTTTCCGATAATAGTTGTCTGTGCGGCGGAATCGCAGCAAGATCACTTTTATCAGAAACTGGACTGCTGGACAAAAAAAAAGAGGATACTGGGGTTATGGCCCCTAGATGCGGCCATAACAAGGATATTCCTCTTCAAACTTAGGATGCATATTGGCGTGCGGCGGTCCAGAAGTGGTTAAACATAAAGTGATAATGAGGGAGGGGTCAATAACCCAATGATGGGGGTCTTCAGGATCAGTCCAGTCTTCATCTTGGTTGTTCTCCCCCCATCCTCACTCTCTGACCTCTGGTGGGGCTCAGCCCTGCTGCCGATGATCGGATGTTGTTCCATGCTGGGTATGGAGGTGAAGATGGCCCCCCACCCATCTCCATATCATTGCAGGGCAGAAGTGACGTCAAAATGTCACTTCCGCTCATAGCTCTTAAAAGGGCCATTTTTTTTTTTTTTTAAATGACAAAAAATTTTAAAACGCGCCCCGTCCCGACGAGCAGAAGCGAACGCATACGTGATTGGCGTCCGCATATGAAAGCGGTGTTCAAACCACACATGTGAGGTATGGCCGCGATCTGTAGAGCGAGAGCAATAATTCTAGCCCTAGACCTCCTCTATAACTTAAGACATGCAACCTGTAGAATTTGTTAAACGTCGGCTATGGAGATTTTTAAGGGTAAAAGTTTGTCGCCATTCCATGAGCGGGCGCAATTTTTATGGGTGACGTATTGGGTATCAATTTACTCAGCGCAACATTATCTTTCACAATATAAAAAAAAATATTGGGCTAACTTTACCATTGTCTTATTTTTTTTTTATTCAAAAAAGTGTATTTTTTCCAAAACAAGTGCGCTTGTAAGACCGCAGCACAAATACGGTGTGACAGAAAGTTTTGCAATGACCGCCATTTTATTCTCTAGGGTGTTAAAAAAAAAAGAAATGTATAACGTTTGGGGGTTCTAAGTCATTTTCTAGCAAAAAAAACAAAACTGTTTTTAACAACAAATCTCAGAGAAGAGGCTCAGCGGTCCTTAAGTGGTTAAATATCCAACTCAATATCTGGATATTTATCGCTGTATAAAGATATTCAAGAATGTTAACTATATTGTACACCAACCTTTTTTTGAGGGTTTTATCCAATTAGTCAATTAATTGAAACAATAATCAGCCAACTAATCAATTCTGAAAATAATCGTTAGTTGTCGCCCTACAGAGGACCCATTTACTAGTTACCTTGAGGGGGGAATTGTAAGATCCTCAGAGACAAAGCTGCCTCAAGTGGGCGGAGTCCTGGTTTAGGGGAACCAATCAGCTCATGTCTAGTAATAATCTTTGTATTTCTATTTTAGTAGATGGACGGGAGATGAGGAAAACCTCAGAGGATTGTCTCACTTTGTCTCCAGACTGTAAAGTAGAAGATGAGGACATCACACAGTATAGTCCAGGAGAAAACCCGACTACCTCAAATGTCCATCCGGCACCACACAGTGTAGATGGACCATCGTATTCCTCTTATCCTGAGGAACCTCAGACTGTGCGGGACGGTGCCGTCCTTCCTACAGATAAGAAGTTTTCCTGTCCTGAGTGCGGGAAATGTTTCCCTTCTAAATCCCATCTTAATGTGCATAAAAGATCTCACACGGGGGAGAAGCCATATTCCTGCCCTGAGTGCGGGAAATGTTTTTCAGTAAAGTCCAGTCTTTCCACACATCAGAGATCTCACACTGGAGAAAAGCCATATTCCTGTCCTGAGTGCGGGAAATGTTTTATGCAAGAATCAGAACTTGTCATACATCAGAGATCTCACACTGGAGAAAAGCCGTATTCCTGTCCTGAGTGTGGGAAATGTTTTTCAGAGAATTCCAGTCTTTACAACCATAAGAAATCTCACACAGGGGAGAAGCCGTATTCCTTTTCTGAGTGCGGGAAATGCTATTCACGGATATCCCATCTTTACAGACATCAGAGATCTCACACGGGGGAGAAGCCGCATTCCTGTCCTGAGTGTGGGAAATGTTTTTCACATATATCCCATCTTTACAGACATCAGAGATGTCACACGGGGGAGAAGCCGTTTTCCTGTCCTGAGTGTGGGAAATGTTTTTCAGTGAAGTCCAGTCTTTCCACACATCAGAGATCTCACACAGGGGAGAAGCCGTGTTCCTGTGCTGAGTGCGGGAAATGTTTTTCACAGAAGTCCCATCTTTACATACATCAGAGATCTCACACGGGGGAGAAGCCGTATTCCTGTCCTGAGTGTGGGAAATGTTTTTCTCAGAAGTCCAGTCTTTCCACACATCAGATATCTCACACAGGGGAGAAGCCGTATTCCTGTCCTGAGTGTGGGAAATGTTTTTCAAAGAAGTCCAGTCTTTCCACACATCAGAAATCTCACATGGAGGAGAAGCCGTTTTCCTGTCCTGAGTGTGGGAAATGTTTTTCAAAGAAGTCCAGTCTTTCCACACATCAGAGATCTCACACGGGGGAGAAGCCGTATTCCTGTTCTGAATGTGGGAAATGTTTTTCACAGATCTCCCATCTTTACAGACATCAGAGATCTCACACAGGGGAGAAGCCGCATTCCTGTCCTGAGTGTGGGAAATGTTTTTCAGTGAAATCCAATCTTAACAAACATCAGAGATCTCACACGGGGGAGAAGCCAATTTCCTGTCCTGAGTGAGGGAAATGTTCCTCACTGAAGTCCTGTCTTCCTGTACATCAGGGATCCCACACAACCCTCGAGGTGTATTTGTGCCTTGAGTGTGGGAAATGTCTTCTATATGAATGTTGCTGGACATCACAGCTCTCATGTGGGGAAGAAGCACACCCTGATATACACCTCAGATATACTCCATGGCTGATCTTCATCATGTAAGAAACAGTTCTAGGGGTTTGGAGATTTTGTGAAAAAACAACTTGTCCGAGGGACTAAATTGGGGGCCCAATCTCCTCGCTCCTTATGACAATCGCCTCCTCTCTGACAATCTCCTTGTTCCTCATCTACCAGAGAGCTCAGCAGCGGTGTGGGAGTTCATTGAAAACTACAAGCCGACATCGGCAATGGACAGAACTCTGTGAATGAATGGCACGGCCGCACTCTTTTCATAAAGTGACAGCCGGTACGGGGAGCTTCTCCCCGCACTGCTGTCACACAGAGGACTCGGATGGCTGAGTTGCTGGAAGAACAGGAACATGTAACATCTTCCCGAAGGGGAACGTTTCCTTTAATCCCTTTACTACCAGAGGTGTTTTTGCTTTTCGTGCCCACGTGTTTAACCCCTTCAATACCGGACACCTTCACCCCCTTCCTGCCCAGGCCAAATTTCATCTTTCAACGCTCTCACACTTTGAATGGCAATTACGCGGGCATGTAACTATTCTGCAACCCCAGTGTCATATGCGAGGCTATGAATAAGGCCAGACAGCTTAACTCGCCTTCCTATCAAAGCACAACAAAGTCCTTTGAACTTTATTTGTGAAATAACAGCGGAGAGTTTGTAGATGGGTTTGTAGATGTTGCAGGGTGTTAAGAGAGAGCTTCTCGGTGTGGAGTGCTTATCCAGGGAAGGAGGTAAAAAAAAAAACAGACAGAATGCTTATTGCAAGGTTTGCCAGCTTGTACTTACAGAGCCTTCCATGAGTGAGAAAGAACAGAGGACTAGGCTAAACAGGACAAGGAACAGGGGGGAAACTAATGGATTTAGATAGGGAGAGTGGGCTAATCCATTCTCTCTACCAGAGAACTGAAAGTTTACAATGGCAACCAGACTGTAGTAGATCAGAAAAGTAAACACTGCAAAAAGAGAGACGGGGCACATAAACTAGGGACACTTGTTCTGTAATAGTAACACTGTACCCATATGACTTTTATATGAATTATTCTTTATGCCAAAAGTGGACAATGAAAGAAATATTGCACCACATGAACATACAAAACTCTTTTCTTGTAGTCTTGCAGATTAAGCAGAGTTAATATTCCTCCATTTATAACCTTCAATATATATACATTTTCTTATAAACCCTCATATTCACCTCCGCTCATCCCTAACTCATCCCTAACTCATTAAAGGGGTTGTAAAGGTTCATTTTTTATTTTCTAAATGGGTTCCTGTAAGCTAGTGCATTGTTGGTTCACTTACCTTTTCCTTCGATTTCCCTTATAAATGTTTTTTTTCTTTGTTTTCTTTGTCTGAATTTCTCACTTCCTGTTCCTCCTCAGTAATCTGTTCAGTAAGTTGTTCTGGCTGACTAACCACCAGCTCGGATGATGGTGAGAAGTTTACTGAGGAGAAACAGGAAGTGAGATATTCAGACAAAGAAAAAAAACATTTAGAAGGGAAATCGAAGGAAAGGGTAAGTGAACCAACAATGCACTAGCTTAGAGGAACCTATGTAGAAAATAAAAAACGAACCTTTACAACCCCTTTAAATTCTTATCTTTCCATACTAAGCAACCAATTACTTCCTAATCCTCCCTTTTTATTTTATTTTTTATTTTATTTTTATAGAAAACACCCCAAATCATAATCAAAACCACAAAAAAACAAACAAAAAAAAAAAAAAAAACACCCCAGCCCCCCTCTCACCCTCGCTCCTCCTTCCCCCCCCCCCCCTCTGTGGAGGGTGGGGAACTTCCATATTATTATAGGATTCAAAGACGGAGGGACTCATTCCCCCGGTTGTGTTCCCCAACAGTCTCTTCCCTTCTTCTGAATATGCAAATAAGTTCCAAGCTATCCAGGTTTTTAGTATACTTCTCTTTTCTATCTTGGGCCGAGAGAATTTAGCCCTTGTACACACACGGTCGAACATTCCGACCACAAAATCCGTTGGATTTTTTCTGACGGATTTTGTCCGAAAACTGGTGTTGCATACACACACGGTTGGACAAAGTTGTCAGAAAATCCAGATCGTTCATAACGTGATGGCGTTTGTTCGTTACGACGAGACTACGTTCAGGCTAGTAGCCAATAGCTTTTGGTCTGGGAATTTTGACCTGAGCATGCGTGGCACTTTGTCCGATTGAAATTCTCTAAAAAAAATTAAAAAAACGATCATGTTGTTGGAAAATTTTATATCCAGCTCTCAAACTTTGTTGGTTGGACATTCCGATGGAAAAAGTCCAATTGGAGCCCACACACGGTCGGATTATCCGACAACACGGTCCGATCTGAAATTTTCCATCGGAATGTCTGAAAGTGTGTACGGGGGCTAAGTCCTCTATAGCACCAAAGTTTCTGACCCTATTAAGCCACAATGCAATCGAAGGTGGCCTAGGGTCTTTCCAACAAAGAGCAACACCAGCCTTAGCACCATTAAAGTGGTTGTAAACCCTTACAACACACTTTGCCCCTGTACACACGGTCAGAGATTTCGACAACCAAATCCGTCGGATTTTGCCCGTCGGATCTTGTCCGAAACTGTTGCATACACACGGTCGGACTAAGTTGTCGAAAAATCCGATCATTCAGAACGTAATGACGTAATTTCGTTACGATGGGACTACGTTCAGGCTAGTAGCCAATAGCTTTGATGTAGGAATTTGATCTGAGCATGCGTGGCACTTGGTCCGATCAAAATTCTCTACACATGATCGGAGTATGTCCGATCGAACCAGTTGGTCGGGAAATATTTCCAACATGTTGGAAAATTGGGTCCGACGGAATCAGTCCAATGCATACCACACACAGTCGACACGGTCCGATAGGACACATTCCGATGGATTCTCCGACCGTGTGTACAAGGGCTTTGACCTAGAGGTAAGCCTAGATTAAGGCTTACCTGTAGGTCCAAGAAATATCTCCTAAACCCACACAGTTTAGGAGATATTTGCCGAAAGACAGGCACCGCTGTCTACGGCACATGCGCCGTAGACAGCGGCGTGCAGGCACACTGAGCGCGCCGCGGTCAACGGCGATATGCCGCGAGTGGCGCCTCCTGTGCGCATGCGTGGGAGTGACGTCATCGCGGCTTCGCCGAATGACAGCGGCGGAGCAGCGAGACCCACCGAGAAGATGGATGCGGCGGACTACAGGGGACAGCGGCGACTTCGCTGGCTCCTGTGTCAGGTAAGTGACACATAATGGACTACTATGCGATGCATAGTAGTCCATTATGCTTTACCTTTGCAGGGAATGAAAGAGGAAGTAAACTCATCAGGGATCACTTCCTCTTTAACTAAATGACATAAAACAGAGTTCTTATATGTCTGTAAAGGGATTTGTAAACAATGGAGCAAAAAAAAGAAAAGCAGGGTCGTCTGGTATAGGAAAGGCTCTAAATTTTGGGGAAATCCTTTGAACCTCTAGCCAGTATTGTCTGATCTTAGGACACGACCAGAATATATGGACCAAGGTCCCCCGTTCCTTATTACATCGCCAAAAATGGTCCGAAGCCCCTAGAAAGAACTTACAAAGTCTTGACGGGGTATAGTACCATAGACTCCAGTAGACACAAATCGATCAATTCAGCGCACGATATATTATCTTCTGACGTTGGACTGGCATAAAGGTCTTATCAAGATCTCTCTCCCACTTTCCAATTCCAGGCATCTTGAAGTTATCTGAAGGGGCAATTAGCATTGCATATATCTTAGAGATCATCCGGGGGAGGGGTTCTTTCTCCTTGCATAGTATAGTTCAAACATAGCCAGTTGCCGTCGGTAGTTTATCGCCGGTCCTAACTATTTAAAGAAATGGCGCAACTGTAGTGCCTGCCAGAAGTTTATTTCAAATTGACCCCCCCAGTTGCGTCATTGAGGTGACTGTAGGCCAAGTCTCGAGAATACAAAAAAAAGTGATGCCTGAGTGCAGCCCCTTTCTATAAGCCCCTGAAACGTACCTGGCCTAAAGCTAGGGTTTCCCAAACTAGGGAACAATCGTGATTTTATTGACGAATATTCAGGGTTTTGACAGATCTTGCAGCCTATTTGCAGTGTTGGGCCTATAAGGGGATGCCTTTTAAGAGATTCCGGTAATATTACGTAGCACCAAAGCACTCTTCGCAAAGGTACCGGAATAAAGTTTTGTTCCACTTCTGTCCACAATTCGAATTCTGTATGTCTACACCACTTGATCACTCTGCCAATATGCACTGCCTGGTAATATTTAGCTATATCTGGGACTGCTAAGCCGCCAAAGCATTTAGGAATTATCATAAGGCTTCTACTAATCCTTGGTCGTTTATTCGCCCATATAAATTTACTAAAGAGAGTATCTATTATCAAACAAAAAAGCTGTTGGGATGTCTATAGGTAGAGCCTGAAATAGATCCAGAAATGTTGGCAAAGATGTTCATTTTAATAATATTACGTTGGCCAAACCACAAATGAAATCCTTGTTGTCATTTATCCAATAAGGAGCAAACTACCTTATATAGCGGTGGAAAATTTACTATAAAGATCTTTTCAAGCCTTGATGGGATGTATGTACCCAAATATTTTTGCCCTGTAGCTACCCATTTAAAATGAAATGCCTTGTCAATAGAGGCAGTGCAACCCCCATAGCCTTCGATTTCGCATTATTTATTTTTAAATTTGATAACGCTCCATATCTTACCATTTCTTCCATGAGATTTGGCAGTGAGACATGTGGGCTAGACATAGAGAACAACAAGTCATCCGCGTAGGATGAGATTTTATAGTTGTGATCCCCTATTTGAAGTCCCTGGATATCAGGATTTTGCCGAATTTTATTCAATAATGGTTCTAATGAAAGGGCAAACAGCAGGGGAGAGGGGGGACATCCCTGGCACCTTCCATTTGAGATTTTAATAGGTTTCCGAGAATACCCCGTTTACTTTAACCAGGGCCTGTGGGGAAGCGTATACCCCGACAATCCACCGTAGCATATGCTCTCCCACTCCCACGTGTCTCAGAGCCTCAAACGTGAACTGCCAATTAACTCTATCGAACACGTTTTCCGCATCTGTACTCAGGAAAACGCAAGGGATTTTTGTCTTATTGGCATAATGTAACAAGTTGAGTACTTTAATGGTATTATCCCTCGCTTCATGTGAGGGAATGAACCCAACTTGGTCCAAGTGCATCAGCTGGTGAAGTTGCGGTTGAAGATGGGGAAACTAGTATTTTGGTAAAAAGCTTTAAATATACATTCAGTAGTGAGACTGGCTGATAACTACTGGATCCTGCCCTTCCTTTGGAATTACTAAAATATGCGCCATAATTGTATCTGGAGGGAATGCGGCAGTTTGGACAAGCGCATTAAATGCCTTTATCATATATGTACCTAACAATATAAAAAAGTTCTTTATAATATTGCATTGTAAATCCATCAGGACCTGGTGCCTTCCCATGTTTAACTGATTGTTATCACTGCACTTAATTCCTCAATAGATATTGGAACTTCCAGACTATTGCGGACCGGGGAGGGTAACCTAGAGAGACATGCAGAGGAGAGGTAGTCCTCCATAGTGGCAATGGGCAAGAATGATGGTGTCAGGTTATATAAGGAGGAATAATATTCTTTGAACCTCTTGGCAGCGAAATTAACTGTCCATTCCCTCCCTTTATATGGGGTACATATGCTGTCCTCCCCTTTTCCTTAAGCTTCCCCGCCAACACTCTACTGCATTTATCTCCCAGTTCATACGTTACATAGTAAGGTTGAATAAAGACACCAGTCCATCCAGTTCAACCTAGAGTGAGTGTCTACAATTGTCCCTACCCTCAAGGAGCCCACATCAGTCCCTACCCTCAAAGAGCCCACAATCCAAGGTCCCCATTCATATACTAGGGCCAGTTTTTGGACAGAAGCCAATTAACCTACTAGCATGTCTTTGGAGTGTGGGAGGAAACCGGCGTACCCGGAGGAAACCCACACAGGCACAGAGAGAAACATACAAACTCCAGGCAGGTAGTGTCGTGGTTGGGATTCAAACCAGCGACCCTTTTTACTGCTAGGCGAAAGTATTAACCACTGCACCACTGTGTCGTTACTTTCCTCCCTATTGCCGCTTTAGCCTTATAGCAAAGAAGATCTGTCTTCTGTTTCCTCAGATTTGCTAGGTCCCTCCCTAAAAGTGGTGCCTGTACCGTCTTATGTTGCGACTCAAGGACCTGAATTTATTATCTGTGCTTCTTGTGCTTTCTTCAATCGACAGCCATGGTTAATCATAAAACCCCCCTGAATTACTACCTTATGTGCCTCCCATATCATGCCCAGGTCACTCCCCCGGGGTGTCGAAAATATGTGAAAATATGCTATCACTTCCTTCGCTACGTCCTCCCGAACTTCAGGATTCTGTAGCTGTGGCTTTCGTTTAGGCGCCAAAAGCACTCCGGGGAGCAAGCCGAGCCAGACAGGGAGATGTGAAGTGTAACCGGAGCATGATCTGACCATGTTATGTTTCCTATTGTCAAATCTAGATCTGACGCAGGTAGATAATGTGGCACCAAGAATAGATATATGTGGGAGTACAGTTGGTGGGAGTTGGAGAAGAAGGTATAATCTTTTTCTCCTGCGTGTAAAATCCGCCATACATCCACCAACTGCAACTTCCGCACAGTACACTTCCTGATGCCCCCGGGAATGGAGGAGAGCCCCGAGGAGGTATCTACTCTAGGGTCTAAAGATATAATAAAATCCCTCCCGAAGATCATCCTACCTTCCGCAAATTCTGCTAATTTTGTCAGTTTTGCTTATAAAAGCGTCTTGATGCGTATTTGGTGCATATACCGTGGCTAGTGTCACCTTTACGCCTCCAATATGGCCTTTAAGAAATAAGAAGCGTCTGTTCACATCTACTCGTCTATCCGTGAGGGACCAGGATAGCCGATTGGAAATCAAAACGGACACCCCTTTAGATTTTGCTTCTTGATTATGTGCATGATATGCACAGGGGAAAAATCTATTCTGAAGTAAAGGGAGTCCGCCCGTCTTAAAATGTGTTAAAATTCTGCATGAATTCCACACGTGTTCGATAACGCTTCAGGTCGTTAAGAAGCAACCTCCTTTTTTCCGGGGCATTAAAGCGGAGTTCCACTCTAAAGTGGAATTTCCGCTCATCGGAACCCTCCCCCCCGTCCAGTGCCACAGTTGGCACCTTTCAGGGGGGGGGAGGGTGCAGATACCTGTCTAAGCCCTTGTACACACGGTCGGAGATTCCGACGAAATGTGTCCGATCGGACTGTTTTGTCGGATATTCCGACTGTGTGTGGTCTACTTCGGATTGTTTTCCAACTTGGTAAAATTTTCAGACAAACTGCTCCGATTGGACATACTCCGATCATGTGTAGAGAATTCCGATCGGACAAAGTGCCACACATGCTCAGATCAAGTTCCTACACCAAAGCTATTGGCTACTAGCCTGAACGTAGTCTCGTCGTAATGAAAGAACGTCATCACGTCATATTTTCCGACAACTTTGTCCGACCGTGTGTATAGTTTCGAACAAAATCTGACGGATTTGGTTGTCCGAATCTCCGACCGTGTGTACAAGGGCTAAGACAGGTATTTACACCCACATCCGGGCATAGACTCCCTCAGGAGTCTGTGCCTCTTCCTGTCCCAGCGCGCTGTCTGCTAAGACACACACGGGTCCCAGAGACAGCACGGACCATTCCCAGTAGGGAACCGGGAAGTGAAGCCGCAGTGCTTCACTTCCTGATTCCCTCAACGAGAATGGCAGCCGAGAGCCGATCGATCGGCCTCGGCTGCCGACATCGCTGGATCCCAGGAAAGGTGAGTGTCCATTTATTAAAAGTCAGCAGCTGTAGTATTTGTAGCTGCTGGCTTTTAATAATTTTTTTTCGAGTGGACTCCCTCCTTAAGTCCTTTCGCATTTATGGAAGTTACCCTTAGGGCAAGTCCGTTCATTTCAAAAGTACGGCAGATGGTCCGGGGGACTAACTCCGCCGGACCTAGTCCGCCGCAAAAGTACCGTGTGTGGGCGGGTAGCTCGTTTGGACAGTCCCGCGGTTTGTCCACCAGACTAAGTCTGCCGGATAGTCTGGTACGCATGTACGCGGTATCACTCCCTCCATCTCAGAAAATAAGGAAAAGAGAGAAGAAAAAAAGGAAACATGAACTCCCCTACCCCCAATTGTCCAATTACCCACCCTCTTACAAACCCCTAAGGCAGGCACCCACCCCTGAACCTTTGAACTTACAGTTCACGTGAGTGCAGGCCTAATTAGGGATTTTGTCTGGGTTGGCTGAGGAGCTCCGCTCCTGACCCCTTGCTCCCGGCCAGACAATATTTATATAATTCTATACATACACAACAATAAAAATGAAAACAACACAAAAAAAAAAAAACAGAAAAAAGGGGGGTTGGGGGAGGCCCCTGAAACCTCTATCGCAAAGGGGAAAATAAATAAAAAATTCTAGAGTCCATGCCATCCTCAAGGGCCTAGTGATTAAGTCAAGTTTTGAACAGGCATCACTATCTTCTCCAATAACCAGAAGTTTGAAACACAAAAAAAAGGGGGGGGGGGGAGAAGGAAAAAGAAAGGTGAAACAAGTTAGACCATCAAAAGAGGGGAGGGGGGCCCATCAAAACCACCCCTCTCATTCTCCTATTTAGGAGGGTAATGTCTTATCCCTTGCCACTCTGTCTCCATCTGGGGCACTTGGTCTCCCCCCTCTAACACCCCTTTCACACCAGGGCGTTTTGCAGGCGCTATAGCGTTAGAAATAGCGCCTGCAATCTGCCCTAAAGAAGATGCACCATTGTGTGTAGTGTGGAAGCCCCGAGGGCTTTCACACTACAGCGGTGCGCTGGCAGGACATCAGAAAAAAGTCCTGCCAGCAGCTTCTTTGGAGCGGTGAAGGAGCGGTGTGTTTACCGCTGCTCCCCATTGAAATCAATGGGGCAGCGCTGTAATGCCGCCGGCAAAACGCCGCTATTGCGGCGTATTGCCGCCGGTTTTAACCCTTTCGCAGCCACTAGCGGGGGCTAAAAGCACCCCGCTAGCGGCCGAAATGCGCCGCAAATGCGGTGGTAAAACGCCGATGCAAAGGGTGGTGTGGTGTGAAAGGGGTCTAATGGAGTCCTTGTTTCTTGAGGGTCCCATTATTGGTTGTAACCAGTTCTGAATCCACCCCCAGAAAAGCAAACAGATCTGGGAGCTCTACTAGATGCCGCAGAGTGAACGTCAAAGAGCTTTTTTCTTTATAATCAACAAAATCGGGTAACCCCACTGGTAGGTCCCCCCAACATTTTAATTTTATCCAGAAGTGGGGCGCAACATCGCCCTACTCTGCAGGGTGGCCCGTGAAAGGTCTGGTAATATTTTCAGCATGGCCCCATCTTGCTCTATTTCTCCTGCCTCCCATGCCTTACGGCTTATTAATTCTTTATGTGCAAAGCGGTGGAAGCAGCATATAACGTCTCTTGGCCTGTTCAGAATTACTGAGGGGAGACCCAGAGATCTATGTATTCTCTTAAATTCCCGAGTGCGCAGGGTTGGGCAGGGACAGCTAGTTTTTGACATATTGCCAAGACTGTGGTCTGCAATGTGTCACATCCAATGGCTTCCGGGATCCCCCTGAACCGCAAATTATGGAGGTGGCTATGATCCTCAAGTTCTTCCAACTGTAATTGCATAGTGGAAACATGGGAAATGTGTGCGCTCTGTACCTATTCCAGTTGGTAAGCTTGACTTTCTAGAGAGGCCCAAGAGACTACCTGCCTGGAGTTTGCATGTTCTCCCTTTGCCTGTGTGGGCTTCCTCCGGGTACTCCGGTTTCCTCCCACACTCCAAAGACATGCAGGTAGGTTAATTGGCTTCTGTCCAAAATTGGCCCTAGTATATGAATGGGGACCTTGGATTGTGGGTGCCTTGAGGGTAGGGACCGATGTAAATTAGGTTGAAATGGATGGACTGGTGTCTTTATTCAACCTTACTAAATATGTAACTATCTCATCATTCTCAAGTCTTTCTGTTAGATGTTGTACCTCTGTTTTAACTAGTCTCAGATCTTTGCGGTGATTTTCCTCCAAGCGCATTACCATCGCTTCCATGTCTGCTCGGGTTGGTAGGGCCTGCAAGAGCGATCTCAGGTCCGGGTCTCCAGGTGCCAGAATATAATATATGTACTGACTCTCTAATCTCCTCACTGAACACCACGTGCTCCGCACAGTCCTCCCTGCCAACTTCTGTATCACACGGCTCTGCTGCTTGTCTGGATCACCACGGCTCGCGTACGGGGGAAAAAGTGCTTGATTTCAGGTTGTACTTTCTGTTTTTGTGGTGCCTTCTCTCTTTTCTTCATCCCCAGGCTGATCACTGCTTTAACAATTGGGTTTGCTGGGCAATAAAGCTACAATAATGGCCCGGGTGGAAGGTCGGAGCTCTGCGAGCGTGTCTCTCTCAAGACCCTGCCCCCCCCCCCCCCCCCCATATAACATTTTTATATTTTTTTTTCACAAAAATAGAGTGTTCTTTTGGTAGTATTTGATTGGTTTTTATTTTTTGTGCTACAAATAAAAAAGAAAATTTAGAAAAAAAAAAGTTTTTCTTTGTTTTTGTTATAAAATGTTGTAAATAAGTAAGTTTTCTCCTTCACTGATGGGCACTGATGAGGAGGCACTAATATGCAGGACGGATGGGCGGCACTGATGAGGAGGCACTAATATGCAGGACGGATGGGCGGCACTGATGAGGAGGCACTAATATGCAGGACGGATGGGCGGCACTGATGAGGAGGCACTAATATGCAGGATGGATGGGAGGCACTGATGAGGAGGCACTAATATGCAGGACGGATGGGAGGCACTGATGAGGAGACACTAATATGCAGGACGGATGGGTGGCACTGATGAGGAGGCACTAATATGCAGGACGGATGGGAGGCACTGATGAGGCACTAATATGCAGGACGGATGGGAGCGGCACTGATGAGGAGGCACTAATATGCAGGACGGATGGGCGGCACTGATGAGATACTGATAAGCAGCCCTGGTGGGCACTGATTGGCATCACGGATGGACATCGATTGGCATCGCTGGTGATCGTCACTGATGGGCCTGTACTGATAATCAATGCTGAATATCCGTGCAGATCCCCCATCAGGAGAGCCGCTGATTGGCTCCCCTCTACTCGCACCTTGTCAGCATGAATAAAGGAAAGCCGATAACCGGCACTTCCTGGTTACGATGTGATTAGCTTTGATTGGACACAGCTGATCACATCGGAGATGCGGCGTGTTGGAGCGACACACCGCACCACGGAACGCTGCGCGCCCGCGTGGCTTATTCTTCTGCTTCTGGTGTCTAGTCAGGATAACCACTTAAGCCCCGGACCAATTTACAGCCAAAGGACCAGGCCCCTTTTTGCGATTCGGTACTTCGACGCTTTAACTGACAATTGTGCAGTTGTGCGACGTGGCTCCCAAACAAAATTGGCGTCCTTTTTTCCCCACAAATAGAGCTTTCTTTTGGTGGTATTTGATCACCCCTGCGGTTTTTATTTTTTGCGCTATAAACAAAAATAGAGCGACAATTTTGAAGAAAATGCAATATTTTTTACATTTTGCGATAATAAATATCCCAAAAAAATATATAAAAATACTTTATTTTTTCCTCAGTTTAGGCCGATCCGTATTCTTCTACATATTTTTGGTAAAAAAAAAAATCGCAATTGCCGATTATTGATTGGTTTGTGCAAAAGTTATAGCGTTTACAAAATAGGGGATAGTTTTATAGAATTTTTATTATTATTTTTTTTTGTAGTAATGGTGGTGATCTGCGATTTTTATTGTGACTGCGACATTATGGAGGACACATCGGATATTTTTGGAACCATTGTCACTTATACAGCAATCAGTGCTATTTAAATGCACTGATTCCTGTGTAAATGACACTGGCAGTGAAGGGGTTAACCACTAGGGGGGCGGGGAAGGGTTATGTGTGACGTGTACAGTTTTTTACTGTAGGAGGGCGTGGCTTGGCATGTGACCTCACTCATCGTCTTTCCCTATAACAGGGAACAGATGATCGGTGACAGCCACAGTAGGAAGCATGGGGAGAGGTTTGTTTACACAGACCTCTCGCCGTTCTTCAGCTCTGTGACCCGATCGCGGGACACCAGCGGCGATCGGGTCCCGCGACCCACTGCTGGTCACTTAAAGAGCAACATACAGGTACGTGCTTGTGCCCAGTCATGCCATTTTGCCGACGTAAATGTGCAGGAGGCGGTCCTTAAGCGGTTAATGGAACTCCCACCTGGCCATCATTCTGCTATAGTCCGGACGGGAAGGAGTTGAAAAATCATTTTAGGCCTGAAGATTATATGATGGACACAGGTAGGCTGCATTGATGGACACAGGTGAGGCTGCATTGATGGACACAGGTGAGGCTGCATTGATGGACACAGGTGAGGCTGCATTGATGGACACAGGTGAAGATGCATTGATGAGCATGGATAAAGTTGTTGTTGTTAATATTTCTTTTTATAAAACATTTAAGTGTCATTCCATGAGAATTTATGATGGTGTGTTTAGGGGCAGGGTAGGGGTTGGGTGGGGCAACTGGTAAGTAACCCTTGTGGCCTGGCTAGTAGCTCTGGACTTGAAATTTTGAGCCTTGCACTAGAGAATAAAATAGCAGTAGTTACAATTTTTTATGTCACACGATATTACTGCAAAAGTCTAGGAAACACAAAATTTCAGTAAAAACACACTAAAGTTCATTTGGGGTGGCACTTCAAAACACAATATATTACCCAATTTTTTGGTAAAATAAAAAAGTTGAGGTTGCGCCGAGTAAATATATACCCAACATATCAAACCTTAAATTTGTGTGCGCCTGTGAAATGGTGACATACTTCAGTACTCTATATTTTCTATAAGTGACGCTTTAAAAGCCCCCTATAGGTCATTGGTTTAGTGTTACGGAGGAGGTCTGGTGATAGAATTATTGCTCTCATTCTGGTCTCTGCAGCGATATGTAACATGTGTATCGCAATCAATGTTTTCATGTGTAGGGGCCCCAATGTTTGAGTTTATATATGTACATGTGTATATTTGGGGGTGGGGCCTGATTTTTCTTTTACGGGGGGAGTTTATGTGCCTGGTTTCAAATTACATTTTGTACAATTAAAAAAATTAAAATGTCATCACATAGAGCAGCCTTTATCAACCAGGGTGCCTTGAGGTTTCTTCCGGGGTGCCTTGGCAAAATGCCTAAAAATTGCCCCAAAATTGTATTCAAGACGGAGGGTGGATGAAGCCTTTTAGCTACACAAAGCCTCAGGTTTTCATTGTACACCATTACAATCTTCTAACTGCCGACCTCCTAACGACCAATGACATCATGAGCTGATAAGGAGGATGTCAGTTGCCTGAATATCATCCTTGTGTGACCCTCCCCCACCTTTCTCCATCAGCTTTGGGGTCTCATTAGCTGAGTGATGGAGAAAAACTAAAGAGAGAAGAGAAACATTGGAATACTAGTCAGTACCAGTTTGGGAAAGTGTATTTGCTTTGGAAGAATAAATCACTTATAACGTTGGGTGGTCCTATGTGTGTGTGGATGTTGCTGCATTATGAAGAACTATTAGAATAGTTTTTACATTTTAGAATTGGGACGCCTCAAGACTGTCCATAATCTTGGAGGACACCTCAAGACTTTCCATAATTTTGGAGGACACCTCAAGACTTTCCATAATCTTGGAGGGCGCCTTGACTGAAAAAAGGTTGAGAAACACTGACATGGAGGACAAAAAGTCCCCTATGTGATGATTTTTTTTGGTGGCAGGTTCTCTTTAATGAGACATCCAGGGTCTAAAAGACCCCCAATGTCTCCCCTGTGCTCCACTGAATGTAATGTAATGCAGATCACACTCCATTATACTTTCCCACCCTTGATAGTCGGGGAAACTGTCACCGGGGACCCGGAAGTGATGTCATACATGTCACTTCCGGGTCAGGAACAAGAAGGGGAGGAGATCGGATGTGTGTTCTCTCTCCTCCCTCACCTCTACCCATCATCACCCGCTATGCTGGTTCCGGGCCCAGATGGGCAAGAGGAGCCCGGGATACATAGCGGGTGTGTGTCGTTGTGGGGGCACTTTACGGGGGGGGGAGAAAGATTCACTCAGCCACCCGAATCCTTCCATCTGACAAGTAAACCTGCTCCTTGCCCACAGCAGGGTGAAATGTTAACAAAAAACCTACCTGTCCGGCCCTCAGATCTGCATGTCCCGGGTGTCAGGCGATAGGAATTGTACATCCCTGAGTTCATAAGGAGATCAGAGATCACCAAAGACATGGATGAAGTGTTGTACAGTGTTGGCCATTGATAGCAGTAGAAAAATAAAAATGGAGTCCTTGCCTTTCATTGGCTGAGTACATTCTGTGGTGTAAGCTTTCACAGACACTTAAAATGTTTTTTATTTATTTTATTTTTTTATTTAGTTGAACGATTATGACTAGCATTCACCCAGCTGTGATGGATATGGGATGTATTTTATTCCATACACTGATTTCCTTGGCTCCATCTAGTGGTCATAACGTGGTATTGTGCTATTTTTACTAATTGAGGTATGTCAGGAAAAATACCCCATTATGGCCACTAGATGGAGCTGACTATCATAGGAAATCACTTTGCTATATTATGGCCAGAATATGTAATGGCTGGATGAGTGATTGCCACATTCATTCATTGAATTTTCTAGAAGTAGACCCCTTAGTTTCCTTCATCAGACACATCTTCATACTAATACCTGAGATCATCCTTATACACTTATACTTGCCCAAACAGCACACAGACCCCCCGAGGTTCTTCTATGTATTTGGGGGACCTTTGGAGGGTTTGTGTGCTGTTTACAAAAAAAAAAATTTTCTTTGTAAATGTCACTTTTTTTGTAGCCTGTTCTACAAGAAGAATGAAAAAACGTATATAGCCCCCCCAATTACATGCCAGACCCTCTGAGTCTAAGATATATATATAGAGCAGGGATCTGCAATTAGAGGACCACCAGCCATTGCAAAACTACAAGTCCCGTCATGCCTCTGCCTCTGGGTGTCATGCTTGTGGCTGCCAGTCTTGCTATGCCTCATGGGATTTGTAGTTCTGCAACAGCTGGAGGTCCGCTAATTGCATATACCTGCCCTATATTAAGGGGGGACCCTCACACAAAACAAAGTGTGTGTCCCATAGAAAATCCATACCAGACCCTAAATCCAAACATGTAGCCTGGCTGACCAGGAAAGAGGGGGGGGGGAGGAGGAAGAGCATGTGGCTCCTCCCCAACCATACCAGGCCATGTACCCTCAACATGGGGGATTCTCAGGAGGGACTCTTCCCATAGAAACACACCTTGTCCCCATATTGATAAGGACAAGGGCCTCATCCCCACAACCCTGGCCTGGTGGATGTAGGGGTCTGTGGGCAGGGGGGCTTATCAGAATTTGTAACCCCTCTATAATATTAGGGGTCTCGCAGTTACTGGGCCCCCTACATGAATGAGTTTTGGGTACATAGCACCCCTACTCATTCACAAAAAAAAAAAAGCAATAAAGACTCTCAATGTGTTTTGTTAAAATAAAATCCCCCAAATAAGTCTCTTGTAAATCCATTGTCAATCCCGATGCCAACAGCCCCACTGACTCCCCAATAACCCCCCAATGACCCGCCACACAGGTGCGATCACCGACGGTAACACTCGCTGACAGATATCATGTCATCAGCTATATAAAGGAAGGGGCGTGGATAGTGGTGACATCATTGCCCAGATATGGTCATATTCAGACAATGATGTCATGATCTATGCCCCACCCATGTGCCTACATGGCCATGTAAGGGAATGGGCGGGGTGAAGTCGGTGGTTGCTAAGGACGCAGCTGTTTCAGGCAGCCGTTGCTTCCCTAGAAACCAGTGACAGCCAGAAGCCGTTAGATTAGTTTGCACAAAATGCCGTAAACATTGGATGTTCAGAAGAATGTGGGAGGGGCCAGTGTTCATCCAATCTTCTGTTCAGACACGGAGCTCCTCCCTAATGCAGATTATTGTCAGTGTGTGGAAGTGATTGTATCTGGCAGACAGGGATCTGTATGTGTGTGTGTATCACTGCCCGGCAAACCACTCACATCACACACTTCATCCAATCTGCACTAAATCATGTGTGCGGGGGTGGGGAGCAGTGGAAGAAATCATCACACCAGGATTCTAGATTGAAGGATCGCTTGGGGGATCCTCTGAGGGGTGGGGGGATCACTTGTCTTCTCCACACACCTTAGATTGTATCAGATTGTATGAAAGATTTGTATCTGCCTGTGTGTGTCCAGCCAGATAAATGTGGGGGAGTCTCCCTCCAGTGGTGGTCAGCAGTATTGCAGGCTGTGAGAACTGTACCATGGGTGGTTTTATCTTCCCAGAGAAAGCTCTCCCCTCATTCCTCTCCACCAATCAAGGATCTCACTCCAGTTAGCAAGTCACCATGGGAATGATTTCCTTGTAATCCATTGTTGGCGTCAGTGGAATAAAATAAGTCCAATCATTGTTGTCCCTGTGATAAAATAAGTCCCATCGTTGGTGTCCCTGTGATAAAATAAGTCCCATTCTTGGTGCCCCTGTGATAAAATAAGTCCCATCGTTGGTGTCCCTGTGATAAAATAAGTCCCATTCTTGGTGTCCTTGTGATAAAATAAGTCCCATCATTGGTGTCCCTGTGATAAAATAAGTCCCATTTTTGGTGTCCCTGTGATAAAATAAGTCCAATCATTAGTGTCCCTGTGATAAAATAAGTCCAATTTTTGGTGTCCCTGTGATAAAATAAGTCCCATCATTGGTGTCCCTGTGATAAAATAAGTTCCATTTTTGGTGTCCCTGTGATAAAATAAGTCCCATCGTTGGTGTCCCTGTGATAAAATAAGTCCCATCGTTGGTGTCCCTGTGATAAAATAAGTCCCATCATTGGTGTCCCTGTGATAAAATAAGTCCAATCGGTGTCCCTGTGATAAAATAAGTCCCATCGTTGGTGTCCCTGTGATAAAATAAGTCCCATCATTGGTGTCCCTGTGATAAAATAAGTCCAATCGGTGTCCCTGTGATAAAATAAGTCCCATTCTTGGTGTCCCTGTGATAAAATAAGTCCCATTCTTGGTGTCCCTGTGATAAAATAAGTCCAATTGTTGGTGTCCCTGTGATAAAATAAGTCCCATCTTTGGTGTCCCTGTGATAAAATAAGTCCAATTGGTGCCCCTGTGATAAAATAAGTCCCATTGTTGATGTCCCTGTGATAAAATAAGTATTATTGTTGGTGTCAGTGAGAATAAAGTGTAAGTCCAGCCCAGCATTGGTGGTCAGTGGTGGTACTTACCTGATGACACACTCCCGCTACCTCTATGTTGATGTCGGAGTTCTACTTTGAAAGGAGATCACTACTCCCCACAGTCTTCTATAATTGCAGTGCCTGGTGATGGAACCCACAGAGTGCTCCATCCGTCGTCCCCTCACTGACACTCCGCACTCTGAGTCCTGGAACCTGTGAGATGAGGACCATGATGGGACTAAATCCCGGGACTGTCCTTCATCATCTGGAAGCAATGGCAAGGCTGTGATCACATTACGAGACATTTCTCTGGGATGCAGTTCCTCTGAACTCCACAAGATGGTGATCTCACCTCTACTCAAACTGGAAGTCTTGAACGGGAGACAGACAGGAAGTGATGTCAGGGCCAGACAGGAAGTGATGTCGGGTCCAGACAGGAAGTGAGGTCAGGTAAAGACAGAGACAGGAAATCACCTGAAACAAAGACAGGATGTTCCATAGGAAGTAGAGACGAGGTAATAAGATCTTATTTTCTATTTACACCCAGTAACCCCCCGTCATGTCCGTCCTCTTCCTCCATAGTCACTGTGACGTCTTTTATCTCCAGCAAATGATGATACACACATATATAGTGTGGAAATATAGAATATCCCCATATAGTACAATGAGGGAATTTATGGTTTGTACTAGTAAGCATGAGCTCCGGCGTGTTCGCACATTGCATGTGCAGGAAGTGGGCGCAGCGATGCGCTAATCACAGGCAGTGAGACATTTCCCGATGCGCGGCTGCAGAGATCGGGAAATGTCTCTCTGCCTGTGATTAGCGCTGTTCCGACTTCCTGCCCGTGCAGTGTGCGAACACACCGGAGCTCATCCTTAGTCTGTACCACGAGGGGAGTTATTGATGTCAGTAAATGTCGGTTGCAGACATTGTATGTGGGGGGAATGAAATGATAATAAAGGTCGGGATTAGGGAAGATTTCTGTAAGATTTTACACAGGAATGATCAGCGATCCCTCCAGAGACACTATGATGAGTCTCACAATAGGGGTCTGAAAGGGACGGGAGTTGGGGGATGGGATGGTGAACCCGGAGTGTGTGTGTGGGGGAGGGGCAATTTTATCAAAAAGACGTGCAGATGGGAATCAAAAGCTGAATACAATTGCTCCGGCTGGACCGAATATTGATATTGAGCTGTTTGCTTTTGATTCATCTGCTTTATGCATTTTTATATCATTTTACCAGTTATTAATGATTATAAAGTTTTGTATGAATTTAGTGACATATGATGATACAGAACAGGGCTCAAAATTTCAAGTCCTGAGCTACTAGCCAAGCCTCAAGGGTTACTCGCCACCAGTTGCCCCGCCCAACCCCTACCCTGCCCCGCCCTCATAAATTATCTCATGAAATGACACATTAACGTTTTATGCAATTAAGTTATAAAAATATTAACAACTTTATCCATGCCTGCCAATGCAGCATGTCCCATGTGCATCGTTTGTCCCATGTGCATCCTTTGTCCCATGTGCAGCCTGTGTCTCCCATGTGCAGCCTGTGTCTCCCATGTGCAGCCTGTATCTCCCATGTGCAGCCCGCGTCCACCATGTGCAGCCCGCGTCCACCATGTGCAGCCCGCGTCCACCATGTGCAGCCCGCGTCCACCATGTGCAGCCCGCGTCCACCATGTGCAGCCCGCGTCCACCATGTGCAGCCCGCGTCCACCATGTGCAGCCCGCGTCCACCATGTGCAGTCCGCGTCCACCATGTGCAGCCCGCGTCCACCATGTGCAGCCCCGCGTCCTCCATCCATGGGCAGCCTGTGTCCTCCATCCATGGGCAGCCTGTGTCCTCCATCCATGGGCAGCCTGTGTCCTCCATCCATGTGCAGCCTGTGTCCACCATGGGCAGCCTGTGTCCCATGTGCAGCCTACCTGTGGAGGGGAAGAGAGTAGAGCCGCCGGCTGGATGATCAGAGCAGGAAACATCACAGCTTTCAAATCAATAGCTGTGTGTTCCCCCGCCGCGTGCCGTCACATAAGCCCCTCGCCTTGTCCGGGGAACTTTGATACATGTCCCCCGTCCTAGGATTGGACGAGTGATCTGTCTATCAAAGTCCCGGAAAAAGTGGAGGGGCTTATGTGACGGCGCACGTCGGGGGAACACACACTCACTACTTTACATTGTAGCAAAGTGTAATTTCTTGTCACATGAAAAGAAAAGATAGAAGAAAAGATTTACAAAAACGTGAGGGGTGTACTTACTTTTGTGAGATACTGTATATTCTTCTTCCACTCATTTTATTCTATTCCAAAGGGGTTTTATTGGTAGTGGGATGGAACAAGCACATATGATGTAATACAGAAACGTACAATACAAGATATATGGTATATAACATGTTACATTAACATTTGTAATTCTAGAACATAAAACATCTTGGTGTGATCTAATGGTGAGATGTATAGGATAGAGGTTATTTCAAGTATGTCAGGAACTTATTAGTTTCTTTGAGTCTTGAGAAAAAAAGCATAATGCTCCCGTACACAATCGGATTTTCCAACAATAAATGTTGGATGTGAGCTTGTTGGCGGAAAGTCCGACCGCGCGTATGCTCCATCGAACGTTTGTTGTCAGACTTTCCACCAACAAATGTTGGCTAGCAGGTTCTCAAATTTTCCACCAACAAATTTTTGCTGTCGGACTTTCCGATCGTGTGTACACAATTCCTTCGCACAAAAGTCCATTGCATGCTCAGAAGCAGAAGCACCCGGTCTTGTAAACTAGTGTTCGTAATGGAGAATTAACATCTGTGATGCTGCAAATTATGAAATCTGGAAATGCAGTGCACATTCTCTTCTTCTTTAATGGGATAATGAAGCTGCTTTGCTGGGGATACTGGGGGCCTCTTAGGAAGTGATTGGGCTGAACAACTCTGAGAGGTTAGTGGGGCTGAAGGGCTGTGGAGGCTCTGAAGGGGGTAGTCAGGTTGCAAGGCTCTGAGGTAAGAGGGGGCTTTAGGGCTCATAGAGACTCCTGGTCTCTGATGGTCCTCCCACCCCACCTGCAATTACTTTTCTGACCTCCTCAAAGACCTCCTGCCAACAAGTGAAGCAAGCCTTCACCTCACCATCTCACTGGTCAAGGAAAATGATGCAAAATGAACAAAAAACAAGAGAACAAATCCCTCCTATCCACACTGGGCTGCCATTGGAGGGAAGAGAATAGACTCCTCCCCCACAGTTCTGTACTCCACCAGCAGCATCCTCCTGCTATCCGGTTCAATCTCTTCTATTACAGCAGAGAGTGACAGTGACATCACTCCTGTCAGTCGGCAGGCTGCCGGAGATTGGAGCCTTGCAGCCGGAGTTCTGGCAATTATACTGATTAGCCGGCAACTCCGGCCAAAAGTCAACAAGTTCCCCTTCCTGAACATCATGATGACCCAACGTTGTCCTCAAAGCAAACAAGTCAAAGGAAGGATTGTATTTATCATTCCTTGTCTGCAGATGTAAAACCAATCCAATCCAGTTCAGAAACCAAACAAACCCAACAGAGAAAAGGGAATATCTGATCCGGCAGGACAAGAGGGTCCCAAAACCTCCAAATTGTAGCAAACGCTAAACAGCCCAGGCTAAATGTGTTTCCATGAGGCAGGAGTTCTTAAAATGGTTGTAAACCCTTACAGACCACTTTGACGTACAGGTAAGCCTAGATTAAGTGACATTATTGCTGCTCCGGCCTCTCACAGCGCCGGAGCAGCAAAACCTGGAAGAAGATGGAGGCTCCGTGCTACAGGGGACAGCAGTGACACCGCAGGCTCTTGTGTCAGGTAAGTGACAGATAATGGGCTACTATGCCCATTATGCTTTACCGCATTATGCTTTACCTTTGCGGGGGGGCAAAGAGGAAGTAAACCCATCCTATTACCCCCCTCATATCCACATCCTATTATTGTGTGACCAATAACATCCAAATAATTCTTACTTTCATTTCCCAAAGTTATCCGTCTACAAGGAGACCTGTATAGATCACATGACGGCACCAATGAGGATGGAGGAGGACCGGAGTCACATGACTGAGAAGATACTAAACCTCACCCTGGAGATCATCTATCTGCTCACTGGAGAGGTGAGGAGGATTCTGGGAGGTCACATGACATCACTCTTATCTCTATTAATAAAACACAGACCTGACCGGAGAGGTGAGGAGGATTCTGGGATTCTAACATGATATTCCTACTGGTTCCTCAATACAGAGATTTCCTCTTGTGAAGTCAGGTGATCATATGACCATCACAGTGCCTCCATGTGACTCCCTAAAACCTAAGAGACACAACATGGAGAAGATTCTAGAAGTCACCAAGAAGATGATGGAGCTGCTGACAGGAGAGGTGAGGAGGATTCTGGGAATTCTGGGACATTATCCAGTAACAGACAAGGGATGTGTCTGGATGGTGACTGTATCATTGTGTGTGTCAGGTTCCTATAAGGTGTGAGGATGTCACTGTCTATTTCTCCATGGAGGAGTGGGAGTATTTAGAAGGACACAAGGATCTCTACAAGGATGTCATGATGGACAATCAGCCGCCCCTCACATCACCGGGTAAGAGGAGACTTTATTGTAAAGGAGAGAGCAGTACAGAGGCTCCACCTAGATCCCCCATCATCTGATAAACACATAGAAACAATGTATTCAGTCAGTGTGTGTGTTTCCTACAGATGGATCCAGTAATGGGAACCCACCAGAGAGATGTCCCCGTCCTCTGAATTCCCGGGATTCCACACAGGAAGGTCACACCATCCCCCACCATCATCAGGTAGATGATTGACAATTATTGGTAGACATTGATTGTAACAAACATGATATGTATGAATTATGTTTTATTATATATCCAGAGTGAAAACCTCAGGGATATTCATATTATTGTTAAAGAAGAGTATATAGAGGAGGATGAGGAGTATGGAGTGATGGAGGAGTTTTCAAAAAGACACAAGTATATGATGGAGCCACCTAATACCGGGAACCCACCAGAGAGATGTCCCCATCCTCACCATCATCAGGTAGATGAGGAACAATCATTGATATCATTAGGATCTGTACATTATCTGTATTGTTACCATTGATGTCATTTTTATTATATATTCAGAGTGGAAACCTGAGAGATTCTAAAGTTGAGGGTAAAGAGATTAAAGAGGAGGAGGATGAGGGGATGGAGGAGTCAAACTCTCTAAAAGAACACAAAGATCTGTACCAGGACACCATGGTGGAGTCATCCAGCTACAGAAACCCACCAGAGAGATGTCCCTGTCCTCTGTATTCCCGGGATTCCACACAGGAAGATCACACCATCCCTCAGTGTTACAAGGTTGGTGGTATGGAGCATCTAGAACATGAACTCATAGAGATGATATGTGGATTTTTTTTATGTATGCTTATAGTTTGCAGATGATATTTTCTCTAATTTTCTTGATTTAGAGTGGAGATCCAATCGATATAGAATTTGAGGTGAAATCAGAAGAAGAAGAGAGGTATGTGAGGGATGATCAGCAGTCTATGGAGGAGGATGGAATAACGGGGACATTTATAGAGGAGGACACTCCTACAGAGATCAGCACAGGTGGGTCATTAACACTAAATACATTCCTCCACCCATACTGCTCACTGATTGGTCCAGAGTAGGGCGATATCAGCCTGTAATCCCCTGGTCACTTTCCTGAACTGTGTTCCCCGTCCTGTATTCCTGTATTTCTCTCGGATAATCTTCCTTCTCTGTGCTGCCGACACAATTTATGTATCTAGACTGGATTTATGGAGATTCTGGGGTTCAGCTGGCAGCAAAATGTTGATTTTCATCATAGGCATTACTAGATCTAGGCACCTGGGGTATGTACCTTGAGTCTTCTGCCCCATGCCCGGGTCTAGTAAATCGCTGACAGAACAATTCTCCCAGGGTTACTTTCTCTGTTTATTTTTTTACATTGTGAAGAACTTTGACCCATGACATATCCATCATGGTGTACAGGAAAGCCAATTGAGACATTTCAGCACATGGACAATTGGACATTCCCCCTACCTTTATAAATAGACCTGATCTGGCGGCCATTTTACATTCTGTCTTTTGTCAGTGTAGGGACAGGACGCTGTGTGGAGCAGGGACAGTCAGTTTAATCACTAGCTATTACTATTCAGTCCACAAAGGTCCTTTTAAGGACTGGTATAGGTGTACAGTATATAGGGTTGTAATACACTTAGAATATGCTTTCTTTCAAGTATATTATGGTGCACTGCTGACTGCTGTGCTGCTGAGTGCTTGCTGACCGATTCTGCAGCTGTCTTTTATCAGTGTAGGGACTGAGGTGTTTGGAGCAGGGACAGTCTGCATATCACTAGCTACTAGGTCCACAAAGGTCCTTTTAAGGACTGGTATAGGTGTACAGTATATAGGGTTGTACACGTATAATATACTTTCTTTCAAATATAGAAAGCATATTATAGTGCACTGCACTGCTGTGCTGCTGATTGATTCTGCAGCTGTCGTTTCTCAGTGTAGTGAGGGACAGTTTTTGGAGCAGGGATAGTCTGCAATTCACTAGCTACTAGCTAGCTACTATTAGGTCCACAAAGGTCCTTTTAAGAACTGGTATAGGTGTACTATTTGGTATGCAGTATATAGGGGTGTAATACACGTATAAAATACTTGCACATATAGAAAGCATAGTATAGTGCATTTCCACTGTGCAGCATTGTGACTGCTGAGCGGTTCTGCAGCGAACCTACAAAGAGTGACAAACGCAATTTAAAAAAAAGTATTATAACTGGTGTGATAGACCAGTGGCCCCCAAAAAACGACAGATTGAAGCGGGGTGTTATATACCTTCTTTCACATACATACTGCACTTCTCTAGAGACTTATGTCACAGGGTCATTTAAAAAAAATCATCCTCTCAATCGGCACCCTCTTCTTCACTCTCTGCTGTGTGCACCCCCAAAGACACTACCACCACAACCACCATATACCCTCCGCTTGAGTCACAGGAATTATTTTCCGATCCATCACAAGACATTGCCGCTCTCACTCTTGGCATTGGATCAAGAAGAGGAGGTAGCAACAATCGCCACTCAGCAATCTGACGACAGTACCCAGATCAGCCCAAGCAGGAGGTTGGTCCCCGGTGTTGCTGCCTATTCTGACATCTATAATTATAGCGGTGGAGAAGGTGACGTCGATGATGACGTGTCTAGTGATGTCACATGGGTGCCCACAAGAGAGGAAGAGGAGGGGAGTTCAGAGGGAGATATGGACCAGCAGATAGGGAGGAGAAGCAGGCGAAACTTAGATTGCACAGGAAGGACAAAGCAGACTGATAATGTATCAGGAGCGAGTCATCAACCATGTACGGTCACATCTGGCACTCCCAGGATGCCGGCACATGGCTCCGCGGTGTGGGCTTTTTTTAACGTGTCCGCTGCTGACAATAGTGTTGCCATCTGCAGCCTTTGCAGTCAACGCACAAGTCACGGTAAGCCCAACACTCACCTAGGGATGACCGCCTTAAGAAGGCACATGAGCAGCCATCACCAAGCCCAGTGGGAGCAACGGAACCCACACAGCCACACTCCAGGCTCTCACTGTCCAGCCTTGTCCTCTACTTCTCCTCTCTCCTCACAATTATCCTCCACTCCACCTTCCATCATGCCATCCTCACGTTTTTCTGGAAAAAGGCCGGCTTCCGTGGGCCAAATGTTTGAGCGTAAAAAAATGATGACGCCGGATAACCCTCTTGCCCAATGGTTGACGGTTGTCAGAACTGATAGCCCGCCAACTATTGCCATATAAACTGGTGGACTCGGAGGCCTTTCGAAAATTTGTGGCTATTGGAACACCACAATGGAAGGTCCCAGGAAGGAAGTATTTCTCACAGAAGGGCATCCCAGAGCTATATGTATATATAGTTTATATATATATATCTATATATAAGTGAATGTATCTCTGGCACACAGTGTCGGTGCCAAGATACATCTGACCACAGACACGTGGTCTAGCAAACACGGGCAGGGAAGGTATATAGCTTTTACTGCCTACTGGGTGAACCTTCTGATGACCGTCAAGTATGTAACCCGTGGCACCTGTGTAGATTTGGTTTTACTGCCACGGATTGCATGCAGGCCTGCCTCTTCTTCTCCTCCCTCTCCTCCTCGGCTGACTCCTGCTTTTCCGCTGCTAGCGTCTCTTCCGCTGCGCCGCCCAAGATCCCCAGAACCTATTCGACATGCCAGGTGAGATGTTGCCATGCTGTGCTGTGTCTGTTGTGCCTGGAAGCCAAGAGCCACACTGGCCCTGCACTCCTTTCAGCTCTGTGTTCACAGGCAGATCAGTGGCTAACGCCGCTCAATTTGACAGTTGGTAAAGTGGTGTGTGATAACGGTGCCAATCTGCTTAGCGCATTGAATCAGGGCAAAATTATACACGTTCCATGCATGGCACACGTCTTAAACTTGGTCATGCAGCGATTCGTTGTCAAATACCCTGGGGTCCAGGACATCTTGCGGCAGGCAAGGAAAATCTTGGCCCATTTCAGAAGATCTTACACGGCCATGGCTCGCCTTGCTGACATTCAGAGGCGTCACAATCTGCCGGTCAGACGTCTTATTTGCGATTGCCTGACGCGATGGAACTCAACCTTCTATATGCTTGATAGGCTGCTCCAGCAGAAACGTGCAGTTATCGACTACCTGTACGAACTCTGCGGCAGAACAGGTTCTGGGAGCTTGTTTTTTTTCACCGCGCCAGTGGCTGCTCATGCGCGATGCATGCAGACTTCTGCGGCCATTTGATGAGATCACCAAACTGGTCAGTCACAGCCATGGTGCCATCAGTGACATGGTACCTTATGCCTTCTTTATGGAGCGTGCATTGCGTCGTGTCATTGATCAAGCCATGGAGGAGCAGGAAGATGAGGAAGTCGCAATGCTGGATGAATTCCCAGGGGGGGCTACTCTATCTGAGACAAGTCAACAACAGGAGTCTGAAGAGGAGTCAGAGGAGGATGGTGCCGGGGCGGATGAGGAGGAGCAAGAAGAGCATGCTTTAAACCTTTCTGGGATCCCTGTTGTTGTGCGTGGATGGGGAGAGGAGAACGAGGAGGATGACATTATCCTGGATGATGAGCAGGAGCCAGGCTACCATACCGCTTCCAGTTTAGTGCAAATGGGGGCCTTCATGCTCCAGTGTTTTAACAGGGACCCCCGTATAAAAAGCATAAAGGTCAAGGACCAGTACTGGGTGGCAACGTATTTAGACCTCCGGTACAAACACAAAATGGCAGAAATGTTACCACCGTCAGAGGGCTGTCAGAATGGAGCACTTCCAAGCCTTGCTTCAAGAAATGCTGCATTCTGCTTTTGCATGCTCTGGTAGAGGAGGAATTCCCACTCCTAGAGAAAGAGTTGTGGGTAATCCAACAGTGCCTGCAAGAAGAGGGCGATTTGAAGATGTGTTGGTGACTTCTAAAATGAGGTCATTCTTTCAGCCGACCCATAGACAGGTCTCATCCGGATCCAGCATCAGGGAACGCCTAGACTGACAGGTGTCCGACTACATCGGGTTAACGGCCGATGTGGACGCTCTGAGAAGTGATGAACCCCTGGACTACTGGGTGGGCAGGCTTGACCTCTGGCCAGAGCTTGCCCAATTTGCAATGGAACTGTTGGCTTGCCCCTCGTCCAGTGTCCTATCTGAAAGGACCTTCAGTGCAGCAGGGGGGATCGTGACCGATAAGCGCACTCGCCTAGCTCACTACAGTGTTGACTACCTCACATTTATAAAAATGAATGAGGCATGGATCACGGAGGAATTCAACACATGTGACCAGTAGACCATGTATATGCATAACTCTATAAATGATTCATTTAATCGAGTACACGGACCTTTTTTCTACCTTTTGCTCGCTTCCTTGTACAAAAAAAACACACCGTACTATATGCCCGTACCCTCCTGTTTGAAGAGGTTGAGCGGTGTCATATTTTTGGGTCCCACAGCGAGTTGCTGGTATCAGTGCTGCTGTCAGTGCTCTCTATCTCGGTGCTGGTGTCAGTGCTCTCTCACTATCTCAGTGCTGGTGTGGTGTCAGTGCTCTCTATCTCGGTGCTGGTGTGGTCTCAGTGCTCTCTATCACAGTGCTGGTGTGGTGTCAGTGCTCTCTATCTCGGTGCTGGTGTCAGTGCTCTCTATCACGGATCTGGTGTGGTGTCAGTGCTCTCTATCACGGAGCTGGTGTGGTGTCAGTGCTCTCTATCTCGGTGCTGGTGTTGTGTCAGTGCTCTCTATCTCGGTGCTGGTGTCGGTGCTCTCTATCACGGTGCTGGTGTCAGTGCTCTCTATCACGGTGCTGGTGTCAGTGCTCTCTATCTTGGTGCTGGTGTCAGTGCTCTCTATCTTGGTGCTGGTGTCAGTGCTCTCTTTCTCTGTGTTGGTGTCAGTGCTCTATATCACGGTGCTGGTGTCAGTGCTCTCTATCACGGTGCTGGTGTCAGTGCTCTCTATCACGGTGCTGGTTTCAGACAGTGAGGGAGATAGCAGCGGAGAAGCCAATCGGCAGGCAGTGCCAGCACCATGGCTGAGGATCAGCACTGGACTGGCACCTCTGGACCACCGCAGTGGAGCCCTGCATAGGTGGGGGTAAGGGCCGGGCAGAGGGAGGGGCTCAATCACAGGTTGGCACACTGGGACCGGACTGCGCTGCCCAAACTGTGGCACTGATCATCTCCTGCATCCCCTTCATAGCCTGCCCTGACCTTGCCTCCTCCATGGCCTTTATGCGCTCCTGAATTGTCAAAATTTCACAGATAAAAAAAGAATGCTTGTCGTTGTCGATCCCAGATTCACTACTACTTAATACTTTTGTTATATTAGTGTCCATGTGGTGGGACTTTGTGTACACAGCTAGTAAGTATTTTGTGGCTGAAAATATGACCTGTAGGTTCTTAAGGTTCGCCTGCCATTAAAGTCAATGGGGTCCGCCGCAAACTTTTGGCCGCGTTCGTTAAACGTCCCGTCAGAAGTTCGTCCATCACTATTCCCAGGGTTGAAGACCCAGTGACTGTAGAGACCGACACTTGAATTCCTTGTTAGGATTTTTATTTTGCATAAAACGGTTGAACAAACTCAGTCTCTAAGTTAGGAATAGAGGGTATCAGGGTAGAATTTAGCTCAGCTGCTTGGAACTGTTGACTTCAATAAAAGTCTCTCTCTGTACATAATCCAGGGAACAGCCGCTCGCAACTGGATTCTTTAACTGTTGCATAAATCCTTACGTTTGGGTTTAGCAGCCAACAGGTAATTCTAGCATTCAAAGTCTCACACAAACTTGGTTGGAAACTTGGTTACAACTGGAAGGGTAGAAGTAGGATTTTTTCTTACTGTATCAGACTGTATTTTCTTACAGAATCTTTCAGCCGGTCCAGCGATACTGTAAGAATTGTGGATTCAATCAATGTCCATGACAGCTCAGCTTCCAGGCTCTTACCGAGCAGCCAGCCTTGTGCATGGCTCTCTCACTGAAGAGTCCTCCCCTGGTCACGTGTAGAGTTGCTGGGCCTCTCCAAAACCCGAGATGGCACCGGAACACCTTAGAATCCTCCTTCCAGTTACTGCGCCTCGAGGCTCGGAAATGGATGGATCCGCACCCCAGGCCATGAGGACCCCTGGGGGCTGGTCAGGAGGACCAGGACCACGGAGTTGGCTACAACTTCTGGACCGGAACCCAGAACCATGTGACTTTGGTACCTTAAGTACCTCTTCCCAGATTACGCAGTGAGACAAACTCCCACTGATTGGTTCCGAGATAGAGATTGGTACCCAATGCGTCCAACCAGACTGCATTCTATAGCCTCCCACAGGTGTACAACACCACCTATGACCAGGCAGAACTTCTATACAGCCCAGCCAAACTGATGCCAATGTACAATTTAGTACAATTAACCCCAAAACTCACTACAGTTTTGAGCAAAAACGAATTTAAACATATAGCGCGTACTCATTAGGAGTACCGGCGCTACATACACATAATATGTATTCTCTTTTGGTACACCAATTTTCTACCAGCTGAACATTTTATATCTGATGATTTCATTGGAGCACAGACTTTTACATGTTGATAATAATGTGATAACATCCTCAGACTTTGGAACCTTAAACAGAAAGTGATAATGAGGGAGGAGTCAATAACCCAATGATGGGGGTCTTCAGGATCAGTCCAGTCTTCATCTTGGTTGTTCTCCCCCCCATCCTCACTCTCTGACCTCTGGTGGGGCTCAGCCCCGCTGTTATTCATGACTAAATCATGGACTAAATAAGGAAGTGCAGGACTTCTTGTGTTGGGAAGATGGCAATGAGTGATAGAGGGGGAGGGGACACTCGTCTTATAATCCCCTCATCACTGTCACTCCTATAAAAGACAGTTCTCGTTGTTTCCTCACTCTCTGACTAAGGTCCATGAATAAAGAAATGATCTGGTAGGAGATCAGAGGATCCATTTACTAGTTACCTTGAGGGGGGAATTGTAAGATCCTCAGAGACAAAGCTGCCTGATGTGGGCGGAGTCCTGGTTTAGGGGAACCAATCAGCTCATGTCTAGTAATAATCTTTGTATTTCTATTTTAGTAGATGGACGGGAGATGAGGAAAACCTCAGAGGATTGTCTCACTTTGTCTCCAGACTGTAAAGTAGAAGATGAGGACATCACACAGTATAGTCCAGGAGAAAACCCGACTACCTCAAATGTCCATCCGGCACCACACAGTGTAGATGGACCATCGTATTCCTCTTATCCTGAGGAACCTCAGACTGTGAGGGACGGGGCCGTCCTTCCAACAGATGGGAGGTTTTCATGTACTGAGTGCGGGAAGTGTTTCCATTTTAATTCCCATCTTAATAGGCATAGAAGATCTCACACAGGAGAGAAGCCATTTTCCTGTTCCGAGTGCGGAAAATGTTTTATTCATAAATCACATCTGGTCACACATCAAAGGTCTCACACGGGGGAAAAACCGTACTCCTGTTCTGACTGTGGGAAATGTTTTTCAGACAAGTCCCAGTATTGCAGACATCAGAGATTGCATACAGGTGAGAAGCCGTATTCCTGTCCTGAGTGCGGGAAATGTTTTTCAAGGAAGTCCAGACTTTCTATACATCATAGATCTCACACGGGGGAGAAGCCATATTCTTGTCCTGAGTGCAGGAAATGTTTTTCAAGTAAATCCAATCTTTGCATACATCAGAGATCTCACACAGGGGTGAAGCCATATTCTTGTCCTGAGTGTGGGAAATGTTTTTCACAGAAGTCCATTCTTTACAGACATCAGAGATCTCACACGGGGAGAAGAAACTTTCCTGCCCTGAGTGAGTGAATTGTTTCTGTGACCCCGCCCCCTCTGACACCACAGGGAAGCCCCTGTGGTGTCGGAGGGGGGCAAGGTCACCTGTTTACATCATCGGGTGGCCCCGCCCTCAGCTATATAACATCTGTCACCCAGAAGAAGCATCACTCTGCGGGAGCCTCCCATGGAGGTGGATCATTTGCGGCTTTTTTTTTCTTTTTTCAGCCTGTCGGGCGGTATGAAATTAAATTGCTGGACATTTTTATTTTTTTAATAAATGACTTGTCCCAAGCTCTCTTGTCTTTTTTTATCATTCTTTAGAAATGGTAGGGGTACAATGTACCCTGTTACCAGTTCACATGGGGGGGTGGGATCTAGGGGTCCTCTTGTTAAAGAAGGCTTCCAGATTCCTATAAGCCCCCCACCTGCATACCCCCACAAACACCGGGCAAGGGTTGTGGTTATGAGGCCCTTGTCCCCATCAATATGGGGACAAGGTGCTTTAGGGTCAGACCCCAAAGCACCCCCTTCCCATGTTGAGGGCACGTGGCCTGGTATGGTTCAGGAGGGAGGGGGTGCTCTCTCGTCCCCCCTCTTTTCCTGCGGCCTGCCAGGTTGCGTGCTCGGATAAGGGTCTGGTATGGATTTTGGGGGGCCTATGCCATTTTTCTTTTTAATTTGGTGCAGGGTTCCCCATAAAATCAGGTCTGGTATGGATTTTAGGAGGACCCCCACGCAATGTTTTTTAAATTTTGGTTCGGGGTTCCGCTTAATATTCATACCAGAGCGAAGCCTGGTAATGGACTGGGGGGGTCAAACCCTTGCCTTTTTTTTCCAATGAGTTTTATCTATATTCATTACAGCCGCGATCAGTTTTAAATTACTTTTTTTCCTTTTCCTGTCATTTTGCTGTGGTATTGTTCTAAACAGGGGAAAACTGCGCCACTTTACAGGCATATTATAGTCACCCCCAGGCATGATATTTAAAGGAATATTTCATCTTTATTGTTTCACTTTAAGCATTATTAAAATCAATGCTTCCAAAAAAAACAGCCATTTTTAAAACTTTTTTTTGCATTGATCCATGTCCCCTGGGGCAGGACCCAGGTCCCCAAACACTTTTTATGACAATAACTTGCATATTACACTTTAAAATTAGCACTTTTGATTTTTCATGTTCGTGTCCCATAGACTTTAATGGTGTTCTTCCAAATTTTTTGCCAGTTCGATATGTTCTGGTTCGAACCGAACTGGGGGGTGTTCAGCTTATCCCTATGGAGGACATCCAAATCTAGCTCTCTACTCCCCAGCTTCCCTCCATCAGTCTTCTCAAGCATCACCAACTTACTAACAGATATATCCACCTAGATGTCACATCACTTCCTCAAACTCAACCTAGCCAAAACCAAGCTCATAATATTTCCTCCACCACATGCCTCATCCCCTGATTTCTTTGTCAAAATCAATGGCTCAACTATCAACCCATCCCCCCATGCCAAGGGTGCTAGGTGTAATCCTTCTAAACTCTCCTTTTAGTCCCTCATCCATTGACTTGCCACCTCAACCTCTGAAACATCTCCAAGATCTGCCCCTTCCAATCTAATGACACCAAAAAGTTTCTAATTCACTCCCTGGTCATCTCTCACATCGACTACTGCAACTCCCTTAAGTCATTGACTTAACGTTAAATAAGCTATCCCAGCTTCAGTCCATCATGAACACTTCTACCAGGCTCATCTTCCTTACAAACCACTTCTGCTACCCCTCTCTGCCAATGTCTTCACTGGCTGTCACTCAACCAGCAAATTAAATTCAAGATACTAACAAAAACTTATGAAGCCATTCCACAACTCGGCCCCCAGCTCCATCACTAACCTGGTCTAAAAATACCAACCTAATTGTTCTCTTCTTTCCTTCCAGGACCTCCTACTCTCACCTCCTCCCATACTCACCTCCAGGACTTCTCCTGAGCCTCTCCCATCCTCTGGAATGCTTTACCCCAATCCGTTCCAACTATCTCCTACTTTGTCCACTTTCAGATGTTCTCTGAAAACGCATCTCTTCTGAGAAGCCTATCCTGCCTCCACCTAACAACTGTACATTTATTGTCTCCGTCAGCCCATCCCCCCCCCCCCCCCCCACAGTTATTACCTCTTGTATTTCTAGACCGGGGCAAAACATGTCAGAGGGGGCGTGGCTGGAGCAGCACTTGCTGATGCCGCACTCATTCACATATTCATGCATTGGCTCGGTGAGTGGTGTTCCTTTCTTTTCTGATGCTTCCACACCCCTAAATGGTGCTTTAGGTACCTGCTCCCTTCACTGGAACCAGCGAGGAGGTCTTTGTCTCAGCTTACATCGGCACTGCAAGTTATACCCGGATCACTAGGCTCCCAAAAAGTCTCACATATGTAGTATCCCCATACTCAGGAGAACTAGCAGAATGGGGTTTTGTAATATGTGGGTGTAAATCTACATATACTCATCTCTTGTGTAAAAAATATCTCATTAACCCGACCACCTCACGCCGATGTACGTCAGCAGAAGGGCACGTACAGTCAGAATCATGTACCTGTACATTGCCCTTTAAGAGGCGGCGGGGGAGCCCGCGGATCTCCATGACTCGGGTCGCAGGTCCCCATAGATTTGATCACCTCGGGGATACCCGCGATCACCTCACGGAGAGGAAGAACGGGGAGATGCTAAAGTAAAGAAGCATCTCCCTGTTCTGCCTAGCAACAGTGTCACTGATCTTTGCTCCATGTGATTGGAGCAGAGATCAGTGATGTGTAAAACACAGCTACACCCCTCACAGTTATCAACACTCCCCTAGGACACACTTAACCCCTACACTGTCACCTAGTGGTTAACTCCTTCACTGCCAGTGTCATTTACACAGGAATCAGTACTATACAAGTGCTGTATAAATGACAATGGTCCCAAAAATGTGTCCACCATAATGTCGCAGTCACGATAAAAATCACTGGTCGCCGCCATTTAAAAAAAATTATTATTAATTAAAAAGCCGTAAAACTATGTATATGTGTGTATATATATATATATATATATATATCTATATATATATATATATATATATATATATATATGAAATGTTTCTGACCATTGCACTCCAGGACACTATAAGATATTCTTCTGACCACTACACTATGTCGAGCTATATATGACATACTCCTGACCACTGCACTCTGTATGCCCAGCTGTTATATAACATGCTGTGCTTACACCTAATCTCTTTAGTCTCGAGCACTGCAGAGCAGGGTGACGCAAAGACAGAGGGCCTCATTGTCCATATGGAGGTCTGATACTTAAGTATTCGGAATGTGTTGCTGTTATATAGGGATCAGGAGCCATATTTAAGGCTCCGGATAGCACTTTAAATTAAAAATTCACAGACCTTGTTTGGCAATCCGACATATTTGACTCCTTGCGATCACCAGACAAATAATTTTTCTGATATTATCGTGCATTATTGATGCTTTTGGTGGGCATCTATTGACACCCCCACTGGCAGTGCTTCATCCATTTTTCTAAGTTATATGGTGGAACATATATGGTGGAACATTTCACAACTAAGACAAAATTATGACTGCATATACTCTTATTAAATACCCCTGACGAAGGTGCTTGAACCAGAAACGAGTCGGGTACTGGAGATCACTATATACCGGAGAGTAACACTATCTTTTTGTCATGCATACCATGTTACCTGTCGTGTTTTTTGTCTTGTCTACGCTGTTTTGTATACTTGTGTAGTATTTTTTTCTGTCCTTTTAACTATTTTTCAATATAGGATCAAGTGATTTTATGTATACCTAATAAATTATATTTTCTAAATTCATATGTGTGGTTGCTGCCTACAAAGTCCCAACGAAGGGGGATTCTTTTTCTTTTTTTTTTTGATACACAACTAGGGATGTGGCAACAACACACTGGTCTGACATAGTGAAACCCTCTTTTTTGCTAATAGTCTGGGCTTAAAGCGGAGGGCCACCCTAAAATAAAAAATTCCATTAATATTCTTAAAAAAATGTGAAAAAAAAACCTTTTTTTACTTACCAGAAAATCCTGTTGCTAGTCAGTCTTCCTAATCTGCCTCTTTCTATTGCACTGCGCTGTTTCTTCAGTTCCTCCTCATCGGCGAGCGGCCCGTTGCCTTCTGGGACGTGTGTGTCCCAGAAAACAACAGGGCCGTTCACAAAGCCATGCACGATTTGCGCATGCGCAGTAGGAAGCGGGCAGTGAAGCCACAAGGCTCCACTGCCTGTTTCCCTTAGTTAGGATGGCGGCGCCGACACCCAATCCAATGGATGGATCAGCCTCGGGTGGCCAAAATCGCTGGACAGGTAGGTGTCCTTATTAAAAGTCACCAGCTACAGTGTTTGTAGTTGCTGACTTAAAAAAAAAAAACGGCGGACCTCCTCTTTAATATGATGTATATTACTGACCACTGCACTCTGTACACTGGGCTGTATAGGACATACGCCTTACCACTGCACTCTGTGTACTGGGCTGTATAGGACTTACTCCTTACCACTGCACTCTGTACACAGGGCTGTATAGGACATACGCCTTACCACTGCACTCTGTACTGGGCTAGACGTGACATACTCATGACTATGATTTTTTTTTTTCACTACAATTTCTGGTTGCTCAGTAGTCAATATGTTATTGAAGGTTAGCTGAGTGTAGAAAAGCAAATGTGATGGAAGAGTTTCATTCTCACCAATAGGGATGAGCTTGGTGATCGAGTCGAATGCATGTTGGACTCGAACACCGACTGTTTGCCCGTTCGACGAAGCCAGAACTCTGTGGGCCGTTCGCGCCAAATTCGTGTGGCGCTCACGGCCCACGATGCACTGCGCCAAGCATGCACTGTGACCCCGCATGCTTGGCCAATCACAGCGCCGGCAGCGAGGAGAGCCATGATTGGCCACAGGCAGGATGCCTGTGGCCAATCATAGCTCAGGCTGTGTAGTACACGCCCTACACTATATAAGGCCCCCAAGTGCGGCGGCCTTGTGTAGTGTGTTGGTGTCTGCAGGAGTTAGTGGGTGTTCTCTGTGTACCTTCAACGCAGTATACACCGTCCGTTATCCACCTATTTAGCGTACTTGCTCTTCTGTAATTGAGCTTTCAGCCATCTGCAGGAGTTTGTGGGTGTTGTCTGTGTGCCCTGAGCGCAGTATACACCATTATCCACCTATATAGCTATATTGCTCTTCTGTAATTGAGCTATCAGCCATCTGCAGGAGTTTGTGGGTGTTGTCTGTGTGCCCTGTGCGCAGTATACACCTGTATCTACCTATTTTGCTCTTCCCTAATTGAGCCATCTGCAGGAGTTAGTTGGTGTTGTGTGCCTCCAGCACAGCACAGTATACACCGGTATCTACCCTTTAATTCCTGTTGTTCTATAATAAAGGCATCTGCAGGAGTTAGTGGGTGTTCTGTGCCTCCAGCACAATATACACTACCCAATTGCTGGTTTTCCCATCTCCCTTCAGGCCATTACCATGTCTGGAAGGCCAACAAGGAGAGGCAGACAGGCACGAGCCGATAAAAGAGGGCAAGCAGGCTCTGTGTCTAGAGACAACAGTGCTGGTCATGGACGCGGTGCATCGTCATCAGCACGTGGCCATGGGACACGCTTGTCTTTATTTTCGGCAGCTGGACGTGTTGAGCCGCATCATGCCGAAGACTTGGTAGAGTGGATGACCAAGCCCTCTTCATCCTCATCCTCTCTCGCCCCGGCTCAGGGTACTAGCAAAGTAGCTGCCAACACATTGTCTTCCCTCGTCTCAATGTCCTCCCCTAGACCCACCACGTCCTCCTGAGGAGTCCCCTAAACTCTTTGAGCACAGTGTTGGGTACATGCTCCAGGAGGATGCACAGTGTTTTGTAGGCTCTGATGATGATGATACTCAGCTAGAGGAAGGCAGTAGCGTGAGAGGGGATGCTCAAGAAGGACAGCAATCTGGCAGTCATGTTCCACAAGCTGCAGCATACTGCCAGGTTTGCTCCAGCGATGAAGAGGGAGGGGATGATGAGGGCACTGACTCCACGTGGGTGCCTGGTAGGAGAGAGGAGGAGGAGGCACATCTCCAACGAGGCAGGATGCCCTCCGGGGGCCAGCTTAGGGGCAGCACACTGACTGAATCACACCGCAGAGCTCCGCCTGTGCAGGGCGCTGCCTCTGCGCATTATTCTAAAATTTCTTTGGTGTGGGCCTTTTTTGAGATGAGTGCATCAGATCGCACTGCTGCTATTTGCAACATATGCCTCAAGCGTATCTCACGTGGCCAAAACATCAGCCGCTTGGGCACCACATGCTTGACCAGACATATGTTGACCTGCCATGCAGCTCATTGGCAAGCGTACCTCAAAGACCCACACCAAAGAACAAAGCGGACCTCTCCTTGCTCCTCATCAGCTGAGATCTCCAACCCCAATGAAGGTGTAGAATTAGGTGTGTCACAGCCAAGTGCTTGCAGGCACTCTGCTAGCAGTACACCCACGTCCGATTATAGCAGGCAAATTTCCCTGCCCCAGCTGCTGGACCGTCGAAAGAGGTTCACTCCCAGCCATCCACATGCCCAGCGGTTGAATGCTAGCTTGGCTAAATTGCTAGCACTTCAACTGCTGCCTTTTCAGTTGGTAGACTCGGCCCCCTTCCGTGAGTTTGTGCAATGTGCGGTTCCTCAGTGGCAGGTCCCCAAACGCCACTTTTTCTCACGGAAGGCGATTCTGGCTCTCTACCGGCATGTGGAAGGCAATGTCCTTGCCTCGCTGGACAGGGCGCCAGCGGTAAGGTGCATATTACCGCTGACTCATGGTCCAGCAGGCATGGACAGGGACATTACCTATCTTTCACGGCCCATTGGGTCACTCTTCTGGCAGCTGGGAAGGATGCAGGACAAGGTGCAGTAGTGTTGGAGGTTGTTCCGCCACAACGCCTCCAAAATGCTACTACTTGTTGTGACACACCTCTCTCCTCCACCCCCTCCTCTCCTTCTTCCTCCATGGCCTCTTCCAGTGCTCTGTCCTCTGAACCAGCGGTGCTCCGTAGGCGTACAAGGGGCTACGCAAGTACGCAGGCAAAACAATGCCATGCCGTGCTTGCGCTGGTTTGTTTGGGGGACAGGAGCCACACTGGGGCAGATATTTTGTCAGCTCTGCCGGGGCAGGCCGAGAGGTGGTTAAAGCCACGCCAGCTTAAGCCAGGATTGGTGGTTTGCGACAATAGCACCAACCTCCTCTCCGCCCTCTGACAGGGACAACTGACCCGTGTAGCTCACGTCCTTAACCTGGTGGTGCAGCAGTTCTTGGGCAGGTACCCAGGCTTACAGGATGTTCTGAAGCAGGCCAGAAAAGTCTGTGGCATTTTCGCTTATCATTTAATGCCAGTGCTCGGCTGGCTGAGCTCCAAAAGGAGTTGAACCTGCCCAAGAACCGCCTTATATGTGACATGCCCACTAGGTGGAACTCAACATTGGCCATGCTGCAGCGGCTGCACACGCAGCAGAGGGCCATCAATGAGTACCTGTGCGACTACAGCACCAGGACAGGGTCAAAGGAGCTCGTTTTTTTCTCACCACGCCAGTGGGGCATGATCAGGGATGCATGCACTGTCCTGTCACCATTTGAGGAGGCCACAAGGATGGTGAGCAGTGACAGTGCATGCACCAGTGTACCTCTTGTCCACCTGTTGGAGCATACGCTGCATGGAATAATGGACAGGGCACTTGAGGCAAAACAGAGGCAGGAAGGACTTCCTTGCCTCTCAAGGCCCCCTTTCTCCAGACAGTGTTCCTGCTGTCCCACCCATCACACAGGAAGAGGAGAGGGAGGAGGATGATTGTGTCAGCATGGAGGTGGAGCCTGGCACTCAGCATCAGCAGTCTTTTAGGGATGATTTACAGTCCCAAGAAACCTGTGGACTTGTACGTGGCTGGGAGGAGGTAGCTGCGGATCATGTTGTCCTTAGTGACCCAGAGGACTCCGGACCGAATGCCTCAGCTAGCCTATGCTACATGGCCTCCCTGATCCTGCAAAGCCTGCGGAAGGATCCTCGTACACTTCGGATCAAGGAGTGGGACCATTACTGGCTGGCCACTCTCTTTGATCCATGGTACGAGGGTAAGGTTGCCGACCTTATCTTGCTGTCGCAGAGGATGAGACATCTCCGGGAGGCCTTTCAGAAAGGTCTGTGCAACGCATTCCCAGAGACTGGGAGGTTACAAACTCCTGGTCCTGGACAACTTGTTGCTCAGGCTTCGGTCAGAAGGTGGCCGTCTGACCGATGCGTTCAGACAATTTTTTAGTCCGCAGCCCCAAGGTATGATCGGTTCCAGCAACCATCGCCAGCGTCTGATTTACATGGTTCAGGAATACCTAGGGGCAAGGTCAGACTTGGACACCTTTCCCAACGAAAATCCTCTGGCTTACTGGGTCTTGAGGATGGATCACTGGCCAGAGCTTGCACAGTAAGCGATTGAGCTACTGGCCTGACCTGCATCCAACGTTTTCGGAACGCACCTTCAGTGCTGCTGGTGGCTTTGTTACTGATCACAGGGTGTGCCTGTCCACCGACTCAGTTGATCGACTGACCTTCATAAAGATGAATCAGTCTTGAATCACTCACAGCTACCAAGCACCTGAAGCTGATGTAACCGAATAATTTTTTTTGAAATATCACATCCCTTCAAGACTGCCTATGCTGATGCTGAGTGACTGTCCTGTTATGTTGACTGTCTATCCTCTTCCTCCTCTGCTGATATCTTGGAAGAACATTTTTGGTTCTGGGTGATGCCACCAGCCCAATTTTTCAGCCCCTGTTTAACAGGGGCGTTTAATTACAATTTTTGATGCAATGCTTTGCAGCAGGGCTCATTCCTGCACTACAAATAGAGTATATGGGAGAGGTTGCAGTGTCGTGGCACCAGCACCAGTGCCTAAGGCCCAATTTTTCAGCCCCTGTTTAACAGGGGCATGTAATTACAATTCTTGATATAATATTTCACAGCAGGGCCCATTCCTCTGCCCACCGAGAGTAACTGTGAGGACTTATAGTGTTGTGGCAGCAGCACCACAACCACCAAAGGCCCAATTTTTCTACCGCTGTTCAACAATGGCATGTAATTACAATTCTTATATAATCGTTCACAGCAGGGCGCTCCAGCACCCACCAAGAGTCAATTTGAGGGCTTACAATGTTGTGGCAACACCAACACCTTGTTCTGCCATTTCTGCAGAGCATATAGAGCAGGCCCCTACTTTCAAACATCCAACTTACAAATGTCTCCTACTTGCAAACAGAAGGAGACAACAGGAAGTGAGATCGTCATTAAAATCAGTGCTCCTGAAAAAACGGCAGTTTTTAAAAACATTTTAGGCATTGACCCATGTCCCCTGGGGCAGGAGCCAGGTCCCCAAACCCTTTTTAGGACAACATCTTGCATATTAGCCATTTAAATTAGCACTTTTTATTTCGAACGTTCGAGTCCCATAGACTTTAATGGGGTTCTAAAGTTCGCACAAATTTGCGGTCCGTTCGAAGGTTCTGGTGCTAACCAAACCGGGGGGGTGTTCGGCTCATCCCTACTCACCAATGATTGTGCTGAGGTTTGTGTGTGTCTGTTAGACTCTCCCTTGTGGCACAGTAATTGAATTATATTTTGTGGATATAAGGACTGTGGAATATGTTACCATGTACATAGTGAGTAGGCCTACAGTTTTAGGCCCACCCCACAATTCAGCACAGAGCACCACCTATTTATTCTCCTCCAGGTAGCCAAGGTTGAACCACCAGGAACAAAATAACTTTGCCCTCTACTGCCTGGAGCACATTGGTGGATCCCCTACATCTGACAGTAAAGCTGTGAGTGAGGCCAGAAATCTGCTTCTTGATTGGACACAAGATGGATCCTTCCTCATCTGATTCCCGGTTATGGAAATCTATATTACCAGTCTGGTATCAGAGTATAGGCAAACACGATATTTTACAGACCTTGCCAATGGTGAAAATTGCCAAACACCAAATTACGATGTTCAGGGAAACCTTCCCAAACCTACCTACAATGGTGGAATAATTTGTCACAGAGACCAGCAGTACCCTTCTGGAACATTCCGGTGAAGAATAAGTGCGCTCTCAGACATTGTCACAGGGGGAGCTTTCAAAAAGCAAGGCTGGATGGCTTCAACGGACACCCTAACATGTATGTTGGGTCTTACTATCCCTCCTACGGGCATAGCATTATCATGGTGGGTGCCACTGGGTAGAGGGAAGAGAGTCCAGAGGACATCCTCTCACTGCTCCCCATAGCTAGAATGACCCCGGAAGTTATGAGTATTAGGTGACTTCCGGGTTCAGTGCTATCATTCCTGACCGCTGTGGCTGGAGAAGTTGTGAATGCAGCATGATCTACTCTCCATTATCTTCAGTGGAGGACAGGAGATACATGAGTGTTCTGATAGACTCCTGATGTCTCATTAAATAGAACCGGTCACAATAAAATTCTATCACATTAGGCAATAAATGATAGCAATAAAGGGAAAAATTTAAGTTATACCCAAACACTGAAAACCCCACCCCAAAATCTCCCCACGTACGTACAAATATGAATGACGTTTCCCGGGCACCTACATGGAAAAACAGCAGGGTTAACATTCGCCCAGACCCTGCTCTTAGGTCTATACTCACAAGTCCATTCTCAGCGTCAGGCAGACAGCTGTGTAATGGAGTCTCCAGACTGGATCCCAGGTGAAATCCTCCTTCTCTAGATTTCAGTCACTCTGAATATAGGGCCCCGGCCTTTCAGTAGGTGGGGGGCCTCACTGGGCTCCTGGTAAAAGGTGCAGGGTGGCCTGGGAGGGTCTCCTACTGGAAAAGGACCTAGACTGATGCAGCCCCAGATTGTTGATGTTCTCTCTAGCTATCCTCTGAACACACCCCCTCAAGGATTGGCTGGGACCTCATAAATATGCAGGCTGCTCACTGAGCCTCCTCCACTCCTATGTTCTGGTGCCTTCCAGAAAGCAGGGAGAAGCAATCAAGTGTGCAGCCTGATCAGTCCAAAGCAATCAGCAGCAGCTCCACTGATTACAGAGGAGCGCCACAAAAAAGAGAATAAATTTTTCTGACAGCCTAGCACCTAACTATGAGGGTGTACATAGCATTGCTAGGAGGGATATTCATTTAGCTGCTACATTCCTTCCACTTTTAAATAAACAATTCCTTACATTTAGGAGTCTATTTACTAAAAACTGCATAACAGTTTTCCCTGTGAAAATGCATGTACATGGCTTCTGTGTGAATGGCGTATTAAACAAATGTTCTTAGGCTATTTGCTGAGCTGGTCAAAAGTTTTCCCATTGATTTTAAATGGAAATTGTTGCATTTGTTCACTAGATGGCGCTAGTTCCTATTATACCTAGCTCCATAATGGCTGGCTGTGATATTTTACGTTTTAAATGAATGGCTGGTTTAATCAAAAGAGAGATAGTGCCCATGTTTCTCCACATAGGGAGACTGTATGGAATGGGCATTTTAAAGCGCCTAAAGTAAGTGACAAAAGTACCAAAATGCATAAAATGGCAAATAATTTTATTTATTCAAAGTTAAAAAAAAAAAAGGTAATATATCATAACTGTAGATGCATAAAACAACCATTTCTGCATTAGTAGATAGCGAAGGAAATATGTATCGACCCGTTTCCCCCTAATAGAGGGCTTCTTCAGGATCCGCTTTTCAATTTTTTTTATGTTCTTATTGTTCAAATGAGAGCCAAAAAACATCAGCATTGCAATGTGCACATATGCGGAGAAAAGATCACACACTGTGACCGTGGTATATAAAGTGTGTGCAAAAATCAATAAAAGAAAGAGATTGCCACCATAGAAAAGTCATCAAGTGAACATAGTCCATAAATAGGTATATTCATTGTACCCAGGAGATATTGTTCAAGCCATACAAATAGGAAGTAGTATATCATCTGTCCCACAGCAAGAACCCAGATGTCACGCAAGAGGGAGGCCTATATCAGTGATGGTGAACCTTGGCACCCCAGATGTTTTGGAACTACATTTCCCATGATGCTCAGGCACTCTGCAGTGTAGTTGAGCATCATGGGAAATGTAGTTCCAAAACATCCGGGGTGCCAAGGTTCACCATCATTGGCCTATATAGTAAAAAAAGATTAATAAGTCCAGCATGTTCACCTTATGGAGGCATAAAGTGGACTTCTTTCCTTCAGTGTCTACTGTACTGACAACTGCATGAGTATGATCTCCGGTATCCGTATGAAGCCATGTCTGAAGAAGGGGTCTACTTATAGAAAATTCATTGGACGAATGTGACAAGTATAGATCCAGCCGTGACAAATTCTAGACATGTTTTAAAGGGGTTGTAAAGGTTCATTTTTTATTTTCTAAATAGGTTCCTTTAAGCTAGTGCATTGCTGGTTCGCTTACCTTTTACTTCGATTTCCCTCACTTCCTTTTCCTCCTCAGTAAGCTGTTCTGGCTGACTAAACACCGGTCGGAAGATGGTGTGAACTTTACTGAGGAGAAACAGGAATGAGGAATTCAGCCAAAGAAAAAAAACATTTAGAAGGGAAATCGAAGGAAAAGTTAAGTGAACCAACAATGCACTAGCTTAAAGGAACCTATTTAGAAAATAAAAAAAACAAAGCTTTACAACCCCTTTAACCACTTCCCGACCAGCGCACGACGATGTACGTCGACAGAATGGCACGGGCAGGCATATTGGCGTACATGTACATCCAATCTTCAATGCCGCCCTGCCATCGGGAGCGCGCCGCCGGCGGCGCGCTCCTGCGCTGGTCGGGACCCCCGTGATTCCGGTCGCGGGACCCGCGGACTCGATCGCCGCGGGCATACCCGCGATCGTCTCACGGGACGGCTGAATGGAGGAAATGCTGTGTAAACAGCATTTCTCCATTCTGCCTAGCAACTAGTGACGCTGATCTCTGCTCCATGTGATTGGAGCAGAGATCAGTGTTCACTAAATGAAAGCCCAACCCCCCCACAGTTAGTAACACACCCCTAGGAACACTTAACCCCTACACTGCCACCCACTGGTTAACCCTTTCACTGCCAGTGTCATTTACACAGAAATCACTGCATTTATATAGCAGTGATTACTGTATAAATGACAATGGTCCCAAAAATGTGTCAAAAATGTCCGATGTGTCCCCCACAATGTCGCAGTCACAATAAAAATCACTGATCGCCGCCATTACTAGTAAAAAAAAAAAATAATAAAAAATAATTAATAAAAATGCTATAAAACATCCCTATTTTGTAAACGCTATAACTTTTGCGCAAACCAATCAATAATCGCTTATTGCGATTTTTTTACCAAAAATATGTAGAAGAATACGTATCAGCCTAAACTGAGGGAAAAAAATGTTTTTTTATATATTTTTGGGGGATATTTATTATAACAAAAAGTAAAAAATAATGTGTTTTTTTCAAAATTGTCGCTCTATTTTTGTTTATAGCGCAAAAAATAAAAACCGCAGGGGTGATCAAATACCACCAAAAGAAAGCTCTATTTGTGGGAAAAAAAGGACGTCAATTTTGTTTGGGAGCCACGTCGCACGACCTCGCAATTGTCAGTTAAAGCGATGCAGTGCCGAATCGCAAAAAGTGGTCTGGTCTTTGACCAGTAAAATGGTCCGATCTGAAAGTGGTTAATTAACACAGTGATTTCCTATCATTGTCAGCTCCATCTAGTGGCCAATAATGGAGTAAATTTTCCTGAAATATCCCCATCAGTAAAAACAGTGCAATATGATATTATGACCACTAGATGGAGCAAATGATCATATGAAATAAAATATTACCAAAAATCGTCACGGCTGGCCAAATGCTGGTCACATTCAACACGTTTTGAAACAGACCTCTAAGTGTTTGTGAAACCTCACACCACAAAATGTACTCAGCCAATAAGAGGTAATGACTCAATTTTTTTGTTTTTCTACTGCTATCAATGGCAAACACAGTACAACACTTCATCCATGTCTTTGATGATCTCTGATCTCCTTATCAACTGTTTCTTACGTGATGAAGATCAGCCATGGAGTATAGAGCTACTTTCACACTGGAGTGTTGGGGGGCGTCCGCAGTAAAGTGCCGCTATTTTTAGCGTCGCTTCACCGTTGTTTTTGCGGGCCTTTTCGGCCACTAGCGGGGACCTATTAACCCAAGCTAATGGCTGAAAAAGGGTTACACGTGCCCACAAAGCGCCGCTTCAGCCGGCACTTTGGCAGCGCTGCCCATTGACTTCAATAAATATTGAAGTCACATATATATATATACATACACACACACTGCTCCTACAGTGCCTCAAAGGATTTGCAAGACTTTTTTTGGCGTCCGGCCAGCGCACCGCTCCAGTGTGAAAGCACTCGGGCTTTCATACTGGAGTGAGAGGAGAGGTTGTTTACAGGCGATATTTTTAGTGCTATAGCGCCGGTAAAGCGCCTCAATGTGAAAGCAGCCTATCTGAGGTGTATATCAGGGTGTGCTTCTTCCCCACATGAGAGCTGTGATGTCCAGCAACATTCATATAGAAGACATTTCCCGCACTCAAGGCACTAATACACCTCGAGGGTTGTGTGGGATCCCTGATGTACAGGAAGACAGGACTTCAGAGAGGAACAATTCCCTCACTCAGGACAGGAATATGGCTTCTCCCCCACATGAGATCTCTGATGTTTGTAAAGACTGGACTTAACTGAAAAACATTTCCCACACGCAAGACAGGAATATTGCTTCTGCCCAATGTGAGATCTCTGATGTTTGTAAAGATTTGACTTCTGTGAAAAACATTTTCCACACTCAGGACAGGAATACGGCTTCTCCCCTGTGTGAGATCTCTGATGTCTGTAAAGATGGGACTTCTGTGAAAAACATTTCCCACACTCAGAACAGGAATACATATTCTCCCCTGTGTGAGATCTCTGATGTGTGTAAAGAATGGACTTGTCTGAAAAACATTTCCCACACTCAGGACAGGAATACGGCTTTTCCCCTGTGTGAGATCTTTGATGTGTGTAAAGCTTGGACTTCTGTGAAAAACATTTCCCACACTCAGGACAGGAATACGGCTTCTCCCCTGTGTGCAATCTCTGATGGGCGTAAAGATGATGCTTCTGTGAAAAACTTTTCCCGCATTCAGAACAGGAATACGGCTTCTCCCCCGTGTGAGATCTCTGATGCATGTAAAGATGGGACTTCTGTGAAAAACCTTTCCCGCACTCAGGACAGCAATACGGCTGCTGCCCCGTGTGAGATCTCTGATGTGTGTAAAGACTGGATTTCTGTGAAAAACATTTTCCACACTCAGGACAGGCATATGGCTTCTCCCCCGTGTGAGATCTCTGATGTTTGTAAAGATGGGACTTCTGTGAAAAAAATTTCCTGCACTCAGGACAGGAATAAGGCTGCTGCCCCGTGTGAGATTTCTGATGTGTGTAAAGACTGGACTTCTGTGAAAAACATTTCCCGCACTCAGTACAGGAATACTTCTCCCCTGTGTGAGATCTCTGATGTTTATAAAGATTGGATGTCTGTGAAAAACATTTTCCACACTCAGGACAGGAATACGGCTTCTCCCCTGTGTGAGATCTATTATGCACATTAAGCTTGGATTTAGAACGGAAACACTTCCCGCACTCAGTACAGGAAAATCTCTTATCTGTTGGAAGGACAGCACCGTCCCTCACAGTCTGAGGTTCCTCGGGATAAGAGGAATACGATGGTCCATCTACACTGTGTGGTGCCGGATGGACATTTGAGGTAGTCGGGTTTTCTCCTGGACTATACTGTGTGATGTCCTCATCTTCTACTTTACAGTCTGGAGACAAAGTGAGACAATCCTCTGAGGTTTTCCTCATCTCCCGTCCATCTACTAAAATAGAAATACAAAGATTATTACTAGACATGAGCTGATTGGTTCCCCTAAACCAGGACTCCGCCCACATCAGGCAGCTTTGCCTCTGAGGATCTTACAATTCCCCCCTCAAGGTAACTAGTAAATGGGTCCTCTGATCACCTACCAGATCATTTCTTTATTCATGGACCTTAGTCAGAGAGTGAGGAAACAACGAGAACTGTCTTTTATAGGAGTGACAGTGATGAGGGGATTATAGGACGAGTGTCCCCTCCCCCTCTATCACTCATTGCCATCTTCCCAACACAAGAAGTCCTGCACTTCCTAATTTAGTCCATGATTTAGTCATGAATAACAGCGGGGCTGAGCCCCACCAGAGGTCAGAGAGTGAGGATGGGGGGAGAACAACCAAGATGAAGACTGGACTGATCCTGAAGACCCCCATCATTGGGTTATTGTCTCCTCCCTCATTATCATTTTCTGTTTAAGGTTCCAAAGTTTGAGGATGTTATCACATTATTATCACCATGTAAAAGTCTGTGCTCCAATCAAATCATCAGATATAAAATGTTCAGCTGGTAGAAAATGGGTGTAACAAAAGAGAATACATATTACATTTCTATATCTTCTAGATTGTAAGCTCTAACGAGCAAGGCCCTCTAGTCCCTCCTGTATTGATTTGTATTATAAGTGTACTGTCTGCTCTCATGTTGTAAAGCGCTGTGCAAACTGTTGGCGCTATATAAATCCTGTATAATAATATATAGCAGCGGTCAGGACTATGTAATATACAACATATTGTATAAGATACAACAGATAGGACTACATAGTATCAGAATGATGTAATGTACAACATAGAGTATATAGTGCAGGGGTCAGGACTCATAATATTGGTATTCAGCAGTCAGCGGAAGCTTTAATGTTTCCATGAGACAAGTTGCAGAGGTCCCAAACCACTGCCTCCCATCTCCTGAGACTGCACTCAGTGACTTGGGTCTGAGACTATACAGACATATCCCTCCAGAGCATGTGAGCCTGGGAGAATTGCTCTGTCAGAGATTAATGCTTATGGTGAAAACCTACATTTCTCTTATATTCACCGACCGACACAGCTCCTCTCAAATATAACAAATGGGTTGTTAGCCTTATCACTAGGAGAATACTAGGCATACTTGTAACACAACACTCAGAAATCTTAGTTCCGCCCAGGGGGCGGTCCCTTGGGCTACAACCCTCCCGTCTGTCAGACAGACCTCAGCTTTATTTTGCCTAGTGAAGGAGGAAGACCTAGGAACCCTGCAGGTCCATCAGTCCATGCTTTTTTATGCAGAAGCTTGGCTTTTTGCGCAAGATGAATGATCCTGGATACCCTTATCCTTGTAGTCTCCCCAGTCCGGTCATCGAGCGTGTGCAGGTCGCAGCTATGGCTTGGCGGGCCACCACGAAACCTCAGCTCCAGGAGGTGGTCGGTGAGCTTTTATGCTCCGGGGCGTACATATGACCGGGCTACTGATGTCTGCGTCACAGTATGCCGAGGCCAGCAGCTACCCTGTACTGATCAGTGAGTAGTTCTGCAATGGAATGTCTCTCCCTTCCTCAGTGGGGCTGAGCAGCTGGGCATTCCCTGGGAGGTCGATTCGGGGGGTCCCTCACCTTCCTCTCTTCTCTCCCCTGTCCCTATCTTCCCTCCCCCCTGGGGGGATGCTGCATGTGGCTGCTGAGCAGTGTACATGTGTTCTCTGTGGGCTCTCACCTGAGATGGGGGGCTGGCTGGCTAGTGGTGTCCTGGGTTGTCTGTGTTAAGCTCCTGGAAGGTGCCTGTGAGGGTCTGTTGTGGTTGGGTGTGGCGCTGTATCTGTGTCACATTGCTTTCTTTCTTGCCTCATGGAGCTGCTGGTGGCCATTTTAGGTGTGGGCAAGGCAGCATGCACTTCTGGGCTTCAGCAGCCATTTTCCAAGTGATCTCCTATTCAGGACACATTTTATGGAAGCCTGAACACGTTTTTTCAGTGTTCTCTAGCAGCAGCATGGCTTAGGTGCTCTCACAGTCATTTTCCCTGTGTTTGCCACCTGTGTACTGGACGCTGGGTGGCCATTTTATTGAAGCCTGAGCACGTTTTTTAGAATGTTTAGCGCTCATTCCGGTGGCTGCCACCGACACAGCGCTGGTTTCCTCTGCACTTGGGAGCACTCAGGGTCTACAGGCACAACTTGTGAACAGTGCAGAACTCCTCAGGGTGGCGAGTCCGGTGGGAAAGAGCCCCTCAGTCAGTGGCAGCAAGGAGGGTGGGACTGTCACTGTCCTAAGTCCCCTTCGGGTGGCAGACAGGGTAGGGTCAGCATGACTTCAGAAACTGGTGTTTCTTCCTCCAAAATCCAGGCAATTGCAACCGGGTAACCTGCAGACTGCGCAGTACCCATGGACACCCTGACGGCAGTCCTCAATTAGTTTGTTGCCAAGACGGAGGCAGTGCGTGGGAAGAAAGGTGCTAAAAAGCGTCCCCTGCCCCCCCATCCTCTGGGGAGAGCTCTGACGCAGAGTCGGGTCCTGCTGAGGCTGGTGACCCCTGCTCTGTCTTGTCAGACGACGCTGACCAGGACCGTTCGGACAGTAAGGATGGGTCCCCGTCCGGGCGCCATAAATCGCTTGTTGGAGCACGCTGTGCGTGATACCCTGAAGATTCAGGAGCCAGCGGATACCTCTGCTGATGTACAGGTCCCTTTTGGGTCCTGCAAGCCAGCACGTTCACCTAAGGTGTTCCTGTATTTGACTTATTTTGACAAGTTAATTTACAGGGAATGGGGTCGCCCGCAACGGACCTTTTCGGTCCCCAAATACATGGAGATCCTTCTCAAAAAGTGGTCGGCTCCTCCGGTCATGGACCCCCCAGTATCCAGGTTAAATAAATGTAACCACGATCCCAGTTGAGGGGACTCCTGCATTCAAGGATCCCACGGACAGGAAGGCCGAGGCGGGGGCTCGTTCCTTGTTTATGGTTGTGGGGTCTGCCGTGCGACCTGTACTGGCATCCGCACTTGTGTCGCAGACACTGACTGAGTGGGCAAAACTTTTGCACTGCGAATTGGGAGAGCAACAGGCCTCCCCTGTCTGCGTGGAACTAGCAGACCAACTAGTGCAAGGACTTAAGTACGTCTGTGACGCGGCCCTCCCTCTGCTATCCAGGGCCTCAGTGTCAGCTATGGTGCTGAGGCACCTAATTTGGCTGAAATGCTGGTCTGCTGACGGATCTTCCCTTCCTTGGCGACCGCATCTTTGGAGCCTCATTAGATGACATTATTAAAAATGTAAGGAGTACTCTACTCCCACAGGCCAGGAGGGCTAAGGAGCCACGCCGTAGGAAAGGGCCCTCTTTTTCCACTCACAAACGGCTTTTTCATCTGCCCGGAGCTTCCCCGTCAGGACGCCCACGAACGGTCAAAAACTTCCCTGGAACAGCAAGCCTAACAAGCCTGCGAATAAAAGTGCTACCGCATGAAAGTTTGCCACCCCCATGCCTCGGGTGGGGGGGGGTCGCCTTCGGGAGTTTGCAGCCCGGTGGTCCTCCCAGTTATCCAACCAATGGGTCTGCGATCTGATTTCCAAAGGCTACGAGATAGTTTCTCTCTTGGCCGCAAAACAGATTGTTCCCCTCCAGCATACCCGTATCCCCGGCTCGCCGGGAGGCCCTCTTGGGGGCGGTAAGGGATTTACTGAATCGCGGGGTGATTGTACCGGTTCCGGAATCAGAACGCTTCCAGGGATTCTACTCAAATCTGTTTGTGGTTCACAAGAAAGAAAGGGTACGTCCGATCTTAGACCTAAAGGCCCTCAAACACTTTGGAAAAGTGCAGAGGTTCAGAATGGAATCAGTTCGCTCAGTAGTCACTGCACTCCATCAAGGGGACTCCCTGGTGTCCTTAGACATCCAGGATGCGTACCTGCACATACCCATATGCCTCCGGAATCAAAAGTTTCTGCGGTTTGCAGTCGGGGAAGCCCACTACCAGTTTGTGGCTCTTCCCTTTGGTCTGGCTTAAGCCCTCCCGAGTCTTTACCAAGGTATTGGCTCCACTTTTGGCGTTGCTACGGCAACGTGGGATCACAATCGTGGGATACCTAGACGATCTCCTCCTGAGGGCATCTTCTGCCACAGAATTAGAGGAGGATGTGGCGATCACCATGCAGACCCTGCAAGAATTTGGGTGGCTATTGAACCTAAAGAAGTCGTTGCTTGTGCCGACCCAGCATCTGGAGTACCTAGGCTTGCTGCTGGACTCCAGGGAAGCGAGAGTGTTTCTCCCTTCAGACAAGCTGCAGACTCTGAGATCCGCTGTAAAACTGCTGATGAACCGCAAATGGTCATCACTCCGCTTTTGCATGTGAGTCCTGGGACTAATGATAGCATCCTTCGAGGCAGTACCTTATGCCCAGTTCCACACCAGAGTCCTGCAGAAGGAGATTTGGGACAGATCTCAGTTGTCCCTGGATCAACAGATCCAGGTGAGCCAATAAGTCAGAGACTCTCTGATCTGGTGGTTGAGGTCCCCGGTGATTCAGTCCGGAAAATCGTACCTTCCTCTGAAATGGACGGTGATCACAACGGACGTCAGTCTATCCAGCTGGGGTGGAGTGATGGGGGTTCAGTCGGCCCACGCCATTGATCGATGGAAAAATCTGAGTTGTCGATTAATCTGCTCAAATTAAGAGCGATCAGGCTGTGCCTCTCCACATGGTCGATGAGACTGCAAGGGCGTCCCATCAGGATCCAGTCAGACAACGCCACGGCCGTGGCATACGTTAATCACCAAGGGGGAACAAGAAGCTCAGCCGCTGCACGGGAGGTCACTCACATACTTCGGTGGGCAGAGCGACACGTACCGGCCCTGTCAGACATTTACATCCCGGGAGTGGAGAACTGGCAGGCGGACTATTTGACTCAACAGATGCTGGATCCAGGAGAATGGGCATTGCATCCAGAGACATTCAGGTTGCTGTGCCTGAAGTGGGGCACACCAGACGTGGATCTGCCGGCCTCTCATATCAATCGGAAGGTGCCAAGATTCGTGTCCAGGACAAGAGATCCATGCACTGACGCGTCAGACGTGCTGGTGGCTCCGTGGGATCAGTACCAGCTGATCTACGCCTTTCCTCCACTGAAACTGTTAACACGTCTGCTTCGCAGTATATACTGCTTCGCAGTATTCCCAGTAATACTGGTTCCCCAGATTGGCCTCAGCGTCCTTGGTACGCAGACCTGGTGCGTCTGTTGGCAGACGCTCCCTGGCGACTGCCATTGCGAGAGCACCTTCTGTCTCAAGGTCCGATTTTCCATCGCTGGCTTTAACGGCATGGCTATTGAGAGCCAGGTGCTGAGGAACTGGGGTCTGTCGGACTCGGTGATCCCAACTGTGTTGAGAGCACGGAAATCTTCTTCTCGGAAGATATATCATCGTACCTGGAAGGTCTACATCTCCATGTGTGAGGAGAAAGGATGGAATCCGCGCTCCTTTTCCATATCCAGGATCCTGCCGTTTCTCCAGCAAGGAGTAGACCAAAAATTGGAATTAAGCACCATCAAAGGGCAAATTTCAGCCTTCGGTGTCTTTTTTCAACGACCCCTGACATCCCACTCCTTAGTGGGTACCTTCTTCAGGGGATACGACATGTAGTCCCTCCGTTACCCCCATGGGATTTGAACCTGGTATTGTCGGTGCTTCAAAAACCGCCGTTTGAAAATATCAGGGAGATTCCCCTGTTGACTCTTTCCCAGAAAGTAGTCTTTCTAGCGGCCATCACATTGGCCAGGAGGGTTTTGGAACTGGCGGCCTTTTTCCTGCAAGTCGCCCTATCTGGTTATCCATGCACTGTTGTTTTTTGTGGGTAAAGTTTCACTAGTTTCCACTTGCCATGGTGGATGAAGTTTCTATGCTGTTTTCCCACCCCTTTGTTTGGCACTGCTTGGTGACGTCCCATTTGTTGACGTACTGAGGTCTGTCTGGCAGGCGGGAGGGTTGTAGCCCGTGGGACCGCCCCCTGGGCGAAACTAAGAGTTCTGAGTGTTGTGTTACAACTAATGCCTAGTATTCTCCTAGTGATAAGGCTAACAACCCATTTGTTACAGAGAGGAGCTGTGTCGGTCGGTGAATTACAGAGAAAAGGATTTTATGGTGAGTACAAAAAATCCTATTTTTGTTGCCAGCTGAACCATAGAATTTCCATAAATCCAGTTTAGATTCATAAATGGTGTCTGCAGCCAATGGAGGAAGATTATTCAAGAGAAATACAGGACGGGGAACACAGCTCAGGAAAGTGACCAGGGGATTACAGGCTGATATCACCCAGTCCCCGCCCCCTACTCTGGACCAATCAGTGAGCAGTATGGGTGGAGTAATGTATTTAGTGTTAATGACCCACCTGTGCTGATCTCTGTAGGAGTGTCCTCCTCTATAAATGTCCCCGTTATTCCATCCTCCTCCATAGACTGCTGATCATCCCTCACATACCTCTCTCCTTCTTCTGCTTTAACCTCAAATTCTATATCGATTGGATCTCCACTCTAAATCAAGAAAATAAAAGTTAATATATCTGTAAAATATAAGCTTTATTATTGTGACATCACATAAAAAATCCACATATCATCTGTAGGAGTCCATGTTCTAGATGCTCCATCCCACCAACCTTGTAACAGTGAGGGATGGTGTGATCTTCCTGTGTGGAATCCCGGGAATACAGAGGACGGGGACATCTCTCTGGTGGGTTCCTGGTATTTGGTGGCTTCATAATATCCTTGTGTCCTGAAAACTCCTCCATCACTCCATACTCCTCATCCTCCTCTTTATACTCTTCTTTAACATCAATATTATCAGCCCCGAGGTTTCCACTCTGAATATATAATAAAACATTCATTGTAACAATCATGCTGTGTATAAATCAGAACTACCAATAATTGTCACTCATCTACCTGATGATGGTGGGGGATGGTGTGATCTTCCTGTGTGGAATCCCGGGAATACAGAGGACGGGGACATCTCTCTGGTGGGTTTCTGTAGCTGGATGACTCCACCATGGTGTCCTGGTACAGATCTTTGTGTTCTTTTAGAAACTTTGATACCTTCATTGCTCTATCCTGATCGTCCTCCTCTTTTATCTCTTCTTTAACCTCAACTTTAGAATCTCTCAGGTTTCCACTCTGAATATATAATAAAAATGACATCAATGGTAACAATGCCGATAATTTACAGATCCTAATGATACTATCAGTGATTGTTCCTCATCTACCTGATGATGGTGGGGGATGGTGTGACCTTCCTGTGTGGAATCCCGGGAATACAGAGGACGGGGACATCTCTCTGGTGGGTTCCCATTACTGGATCCATCTGTAGGAAACACACACACTGACTGAATACATTGTTTCTATGTGTTTGTAGTCAGAGTCTTCAAATGGGAAATGCAATAATCCTAAAAACCAAGGCCTAAAGGTGTGCCTTGGCCTAGCTGGTCAGTATGCCTGAAAAGAGGGAATACCCTGAATGTAAGAATAAGAACAAAGTACAATGAGTATATATGAAGGCTGGGGTAGAACGGGTGGGTGGGAACCCTGAAAGCAATGACAACCCAGACCCGACAGGGGAGGAGTATTATGTAGCCCTCAGACTCCTCCCACAAACACGGGCTAGCCTCCAGCCAGCCTTACGCTTGTAGTCAGAGTCTTCAAATGGGAAATGCGATAACCCTAACAACCAAGGCCTGAGGTGTGCCTTGGCCTAGCTAGTCAGTATGCCTGAAAAGAGGGCAAAAAAGACATGAATTTAGGTGAAGAAAGGAAGGTAACAATCCGTCAAGTGGAGTAGCGTGCGTCCGGATGGCAACAGCATATGTATCCGGTAAGTGTCCGTTATGACAGGAGAAACCCACCAACTCATGACTTGGTAATGCGAAGGAACCCCCTATAGAACCTGCGAAACTATGCAGAACCCACCTAAACATCCTGTGAAAGATTGGCATGAGCCTGATGCCCGAGACAACCCAGACATGAGAATGAACTGCTTGCGAATGAGAGGATACATGGGGCAAAGGGAGAAAGGGCTGGCCCGTGGAGCCCCTGCAAAACAATGGCTGAGAAGATCGAAATACTTCAAATGGACACCAGTGAAGTAGCTCAGTGAAACGCCCCCCAACCCCTGGCCTACCCATACTTGGTATGGGGAAGTGAGAGGGTGAGTGCAAAAATGGACAACTGGCAGAAGTTTGAAGTGCTGGATACCTGATAGATATGTTGATGGAGTAGGCGGATAAGGCCAAAGCGCTATGGCAATAGCATCATTAAACATGGAGAAACCATGCCAGACACAGAACACTGGTCCCACCCGATTCGATCGGGTCATGCTTCAGCCTGTGACCTGGCAACCAAGTCTGAAACCTGAACCGAGGGCCAGACTCCATCCCAGGGAAGAAGTCTCATGGCATGATACAGTCATGCCCAAGTGAGTGAAAGCCCCCCTTTCCTGTACCAGGCTGGGGATCGGAAAAGATGACTGGACTGACGTCCCTGAGCAGTTCTCCAGGCAACATCCTAGACAAGAGATCAGAGCTGAGAGTGGAACCCAGAATCATGATGACGTTTGCCCATACCTGCCATCTATGGACCATCAAGGGGAAGTGGCTCAGCACCAGTGTTGGTCATCTTACTTTAAAAAAGTAATTAGTTAAGTTACAAACTACTTCTCCCAAAAAGTAATTGCGTTAGTAACTCAGTTACTACACTGGAAAAGTAATTAGTTACTCAGCAAAGTAACTGTGATGCGGTGGTACTTGAGGGGATGGCAGCGGTGGTACTTGAGGGGATGGCAGCGGTGGTACTTGAGGGGTGCCAGCGGTGGTACTTGAGGGGTGCCAGTGGTGGTGGTGTACTTGGGGGGTAGCAGGCAGCGGTGGTACTTGGGTGGGGGAGGGGGGTGGCAGCGGTGGTACTTGGGTGGGGGAGGGGGGTGGCAGCGGTGGTGGTGCCATCCTCTCCCACCACCACCTCTGCCTCTTACTGATCCCATCCCCCACCACCACTGATCTCATCCCTATCCCCCCCATCACCTCTGTTGTATAAGTGATGGTGGGATGGGATCAGTAAGAAGCAGAGGTGATGAAGGACTTGGGATGGATCGATTGCACTGCAATTTGAATAGTCAGTCACTTACTTCCATGCCTCCAGGGATGCCTTTCCTCATGGGGAGAGATTGAGACCCTCCCTTTCACTCGGTTGGTGTCAGCTGGTCAGCTGACTTCATTTTCAGCGCCCCATCCTGCCCCGGCTCTCTACATTCTCTCTCTGGATAGGCGGGGTGGGATGGGGCAGTCCAGACAGTCTCTCTGAGTCTCAGCCTCTTCTCAGCTCAGCGGGCGAAAGCCCCCCTCCCAGGCAGTGCGGCCATGGCAGGCCTCTGGGTACTGTGGAGGCGGTAGATGCAATTGCGGTAACGCCGCCAAAGTAATGCGAACTGAGTTACTATGAGGTGAAGTATGAGGTAATCCGTTACATTACTCATTACCCTCTAAAGTAACTCAGTTTATTTTAACTCAGTTACTTACACCACTGCTCAGCACACACCCTGAGAGACCATAAATCCCTGGGTGGTAACCAGGCCTCTATGCAACAGGACGTCCGACCCAAGCATGAACCCAGTGGTTAAATGACATCTGCACCAATCCACAGGCAGGACTGATGGAAGCGAGTACAAGCATGGTTGCTATCAGTGTGGAAGCCAACACGACCCCCCCCCCCCCCCCCCAACTGTAGCAAGTGCTGAATCGCCAGACCACAGACGAATACCTAGATGAAAAAAAATTCCCGCAGGAAAGAGCAGCCAACAATGTCAGAATTTGCCACTAGGCACTCTGGAGGCCCGGCCCCCCAACCTTAAAGATGAAGGAAATGAAAGCAGACTAAGCACCCCTGAATTTGCTGCCTCCAGTTACTTGAATGGTAATGAAAGCATGACGGTCTGCTGAAGCCAAGATACTTCAACAAACCTGACGATATGGTGATGAGGCCCGAGAGCTGGCCTGGAAATACTTCCAGCAGGGCTGTCTGAGGACAGAGATACCAGCATCGCCCCTGACAAGGAACATGCTTGGTAACACCTTGAAACCAGAAAGCCTGATAGACCGGACCAAGGGGATGCTGACCTAACCTGCAGGAATGGAAGAAGAGCAGGAGCTGGGGGTGCGCTGACACCCTGCCTCTGACTGCGCAAACATCAAACACCTCCATGCTGACTTGCAACAGTACTAGGTTGTGGAGAGCATACTTAGCCCACATGAATCAAAATACAAAATGTACCGTGATGGTGGATGAGAGCGGCAGGGACGAAAATCGGAAACAAACCCATAGCGCACCGCTGTCCCCTGTGCCGAACTCCACGGAATGCTGATGTATGGACTGACTCCTAACAGATGAGATGCATGCTACCCGGCACTAAAAACCCCCACGTGGTTGAAGGGCTGAAGGTGAACTAGTCGTTTCAGAACATGCGGCAAGTCCAAGCTGAGGAAACACAAAACTGGAAATGACAACAGACAACCAGACACGAAACAACAACACCCCTCTACGCCTACCTAAGTATGAGAACATGAGCAGAATGTCAAGACCACAGCGCGTGAATGAACCTGCCGACTGCCCCCCACCCTGGTGTAAGTGGTGAGTGAGCCTGAGTAACCTGCAGCGCAGAGACAGGCAATTAAACTGAACACTCAGGGCTAGTGTACCCACGGACCGTGGTGGGTATTAGTACAGGTGTAGTGAATGAACGCGCATCGTTTGACGTGTGATATACGGGCGAGAAGATTGTGGTCAACAATAATTAAAACAAAACCTCAGCCCGTATGGATCTGTAGACGTGACAGATCCCGAAATGTGAGCACTGGCTGACTAACCCAGGTAACAACATGGATGGAAGTGCAATGAGACATGACAGACAAACGCTAAGACAGAAATGCTGGGGCAGAAATGCTATGACAGAAATGCTGGGGCAGAAACGCTATGACAGAAACGATGTGCCTGAAAATGCTGAGACTGAATGCTGAGGCAGAAATGTTATGACAGAAACGCTGTGACCGAAACGCAGAGACAGAAATGCTGGAGCAGAAACGCAGAGACAGAAATGCTGGGGCAGAAACGCAGAGACAGAAATGCTGGGGCAGAAACGCAGAGACAGAAATACTGGGGCAGAAACGCAGAGACAGAAATGCTGGGGCAGAAACGCAGAGACAGAAATGCTTGGGTAGAAACGTAGAGACAAAAATGCTGGGGCAGAAACGCAGAGACAGAAATGCTGAAACAGAACGCTGAGGCAAAAACGCTGTGACAGAAATGCTAAGACAGAACTGGGGCAGAAACGCAGACAGAAAAGCTGGGGCAGAAACGCAGAGGCAGAAAAAGCAGACTGAAAACGCAGAGACAGGATGCTATGGCAAATTGCATGTATCGCAAGGAAATACTGCCAGTGTGACACATGGAGACGTGGGTGGACAGCCCCCCTCATACTGCCAGTATGACCCCGGGAGAAAAACGTGGACAGCCCCCCCCCCACCATGCCGCCAGGGTGACCCCTGGAGATGTGGGTGGACAGCCCCCCCATGCTGTCAACGTGTGACCCCTGCAGCTGTGAGGTGAACAATGCTCCCCTCACACTGTCAGCGTGGGCCCAGGAGGAGTGAATGAATCCCCCCGTGATACCAGTGTAAGCCCGGGAGGAGGAGTGGGTAGACGAGCCCTGCAGATGCTGCCGGCATGAGCCAGACAGAGAAGTCAGTAGATGGTCCCCCCCCATGATGCTCGGAGTACGCATGGAAGAACGACGGGCGGTGGGGCCTCTCCTAGGAAGGAGCCTGATGGCACCGGAGAGAACATTTGGACGGCGGCCCCCTCCCTGATGCCAACAGCGACCAGAAGGAGATGGATGGCTGGACGAATAAGCGCCCCCTCCACCCTCTCGGACGTCGACATGCGTCAGGGAATGGATGGATGGCAACGGCGCCTCCTCCTACAATGCTGGCCAGCGTGGGAACTGGGAGGCGTGTGGGCAACCTCTTCATGATGCCCCACGTGAGTTCCAGAGAGGAGAGCTGACTCCAGCAGCTGACCAGCCGCTCGGCAACAAAATCGGAAGTGACATCAAAACCCTGAAAGCGATGACAACCCAGACCCAACAGAAGAAGGAGGATTATGTAGCCCTCGGCCTCCTCCCACAAACACAGGCAAGCCTCCGGCCAGCCTTACACTTATCAGGTGATGGGGGATTTAGGTGGACCCTCCGTACTGCTCTCTCCTTTACAATAAAGTCTCCTCTTACCCGGTGATGTGAGGGGCGGCTGATTGTCCATCATGACATCCTTGTAGAGATCCTTGTGTCCTTCTAAATACTCCCACTCCTCCATGGAGAAATAGACAGTGACATCCTGACACCTTATAGGAACCTGACACACACAATGATACAGTCACCATCCAGACACATCCCTTGTCTGTTACTGGATAATGTCCCAGAATTCCCAGCACCGCTCACCTCTCCTCCATCATCTCTCTGGTGACTTCTAGAATCTTCTTTGTATTTCTCTATTCTATCAGGGAGGGAGGTGGAGGCGATGTGATGGTCATGTGATCTCCAGACTTCACAGGAGGAAAACTCTAGATCTGAACACAAACAGTAAAATTAAATGATATTTCCAGAATAGTCCTCACCTCACTATTTAGGTCTCCATTTTATTAAAGCTCCCATTCAGGCTGAGGTATAATTTACCCACACAGGACCCCCACACGTTGCAGGTTAAAAGCTTGTAGCAGGCCTTCTGGTATCATTACATACAATGCAGGACCAATAGTCCCACTTTGCTAGTGAGGATGCCAAGGGTCCACCCACATCCTAAGAGCATCAGAAACAAAAAACAGATGGAGGGACATTAGGAGGAGGAGCTGTAAAGGTCAGTGTGATGTCATAGAATTCTCCGACTTCATATGAAGGGGCATTTGGATGGGGTGATTTGAGGGGTCCTCTATATGAGGCTACTGTGCAAACCAAATCATTGTTCCTGGGTGTGTCCTTCCTCTCCTAAATTGAAGAGTGAACTTTGACCTTTACCATACAGAAATCTGTCAGGAATGTGAAAGTAAGCTCTCATGTGATCAGGTGACGTGCGGAGGAACAGAGTGTAAATTTTCTCCAGAGCTCCTAATGGTGAGGATGGATTTTGCTGAGTGCTGGTGCCAAGTTTCTACCCCCCCCCCAGGATCACTGCAGGTGTGGAGAAAAGCTGTGTAAGAGGATATGGAGGAGAGATGAGGAGGAGATCCAGGAATCAGGATAAAGGTCAGGACAAGCAACAGACGAGCGCATCCAAGAGATGAAGCCGGGGTCACTACACAGAAAATCAATCCAAGGAAACAACAGGCAGGACGAGGAATAGCAAGAAGGAGCTCAGAGACAAATGAGAATATTGCTCAGCCAATGGGAGATGATCTCAGCATGACTTACATAATGAAGGAGATGAGGGGGAGGAGAGAAAGTCACTTAAGGCAAAGCTTGATAAATTTGCTTTAAATCTAGAAGCCAGCTGAAAAGGTAAGAAGCAGTTTTTTTTAGGGCAGTGTGGGTTGTCAGCGCCCGGGGGCTGGGCAAGTAATTTGTGAGTAATCTTTGAGGTGCAGAATGTAGGACATGGGGTGCAGGAGATGGATGCATGTAATGTGGTGCAGAACACAGGACATGGGGTGCAGGGTAATGGAGAAGGGTGTAGGTCACTGCAGGGGTACAGTGAGCCGAATGCAGGACATGGGGTACAGGATACCAGAGAAGGGTGTTCCGGTCACCGCAGGACATGGGATGCAGGAAAAGGGAGCAGAATGCAGGTCATGGAGTGCAGTGGAAGGGTACAGGGTGCAGAATGCAGGACATGGGGAACAGGGTGCAGAATGCAGTACACGGGATGTAAGTTGTAGAATGCAGGACATGGGGTAAAGGTACTGAAGAAGGGTGCATAACATGGGATGCAGGGTGTAGAACACAGGACATGGTGTGCAGGGTGGAGGTCACAGCAGGATATGGGGTATAGGGGGAAGGGTGACGTTTGCAGAACATGGGGTTCAGGGTGCAGAATGCAGGACATGTGTGCAGGACAGTAATAGGATCCCCACTCCCCTGTGTCCTCCTGCATGTCCTGTACATCTCCCCCAGCAGTGTTTGTGTGTCACATACCTGGTTGGTGAGCCTGATGTGTACAGGTTGGTGAGCCTGTCATACAGCTCTGGCTTGTGAGCCACTGATAGTGAGACAGCAGGGTCAGGAGCATGGTGGGGTAAGTGTGCCTATGATCAGTCCAGAAGTCTGTACCGGTAGAAGCCGGGAACTCACAACAGGAAGCCGGATCACAGCAGATAGCAGGCAAGTGAGCAGATGGCTGGCAGACTTGGCAGCAGATAGGCAGAGGTGCACCACAGGAAGCAGGAGATTGTAGCAGGCTGGATGGCCAGGAGCAAGGTCAGACGAGCCGGGTAGACAGCAGACAGGCAGATCAAGCAAAGACAGCAGGCAAAAGCGTAATCAGGTCACAAGCCGGTTTGGCAACAGACGGGCAATTCAGGCATAAACAGCAGGCAGGAATGTAGTCGGGTCACAGGCAGGTTTGGCAACAGATGCCAAGTAACAGGAACTGGAGACAGAGATCAATCCGTGGAAATCCAGAGGTCAGGGCAGGAAGCAGGCAGGAGTAGTCGGGAGCAAGCCAGATCGGTAACAGAAGTCAAACACACAGGAAGCAGGATTCAGGTAAATGCTGTAGACCAAGCAGCAACCAGTTCAGCGTTGAACCAACATTTAAATAGGCTGACTGGCGCCCGTTCTGGTGACAGGTGCGCGCATCCTGCTCAGGTTCCCAGGAATTCTCCTCTGGCCCATAACCCTTCCACTTAATTAGGTATTGCAGACCATCCCTTCTCCTCCTGCAGTCTACTATTGCCTCCACCTCAAACTCCTCGTCCCTATTGATGACCAGCGGTTCAGGCGGTCTAGTCTCCCAATTAAGAAAAGGATCCGGCACTGTGGGTTTTAATAGAGACAGATGGAACACTGGATATATTCTGAAGGAATCCGCTAAAGACAGTTCATAGGAAACATTGTTAATCCTTCTTTTTATAGGAAATGGTCCCAGAAACTTTGGAGCGAGCTTTTTTGATGGACAAGCCAATCTCAGATTGGTTGTAGCCAACCAAACCTGGTCTCCTGGCTGTAGGATCAGTTCCCCCCTCCTTCTGTCGAAAGCCTTTTTATTGTCTTCGTGCACTTTAGTTACAGCATCTTGCAACAGTTTGTTACGACTGAAGAAGTCCACCGTATTCTGGATGGCTGGAACTGAGGACTCGGGAACAAGGTTGGGCAAGAAGGTGGGGTGGAAGCCGTAATTTGCAAAGAACAGGGATTGCTTAGTGGCTGTATGACAGGAGTTGTTATAAGCAAACTCAGCTAATGGTAGGAGAGATACCCAGTCATCCTGGACAATGGATGTGAAGAAAGGGAGGTGTATTGTTCTACTGTATGGTTAGTACGTTCGGTTTGTCCGTTAGACTGTGGGTGACATGTGGATGACATAGAGAGTTTGATTTTCAGGGTCTCGCAGAGTGATTTCAGAACCTGGATGTAAATTGGACCCCTTGGTCAGATACGATGTCAATAGGAACCACATGGAGTCTCACAACTTCCCTGATGAATACTCGAGCAGATGGCGTACCCTTTAATGGTACAAAGTGGGCCATTTTTGACAGATGGTCAACAATAACAAAGATCGCCGTAATTCTACTATAAAGTCCACAGAAATCATGGCACAGGCACAGGTCTGAGCAAGCCCCAAGCCTTGTTTCGGGTGATTTTATTTCATACAGGTGGTGCATGCACTTACGTAGTCTTTACAGTCACTTTCCAGATTAGGCTACCAGAATGTGCATTATGAATTACTTACCTGAGATATCGAAGCCCCCGCATCGGCCCTCACCAACATCTATCCCAGAGTGACTTCCGGGTATCGCGGCTCTGGCACTGTGACTGGCCGGAGCCGCAATGACATCACTCCCAGGCATGTGCGCTGGTGCTGCCACCAGTGGCATGATCGCTGTTAGAAACGGCATGCTCAGTGCACCTGCGCCCGATGCGCATGCGCCATAGACATTGGTGCAGCTATTTCTGTAAATATCTCCTAAACCTTTTAGGTTTGGGAGATATTTCTTGCACCTACAGGTAAGCCTTAATCTAGGCTTACCTGTAGGTTGAAGTGGTTGTAATGGGTTTACAACCACTTGGAAACGTCCAGATCCTCATGATAGGCCTCAGGCACCTTTTGGTAGAGTTCAGCATCAATGTCCATACAAAGTAGCGCAGTGGTTGGCAAGATGGGCTCAGACAGACAGTGCTCCTAACAGTAAGATGACTGGTACTTGATGCTGCCAGAGCTCCAATCAATCAACAGATTATCGGCCTGAAGCCATGGTAGGCTCAGGATGACAGGAAACAGCGGTGAGGAAATTGCGTCTAGGCGTAAAAGTTCCTTATGATTGGTAAGGGTCACAGTCATCAATGGAGGGGTTATCTTCATCACCAGTCCAGACTTAACACAGTATCTATTGGCCAGAAATACAGTAAGACCCTGCTTCTTGTGTAAAAGAGGAATTTGTTGTTGATCTTCGAATGCCAAATCGAGGAAGCAACTGCATGCCCCAGAGTCCACAATTGCTGTTGTAGACATGCTTCTTCCTGGAAGCTGGAAAGTGTTGGGGAGCGCCAGATGATCGGAAGTTGCTGGCAGGACCGCCTGGGTAACTGAGGAGGTGGTGAGGCATCTTCTTTTAGCTGGGCAATTCCGTACATAATGACCGGCCCCTCCGCAGTAGAGGCACAGATTGCACTGACAGCATCGTGATCGTTCTTCAAGGGAGAGTGACGGGCGGATCTGTCCAAGTCATGTGATGTCTGGGCACAAACTGGAACTTTAGGCATCATCCATGGACTTTTCTCTCCTGCGTTCTCGAAGATGACAGTCGATTTGGATGGATAAGGAAATTAAGTCCTCTAGTGAACTCGGCACCCCCACATGAGCCAACTCATCCTTGAGGTCCTCCGCTAACCCCAGGCGGAACTGATGTTGCAATGCTGCGTTGTTCCAACCTGCGTCTGCACTCCAGCACCTGAAGCCGGTAACATAGTCCTCGACTGTCGGCGGCCTTGCTAGAGTGCATGGAGAGAGGACTCAGCAGTGGCAGTCCGTTGGGGGTCCTCATACAATCGGGACATAGCCTGGAAGAAGGAGGACATGGTATCAAGTTGTGCGTCCTTTACTTCCAGCAGACGATGAGCCCAGGTTTGGTGTTCACCTTGGAGCAAGGATACGATGAACCCCACTTTGGTAGTCTCGGCAGAGAAAGTCTGTGGTTGAAGTGAAAAATAGAGCTGGCAGGCGTTGCGGAATGCTCTAAACCTGGACCGGTCTCCGGAGAACCTTTCGGGACAAGGCACTCGTGGCTCAGGAGATGTCATCACTGTGGTAGGGCCAGTACTGGACACTATCTGGGATGACACACTTGCAGAAGATGCAGCTGCAGAAGTGGCAGGAGGAGGCAGAAACAGCAGACTTTCCTCGAGTTGAATAAACTTCTCCTGCAGAGTCTTGATTGATTGTATCATGCCTGTGATGCTCTGGCAGACTCCAGGTACAAGAGAGGTTCCTCCTGCAGGCTCGGTCATGGCTGCTTGGTACTGTCACGCACCTGGTTGGTGAGCCTGACGTGTAGAGGAAGGCCTCTCGTACAGCTCTGGCTCGCAAGCCACTGATCGTGAGATAGCAAGCTCAGGAGCATGGCGGGGTAAGAGTGCCTATGATCAGTCCAGTAGTCTGTACCAGTAGAAGCCAGGAACTCACAAACAGGAAGCCGGATCACAGCAGAGAGCAGACAAGCGAGCAGATGGCTGGCAGACTTGGCAGCAGATAAGCAGAGGTGCACCACAGGAAGCAGGAGCTTGTAGCAGGCTAGATGGCCAGGAGCAGGGTCAGACGATCCGGGCAGACAGCAGATAGGCAGATCAAGCAAAGGCAGCAGGCAAAAGCGTAGTCAGGTCACAGGTCGGTTTGGCAACAGACGGGCAAATCAGGCATAAACAGCAAGCAGGAGCGTAGGTCAGGTCACAGGCAGTAATAGGATCTGGAGACAGCTCAATCCATGGAAAGCCAGAGGTCAGGGCAGGAAGCAGTCAGTCATAGTCGGGAGCAAGCCGGATCGGTAACAGAAGTTAAACAAACGCACAGGAAGCAGGATTCAGGTAAATGCTGTAGACCAAGCAGCAACCAGTTCAGCATTGAAGCTCCCTTTAAATAGGCCGACTGGCACCCGTTCAGGTGACAGGTGCGCACGCAGTCGTGTTCGCGCATGCACATCTACAGAGAGACGTCTGTGCTTGTTCTGGTCATTCTTGGTTGGCGACTGCGCACAGGTATGCGCCTGGAAACAGCAGCTGTACTCCGCAGATGTCTTTCCTGACAGTGTGAGAGCAGAGTGGATGGAGAGGACATCTTGTGTACATAAAGTAGCATGTCCCTCCCTGGCTGGTCTCTTAGCTGGCTGCTTTGCAGGCTTGTCCTGGTTCCTCCTGTAAGGACTCTGTAGTCCTGTTTCTCAGCACCTTGTGGGGATCTTTGTGGCAGTGCCGAGGTGGCGCCATGTTGGAGATTCGGTCCCGCTCCTTCTTCTTTGTTCTGCCGGAGGGCTCTGCAGGGACACAGGCAGCTGTGGGTGGAAGCAGGAGCTGTTGGTGACAGTAATGGGGCCACGGAAAGGAGACCGATCGGCAGCGGGAGCTCAGTGAGATGAGTCCTCTCATGCCGCTGTCCTGCCCAGTCCACCCGACTTCACAGGTCGGGTGCCATCATCTCCTCCTCCCCTCACCCTCCCGCCTGGCCCCGCTCCGAGCCACATTCCTGTGAATAATGTGTCCGGGTTTTAAGCAGAAACATTATTCAGCCCAACAGTGAGAATGGACTGACAAGAGCCCAGGGGCCAGGACGCCATTTCTAGTCACCATGGTGACCTGGGATTTGTTGAGCCCTGACTTATGGTGACCATAGAGACATGGAAATTCAGCTGGTTCAGCAGGGATCGGTCACATTTCCATCCATGTGTGGTCACTGCCGGATAAAAGTCACTCCATCAGCGGCTGCAGCCAATAGCTTCATCACTGATCTGTGTATTTTGAGAGCGGAGGAGCGCCCCCCATTGTCGGAATACAATAGTGCAGTGGGGAGGATTCCCCCACCCCCCTCCAATGTGTGGATGGGGGAATCACTTCAGTTTTTTCCTCTCATCCTGCTGGATGATCGATAAAACTGAACCATGTATGGCCAGATTTGGAAGGAAGATATATTCATCATTAGGGATGAGCTCCGGTGTGTTGGAAACCCCACATTCCCGATCCCACCAGGAAGCCGACACTGCACAGTGCTATTCATAGGCAGTGAGACATTTCCCAATCTGAGCAGCTGGAGACCAGGAAATGTCTCACTGCCGGTGATTAGCGCTGTGCAGTGTCGGCTTCCTGGTGGGATCGGGAATGTGGGGTTTCCAACACACCCGAGCCCTTCACTATTCATCATCAACTGATCCCCCTGAAGGGGTTATTCTACATGCCCACACTATATATGTGTGTATCATCATCTGCTGGAGATAAAAGACCTCACAGTGACTATGGAGGAAGAGGACGGACATGACGGGGGTTACTGGGTGTAAATAGAAAATAAGATCTTATTACCTCCTCTACTGCCACTTTCAGCAATGTCTTCTCTCTACTTCTTCTCGACTCACCTCTCACCCACAACTTCCTGTCTGTACCTGACATCACTTCCTGTCTTCCAAGAGTGGAGCTCCACATTTGACAGGAAATATGTGGCCTCCACTACACTTGTTTAATCAACTTTAATGTAACAAACATTCAATAGACATTAGAAACAATGTTTCCTGTCACATCTGAATTTCCTGATGGTATCAGCCCATGTGATGTCATGTGACCTCCACGGATTTATTTATATTTTTTTATCAACTTTAACCCTTTAGCTCCCAGAGCCGTTTTTTTGCATTTTCTGCACACATGTTTAAAAAAAATCACTGTAGGCCTGAAGATTATATAAAAATCCCAAAACATGATATATTTCATAAAAGCAGACACCCTAGAGAATAAAATAGTGGTAGTTCTAATATTTTATGTGTAGCGGATGACATTTGGGATCAAATGTCACACGCATTGTAAATTTAGTTTTTGCCTCAGGACCTTACAGTACTGAGGGTTAATTGTGTGGGTTAGGCCTTAACACCAGTCTGGCTAGGCCATGATTGATGTTCTGCCTGGGCATGTGAGCGGTGAGGTGCACATGAAGAACGAGAACCAGGCCTGGTTGGATGTTTGGGTATCGGCCCTCTCGGAGCCAATCAGTGGGAGTGCCGGGGCCGCTGAGGAGTCTGGGAAGGGGTAATTAAAGCGGAGGTCCACCCTAAAATGGACCTTCCGCTCATCGGATTCCCCCCCCCCTCCGGCGCCACTATTGGCACCTTTCAGGGGGGAGGGGGGTGCAGTTACCTGGATAATCCAGGTAACTGCACCCACTTCCGGGCTAGCTCTCTGCGGAAAGGGGCGTACATTACGCCCCTTTCCGCAAGTGCCCACCCCCTTCCGCAAGTGCCCCGCTGCCTGCTGGGAAACACACAGATCCCAGAGGCAGCGGGGACCGTCCTCATTGCGCAGCGCGGCTCGCGCATGCGCAGTAGGGAACCGGGAAATGATGCCGAAAGGCTCCATTTCCTGATTCCCATACCCAAGATGGCGGCGGCAGCACTCAAGTGTCGATCTAGAGATCGGCTTCGGGTGCCGACATCGCGGGCGCGCTGGACAGGTAAGTGTCACTATTTTAAAAGTCAGCAGCTGCAGTATTTGTAGCTGCTGACTTTAAAAAAAAAAAAAAAACACGGAGTCCCGGCGGACTCCCGCTTTAAACAGGTGTGGGTTACGTGTTCAGGGTTTCGGAATTGTTCGTGGGACCCGTGCTGTCTGTTCTGGTTCCAGGACCGGGGTAGCCCCGTGAGGGGTCCCAGTCATGGGGTGTTTGACATCCCACAACATGTTGCTGTCAGTGGCTCCTGATAGACCTGCCTGGTCTGGGGTAGGGATCCGTCTGTTCCCGAGTCTTGGAGCCGGCTGGTCCGAGGCGCAGTAACTGAGGGAGGATTCAGAGTGTCCGGGTGTGCTCTCGGCTTGGAGGGACACCACAGCTCGTGGAAGTGACCGGGGGAGGACTCTTCGGAGGAGGGCCGGCAAGTGGCATCCTGAGAAGTGCCTGGTCACTGAGTTGAGAAGGACATTGACGAATCCACACTTTTCCAGTACCATAAAGGAGACGGGAAACGTTCCAGGTACAGAGGAAAAAGGTTCCTGTTCATCTTCAGTTGATTGTTTAAGTTTTGAGTCAACGTGCTGACTGCCATGAACTCTGGCTAGAGGTCTGTTCAGCCTTGAAGTACCCATCTGCGAGTGGCTACTCTCTGGGTGGAAGTAGAGACTTTGCTAAACCTTCAGTTCAAGGTACCTGAGTTCTTCACCCGTGCCCTCTGTTCCCAAAGAGACTGTGTTTTCGTGAAATTTCTACTGCAAAATAAAACCTTTTGAAAGGACTTTATCTGTGTCAGTGTTCAAGTCGTTGGGTATCAACCCTGGGAACCCCTAGATGCTGAAGAGCAGGCCAGGAGAAGGTAACCGGTAAGCCCATTAAGTCAAGGCCGCCCTGCAATGGTTTATGGCCGCTACATATTTCACGCGATATTACCGCAAAATCTCAGTAGAAGAAAATACACTAAAGTGAATTCTAGGGCAAAGACATGCAAGCAATTACCCAATTTAGGTAAAATATAAAAGCTGAGGTTGCACCGAGTAAATAGATACCCAACATCAGGCCCTCAGGAATACCATAACCCGGGTACCCATTACCCACCACAGGAATATAGATCCCCACAAAGATCAGGGAGACCGCAGCAGACCCTATACTGAATATGATGGCCCCCAGGGAGGTAACTACCAGGGGTGGCAGAACAGATATGCTCCCCTTGATGGATATACAGAAGAACTTAATGGAGGGGATTTTTTAGATCAGGAGAATACCCCCAGGAGGGGGCTACGAGGGGGGAGAGGGGTGAATGGAAACACGTTTGGAGTAGAAGGAAGAGACAGAGGGGAAGACAAGCAGGAAGGAAACTCCAAAAAAAGAAAACACCAATAGGGGAGGGGATTTATAACTTGAGTGAGGTTCCCCTTAATGATAATGAACTTAAGCTTTTGCATAAAGGGTTCAAATTTGCCCCCCACCAAGAATCTGAATACGTTTGAGACTTATATCAGCATTCAGAAATATATGAGAAAACTCAACATTAAAAATAATTTTTTATCTAAAACCACAGAAAGGGTCACCCAGAACACTGCACTTAACCACTTCTGGACTGTCGCACACCGATATACGTGCTAATTTTGAAGAGGGATATCTTTGTTATGGCAGCAGCTAGCTGCCATAACCCTGGTATTCTCTTCTTCAGTGGGCGGCCCGGTTGCCGATAATAGTGGTCTCTGCAGCGGATTCAGCACGAGATCACTTTTATTAGTGGCGGGAGAGGGGATCCCCTCCTGCCGCTCTCTGGTGCCCTACCGGAGCCTAGGGTGACCGGATTTACAAACTGCTGTTCAGGGACAATTTTGCCAAGGACCAGGGGCGGGGTGGGGGGGGTGTTGAATGTAGTCTCGGCGTTGAAGGGGATTTCAGGGGGCGAGTGATTTGTCAGGTGAATGGCTGGTTTTAGCACTTATATCATCCCAACACCATGCTTGATATGGTGTCAGGATTATAAAATCATATTATTATTATAAGGAAATAGTTCAACTCACCATAATGCAGAATCAGTGGGAACCCCGAGCTTGTCACTTGCCACCAGATGCAGCGTGCCACCGTCACCTGCTACCAGATGCAGCGTGCCACCGTCGCCTGCCACCAGATGCAGCGTGCCACAGTCGCCTGCCACCAGATGCAGCGTGCCACCGTCGCCTGCTACCAAATACAGCATGCCACCGTCACCTGCTACCAGATGCAGCGTGCCATTGTCGCCTGCTACCAGATGCAGCGTGCCACCGTCACCTGCTACCAGATGCAGCATGCCACCGTCACCTGCTACCAGATGCAGCTTGCCACCGTCACCTGCTACCAGATGCAGCTTGCCACCGTCGCCTGCTACCAGATGCAGCTTGCCACCGTCGCCTGCTACCAGATGCAGCGTGCCACCGTCGCCTGCTACCAGATGCAGCGTGCCACCGTCGCCTGCTACCAGATGCAGCGTGCCACCGTCGCCGGCTACCAGATGCAGCGTGCCACCGTCGCCGGCTACCAGATGCAGCGTGCCACCGTCGCCTGCTACCAGATGCAGCGTGCCATCATCGCCTGCTACCAGATGCAGCTTGCCACCGTCGCCTGCCACCAGATGCAGCGTGCCACCGTCGCCTGCCACCAGATGCAGCGTGCCACCTTCGCCTGCTACCAGATGCAGCTTGCCACCGTCGCCTGCCACCAGATGCAGCTTGCCACCGTCGCCTGCCACCAGATGCAGCGTGCCACCGTCGCCTGCCGCCAGATGCAGCGTGCCACTGTCGCCTGCTACCAGATGCAGTGTGTCACTTGCCACTAAGGATTAGCTCAGGCGTGTTCATATGGTCCACATGCAGAGCCCACCAGGAAGTTGGCGCAGCACTGCGCTAATCACAGGCAGTGAGAAATTGCCCCGATGCACGGCTGCAGAGATCGGGCAATATCTCACTGCCTGTGATTAGTGCAGCGCTGCGCCAACTTCCTGGCGGGCTCTGCACATGGAAAATACGAACACGCCTGAGCTCATCCTTACTTGCCACCATCACCTGCCACTAGATTTAGTGTGTCACTTGCGTGTCACTCTGTATAACATTATAGAGCACATAGATGCTATAGAATCAGAATTAAGTAGCTCCAATATAGAAATAAAGCATCGTAGATATTTCTGAAGGTGTTTGGCGTTTGGATTACTCCATAATTACTTTTGGTACAATGGCAATTATTACCTACAAAAGATGGGGGTAGCCATGCAACGCTGTGCCCAAATAAAATTGACGTCCATTTTTTCCCACAAATAGAGATTTCTTTTGGTGGTATTTGATCACCTCTGCGTTTTTTTATTTTTTGCGCTATAGACAAAAAAAAAGAGCGACAGTTTAAAAAATATATATATTTTTTTACTTTCTGCAATAAAACATCCAATAGAAAAATTACAAAAATAAAATTTCTTCATGAGTTTAGGTCAATATGTATTCTGCTACATATTTTGGGTAAAAAAAATCCCCAAAAAATATACTGATTTGTTTGCGCAAAAGTTATAGCGTCCACAAACTATGCGATAGATTTATGGACTTTTTCTTTTTTTCTTTTATTTAAGAGTAATGGCAGCGATTTTTAACGGGACTGTGACGTTGCGGCAGGCAAATTTGACACTAAGTGACACTTTCTGGGAAACAGTGACACCAATACAGTGATCAGTGCTAAAAAAAAATGCACTGTCACTGTACTAATGACAGTGGCAGGGAAGGAGTTAACAGGGACGATCAAAGGGTTCAATTTGCTCCTAGGGAGTGTTTTCTAACTGTGCGGAGGAGGTGCTTCAACTGTAGGAAGACAGAAATCCATGTTCCTGCTTAGCAGAAACACAGGAACTCCATATTGCCCTCTGACAGAACAGCGATCTGCATTGTTTACATAGGCAGACCGCCGTTGTGATTCTCTCTGGAACGATGGCCGGGCCTGTCGGCCTCGCTGATTGGCTCCCACTGTGTCCAACCACAGCGGGAGCTGGTCGGCGGTGGTGCGCATGCGCGCCCCAGACATATTGTACAAAATGACGTAACTGTATGTGATTTTGCGCAATAGAGCCGCCTCCCCACAGTACATGTATGTGGGGCGGTCAGCAAATGGTTAAGAGGATAGACACTCTGATATGGAAAAAGAAGCAGCCTAGGATCCGCTTACCTATTTTACAACTGCCTGAAATGGTGGAGGTTTGGCTGTCCCCTCTGCTAGGTTATACTTCCTGGCTTCCCAGTGGCAACATTTTGCTGGGTGGGGGACTATTGATGGTAGGCACCCCATTCAAGCTATACTGCTGTCCAGGTCTAATAAATATCCTCTGCTGGCCCAATTGGAGGCGGGTGGGTTTTGGGACTGTTCCACATGTCCTACCTTGATCCTCTTGGCTAAGGTCTGGGATGAGATGCAATGTATTCTGGGCTATGATGTCATTTCCAGATTTAATCTGGGAAAGGGGGCGACTAGAGGAGATTGGGAAACTACAGGGCTTTTCTGCCTGGTATTCTAGGGGTACACATTTCCTGTACCAATTATATACCAATGGCCATCTAAAATCCTTTAAAGATTTACAACTCGAGTTTGGTTTACCCACAACTAGCTTTTATCAATACCTTCATCTTCACCATCCACGTTCTATTCAAACCAGGTCCACATCTCTCCTACAAATAGACACTCCACTCATAGATCAAGTAGCTACTAGCAAGGAGTAGAAAGGTCTCTTCTTCTATCATCTTTATATGGGTCTCTTCTTCTATCATCTTTATATGGGTCTCTTCTCATATCATCTTTATACGTGTCTCTTCTTCTATCATCTTTATATGGACCTCTTCTAATATCATCTTTATATGGGTCTCTTCTTATATCACTTTTATATGGGTATTTTCTTATATCATATTTATATGGGTCTCTTCTCATATCATCTTTATACGGGTCTCTTCTTCTATCATCTTTATATGGATCTCTTCTAATATCATCTTTATATGGGTCTCTTCTTATATCATTTTTATATGGGTCTCTTCTTATATCATCTTTATACGGGTCTCTTCTTCTATCATCTTTATATGGATGTCTTCTAATATCATCTTTATATGGGTCTCTTCTTATATCATATTTATATGGGTATTTTCTTATATCATATTTATATGGGTCTCTTCTCATATCATCTTTATACGGGTCTCTTCTTCTATCATCTTTATATGGATCTCTTCTAATATCATCTTTATATGGGTCTCTTCTTATATCATTTTTATATGGGTCTCTTCTTATATCATCTTTATACGGGTCTCTTCTTCTATCTTCTTTATATGGATCTCTTCTAATATCATCTTTATATGGGTCTCTTCTTATATCATATTTATATGGGTCTCTTCTTATATCATCTTTATATGGGTCTCTTCTTATATCATCTTTATACGGGTCTCTTCTTCTATCTTCTTTATATGGATCTCTTCTAATATCATCTTTATATGGGTCTCTTCTTATATCATATTTATATGGGTCTCTTCTTATATCATCTTTATATGGGTCTCTTCTCATATCATCTTTATATGGATCTCTTCTTCTATCATCTTTATATGGGTCTCTTCTTTTATCATCTTTATATGGATATCTTCTTCTATCATCTTTATATGGGTCTCTTCTTATATCATCTTTATATGGATCTCTTCTTTTATCATCTTTATATGGGTCTCTTCTGCTTCGCTCTCAGAGAACTCTCCAGCTTTATGGAAGGACAGGGTGGTCTACAGATATCTCTAATAGGGATGAGCCGAACACCCCCCGGTTCGGTTCGCACCAGAACTTTCGAACGGACCCCAAATTCGTACGAACGTTAGAACCCCATTGAAGTCTATGGGACTCGAATGTTCGAAATTAAAAGTGCTAATTTTAAAGGCTTATATGCAAGATACTGTCCTAAAAAGGGTTTGGGGGCCTGACTCCTGCCCCAGGGGACATGGATCAATGCCTAAAATGTTTTTAAAAATGGCCGTTTTGGCGGGAGCACTGATTTTAATGACGATTAAAGTGAAAAAAAAAGTGAAATATTCCTTTAAATATGGTGCCTGGGGGGTGTCTGTAGTATGCCTGTGAAGTGCCACGTGTTTCGAACAGTCCCTGCACAAAATGACATTAAACGGAAATAACATCATTGAAAATTGCTTGCGGTTTTAATGTTATATCTGGTTCCTGCAATATGGTTGAAAATCATTGAGAAAAATGGCATGGGTAGCCCTCCCTGCCCATTACCAGCCCCTTTGGGTCTTGTACGCTTATTAAGGGGAACCCTGTACCCATATTAAAAAAAGGAAATGCGTGTGGCCCCCAGGCCCTATATACTCAGAACAGCAGTATACAGGCGGTGCAAACAAGACAGGGACTGTGTAGGTTTGTTGTGTTAAGTTGAATCTGTTTGTAATTTTCAACTGGTACATTTTTAAAGTGTAGCTCCAGTCAAAAAAACTATTTTTAAGCTTTTTGGAAAACATAGGGAAGGGTTATCACCCCTGTATAATTTGTTTTGTCGTCCATCTTTTTTCATCTCACTTGCTGCTGTCTCCTTGCGTTTGCAAGTAGGAGATGTTTGTAAGTTGGATGTTTGAAAGTAGGGGCCTGCCCTATATGCTCTGCAGAAATGGCGGAACAAGGTGTTGGTTTTGCCACAACATTGTAAGCCCTCAAAGTGACTCTTGGTGGGCGCTGGAGCGCCCTGCTGTGAACGATTATATCAAGAATTGTAATTACATGCCATTGTTGAACAGCGGTAGAAAAATTGGGCCTTTGGTGGTTGTGGTGCTGGTGCCACAACACTATAAGTCCTTACAGTTACTCTCGGTGGGCACAGGAACGGGCCCTCCTGTGAAATATTATATCAAGAATTGTAATTACATGTCCCTGTTAAACAGGGGCAGAAAAGTTGGGCCTTAGGCACTGGTGCTGGTGCCACGACACTGCAACCTCTCCCATATACTCTAGTTTTATTGCAGGAATTAGCCCTGCTGCAAAGCATTGCATCAAAAATTGTAATTAAACGCCCCTGTTAAACAGGGGCAGAAAAATTGGGCTTTAGGCACTGGTGCTGGTGCCACCACACTGCAACCTCTCCCATATACTCTAGTTTTATTGCAGGAATTAGCCCTGCTGCAAAGCAGTGCATCAAAAATTGTAATTAAATGCCCCTGTTAAACAGGGGCAGAAAAATTGGGTTTTAGGCACTGGTGCTGGTGCCACCACACTGCAACCTCTCCCATATACTCTAGTTGTATTGCAGGAATTAGCCCTGCTGCAAAGCATTGCATCAAAAATTGTAATTAAACGCCCCTGTGAAACAGGGGCAGAAAAATTGGGCCTTAGGCACTGGTGCTGGTGCCACCACACTGCAACCTCTCCCATATACTCTAGTTTTATTGCAGGAATTAGCCCTGCTGCAAAGCATTGCATCAAAAATTGTACTTAAACGCCCCTGTTAAACAGGGGCAGAAAAATTGGGCCTTAGGCACTGGTGCTGGTGCCACGACACTGCAACCTCTCCCATATACTCTAGTTTTATTGCAGGAATTAGCCCTGCTGCAAAGCATTGCATCAAAAATTGTACTTAAACGCCCCTGTTAAACAGGGGCAGAAAAATTGGGCCTTAGGCACTGGTGCTGGTGCCACGACACTGCAACCTCTCCCATATACTCTATTTTTATTGCAGGAATTAGCCCTGCTGCAAAGCATTGCATCAAAAATTGTAATTAAACGCCCCTGTTAAACAGGGGCAGAAAAATTGGGCTGATGGCATCACCCAGAACCAGAAATGTTCTTCCAACATATCAGCGGAGGAGGAAGAGGATAGACAATCAACATAACAGGACAGTCACTCAGCATCAGCATAGGCAGTCTTGAAGGGATGTGATATTTCAAAAAAAATTATTCGGTTACATCAGCTTCAGGTGCTTGGTAGCTGTGGGTGATCAAAGACTGATTCATCTTGATGAAGGTCAGTCGATCAACTGATTCGGTGGACAGGCGCACCCTGTGATCGGTAACAAAGCCACCAGCAGCACTGAAGGTGCGTTCCGAAAGAACGCTGGATGCAGGACAGGCCAGTAGCTCAATTGCATACTGTGCAAGCTCTGGCCAGTGATCCATCCTCAAGACCCAGTAAGCCAGAGGATTTTCGGTGGGAAAGGTGTCCAAGTCTGACCTTGCCCCTAGGTATTCCTGCACCATGTAAATAAGACGCTGGTGATGGTTGCTGGAACCGATCATACCTTGGGGCTGCAGACTAAAAAATTGTCTGAAAGCATCAGTCAGACGGCCACCTTCTCCACCGCTCCATCTGACCGATGCCTCAGCAACACGTTGTCCAGGACCAGGAGTTTGTAACCTCCCAGTCTCTGGGAACCCGTGGCACAGACCTTTCTGCAAGGCCTCCCAGAGATGTCTCATCCTCTGCTCCCTCTGCGATGGCAAGATAAGGTCGGCAACCTTACCCTTGTACCGTGGATCAAGGAGAGTGGCCAGCCAGTAATGGTCCCTCTCCTTGATCCGAAGAATACGAGGATCCTTCCGTAGGCTTTGCAGGATCAGGGAGGCCATGCAGCGTAGGTTAGCTGAGGCATTCGGTCCGGAGTCCTCTGGGTCACTAAGGGCAACATGATCCGCAGCTACCTCCTCCCAGCCACGTACAAGTCCACGTGTTTCTTGGGACTGTAAATCATCCCTACAAGACTGCTGCTGCTGATGCTGAGTGCCAGCCTCCCCCTCCATGCTGACACAATCATCCTCCTCCTCCTCTTCCTCCTCCTCATCCTCTTCCTGTGTGATGGGTGGCACAGCAGGAACACTGTCTGGATAAAGGGGGCCTTGAGATGCAAGGAAGTCCTCCTCTTCCTGCTTCTGTTCTGCCTCAAGTGCCCTGTCAATTATTCCACGCAGCATATGCTCCAAGAGGTGGACAAGAGGTACAGTGTCACTGATGCATGCACTGTCACTGCTCACCATCCTTGTGGCCTCCTCAAACGGTGACAGGACAGTGCATGCATCCCTGATCATGCCCCACTGGCGTGGTGAGAAAAAACCGAGCTCCCCTGACCCTGTCCTGGTGCCGTAGTCGCACAGGTACTCATTGATGGCCCTCTGCTGCGTGTGCAGCCGCTGCAGCATGGCCAACGTTGAGTTCCACCTGGTGGGCATGTCACATATAAGGCGGTTCTTGGGCAGGTTCAACTCCTTTTGGAGCTCAGCCAGCCGAGCACAGGCATTAAATGATCGGCGGAAATGCACACAGACTTTCCTGGCCTGCTTCAGGACATCCTGTAAGCCGGGGTACCTGCCCAAGTACCGCTGCACCACCAGGTTAAGGACGTGAGCTACTCAGGGCACATGGGTCAGTTGTCCCTGTCGGAGGGCGGAGAGGAGGTTGGTGCCATTGTCACAAACCACCATTCCTGGCTTAAGCTGGCGTGGCGTCAACCACCTCTCGGCCTGCCCCTGCAGAGCTGACAAAACATCCACCCCAGTGTGGCTCCTGTCCCCCAAACAAACCAGCGCAAGCACGGCATGGCATAGTTTTGCCTGCGTACTTGCGTAGCCCCTGGAACGCCTACGGAGCACCGCTGGTTCTGAGGACAGAGCACTGGAAGAGGCCATGGAGGAAGAAGAAGAGGAGGGGGTGGAGGAAAGAGGTGTGTCACAACCAATAGTAGCATTTTGGAGGCGTGGTGGCGGAACAACCTCCAACACTACTGCACCTTGTCCTGCATCCTTCCCAGCTGCCAGAAGAGTGACCCAATGGGCCGTGAAAGACAGGTAACGTCCCTGTCCATGCCTGCTGGACCATGAGTCAGCAGTAATATGCACCTTACCGCTGACCGCCCTGTCCAGCGAGGCAAGGACATTGCCTTCCACATGCCGGTAGAGAGCCGGAATCGCCTTCCGTGAGAAAAAGTGGCGTTTGGGGACCTGCCACTGAGGAACCGCACATTGTACAAACTCACGGAAGGGGGCCGAGTCTACCAACTGAAAAGGCAGCAGTTGAAGTGCTAGCAATTTAGCCAAGCTAGCATTCAACCGCTGGGCATGTGGATGGCTGGGAGTGAACTTCTTTTGCCGGTCCAGCAGCTGGGGCAGGGACATTTGCCTGCTATAATCGGACGTGGGTGTACTGCTAGCAGACTGCCCGGAAGCACTTGGCTGTGACACACCTAATTCTACACCTTCATTCCTCTCAGAGCAGGTTTCAGAGAGGACTGAAGGTCTAGTGGGGTTGGAGATGCCAGCTGATGAGGAGCAAGGAGAGGTCCGCTTTGTTCTTTGGTGTGGGTCTTTGAGGTACGCTTGCCAACGAGCTGCATGGCAGGTCACCATATGTCTGGTCAAGCATGTGGTGCCCAATCGGCTGATGTTTTGGCCACGCGAGATACGCTTGAGACATATGTTGCAAATAGCAGCGGTGCGATCTGATGCACTCGTCTCAAAAAAGGCCCACACCAAAGAACTTTTAGAATAACGCGCAGAGGCAGCGCCCTGCACAGGCGGAGCTCTGCGGTGTGATTCAGTCGGTGTGCTGCCCCTAAGCTGGACCCCGGAGGGCATCCTGCCTCATTGGACATGTGCCTCCTCCTCCTCCTCCTCTCTCCTACCAGGCACCCACGTGGAGTCAGTGCCCTCATCATCCCCTCCCTCTTCATCGCTGTAGCAAACCTGGCAATATGCTGCAGCTTGTGGAACATGACTGCCAGATTGCTGTCCTTCTTGAGCATCCCCTCTCTCTGCGCTCACGCTACTGCCTTCCTCTAGCTGAGTGTCATCATCAGAGCCTACAAAACACTGGGCATCCTCCTGGAGCATGTACCCAACACTGTGCTCAAAGAGTTCAGGAGACTCCTCAGGAGGACGTGGTGGGTCTAGGGAAGGAGTCACTGATGATGACATTGAGAGGAGGGAAGACGATGCGTTGGCTGCTGCTTTGCTAGTACCCTGAACCTGGGTGAGAGAGGATGAGGAGGATGAAGAGGGCTTGGTCATCCACTCTACCAAGTCGTTGGCATGTTGCGGTTCAACATGTTCAGCTGCCGAAAAGAAGGACAAGCATGTCCCATGGCCATGTGCTGATGACAATGCACTGCGTCCACGACCAGAACTGTTGTCTCTAGACACAGAGCCTGCTTGCCCTCTTTTATCGGCTCACGCCTGTCTTCCTCTCCTTGCTGGCCTTCCAGACACGGTAATGGCCTGAAGGGAGTTGGGTAAAACAGCAGTTGGGTAGTGTATATTGTGCTGGAGGCACACAACACCCACTAACTCCTGCAGATGCCTTTATTATAGAACACCAGAGATAAAGGGGTATACTGTAATGGAGTCACACAACACCCACTAAGCCCTGCAGATGGCTCTATTAGAGAACAGCAATAAACGGTAGATACAGGTGTATATTGTGCTGGAGGCACACAACACCCACTAACTCCTGCAGATGCCTTTATTATAGAACACCAGAGATAAAGGGGTATACTGTAATGGAGTCACACAACACCCACTAAGCCCTGCAGATGGCTCTATTAGAGAACAGCAATAAAGGGTAGATACAGGTGTATATTGTGCTGGAGGCACAAAAAACCCACTAACTCCTGCAGATGCCTTTATTATAGAACACCAGAGATAAAGGGGTATATACAGATGTATACTGTGCTGTGCTGGAGGCACACACAACTTCCAATAACTCCTGCAGATGGCAAGTGGGCTCAAATAGAGAACAGCTATGTAGGTGGATATAGCGGTGTGTACTGGGTACAGAGCACGCAGACAGCACGCACAAGCTCCTAACACTACTGACTGCAAGCTCTATTATAAAAGATAGATCACTAGCTATATAGGTGAGGTGAATATAGCGGTGTATACTGCAGTCAGGGCAAGCAGACAACAACCACTACAGAAGAGCAAGATCGAAAATCGTCCGATAACGATCGGTGTGTACTGTGTTGAAGGTACACAGAACACCCACTAACTGCTTCAGACGCCAACACACTACACAAGGCCGCCGCGCTGGCGGCCTTATATAGTGTGGGGCGTGTACTACACAGCCTGAGCTATGATTGGCCACAGGCTCTCCATACACAGTGCATGCTTGGCCAATCATGAGCCAGCAATGCACTGCGATGACGCAGTGCCTTGTGGGCCGTGAGCGCCACGCGAATTTGGCGCGAACGGCCCATAATGTTCAGAATTCGCCAAACGAGCGAACAGCCGATGTTCGAGTCGAACGTATGTTCGACTCGAACACGAAGCTCATCCCTAATCTCTAACATGGATGGAGAGTGGTGACAATCTATATTAGATTGAGTACCTTTAATATCTATTTCTTCTACCCAACGGTTGTCACAACATTTTGTTGTTCACAGAATTATTCATAGAACTCCCCTTAAATTGTATTGATGACAATGTAGAGAGAGTCCAGAATGTCCAAGGTGCGGACCATTTACATGTGTTGGTGGTGCCCTAAACTGGTGCACTGTTGGAATAGAGTAATATCAGTTATAAGCCAAGCGTTTCAGGTGTCCCTACCAAATGCCCCCTTGACCTGTATATTATTTATTATTATTACACACGATTTATATAGCGCCAACAGTTTACACATCGCTTTACAATATGGAGGGGGGACAGCACAATTACAGTGCAGTTCAATACAGAAGGTACAGGAGGGCCCTGCTCGTAGAGCTTACATTCTAAAGGGAGGGGGTGGTGGTACAAAAGGTAATAGCTGCAGAGAATGATTTGATGGGGGTGGCTCGGGGACAGTGGTTAGGTGGGTGTGGGATAAGCTTCCCTGAGTAAATGAGTTTTCAGGGATCTCCTAAGGGTGGAGAGGTTAGGAGCTGATTGGATATACCAGGACAGGGAGTTCCAGGAGATGGGAGAGGCTCTGGAGAAGTCCTGAAGGCGAGCATGAGAGGAGGTAATAAGGTAGATAGAGCAGAAGGTCCTGAGAGGAGCGGAGGGGACGATTTGGGCTATATCTGCAGATGAGGTTGGTGCTGTAGATGGGGGGCGATGTTGTGGATGGCCTTGTACAGGGGCGGACTGACAACTCATGGGGCCACCGGGCAGTAGGGGATCATGGGGCCCCCTTTGTCCCCACCCAAACACAAGCCACACCCTCACAAAGCACCACGTATATATTGCACTGGTGCATCATATGCATTGGTGACAGAATTTCTCTACTGTATGTTCAAAATAAAGGTTTAAAGAGTTAGGAAAATAAAGAAAAATAAACTCACATTAACCACGTATATTTACTGCGGGGCTGCGTCTTCTGTGAGCAGAATCACATACAGGTACTTGATTCTGCACTTGCGGGTCTGCGCGCTGTTTGATTGGACACACCGAGAGCTAATCAGTGGGTCCGGCGGGCCCTGACAATTGTTTCCAACAAAGGCAGAACGGGGGTCTTCCGATGTAAACAAGTCCCCAGAGAGCCTCCCTCACTTACATCAGGGTCCTCAGAGAGCCCCCCTTTACATCAGGGTCCCCAGAGAGCCCCCCATACATCAGGGTCCCCGGAGATCGCCCCCTCCATACATCAGGGTCCCCGGAGATTTCCCCCTCCATACATCAGGGTCCCCGGAGATCGCCCCCTCCATACATCAGGGTCCCCGGAGATTGCCCCCTCCATACATCAGGGTCCCCGGAGATCGCCCCCTCCATACATCAGGGTCCCCGGAGATCGCCCCCTCCATACATCAGGGTCCCCGGAGATCACCCCCTCCATACATCAGGGTCTCCGGAGATCGCCCCGCTTACATCAGGGTCCCCAGAGAGATCCCCCCTTACATCAGGGTCCACAGAGAGATCCCCCTTACATCAGGGTCCACAGAGAGCCCCCCATAGATATGGGTCCCTAGAGAGCCCCCCCATACATCAGGGTCCCAGAGAGCCCCCCCATTGATATGGGTTCCCAGAGAGTCCCCTCATAGATCAGGGTCCCCAGAGGCCCCCCCATACATCAGGGTTCCCAGAGAGCCCCCCCATACATCAGGGTTCCCAGAGAGCCCCCTCCATACATCAATGTCCCCAGAAAACCCCCCATACATCAGGATCCCCAGAGAGCCCCTCCCCCCATACAGCAGGGTCCCCAGAGAGCCCCTCCCCCCATACAGCAGGGTCCCTAGAGAGCCCCCCTCCATACAGCAGGGTCCCCAGCGAGCCCCCTCCATACAGCAGGGTCCCCAGAGAGCCCCCCTCCATACAGCAGGGTCCCCAGTGAGCCTCCCTCCATACATCAGGGTCCCCAGAGAGCCCCCTCCATACATCAGGGTCCCCAGAGAGCCCCCTCCATACATCAGGGTCCCCAGAGAGCCCCCTCCATACATCAGGGTCCCCAGAGAGCCCCTTCCCCCATACAACAGGGTCCCCAGAGAGCCCCCCTCCATACAGCAGGGTCCCCAGAGAGCCCCCTCCATACATCAGGGTCCCCAGAGAGCCCCCTCCATACATCAGGGTCCCCAGAGAGCCCCCTCCATACTTCACGGTCCTCAGAGAGCCCCCTCCATACTTCACGGTCCTCAGAGAGCCCCCTCCATACTTCAGGGTCCCCAGAGAGCCTCCCCTTACATGGGGGTCCCCAGAGAGCCTCCCCCTTACATCAGGGTCCCCAGAGAGCCCCCTCCATACAGCAGGGTCCCCAGAGAGCCCCCTCCATACAGCAGGGTCCCCAGAGAGCCCCCTCCATACAGCAGGGTCCCCAGAGAGCCCCCTCCATACACCAGGGTCCCCAGAAAGCCCCCCTCCATACATCAGGGTCCCCAGAGAGCCCCCTCCATACATCAGGGTCCCCAGAGAGCCCCCTCCATACATCAGGGTCCCCAGAGAGCCCCCTCCATACTTCAGGGTCCCCAGAGAGCCCCCCTCCATACTTCAGGTTTCCCAGAGAGCCCCCCTCCATACTTCAGGTTTCCCAGAGAGCCCCCCTCCATACTTCAGGGTCCCCAGAGAGCCCCTCCATACTTCAGGGTCCCCAGAGAGCCCCCCTCCATACAGCAGGGTCCCCAGAGAGCCCCCTCCATACAGCAGGGTCCCCAGAGAGCCCCCTCCATACATCAGGGTCCCCAGAGAGCCCCCTCCATACATCAGGGTCCCCAGAGAGCCCCCTCCATACATCAGGGTCCCCAGAGAGCCCCCTCTATACTTCACGGTCCTCAGAGAGCCCCCTCCATACTTCAGGGTCCCCAGAGAGCCTCCCCTTACATCGGGGTCCCCAGAGAGCCTCCCCCTTACATCAGGGTCCCCAGAGAGCCCCCTCCATACAGCAGGGTCCCCAGAGAGCCCCCTCCATACAGCAGGGTCCCCAGAGAGCCCCCTCCATACATCAGGGTCCCCAGAGAGCCCCCCTCCATACATCAGGGTCCCCAGAAAGCCCCCCTCCATACATCAGGGTCCCCAGAGAGCCCCCTCCATACATCAGGGTCCCCAGAGAGCCCCCTCCATACATCAGGGTCCCCAGAGAGCCCCCTCCATACATCAGGGTCCCCAGAGAGCCCCCTCCATACTTCAGGGTCCCCAGAGAGCCCCCCTCCATACTTCAGGTTTCCCAGAGAGCCCCCCTCCATACTTCAGGTTTCCCAGAGAGCCCCCCTCCATACTTCAGGTTTCCCAGAGAGCCCCCCTCCATACTTCAGGGTCCCCAGAGAGCCCCCCTCCATACTTCAGGGTCCCCAGAGAGCCCCTCCATACTTCAGGGTCCCCAGAGAGCCCCCTCCATACTTCAGGGTCCCCAGAGAGCCCCCTCCATACAGCAGGGTCCCCAGAGAGCCCCCTCCATACAGCAGGATTCCCAGAGAGCCCCCTCATACATCAGGGTCCCCAGAGAGCCCCCTCATACATCAGGGTCCCCAGAGAGCCTCCTCCATACATCAGGGTCCCCAGAGAGCCTCCTCCATACATCAGGGTCCCCAGAGAGCCTCCTCCATACATCAGGGTCCCCAGAGAGCCCCCTCCATACATCAGGGTCCCCAGAGAGCCCCCTCCATACATCAGGGTCCCCAGAGAGCCCCCTCCATACAGCAGGGTCCCCAGAGAGCCCCCTCCATACATTAGGGTCCCCAGAGAGCCCCCCCATACATCAGGGTCCCCAGAGAGCCCCCTCCATACAGCAGGGTCCCCAGAGAGCCCCCTCCATACAGCAGGGTCCCCAGAGAGCCCCCTCCATACATCAGGGTCCCCAGAGAGCCCCCCTCCATCAGGGTCCCAGAGAGCCCCCCTCCATCAGGGTCCCCAGAGAGCTCCCTCCATACTTCAGGGTCCCCAGAGAGCCCCCTCCATACTTCAGGGTCTCCAGAGAGCCCCCTCCATCAGGGTTCCCAGAGAGCCCCCTCCATCAGGGTCCCCAGAGAGCCCCCCATACATCAGGGTCCTCAGAGAGCCCCCTCCATATTTCAGGGTCCCCAGAGAGCACCCTCCATATGTCAGGGTCCCCAGAGAGCCCCCTCCATACATCAGGGTCCCCAGAGAGCCCCCTCCATACTTCAGGGTCCCCAGAGAGCCCCCCTCCATACTTCAGGTTTCCCAGAGAGCCCCCCTCCATACTTCAGGTTTCCCAGAGAGCCCCCCTCCATACTTCAGGGTCCCCAGAGAGCCCCTCCATACTTCAGGGTCCCCAGAGAGCCCCCCTCCATACAGCAGGGTCCCCAGAGAGCCCCCCTCCATACAGCAGGGTCCCCAGAGAGCCCCCTCCATACAGCAGGGTCCCCAGAGAGCCCCCTCCATACATCAGGGTCCCCAGAGAGCCCCCTCCATACATCAGGGTCCCCAGAGAGCCCCGTCCATACATCAGGGTCCCCAGAGAGCCCCCTCTATACTTCACGGTCCTCAGAGAGCCCCCTCCATACTTCAGGGTCCCCAGAGAGCCTCCCCTTACATCGGGGTCCCCAGAGAGCCTCCCCCTTACATCAGGGTCCCCAGAGAGCCCCCTCCATACAGCAGGGTCCCCAGAGAGCCCCCTCCATACAGCAGGGTCCCCAGAGAGCCCCCTCCATACATCAGGGTCCCCAGAGAGCCCCCCTCCATACATCAGGGTCCCCAGAAAGCCCCCCTCCATACATCAGGGTCCCCAGAGAGCCCCCTCCATACATCAGGGTCCCCAGAGAGCCCCCTCCATACATCAGGGTCCCCAGAGAGCCCCCTCCATACATCAGGGTCCCCAGAGAGCCCCCTCCATACTTCAGGGTCCCCAGAGAGCCCCCCTCCATACTTCAGGTTTCCCAGAGAGCCCCCCTCCATACTTCAGGTTTCCCAGAGAGCCCCCCTCCATACTTCAGGTTTCCCAGAGAGCCCCCCTCCATACTTCAGGGTTCCCAGAGAGCCCCCCTCCATACTTCAGGGTCCCCAGAGAGCCCCTCCATACTTCAGGGTCCCCAGAGAGCCCCCTCCATACTTCAGGGTCCCCAGAGAGCCCCCTCCATACAGCAGGGTCCCCAGAGAGCCCCCTCCATACAGCAGGATTCCCAGAGAGCCCCCTCATACATCAGGGTCCCCAGAGAGCCCCCTCATACATCAGGGTCCCCAGAGAGCCTCCTCCATACATCAGGGTCCCCAGAGAGCCTCCTCCATACATCAGGGTCCCCAGAGAGCCTCCTCCATACATCAGGGTCCCCAGAGAGCCCCCTCCATACATCAGGGTCCCCAGAGAGCCCCCTCCATACATCAGGGTCCCCAGAGAGCCCCCTCCATACAGCAGGGTCCCCAGAGAGCCCCCTCCATACATTAGGGTCCCCAGAGAGCCCCCCCATACATCAGGGTCCCCAGAGAGCCCCCTCCATACAGCAGGGTCCCCAGAGAGCCCCCTCCATACAGCAGGGTCCCCAGAGAGCCCCCTCCATACATCAGGGTCCCCAGAGAGCCCCCCTCCATCAGGGTCCCAGAGAGCCCCCCTCCATCAGGGTCCCCAGAGAGCTCCCTCCATACTTCAGGGTCCCCAGAGAGCCCCCTCCATACTTCAGGGTCTCCAGAGAGCCCCCTCCATCAGGGTTCCCAGAGAGCCCCCTCCATCAGGGTCCCCAGAGAGCCCCCCATACATCAGGGTCCTCAGAGAGCCCCCTCCATATTTCAGGGTCCCCAGAGAGCACCCTCCATATGTCAGGGTCCCCAGAGAGCCCCCCTCCATCAGGGTCCTCAGAGAGCCCCCTCCATATTTCAGGGTCCCCAGAGAGCCCCCTCCATATGTCAGGGTCCCCAGACTTAAACCCCCCCCCAGGTTCCCCTGTACCTGGCTGTGCACATCCAACCCCCAGCACGGGGAGGTGGGAGGGGCGATCGGCAGCTCTATGGTGCCTGTGGACCGCGGGATCTCCCTGGGGTTTGCATTTCTCCTTCACAGTGTATAGAGTGGAGAGGGGAGGAGCCTCTGACCCGGGCAGCAGTCGGCAACAGTATACAAACCAAGCAACTCACTGAAGAGTGAAACTTATAGCTGCCCGGGTCAGAGGCCCCTCCCCTCTCCACTCTATACACTGTAATGGAGAAACACAAGCCCGAGGGAGATGCCGCTGTAACGACATATTCGATCGCCGCCTCCCATCTCCCGGGCCCCTACTGAACTGAAAGCTAGAGGTGCAGGGGAGGTGTGTCTTGCCCCCCCCCCCCCCCCCCGCAGCGGCAGAATGGCTCCACCGCAGCACTGCCAGCAGCATAGGAGCTTCTCACGGGCCCCCTACTGGCCGCGGGCCCTCGGACGGCGTCCGAATGCCCGAATCGTCAGTCCACCCCTGGCCTTGTATGTTGTGGTTAGTATTTTGAATTTTATACGGTGGGGGAGGGAAAGCCAGTGGAGGGGCAGCAGTCACGGAACGATTAGTGAGGTGTATTAGTTTAGCAGCATCATTCATAATAGACTGAAGGGGGGAGGAGCCTGCATAAGGGTAGGCCATTAAGGAGAGAGTTGCAGTAGTCAAGGCAGGAAATAACCAAGGAGTGAATGAGTTGCTTTGTGGGGTCATTAGTCAGAAAGGGTGGAATTCTGGAGATGTTGCGGAGGTGAAGGCGTCTAGATTTAGGTATATATTAGGATATATTAGGGGTTTTTGGATGAAGAGCTACTTACACCCCATGCCCGGGTCGCTATATCTCGCTTTTTTTTTTTGGCAGGTAAATGTATTCTGTTAAAGTGGATGGCACCTCTACCACCCACGTCTGAGGACTGGCAAACTCAATCTAACTCCACATTGCTTAAGGAGAGACGTATCTGGAAACCCCATGGTACTCCACTCAAGTTCAATACATGATGATACCCGTAGTTACAGGTACCTGGCTTGGCTCTTATTTTTTTACAACTCCTACAGTGCTAAATATTGTATTTATCGGTGTGTAACACACACTTTTTTCCCCTGAAAACAAAGTGCAAACAGCGCTTGCGTGTTATATGCCCATACCATGTTTTACCAACAGGGGGCGGGGATGGGGCGGTCCGCCCCGGGAGACACCCATTGAGGGGGGTGTCAGGCCGGCTGCCTTGTCGCTGCTGGCCCTGGGACAGCGCTGCCTGCACAGTCTAAAGTTGATAAAAATAACGACTTGCCAGCCCCTTCTCCTACACCGCTCCTGTGTCATTATAAAAAGAAGCTTGTAAATATCTCAATAGCTCAGTTTTATTTGGCTGCTCTCCTCCTCCTCCTCCTCCTAGCTTTAGATTGGAGGAGAGCGGTCACATGACCATCTATGTAACGTTGGAGAGAGCAGTCATGTGACCAGGTCAGTGGAAAAAACGGAGGTATTGAGTAAGGATGAGCTCAGGCGTGTTCGCATGGAACACGTGCAGAGCCCGCCAGGAAAATGGCGCAGTGCTGCGCTAATCACAGGCAGTGAGACATTGCCCCGATGGGCGGCTGCAGAGATCGGGAAATGTCTCACTGCCTGTGATTAGCGCAGCGCTGCACTGACTTCCTGGCTGGCTCTGCACGTGTTCCATGCGAACATGCCTGAGCTCATCCCTAGTATTGAGGTATATGGAAGCTTCATTTTATAATATGAGTGACACAGGAGATGGAGTGTGGAAGGTGCTGGCTGGGGGTCTCCTGAGAGTGCAGGGGATGGGGGGCTGTATACTGGGGAGGGGGGCTGTGTACTGTATGGGGGGCTGTGTACTGGGGAGAGGGGTTGTGTACTGTATGGAGGCTGTATACTGGATGGGGGGCTGTGTACTGGGGAGGGGGCTATATACTGGATGGGGGGCTGTGTACTGGATGGGGGGCTGTGTACTGGGGAGGGGGGCTGTGTGCTGTATGGGGGCTGTATACTGGATGGGGGGCTGTATACTGGATGAGGGGCTGTGTACTGGTTGGGGGGCTGTATACTGGATAGGGGACTGTATACTTGGGAGGTGGGCTGTGTATTGGATGGATGGCTGTGCACTGGGGAGGGGGGCTGTGTCCTGGATGGGGGGCTGTATACTGGATGGGGAGCTGTATACTGGATGGGGCTGTGTACTGTATGGGGGGCTGTATACTGGATGGGGCTGCATATTTAATAGGGGGCTGTTTACTGGATGGGGGGCTGTATACTCAATGGGGGGGGGGCTGTATACAGGGGAAGGGTACTGTGTACTGGATGGGGGCTATATACCGGGGATGGGGGCTGTGTATTGGAAAGGGGGCTGTATAATGAAAAGGGGGCTGCGTACTGGATGGGGGCTGTGTACTAGGGAGGGGGGCTATATGCTGGATGGGGGGCTGTGTACTGGGGCTGTGTACTGGATGGGGGGCTGTATACTGGGGAGGGGGGCTGTGTACTGGATGGGGGACTTTATACTGGGGAGGTGGGATGTGTACTGGATGGGGGGCTGTGTACTGGGGAAGGGGCTATATACTCAGTGGGGGGCTGTGTGCTGGATGGGGGGGCTGTATACTGGAGAGGTGGGCTGTATACTGGGGAGATGGGCTGTGTATTGGGAGGGGGCTGTGTACTGTATGGGGGGGCTGTGCACTGGGGAGGGGGGATGTATACTGAATGGGGCTGTGTACTGGGAAGGGGGTTGTATACTGGATAGGGGGCTGTGTATTGGATGGGGGCTGTGTACTGGTGAGGGCAGTTGTATACTGGGGAGGGGGGCTGTGTATTGGATGGGGGGCTGTGTACTGGGGAGGAGGGCTGTATGCTGGATGGGGACTGTGTACTGGGGAGGGGAGCTGTGTACTGGATGGGGGGCTGTATACTGGGATGGGGGGCTGTATACTGGGATGGGGGGCTGTATACTGGGATGGGGGGCTGTATACTGGGGAGGGGGGCTGTGTACTGGGATGGGGGACTGTATACTGGATGGGGGGCTGTGTACTGGAAAGGGGGGCTGTGTACTGGGAAGGGGGGCCAGTTTACTGTCCTTCAGACTTTAGGGGGGGCGGACTGTGGCCATCATGAGTAGAAATTGTCCATGGCATCAGTTGGATTAAACAATACCCCATTTTTGGTCAGTGAGAAGGGGGTGTCAGGGCGGCTGCCTTGTCTCTCCGGGCCCTGGGACAGCGCTGCCTGCTCTGCCTCTTCATATGCACTCAGAGCTCCGCCTCCTCATACGCACTCAGAGCTCCGCCTCCTCATACACACTCAGAGCTCCGCCTCTTCATACGCACTCAGAGCGCCGCCTCCTCATACACGCTCAGAGCTCCGCCTCTTCATACGCACTCAGAGCGCTGCCTCTTCATACACACTCAGAGCTCCGCCTCTTCATACGCACTCAGAGCTCCGCCTCTTCATACTCACTCAGAGCTCCGCCTCTTCATACGCACTCAGAGCTCCGCCTCTTCATATGCATTCAGAGCTCCTCCTCTTCATACTCAGAGCTCCTCCTCTTCATACGCACTCAGAGCTCCGCCTCTTCATACGCACTCAGAGCTCCGCCTCTTCATACGCACTCAGAGCTCCGCCTCATCATACCCGCTCAGAGCTCCGCCTCTTCATGCGCACTCAGAGCTCCACCTCTTCATACACACTCAATGAGGAGAGAAAGGGGAAGGATATACAGCATAGCTCCCAACTGTCCCTGATTTGGAGCAATGTCCTTCTGTCCCACTTTCCTCCTCATTTGTCCCTCATTTTGGTCTGATCCATATAGTTGTATATAATATGCAGTTTTTATCTTTCAAAAAGTGTTTCCCAGAGCTAAACCTCTCATCCAATTACTAAATTGCTGCATTTGTACATTTTAAAAGCCAATATAAAGGAACAGTAGTGGTAAAAAAAAGTACTTGTGGATTTGATTAACTTTTTTTTTGGTTAATTCTCCTCTAAGGGGGTGTGGCACGGGGCGTGTCTTATGCCAACATATATTTGTTAGTAGATGTCCCTCATTTCCATCTCAAAATGTTGGGATGTATACAGTACATACACAGCACAAGGCCGTGTTTACACTACCTGTTGTTTCTCTGGGCTGCAGTTCCTCTGAGCTCCACATGGTGGTGATCTCACCTCTACCCAGACAGGAAGTCTCTATGGAATACAGACAGGAAGTGATGTCAGATACTGACAGAACAATGAGGACATTGTGTGATAAGACGTAGTGAGAAGACACTGCTTGATCTGGCGGCAGAGGAGGTAATATGTAGATTAACCCCTTCAGGGGGATCAGTTGATGAGGAATATATCTTCCTTCCAAATCTGGCCATATGTGGTTCAGTTTTATTGTTCATCCAGCGGGATGAGAGGAAAAAACGGAAGTGATTCCCCCATCCACACATTGGAGGGGGATGGGGGGAATCCTCCCCGCTGCACTATTGTATTCTGACAATGGGGGGCGCTCCTCTGCTCTCAGAATACACAGATCATTGATGAAGCTATTGGCTGCAGCCGCTGATGGAGTGACTTTTATCCGGCAGTGACCACACATGGATGGAAATGTGACCGATCCCTGCTGAACCAGCTGAATTTCCATGTCTCTATGGTCACCATAAGTGACTTCCTCCCCTCCCCCTCATCTCCTTCATTATGTAAGTCATGCTGAGATAATCTCCCATTGGCTGAGCAATATTCTCATTTGTCTCTGAGCTCCTTCTTGCTATTCCTCGTCCTGCCTGTTGTTTCCTTGGATTGATTTTCTGTGTAGTGACCCCGGCTTCATCTCTTGGATGCGCTCGTCTGTTGCTTGTCCTGACCTTTATCCTGATTCCTGGATCTCCTCCTCATCTCTCCTCCATATCCTCTTACACAGCTTTTCTCCACACCTGCAGTGATCCTGGGGGGTGGAAACTTGGCACCGGCACTCCGCAAAATCCATCCCCACCATTAGGAGCTCTGGAGAAAATTGTCTGCTGTTTACACTCCATTCCTCCGCACGTCACCTGATCACATGAGAGCTTACTTTCACACATTCCTGACAGATTTCTGTATGGTAAAGGTCAAAGTTCACTCTTCAGTTTAGGAGAGGAAGGACACACCCAGGAACAATGATTTGGTTTGCACAGGAGCCTCATATAGAGGATCCCTCAAATCTCCCCATCCAAATGTACCTCTACCCAGAGTCTATATGTCCTATGACATCACACTGACCTCACAGCTCCTCCTCCAAATGTCCATCCAGAGTCTATATGTCCTATGACATCACACTGACCTCACAGCTCCTCCTCCCAATGTCCCTCCATCTGGATTTATTTCTGTTGCTCTTAGGATGTGGGCGGACCCTTGGCATCCTCACTAGCAAATTGGGACCATTGGTCCTGTTTTGTATGTAATGATGTCAGAATTCCTGCAACAAGCTTCGAACCTGCTTATGTTATACCTCAGTCTGAAGTGGGGCTTTAATAAAAGGGAGACCTGAATGGAGAGGTGAGGAGGATTTTGGGAATATCATTTGATTTGCTCTTTGTGTTCAGATCTAGAGTTTTCCTCCTGTGAAGTCTGGAGATCATATGACATCACATTGCCTCCACCTCCCTCCCTGATAGAATAGAGAAATACAAAGAAGATTCTAGAAGTCACCAGAGAGATGATGGAGGAGAGGTGAGGAGGATTCTGGGAATTCTGGGACATTATCCAGTAACAGACAAGGGATGTGTCTGGATGGTGACTGTATCATTGTGTGTGTCAGGTTCCTATAAGGTGTGAGGATGTCACTGTCTATTTCTCCATGGAGGAGTGGGAGTATTTAGAAGGTCACAAGGATCTCTACAAGGACGTCATGATGGACAATCAGCCGCCCCTCACATCACCGGGTAAGAGGAGACTTTATTGTAAAGGAGAGAGCAGTACGGAGGCTCCACCTAGATCCCCCATCATCTGATAAACACATAGAAACAATGTATTCAGTCAGTGTGTGTGTTTCCTACAGATGGATCCAGTAATGGGAACCCACCAGAGAGATGTCCCCGTCCTCTGTATTCCCGGGATTCCACACAGGAAGGTCACACCATCCCCCACCATCATCAGGTAGATGAGGAACAATCACTGATAGTATCATTAGGATCTGTACATTATCTGCATTGTTACCATTGATGTCATTTTTATTATATATTCAGAGTGGAAACCTGAGAGATCCTAAAGTTGAAGTTAAAGAAGAGATAAAAGAGGAGGATGATGAGGATGGGGTGATGGAGGAGTCTCTAAAAGAACATAAAGATCTGTACCAGGACACCATGGTGGAGTCATCCAGCTACAGAAACCCACCAGAGAGATGTCCCCGTCCTCTGTATTCCCGGGATTCCACACAGGAAGGTCACACCATCCCCCACCATCATCAGGTAGATGATTGACAATTATTGGTAGTTCTGATTTATACACAACATTTTTGTTTGTTATATTGAATGTTTTATTATATATTCAGAGTGGAAACCTCGGGGATGATAATATTGATGTTAAAGAAGAGTATAAAGAGGAGGATGAGGAGTATGGAGTGATGGAGGAGTTTTCAGAAGGACACAAGGATATGATGGAGCCACCTCATACCAGGAACCCACCAGAGAGATGTCCCCGTCCTCTGTATTCCCGGGATTCCACACAGGAAGGTCACACCATCCCCCACTGTTACAAGGTTGGTGGGATGGAGCATCTAGAACATGGACTCCTAGGCATAATATGTGGATTTTTTAGGTGATGTCACGATAGTAAAGCTTATTTTTACAGATGATATTCTCTCTCATTTTCTTGATTTAGAGTGGAGATCCAATCGATATAGAATTTGAGGTGAAATCAGAAGAAGAAGAGAGGTATGTGAGGGATGATCAGCAGTCTATGGAGGAGGATGGAATAATGGGGACATTTATAGAGGAGGACACTCCTACAGAGATCAGCACAGGTGGGTCATTAACACTAAATACATTCCTCCACCCATACTGCTCACTGATTGGTCCAGAGTAGGGCGGGGGCTGGGTGATAATCTTGCTTCTTTGTGTTGCAGACACAATTTATGAATCTAAACTAGATTGATGGAGATTCTGGGGTTCAGCTGTCATCAAAATGTTGATTTTTGTCATAGATGTTGCTCTACCTAGACACCTTGGGCATCTGCTTTGTGTCTTCTGCCTCATGCCCAGATCTAGCATGATCTCTAACAGAACAATTCTCCAGGGATTACTTGCTCTGTTGTCTGCTGGCTGTGCCGGGTGGAGGGATATGTCTGTATATTCTCAGACCCAAGTCACTGAGTGCAGTCTCAGGGGATGGGAGGCAGCGGTGTGGGACCTCTGCAACTTGTCTCATGGAAACATTTAAGCTTCCACTGATTACTGAATACCGAATTTATGAGTCCTGACTATTACACTATATAATTTATATTGTACATTACATACTCCTGACCCTTGCACTGTATACTCTATCTTGTGCATTACATCATTCTGATACTATATAGTCCTATCTGCTGTATCTTATACAATATGTTGTACATGACATAGTCCTGACTTCTGCTCTCTCACCTCTACCCACTGCTATATATACACATAATATGCATTCTCTTTTGTTTCTTCCATCTTCTCCCAGCTGGACATTTTTATGTCTGATGATTTGATTGGAACCTAAAACAGAAAGTGATAATGAGGGAGGAGTCAATAACCCAATGATGGGGGTCTTCAGGATCAGTCCAGTCTTCATCTTGGTTGTTCTCCCCCCATCCTCACTCTCTGACCTCTGGTGGGGCTCAGCCCCGCTGTTATTCATGACTAAATCATGGACTAAATAAGGAAGTGCAGGACTTCTTGTGTTGGGAAGATGGCAATGAGTGATAGAGGGGGAGGGGACACTCGTCCTATAATCCCCTCATCACTGTCACTCCAATAAAAGACAGTTCTCGTTGTTTCCTCGCTCTCTGACTAAGGTCCATGAATAAAGAAATGATCTGGTAGGAGATCAGAGGACCCATTTACTAGTTACCTTGAGGGGGGAATTGTAAGATCCTCAGAGACAAAGCTGCCTGATGTGGGCGGAGTCCTGGTTTAGGGGAACCAATCAGCTCATGTCTAGTAATAATCTTTGTATTTCTATTTTAGTAGATGGACGGGAGATGAGGAAAACCTCAGAGGATTGTCTCACTTTGTCTCCAGACTGTAAAGTAGAAGATGAGGACATCACACAGTATAGTCCAGGAGAAAACCCGACTACCTCAAATGTCCATCCGGCACCACACAGTGTAGATGGACCATCGTATTCCTCTTATCCTGAGGAACCTCAGACTGTGCGGGGCGGTGCCGTCCTTCCAACAGAGAAGAGGCTTTCCTGTACTGAGTGCGGGAAGTTTTTTTTGAAGAAGCCCTATCTTTTAATACATTTGAGATCTCACACAGGAGAAAAACCACATTCCTGTCCTGAATGCGGGAAATGTTTTTTGAAGAAGTCCTATCTTTCAGCACATCAGAGATCTCACACGGGGGAGAAGCCTTATTTCTGTCCTGAATGTGGGAAATCTTTCAATGCAAAATCCAGTCTTAATAGTCATAAAAGATTCCACACAGGGGAAAAACCATATTCCTGTCCTGAGTGCAGTAAATGTTTTTCTCAAAAGTCCAGTCTTTCCATACATAAGAAATTACACACGGGGGAGAAGCCGTATTCCTGTTCTGAGTGCGGGAAATGTTTTTCAGACAAGTCCAATTTTTACACACATCAGAGATCTCACACGGGGGAAAAGCCATATTCCTGTCCTGAGTGCGGGAAATGTTTTTCACAGATGCCCCATCTTTACAGACATCAGAGATCTCACAAGGGGGAGAAGCCGCATTCCTGTCCTGAGTGCGGGAAATGTTTTTCACAGAAGTCCAGTCTTGACACACATCAGAGATCTCACACAGGGGAGAAGCCGTATTCCTGTCCTAAGTGAGGGAATTGTTCGTCACTGAAGTCCTGTCTTCCTGTACATCGGGGATCCCACACAACCCTTGAGGTGTATTAGTGCCTTGAGTGCGGGAAATGTCTTCTATATGAATGTTGCTGGACATCACAGCTCTCATGTGGGGAAGAAGCACACCCTGATATACACCTCAGATATACTCCATGGCTGATCTTCATCATGTAAGAAACAGTTGATAAGGAGATCAGAGATCACCAAAGACATGGATGAAGTGTTGTACCGTGTTGGCCATTGATGGCAGGATAAAAATAAAAATGGAGTCATTACCTTTCATTTGCTGAGAACATTTTCTGGTGTAGAGATTTAAAGGTCTATTTTTGAAAAAATTTTAAGAATATGACAAGCCCTCACACAGCCTTGATGAATTTTTGTGTTCTTTTTTATTTCATACAGTGATTTCCAATGATCATTAGCTCCATTTGGTGGCAATAATGCAGAACTGCAGATTCAATATTGCTTTATATCCAATGATAAAAATGTTCTATGGGTACAGTGTTGTATGACTGAGTAATTGTCATTCAAAGTGTGACAGCGCTGAAAGGTGAAAATGTGCCTGGCAGGAAGGGGGTGAAAGTGCCAGTTATTGAAGGGGTTAATACATTCAGGCCATTCTGAAACTTATACAGCGCTAAAACAAAATGATTGTGTGTCTCATAGTACCAGCCAATCTAAAAAATCATCAACAATTTATTCCGCAAAATAAAGGAATATATATATATATATAGATAGATAGATAGATAGATAGATCCAATACCGTGAAGAATCAAATAAGTAAAGTCCAAAAAACGTATTATATTACTAAATATATGTCGTGCTGTGAAAAAGATGTCTACAAATGTCTATAGTTCACAGAAAGTCCAAACACAAATGGTGTCAGTGCCAAAACGTCTTCATCCATCTATGTACAAGTGGGAAGAAATCTCTGTTACCCAGCATACATGTGACATATGTAGCGCCCTCCCAAACAGGCCCTGGGTTAGGTAAATGCAGTTCTTGGCTCACTGTAATCAATGTAGCTGCATGTGATTAGTTAGGTTTGTTTTGTGTTTCTCTGGCTGCAGGGTTGACTGGTTCCCCCCGGTCAGGGTGGAAATATTCTGGAAGATAGTAGGCTGGAAAAGTCAAATTAGCATCTGAATATTTATGCAGCCCCAGCCAATCCCTAGTCCTGGTAATCTGGTAACCCCAGATGATAGCTGGGAGTGTGTATAAATACAATGAGATCTGAAACAGTCTTTTTTTATCCCCAAGGAGAAGATAACAGCCTGGGTGGGTGGGGGGGGGGGGGTTGAATTCCCTCCTATATAATTATGCCATGTGTCTGCTGTTCATCAAAGCCTTGGCTGGACTATCTGGATAGCCTAGTTGCTGAAGATTGCTAGAGATGACTGAGGGGCTTTTTTTTCGTCTTAGTATCTGGTCTGGTGTCACTGGGAGAAAGTGGAAGATAATGGAGGGAGGCAACCAACTATCTGAAGACATTGAATGAATACAGCATGGAATGAGAGATCCTAGAGACTGTGTGCTGTTACCACCCCTCTGGTACCAGAGAGTGAACTATGTGTAAAGGGGACCTGGTGTCCTGAAGAGCTCAGTCTATTTAATTTTTAGTGAAAGGACTCTGCTCAGATTAACCAAAGAGGAAGACAATAGAGAGGACTCCCTTATATCAATGGCCAGTGTAGTGGTCCTTTATATTGGTGATCAATGGGAGAAGGACCTCCTTATAACAGTGATTGGTGTAGTGGTTCTTCACATTGGTGACCAATAGGAGAAGGATCCCCTTATATCAGTGGTCAGTGTAGTTGTCCCTTACATTGGTGACTAATGGGAGAAGAATCCCCTTATATCAATGATTCACACCTATGAAAATTGGATGTGAGTTTCCCCGGATCCAATTTGCATAGTAGGAGAATGTGACCGGCTTTCTATGGAGCTGGTTCACATATCTCCGGGGCTGCTGAGGAGCACACTGCACAGAAATGCAGTGCGTCTTTGGCTCCGTTTCAGGTAAAAATTCGGCCCTGATTTGTATCTGAAACGGAGAACAAGGATGCAATCCGTGGCCGGTATTAACCTCCTTAGCGGTATTCCCGAGTGTGGCTCCCACACTTGGGATTGTATTGCTGGATCCTGGAAGAGGTGACTTACCTTGTCCCCACGATCCCGCAATGTACTCCCGCTGTGTCCGGTGGCTGGATATACCGCCCGATGTTCTGTGTGTTCCGGCTTCTCTTCCCTGCGAGGGCCGCAACGCGGGGAGGGGGGGTGGAACCGGCTGCAAATTCAACATGTATAAATCACAACACACACAATACATTGTAATCTTATTGGATTATTACTTATCTTATTACTGTATCAAATAGTTTGACGTCAGTTTGCGCTCCCCCCAGTGCTTTGTCCAGTGCCCTTACTTTACTGAACTTTCTGCCTGGAAATTGGGAGAATGACCATAGCATCAAAAAAGTGTGCCTCTACCTCAAGTGTGGTTTATGACCTGCTGGAAAATAGCAATGCGGACTCACTTGCAGAATTGAGTGATAGCGATTTTTGCAGAAATTCGTCATCAGAAAATGAAAGTGATTTCAGCCACGATCCTGCGACTGACCTCAGTGATGTGCGGACTTGGTGCTCTATTGACTGCGGTACGGGTCACGTAGCACTTCCAAGATTCCCATTTACTGGAGCACCTGGTATCAAAGTGGATGTTGAAAATGACAACCCCTTGGCATACCTCCAACTATTTTTGACTGATAAGGTTATTGAAAAAATAGTTACAGAGACAAACCGGTGCCAGGAGCAACAAGCTGCTACGCATTGAAGGTTTTCAAGGAGCAGAAAGTGGAAACCAGTGACCAAAGAGGACATTTGGAAATTTCTGCTCCTGATAATTCTTCAGGGAGTGGTGGGGAAACCCCTGCAAAAGTGGTATTGGACAACCAATAAATTACTAGCCATTCCATTCTTTGACATGGTCATGTCAGAGTACAAATTTTCCCTGATAATGAAGTATCTGAACTTTGAAAACAATGAAGAATTTGATGAAATTACTCATCCAGCACCAAAACTCAAGAAGATTTGGGAGGTATGTCAAATGATTCAGAAGAATTTCCAACGGAGCTATGTGCCAGATAGAGACATCAGCATAGATGAAAGTCTTAGCCCTTGTACACACGGTCGGAGAATCCGTCGGAATGTGTCCTATCGGACCGTGTTGTCGGATAATCCGACTGTGTGTGGTATGCATCGGACTGATTCCGTCTGAATATCCGTCGGACCCAATTTTCCAACTTGTTGGAAATATTTTCCGACCAACTGGTTCGGACAGACATACTCCGATCATGTGTAGTGAATTTTGATCGGACCAAGTGCCACGCATGCTCAGATCAAATTCCTACATCAAAGCTATTGGCTACTAGCCTGAACGTAGTCCCATCGTAACGAAATTACGTCATCACGTTCTGAATCATCGGATTTTTCGACAACTTAGTCCGACCATGTGTATGCAACAGTTTCGGACAAGATCCGACGGGCAAAATCCGACGGATTTGGTTGTCGAAATCTCTGACCGTGTGTACAGGGGCTAATGGCTTACAAGGGAAGGCTCAGCTGGATACAATACATGGCATCAAAGAGAGCATGATTTGGCATAAAATCCTTCATGCTATGTGAATCGAGCACTGGTTACATTTGGAATTCTCTCCTATACACTGCAAAAGGAACCAAATTCAACCCAAAATACAGAATTAAGGAATGGCAACATCTTCCGTTCTTTCACTGATTGAGCCATTGCTAAATCAGGGCTATTGTGTAACTACAGACAACATTTACATATCTCCTGAAGTTTATGAGTTCCTTCTACAGAACAAAACGGATGCCTATGGAACCATTAGGGCTAACCGGCATGACATGCCGCCAATCTTTGGCAATAAGAAGCTCAAGACAGGAGAAATGGTTGCCTGACAGAAAGACAAAATGATGGCACTGCGATGGCTTGACAAAAAAGATGTGTGCCTAATGAGTACAATCCATAACACCTCCACTGTCATGGTACACACAAAAGGTTGGAAAGACATCATGAAGCCACAGGTAGTGATAGACTACAACAACACCATGGAAGATGTTGACAGCCGACCAGGAAATGACATTTTATCCAGCAATGAGAAAACAACAAAAAAATTATTACAAGATCTAAGGCATGTTCTTGAGCAATGCTTGTGGAATGCCTACATTCTGCTAAAAAAAGTGACAAGCCTGTGGTTCATGCTGACTTTGTTTGAAAAGTTGCTAAACTGATCTTTCTGAACCACCAAACACCAAAAGCTGTGAATAGAGCTGGACGTCATGCTGTTGGCATTGTCAGCCCGGAACACCTGACTGGTCATCACTTCATGGACCACATCCCAGCAACTGAAAAAAAGTCAGCACCCGCAAGGATGTGCGTGGTTTGTTGCTCAGAGTGTGATGACAGTGGAAGGAAAATCCGTAAGGCAGGTTCTATTGTCCTGATTGTGACGTCTGACTTTGTGCAGTCCCATGTTTCAAAATGTATCATACCCGGGATGTTTACTGAAGCAATACGACTAGTAATATTGCACCCTTGTTTGGATAAAAAAAAGTCAGTGTTTTTGATTGGATTATATTATTGACTAAAACGTATTGAATAAAATGTATTATTATTATTATAGTTATTTATTATATTATAATTTATGATTTTTTTGTTTTAAACTTTATCATACCCGGGATGTTTACTAGATTCTGGTTTGGACAGCTTTAAGTGAGTTATTCCTAAGAATTATAGGCCTACAATTTAAAATGCCAAATTTCCATGCAATTATACTGCTTTCAGCATCAAAAATATGACATTATCATACCACCAGGGAGGTTAAGGGGGCGTGGCAGGGGTGTGTCCTGTGCTTACATACTTTTTCTCATGTGTCCCTCATTCCCATCTCAAAAAGTTGGGTGGTGTGGCAGTGTAGTGGTCTCCTAACATTAGTGACCAATGAGAGAAGGATCCCTTTATCTCAGTGGTTAGTATAGTGGTCCCTTACATTGGTGACCAATGGGAGAAGGACCCCCTTATATCAGTGGTCAATGTAGTGGTCCCTTACATTGGTGACCAATGGGAGAAGGACCCCCTTATATCAGTGGTCAATGTAGTGGTCCCTTACATTTGTGACCAATGAGAGAGGGATCCCCATATATCAGTGGTCAGTGTAGTGGTCCTTTACATTGGTAACTAATGAGAGAAGGGCCCCCTTACATCAGTGGTCAGTGTAGTGGTCCCTTATAAGGAAATCCTTCTACCATTGATCATTAATATAACAGTGATAGGTGTAGTGGTTCTTCACATTGGTAACCAATAGGAGAAGGACCCCTTTATATCAGTGATCACTGTAGTGGTCCCTTACATTGGTGACCAATGAGAGAAGGATCCCCTTATGGCAATGGTCAGTGTAGTGGTCCCTTACTTTAGTGACCAATGGAAGAAGGATTACCTTATATCAGTGGTCACTATAGTGGTCCCTTACAGTGGTGACCAATAGGATAAGGATCCCCTTATATCAGTGGTCAGTGTAGTGGTCCCTTACATTGGTGACCAATGAGAGAAGGATCCCCTTATAGCAGTGGTCAGTGTAGTGGTCCTTTACATTGGTGACTAATGAGAGAAGGACCCCCTTACATCAGTGGTCAGTGTAGTGGTCCCTTATATTGCTGATCAATAGGAGATGGACCTCCTTATAACAGTGATCGGTGTAGTGGTTATTCACATTGGTGACCAATGGGAGAAGGATCCCTTTTTTATTAGTGGCCAGTGTAGTCGTCCCTTACATTGGTGACCAATATGAGGAAGACCACCTTATATCAGTGGCTTAGTGCAGTGGTCCCTTACATTGGTGACTAATAAGAGAAGGATCCCCTTATATCAGCGGTCCCTTACATTAGTGAAGGATCCCTTTTTTATTAGTGGTCAGTGTAGTGGTCCCTTACATTGGTGACCAATAGGAGAACAACCCCCTTATATCAGTGGTCAGTGTAGTAAGTAGTCTTATACATTTGTGACCAGTGGGAGAAGGACCCCCTTATATCAGTGGGAGAAGGACATTCTTACATTGTCATCAGTGGGAAGACTGCCCCCCTTACAGATCATTAATGGAAGTTGTTACTGAGAGGCATAAATTGTTCATTTCTCAAGGAACCCCTAGAAACCTTTGGAGGGACCCTGGCTGAGAAAGGCTGGACTAGTTAGTAATATATCTCTATCCCCCTTGGTGGGAGTAAAGATGACCTAGGATTGTCACTGAACACATAGTAATAACAAAGGTTCTGTGGCTGATTAAGGTGGTAATTAAACTTACTTGGTGCCTTATCTGCATTAACTTAGCCTCAGAACCTGTGTAATTCATATGTGTTTGGGTTTAGAGGGATGAGGTGGCAACCCTAAGATGACCCCATCTATAAGGATATACAGTACATACACACAGCACAAGGCTGTGTTCCCACTATGAGAGATTTCTCAGGGCTGCAGTTCCTCTGATCTCCACAAGGTGGTGATCTCACCTCTACCCAGACAGGAAGTCTATGGAATACAGACAGGAAGTGATGTCAGATACAGATAGGAAGTTGCGGGTGAGAGGTGAGTCGGGAGGAAGGAAGTAGAGAGGAGACATTGCTGGAAGTGGCAGTGGCAAATATATAGTGTGGAAATGTAGAATATCCCCGTATATTACAATGAGGGAATTTATGGTCTGTACCACGAGGGGAGTTATTGATGTCAGTAAATGTCGGTTGCAGACATTGTATGTGGGGGAAATGAAATGATAATTAAAGGTCGGGATTAGGGAAGATTTCTGTAAGATTTTACACAGGAATGATCAGCGATCCCTCCAGAGACACTATGATGAGTCTCACAATAGGGGTCTGAAAGGGACAGGATTTTGGGGGCATGAGATGGTGAACCCGGAGTGGGGGGGGGGGGGGAATTTTATCAAAAAGACGTCCAGATGGGAAACAAAATTGATTTTTCAGCTGAATACCATTACTCTGGCTGGACTGAATATTCATATTGAACTGTTTGCTTTTAATTCACCTGTTTCATACATAGTATTTTTATATTGTTTTTTTATATTGTTTTGTGATTATAAAGGTTTGGTTTAAAAAAACAAAAAAACATGTTATACCAAGAGTTTTGCACAGAGCGGCCCTGATCCTCCTTTTCTAGGCTTCCCTGGCAGTGCTCCTGGCTCTCCTCCTCTTTATGGGGTGCCCCCACAGGGAGCGGCATTTTATGGGGGCACTCATGCGGGCGCATGTCCGAGTCCTGCTGCGGCATTCATTGACACAGACAGCAGAACTTGGCCCTGCATCCGGGCTCCCGTGTCACTGGGTTTGATTAACAGCAGCGGGAGACAGCGGCTGGAGCTGTTGGGCTCCTTCTCATCGCTGGAACGATTGGGTTCAGGTAAGGAAAAGGGGGGGCCGGGGGGGGGGCTGCAGCACAGAAGGTTTTTCACCTTAATGCATAGAATGCAAACCATGAGACTTTACAACTCCTTTAAGTTATTCTGGGCTATAAATGGTTAAGGAATCTAGGTGGGGGTAGGAGCATTAGCAATAGCCCTCCTGGACAAAGATTGGCATTTTCCAATACAAATACATTGGATGTCATCAGGTTAGGAGAGGCGCCCTCTCTGGTTACATCTAAGTGGTATCCGGCTCACCATTCACTGGAGTATCTGTGACTGGAATCCCGGCGGGGGATTAGCACTTCTTCTCCTTATGCCTGTATTTCCCATTTAATGTTATAGAGGTGTCTATTGGTTCACAGGCACCATGAACTCTGTGGGACTACAGGGCCCAGCACATCTAGTCATCTACAGCTAGGGTTTTTCTGAGTAAGTGCTGCCAGGTTATCCCAGGAGTTATCTGACACTTTGTTATCAGAAAGTTTTATTTGGTCGTGTTGTGATTGTGTTGTGAATTTGGATATTTTGTCCATAGTGCAAGCTCTGCCCAAATTTTTATTATTTGTAGATTAATCCCCTTCAGGGTCAGAGCATTTCCCCATTTATGGTTACCATAGTGGTGAGTGGTGCTTTTTGTTATGTGTTTCCCCCTTTTTTTTTTTTCCTGGTCTCTCTTTTTCTTTTGAGTTTTTCCTCTATGGATATATTATTTATTTGTCTTTTGCTGACACAAATATTAAATGTTATGTGATCTTGCTTTAATTTTAGATTTCCTGTTCTCTGTTTGATGCGAATTATATATACCCCTGATGAAGAGAATTTATCTAAGACCTTGAAACGCGTTGGGTTGCTGCCTTCTGTCCACTGTAGGGTATTGTAATACAGTTGGACTTAGGAAACATACAGTGTAACAGGATAAATTATGTATATATGTCATTTCTTGTTTGTAAGTACCTAGTATCACCAATTTTTAATTATTATTATTAAAAAAATGTTATTTTTGTATATTCTTTACGGCAACCTACCTGTGATAAAGTCCTTTCCTTAGAGGAGTAAATGTGCTTTTCATATCATTTATGGGGCTGGAACATTCTCTTCATTTTGGAGATACATTCTAGTAATATGGTCCTCTAAACAAACAGCACTGACAACAAATAGACAAGACAATGACCAGCCAATGAGCAATCATTAGAATATGCAGCCAGCACAATGATGGAGTGCAGGGGTCAGTAGTATGGAGCATAGAGCCCCTTATATTGCTGGTCAGGAGGAAGAAGGGTGTCAGAGGGAGGAAAATACTGAGGCCTCTGAGCAGCGATGTAACTAGACTGTCAGGGACATGGTGCAAGAAACAATGAAGGGTCCCCCTGATCACTCCCACCAATCTCGCACACACAGGGCTCACCTTCACCGATCTCACACACACAGGGCTCACCTCCACTGATCTCACGCACACACAGGGCTCACCTCCACCGATCTCATGCACACACAGGGCTCACCTCCACCGATCTCATGCACACACGGGGCTCCCCTCCACCGATCTCACACTTACACAGGGCTCACCTCCACCGATCTCGCACACACAGGGCTCACCTCCACCGATCTCGCACACACAGGGCTTCCCTCCACCGTTCTCGCACACACAGGGTTCCCCTCCACCGATCTCACAAACACACACACAGGGCTCACCTCCACCGATCTCACATATACACAGGGCTCACCTCCATCAATCACTTCCCACAGCAGCCAGCGAAGTTCTCTGTGAGTCCAAACATGGCACAATGCAGGAAAAAAGAGGGGGGTTACAGACCAACAGACCCGGACTGTAAAGGGGTTGCTATTGGCACCAATAAATAGTTCAAATATAAAGTAATTAAATTTAAATTTTATTTGATATTATTATTCATATTTAATAATTTATCATAAATAAATTCAATCAGATTAAGATCAAGTACAATTCATAAAGAGATTCCTACTATTAGACAATCAATAAATCACAGACACATTAACTCACAGGACATACACAAATAACATATAACAATACACAAAACGGCACAATGCAGCCACTGATGTTCCTAAGTGATGACAAAGGGTGGGATAAGGTACAACAATGGAGGAAGGGTGTCTGAACTGGGGTGGCAGCCAGAGGGGGTATGGGCAGGGGTGGCAGAGGAATGCAATGTGAAGAGTGGATAGTTAGAGGTGGGGCAAATGAAGGGACAATAATATTGGCAGCCCTAGAAGGGGCACCCAGGTGTTGGAGTGGACAGGAGGGGATATGAGGGGAAGAAGGCTGGGCAAAAACTCCAGAGAGCAGCTGGCAGAGGAGCTTGAGATGTGCAGAGAGCTGATCCTGAGCCCCACACCACATGCAGGCACTCGCCAGGCTCCAGGCATTGTAGCTGGCATCAGTGACTGGTCCCTCAGAGCTGGAGCAGGGTCCACTTGGCATGGAGAACTTCGAGCTTGTGTTTGGGGACTGAGGGGCGGCGAGAGGACTTGGCTGATGTTTGGGGGCAGATCAGGGACAGCAAGTGGGCTCTGCATGGAGGGCGCTCTGCAAAAGCTGAATGTGCTGCACACCCTGTTCTTGGCAATCACCGGGGGAGCCTCCACTGATCCCGGGACTCTTTACTTTGGCAGCAAGACCCTTTCCTGCTGTCTTGGTGCCCCGCCTCCCGCATTGCTGGAACACCAGTGTCCATCATAGGTGTGACTTTTGTGACCGTGATAGTTCTGCCACTGGTTCTGAGTAAACTAGAGCAGCTGAGGGGTCTCTGAGGAGGTAGTGGGACTAAAGCACTCTGGGAGCCTCTGAGAGTTTACTTCATCTGGAAGAGGAGACCCCTGAGGAGGAAGTGTAGCAGAAGGACTTTGGGGGCCTCCTAGGAAGTAATAGGGTTGAGTAACCTGTGCTTATTTTTTTGACCTTCTTAAAGAACTGCCAGCAAATGAAGGAAGCCTTCACCTCTCTATCTCACTGGTCAAGAATTATGTTCCAAAACACAAAATAGACCAATAAACCAAACCACTCCCCCTGCTGTCATCCTCCTATCCACACTGGGTTGCTATTAGAGAGAACAGAACAGACTCATCCCCCACAGTTCTGTACTTCACTAGCAGCATCCTCCTGCTATCTAATCCAATCCCTTCTGTTACTGCAGAGAGTAACAGTGACATCACTCCAATCAGCCAGCAGGCTGCCAGAGATTGGAGCCTTGCAGCTGGAGTTCTGCAATTATCCTGAATAGCCGACAACTCCGGCCAAAAGTCAGCAAGCTCCCTTTCCTGGACATCATGATGACACGACATTGTCCTCACAGCACTACCTCAGAGCAAACAAGTCAAAGCAAGGATCATATTTATCATTCCTTGTCTGCAGATCTAAAACTAATCAAATCAAGTTCAGAAACCAAACAAACCCAACAGAGAAAAGGGAATTTCTGAACAGGCAGGCCAAGAGGGTGCCAGGAGCTAAAAAATAAATCAGACTCTAAACAGTCCAGGCTAAATGTGTTCCCATGAGGGTAGTAGTTCAGCAGCATCCCCCATCATCTGATAAACACATAGAAACAATGTATTCAGTCAGTGTGTGTGTTTCCTACAGATGGATCCAGTAATGGGAACCCACCAGAGAGATGTCCCCGTCCTCTGTATTCCCGGGATTCCACACAGGAAGGTCACACCATCCCCCACCATCATCAGGTAGATGAGGAACAATCACTGATAGTATCATTAGGATCTGTACATTATCTGCATTGTTACCATTGATGTCATTTTTATTATATATTCAGAGTGGAAACCTGAGAGATTCTAAAGTTGAGTGTAAAGCAGAAAAAGAAGAGAGGTATGTGAGGGATGGTCAGCAATTTATGGATGAGGATGGAATAACGGGGACATTTATAGAGGAGGACGCTCCTACAGAGATCAGCACAGGTGGGTCATTAACACTAAATACATTCCTCCACCCATACTGCTCACTGATTGGTCCAGAGTAGGGCAAGGACTGGGTGATATCAGCCTGTTGCCACTGACTACTGCATACCAATAATATGAGTCCTTACCCTTATGCCGCGTACAGACGATCGTAATTTCCGACAACCAAACCGTGGATTTATTTCTGACGGATGTTGGCTCAAACTTGTCTTGCATACACACGGTCGCACAAATGTTGTCAGAAATTCCAAACATCCAGAACGCAGTGATGTACAGCACATATGACGAGCCAAGGAAAATTAAGTTCAATACCCGGTTGGGGTTCTTCTGCTTGATTCCGAGCATGCGTGGAATTTTGTGCATCAGAATTGTCTACACACGCTCGCCATTTACGACAATGGATTTTGTTGTTGGAAAATTTGAGATCCAGCTCTCAAACATCTGTTGTTGGAAATTTCCAATAGCAAATGTCCAATGGAGCCTACACGCGGTCTGAATTTCCGGCAAAAAGGTCACATCGAACATTTTTTGTCGGAAATTCCGATCGTGTGTACACAGCATTACACTATGTACTCTATGTTGTACATTACATCATTCTGATACTGTGTAGTCCTAACTTTTTGATTCCATATAATAAGTTGTATATTACATTGACCTTACTTCTTTTGCACCCATTTTCTACCAGCTGGGCATTTTATATCTAATGATTTGATTGGAGCACAGACTTTAACATGTTTATAATGATGATATAACATTCTCAAACTTTGAAACCTTAACAGAAAGTGATAATGAGGGAGGAGTCAATAACCCAATGATGGGGGTCTTCAGGATCACTCCAGTCTTCATCTTGGTTGTTCTCCCCCCATCCTCACTCTCTGACCTCTGGTGGGGCTCAGCCCCGCTGTTATTCATGACTAAATCATGGACTAAATAAGGAAGTGCAGGACTTCTTGTGTTGGGAAAATGGCAATGAGTGATAGAGGGGGAGGGGACACTCGTCCTATAATCCCCTCATCACTGTCACTCCTATAAAAGACAGTTCTCGTTGTTTCCTCACTCTCTGACTAAGGTCCATGAATAAAGAAATGATCTGGTAGGAGATCAGAGGACCCATTTACTAGTTACCTTGAGGGGGGAATTGTAAGATCCTCAGAGACAAAGCTGCCTGATGTGGGTGGAGTCCTGGTTTAGGGGAACCAATCAGCTGATGTCTAGTAATAATCTTTGTATTTCTATTTTAGTAGATGGACGATGAGGAAAACCTCAGAGGATTGTCTCACTTTGTCTCCAGACTGTAAAGTAGAAGATGAGGACATCACACAGTATAGTCCAGGAGAAAACCCGACTACCTCAAATGTCCATCCGGCACCACACAGTGTAGATGGACCATCGTATTCCTCTTATCCTGAGGAACCTCAGACTGTGAGGGACTTCAGACAGAGAAGAGCTTTTCCTGTACTGAGTGCGGGAAGTGTTTCCCTTGTCAATCCCATCTTAATGTGCATAAAAGATCTCACACAGGAGAGAAGTCACTTTCCTGCCCTGAGTGCAGGAAGTGTTTTTCACAAAAGTCCAGTCTTCTCACACATCAGAGATCTCACAAGGGGGAGAAGATGTATTCCTGTTCTGAGTGCGGGAAATGTTTTTCACGGAAGTCTAATCTTTGCAGACATCAGAGATCTCACACGGGGGAGAAGCCGTATTCCTGTCTTGGATGCAGGAAATGTTTTTCACAGAAATCCAATCTTCACACACATCAGAGATCTCACATAGGAGAGAAGATGTATTCCTCTTCTGACTGTGGGAAATGTTTTTCAGTGAAGTCCGATCTTTACAGACATCAGAGATCTCACACGGGGGAGAAGCCGTATTCCTGTCCTGAGTGAGGGAATTGTTCCTCACTGAAGTCCTGTCTTCCTGTACATCAGGGACCCCACACAACCCTCGAGGTGTATTAGTGACTTGAGTGTGGGAAATGTCTTCTATATGAATGTTGCTGGACATCACAGCTCTCATGTGGGGAAGAAGCACACCCTGATATACACCTCAGATATACTCCATGGCTGATCTTCATCATGTAAAAACAGTTCATAAGAGGATGAGAGGTCACCAAAGACATGGATGAAGTGTTGTACCGTGTTGGCCATTGATAGCAGTAGAAGAATAAAAATGTAGTCATTACCTTACATTGGCTGAGTACATTTTGTGGTGTAAGATTTCACAAGCACTTATAAGGTCTATTTAAAAAAAAAAAAAATTGAACAAATGTGACCAGCATTATGATTAGGGATGAGCTTCGAGTTCGAGTCGAACATTGCCTGTTCAGCGAACAGTGAACGATTTGGGGTGTTCGCGGCAAATTCGAAAAGCCGCGGAACACCCTGTACAAGTCTATGGGAGGAATCTAAAGTGCTAATTTTAAAGGCTAATATGCAAGTTATTATCCTAAAAAGTGTTTGGGGACCTTGGTCATGCCCCAGGGGACATGTATCAATGCAAAAAAAGTTTTAAAAACTGCTGTTTTTTCGGGAGCAGTGATTTTAATAATGCTTAAAGTGAAACAATAAAATTGTAATATTCCTTTAAATTTCGTGGGGGGGAGGGGGGTGTGTCTATAGTATGCCTGTGAAGGGGCGCATGTTTCCCGTGCTTAGAACTGTCCCTGCACAAAGTGTAATTTCTGCAGGAAAAAAAGTCCTTTAAAATCACTCGTGGCTATAATGAATTGTCGGCTCCCGTAATACAGAAAACAGTCATTGAAAGTCATTGATAAAAAAAAAAAGCGTGGGGTTCCCCCAAATTTAATTGCCATATCCATATTACAATATCCATACCAGATCCTTCAGGTCTGGTATGGATTTTAAGGGGAACTCCACGCCAAATGTAAAAAAAAAAATGTTGTGGAGTTCCCCCTAAAAATCCATACCAGACCCTTTATCCGAGCACACAACCTGGCAGGCCGCAGGAAAAGAGGGGGAGACGAGAGAGCGCCCCCCCCTCCTGAACCATACCAGGCCACATGCCCTCAACATTGGGAGGATGCTTTGGGGGTCTGTGACCCCTCAAAGCACCTTGTCCCCATGTTGATGAGGACAAGGGCTGGCTGGTGGTTGTGGGGGTCTGTGGGTGGGGAGGCTTATCAGAATCTGGAAGCCCCCTTTAACAAGGGGACCCCCAGATCCCGGCCCCCCCTGTTTGAAATGGTAAGGGGGTACAAAAGTACCCCTACCATTTCACAAAGAAAGTGTAAAAGAATGTTAAAAAAGACACACACACCGTTAAAAAAGTCCTTTATTAAAAATATATATATTTTTTAAAAGATTCCAGCGGTAGTAATCCACTCTTGCTATCCAGCGACAGATGATCATCTCTCCGGGGTCCAGTGATGGCTGATCTGATCCAGCGACGGGTGATCTCTCCCTCCAGTGCAGCGCAGTCCATCCATCCGCTGTCTCCACTGGCGGAGACACTTCCGTTACATCAGAGGGGGGCAGGGTCACCCACACATCATTGGGGAAGCCAGGCTTCCCCACTTGCGTCAAAGGGGGCGGGGTCAGGTGACGGGTGCCCCCGCCCTCCTCATATAAGAAATGTCAGGCTGCCGGGATCCCGGCAGTGTCTCTGCCAGTGGAGAAAGCGGATGGATGGACTGCGCTGCACTGGAGGGAGAGATTGCCCGTCGCTGGATCAGCTCACCCGTCTCTGGACCCCAGAGAGATGATCATCCATCGCTGGATAGCAAGAGTGGATTACCACAGCTGGAATCTTTTGTTTATTTTTTTTTTTTGTTTGTGTCTTTTTTAACATTCTTTTACACTTTCTTTGTGAAATGGTAGGGGTACTTTTGTACCCCCTTACCATTTCAAACAGGCGGGGTCAGGATCTGGGGGTCCCCTTGTTAAAGGGGGCTTCCAGATTCTGATAAGCCCCCCGCCCACAGACCCTCACAACCAACGGCCAGGGTTGTGAGGATGAGGCCCTTGTCCTTATCAACATGGGGACAAGGTGCTTTGAGGGGTCACAGACCCCCAAAGCATCCTCCCAATGTTCCAGATTCTGATAAGATTCTGATAAGCCCCCTGCCCGCAGACCCCCACAACCACTGGCCAGGGTTGTGGGGATGAGACTCTTGTCCTCATCAACATGGGGACAAGGTGCTTTGAGGGGTCACAGACCCCCAAAGCATCCGCCCAATGTTGAGGGCATGTGGCCTGGTATGGTTCAGGGGGGGGGGGGGGGCGCTCTCTCGTCTCCCCCTCTTTTCCTGCGGCCTGCCAGGTTGTGTGCTCGGATAAAGGGTCTGGTATGGATTTTTAGGGGGGGACTCCACAACATTTTTTTTTTAAATTTGCCGTGGAGTTCCCCTTAAAATCCATACCAGACCTGAAGGGTCTGGTATGGATATTTAGGGGGAACCCCACGTCATTTTTAAAAAAAAATTGATGCGGGGTTCCCCTTAATATCCATACCAGACCTGAAGGGCCTGGTAATTGAATTTGGGGGAACCCCACGCTTTTTTTTATCAATGACTTTCAATGACTGTTCAATGTATTACGGGAGCCGACAATTCATTATAGCCACGAGTGATTTTAAATGACTTTTTTTCCTGCAGAAATGACACTTTGTGCAGGGACAGTTCTAAGCATGGGAAACATGCGCCCCTTCACAGGCATACTATATACACCCCCCAGGTACAAAATTTAAATGAATATTACACTTTTATTGTTTCACTTTAAGCATTATTAAAATCACTGCTCCAGAAAAAACTGCCATTTTTAAAACTTTTTTTTTTGCATTGATACATGTCCCCTGGGGCAGGACCCGGGTCCCCAAACATTTTTTAGGACAATAACTTGCATATTAGCCTTTAAAATTAGCACTTCAGATTTTGAACATTTGAGTCCCATAGACTTTAATAGGGTTCTAAAGTTCACATGAAGTTTAGGTCTGTTCGTAGGTTCTGGTGCGAACCGAACCCGGGGGTGTTCGGCTCATCCTTAATTATGATCATTGGCTCCATCTAGTGGCCATAATGAGGAATTGTGCTTTTTTTTTTTTTACTGATTGAGGCAAAATGTCTTATTATGGCCACTAGATGGAGCTGATGATCATAGGAAATCACTGAGTTAAATTATGGCCAGAATTGGTAACGACTGGATGAATGATTGTCACATTTGTCCAACAAATTTTCTTTAAGTAGACCCCTTAGTTTCCTTTGTTGGGAATGGTTTCATATTAATAACTGAGATCATACTTATGCACTAATAATTACAGTAGACATTGCAGGATGTAAGTTATTTAAACCAACAATATTAATTGATTCCCGTCCAGCCTAAAGTACAATGGCGGTGGGACAGCTATTGTTCTGGGAGGACATAAGACGTCCTCCCATTCTTGACATGCATGTGTGCACACGGGGCGAAATAGCGTGGCGATCAGTGGTGCGCTGCATCCCTTGTGCTTTGTGTGTATTCCTATTTTTTTGAGGATGCGGTGCCTTGTTCCCCAGACCTGTAGCTGATACTTTTCTTTATAACTTAACCGCTTCAGCCCCGGACGGATTTACTCCCTTTTTTTTTGCAATATGGCACTGCGTCGCTTTAACTGACAATTGCGTGGTTGTGTGACGTTGTACCTAAACAAAATTGACGTCCTTTTTTTTTTCTCACAAATAGAGCTTTCTTTTGGTGATACTTGATCACCTCTGCGTTTTTTTTTTTTTGCGCTATATACAGAAAAAGAGAGAACATTTTGAAAAAAAGCAATATTTTCTACTTTTTGCTATAATATATATCCCCCCCCCCCCCCAAAAAAAAAAAAAAAAAAAAAAAAAAAAAAAATATATATATATATATATATATATATATATATATATATATATATATATATATATATATATATATATATACATATATATATATATATAACAAAATTTCTTCCTCAGTTTAGGCCGATATGTATTCTTCTACACGCAAAGAGGGGGGAAGGGGAAATTGGGGCTTTATATGAGGCAAAGAATGTATAGATTCATCTACCTCCATCCCTAATCAAGTATTATAGGAAAAATGGGATGGGACTTGTATTGTTCTACACATTTTTGGTAAAAAAAATCGCAATAAGTGTATATTGATTAGTTTGCACAAACGTTACTGCATCTACAAAATAGGGGATAGATTTATAGCATTTTTATAATTTTTTTTATTAGTAAAGGCGGGCGATCTGCAATTTTTATCGTGACTGCGACATTGCGGCGGACAGATCGGACTCCTTTGACACTATCTTGGGACCTTTGTCATTTACACAGCGATCAGTGCTATAAAATGCACTGATTACTGTGTAAATGTCACTGGCAGGGAAGGGGTTAAACACTAAGGGGTAAGATCAAGGGGTTAAGTGTGTTCCCTGGGTGCGTTCTATGGGGGGGGGGGGGGGGGTGGGCTCACTAGAACATGACAGAGATCCCTGTCCTGTTGCTAGGCAGAACAAGGAAATGCCTTGTTTACATATCCATCTCCCCATTCTGCCTCTCCGTTGTCACGATCGCGGGCCACCGGCGACAGAAGATCACGCGAGCGCATGACATCACTGTGTTTGACGCTCACGCATGCACGATAGGCACCAATGTGGCACCGGTATATCGGCAAGTAGTTAATGGTCTTCTTTTTTTATTTCTTTGCCCATTACATTATATTTCATTACATTTCTTTTATTTTGATTGAAGCAAAGAGTATTATGTCTTATTTTATTGCCATCTTGTTTGATAACCTAATGTTCAGGGATCGGGAAATCTTTAAAAATAAAAAAAGTTCTTCAGAATTGTGATCTTTATTCTAAGCAAGAAAATTGTGATTCTCATTGTATCCAAAATGGTGCAGCTCTATCACCAAGCAATGATACCCCAGTTAGTCTCAAACCAATATTTTTACAGATTAGTTCTACTGCTGTAAACCATCCCCCCCCCCCAAGATCAACATTTTCTAGACGAAACTAGATTCTGGACTGCCGCACTACTAGCAGTAGTGCTTAATCATATGATTAAGCACTACTGCTAGTGCGAAACGTCAGCTTTTTCTTTGTCTGCTGTGTTTGCTGAGTTTTTGATGTGATATTCCAATAAAGAAAGGTGTTTTTTCCGACGAGTGCGGCAGTCCAGAATCAATTTTTGTCTGTTGCTGTCGGCAATTGCCAGCACCTGTGGCTTCCGGGCCAAGAGAACAGTTCACATTCCGTATGTGTGCTCCTGGAGCGGTGGCACTTTTTCTTATCAACATTTTCTACTTATCAGAAGGACTACATACAATTTGCCACTCTTGTCCTACATTTTATTTTTTACCTAAACTTTTATAGCAATTTATATTATGTAACAACATAGACTGGGCATTCCAAGGTCTAAAATATAAGGATTATTCAAGCTCCTCCTTCTAATCTGCGAGAAACAAAGATGATCTTGTGAGCCGGAGGGATGTTTTCAGTGGCACTTTCTGTAGGGGAGATGTCGAGATCTTTGGGGTCCACTACGGATTTCAGGGTGAACTTTTGTAGGATAACGGTGAAGAAAAGGAAAAGCTGAATGCGCACCAGGCTCTCCGCAATGCAGGCTCTTTTTCCTACAATAAAGAAATCATACAAGATAAAGAGGCATAGCTAAGTACACAGATGAAATACCTAGAAGGGACCCACACTCACCGGACACTTTATAAGGTACACCTGTTCAATTGCTTGGTAACACAAATTGCTAATCAACCAATCACATGGTGGCAGCAACTCAATGCATCTAGGCATCTATACGTGGTGAAGACAACTTGCTGAAGTTCAAACATCGGAATGGAGAAGAATGGACGTGGCATTAGTTGGTGCCGGGGGGGCGGGGGGGGGCTGGTCTGAGTATTTCTGGGATTTTCACACACAACCATCTTGCGGGTTTACAGAGAATGGTGGGAAAAAGAGAAAATATCCAGGGAACGGCAGTCATGTGGAGGAAAATGCCTTGTTGAGGTCAGAGGAAAATTGGCAGACTGGTTCCATATGATAGAAAGGCAACAGTAACTCAAATAACCACTCGTTTCATCCAAGGTATGCAGAATACCATCTCTGAATGCACAACACATCCAACCTTGAATCAGATGGGCTACGGCAGCAAAAGACCACAACAGGGTGCCACTCTTGTCAGCTAAGAACAGGAAACCGAGGCTACAGTTCTCACAGGATCACCAAAATTGGACAATAGAAGATTGGAGAAACGTTGGATGGAAAGTCTGGATTTCAACTGCAACATTCAGATGGTCGGTCAGAATTTGGTGTAAACAACATGAAAGCATGGATCCATCCTGTCTTGTATCACTGGTTCAGGCTGGTGGTGGGGGTGTAATGGTGTGGGGAATGGGCACTCTTTGGGCCCCTTAGTAACAATTGAGCAATTTGCAGCCAAAGGACCAGACCACTTTTTGCGATTCGCCACTGCGTCGCTTTAACTGACAATTGCGTGGTCGTGCGACGTGAGTCCCAAACAAAATTGGTGTCCTTTTTTCCCCACAAATAGAGCTTTCTTTTGGTGGTGTTTGATCACCTCTGCGGTTTTTATTTTTTGCGCTATAAACAAAAATAGAGCTATAATAAATATCCCCAAAAAATATATAAAAAAGCATTTTTTTTCCTCAGTTTAGGCCGATACGTATTCTTCTACATATTTTTGGTAAAAAAAAATTGCAAGTAATGGCGGCGATCAGCGATTTTTATTGTGACTGCGACATTATGGCGGACACATCGGACATTTTTGACACATTTTTGGGACCATTGTCATTTATACAGCAATCAGTGCTATTTAAATGCACTGATTCCTGTGTAAATGACACTGGCAGTGAAGGAGTTAACCACTAGGGGGCGAGGAGTGGTTATGTGTGACGTTGTGTGTTTTTTTTTTATTGTAGGGGGGCGTGGCCTGGCATGTGACATCACTGATCGTCTTTCCCTATAACAGGGAACAGACGATCGGTGACAGGCACAGTAGGAAGCACGAGGAGAGGTTTGATTACACAGACCTCTCCTTGTTCTTCAGCTCTGTGACCCGATTGCAGGATACCAGTGGCGATGGGGTCCGCGGGTCCTGAGGCCACAGTGCTCAGGACCGGGTCTCGAGCGTGCCACTGGCGGTGGGCTCGCGACCCACGGCTGGGCACTTAAAGAGCAACGTACCTGTACGTGCTTGTGCCCAGCCGTGCCATTCTGCTGACATAAATGTGCAGGAGGCGGTCCTTAAGCGGTTAATCACCATGGCCTACCTGAGTATTGTTGCTGACCATGTCTATCCCTTTATGACTACAGTGTACCCATCTTCTGATGGCCACTTCCAGCAGGATAATGCACCATGTTAACAAAGCTCCAATCATCTCAGCACTGGACAATGAGGTCACTGTCCTCCAAATGCCTCCACACACACCAGATCTCATCCAATAGAGCACCTTTGGAATGTGGTGGGATGAGAGATTGACATCATGGATGTGCAGCCGACAAATCTGCAGCAACTGCATGATGCTATCATGTCACTATGGAGCAAAATCTCAGAGAAATGTTTCCAACAACTATGCCACCAAGAATGAAGGCAAAAGGGCGTCCAACCCACTACTAGCAAGGTGGGCCTAATAAAGGAGGTCCAACCCGCTACTAGCAAGGTGGGCTAATAAAGGGGGTCCAACCCACTACTAGCAAGGTGGGCCTAATAAAGGGGGTCCAACTCGCTACTAGCAAGGTGGGCTAATAAAGGTGGGCTAATAAAGGGGGCCCAACCTGCTACTAGCAAGATGGGCCTAATAAAGGAGGTCCAACCCGCTACTAGCAAGGTGGCCTAATAAAGGAGGTCCAACCCACTACTAGCAAGGTGGCCTTATAAAGGAGGTCCAACCCACTACTAGAAAGGTGGCCTAATAAAGGGGGTCCAACCCACTACTAGAAAGGTGGCCTAATAAAGGGGGTCCAACCTGCTACTAGCAAGTCGGCCTAATAAAGGAGGTCCAACCCACTACTAGCAAGGTGGCCTAATAAAGGAGGTCCAACCCACTAATAGTAAGGTGGCCTAATAAAGGAGGTCCAACCCACTACTAGCAAGGTGGCCTTATAAAGGAGGTCCAACCCACTACTAGAAAGGTGGCCTAATAAAGGGGGTCCAACCCACTACTAGAAAGGTGGCCTAATAAAGGGGGTCCAACCTGCTACTAGCAAGTCGGCCTAATAAAGGAGGTCCAACCCACTACTAGCAAGGTGGCCTAATAAAGGAGGTCCAACCCACTAATAGCAAGGTGGGCCTAATAAAGGGGGTCCAACCCGCTACTATCAAGGTGTACCTAATAAAGTGGCTGGTGAGTGTATATTCCAATAAAAAAGGATCATAATATTGTCAAAAATAAATGTGATATGTGTACCGACATCATGAATCCAAATAAAATGGAAAAAATGAAAATGAACCAAGACACACGTCTTATTTAGTAACACAGCACAACATTTGTATTCCGTTTAACCACTTGCTTACTGGGCACTTAAACACCCTTCCTGCCCAGACCAATTTTCAGCTTTCAGTGCTCTCACACTTTGAATGACAATTACTCAGTCATGCGACACTGTACCCAAATTAATTTTTTGTCCTTTTTTTCCCATAAATAGAGCTTTCTTTTGGTGGTATTTGATCACCTCTGGGGTTTTTATTTTTTGCGATATAAATGAAAAAAGACCAAAAATTTAGAAGAAAAACTTATATTTCTTTGTTTCTGTGACAAAATTATGCAAATTATTACTTTTTCTTCATACATTTTGGCCACAATTTGTACTTCTACATGTCTTTGGTAAAAATAACCCAAATTAGTGGATATTATTTGGTCTTTGTGAAACTTAGACAGTCTACAAGCTGTGGTGCGAATCGCACAAAATTGATCACATCTCATGTACTGGTGGCCTATCTCACTTCTTGTGACCCGAACAAGCCAGAAAAGTACAAATACCCCCCAAATGACCCCTTTTTGGAAAGTAGACATTCCAGGGTATTTAGTAAGAGGCATGATAAGCTTTTTAATGTTGTAATTTTTTTCCTACAATTCTTTGAAAAATTAAGATTTTTCATTTTTTTAATTTTTTTCCACAAAATTGTCATTGTAATAGGTTATTTCTCTCCCGTGGCATGTGTATACCACAAATGACACCCCCAAAAAATTCTGCTACTCCTCCTGAGTATAACGATACCACATGTGTGGGACTTTTTCACAGCCTGGCCACATAGAGAGGCCCAACATGCAGGGAGCGCCATCAGGTGTTCTAGGAGCATAAATTACACATCTAACTTGTTGACTACCTATTACACTTTTGAAGGCCCTGGAGCACCAGGACAATGACACGTGGCACTGATGACAGATGGCACTGATACGTGGCAATGATGGCACTTATATGTGGCACTGATGACACGTGGCACTGATGACAGATGGCACTAATATGTGGCACTGATGATAGATGGCACTTATACGTGGCACTTATACGTGGCACTGATGACACCTGGCACTAATACGTGGCACTGATGACAGATGGCACTAATACGTGGCACTGATACGTGGCACCGATGACAGATGGCACTAATACGTGGCACCGATGACGCGTGACACTGATGACAGATGGCACTGATAAGTGGCATTGATGACACGTGACACTGACAACAGATGGCACGTGACACTGACAGGTGGCACTGATGACAAATGGCACTGATACGTGGCACTGATGACAGATGGCACTAATATGTGGCACTGATGACAGATGGCACGTGGCACTGATGACAGATGGCACTGGGGACAAATGGCACTGACAACAGGTGGCACTGGGGACAAATGGCACTGACAACAGGTGGCACTGGGGACAGATGGCACTAACAGGTGGCACTGGAGTGGATGGCACTGGGGTGGATGGCACTGGGGTGGATGGCACTGGGGTGGATGGCACTGGGGGAGGATGGCACTGGGGGAGGATGGCACTGGGGTGGATGGCACTGGGGTGGATGGCACTGGGGGAGCATGGCACTGGGGGAGCATGGCACTGGGGGAGGATGGCACTGGGGCGGATGGCACTTTTTAAATTTTTTTAAATTTTTTTCACACTTACGGCGCTTCATCTCTCCCCTCTCACACGCTGTCTGTGTGAGGAGGGAGAGCAGCACTGCGAGATGATCTCATATATGAGATCATCTCACATTGGACACGCCGATCGCGCTGTAAATGGCCGCTGTGATTGGCCGTTTACAGCGATCTGTGTTTGCCTGTCTCCAGGGGACATGGCAAACACAGAACTTCCCTGATGCGCGCCTGCGGCGGCGCGCATTGCGGAAGTAAACATCAGGAAGTCCAGGGACGGCCTCCCGGACAAAAGCGCCTGCTCTACGGCCTTCATTCGGCTATAGGGCAGGCGCGAGGAGGTTAAAGATGGCTGCAATCGTGATCTCTGCCTTTTTGGCAAATAGTTGTTGTTATTGTTCAGTCGTTTAGTTGTGTCTGACTTTTCGCAACCTCATTGACCATAGTGCGCCAGGATTTTCTGTCCTCCACTGTCTCCTGGAGGTTAACTTCATGTTCATTGTTTCGATGATGCTATCTATCCATCTTGTTTTCTGTTGTCCTCTTCTCCTCTTTCCTTCTATGTTTCCTAGCATCACGGTCTTTTCCAATGAGTCCTCTCTTTACATTAGGCGGCCAAAAAATTTGAGTTTCAGCTTTAGGATCTGTCCTTCCAGTAAATATTCAGGGCTGATTTCCTTCAGGATTGATTGATTTGATCTTCTTGCCATCCAAGGGACTTTCATAAGTCTTCTCTCTCATAGTTCTAAAGCATAAATTTTTCGGCATTCAGCCTTCCTTATGGTCCAATTTTCACATCCATAGGTTGGACTTGATGGACTTGTGTCTTTTTCGACCTCACCTACTATGTAACTATGTAACTACTAGGCATACCATAGCTTTGACTATACGGAACTTTGTTGGTAGGGTGATGCCTCTGCTTTTTATAATGTTGTCTAGGTTTGACATTGCTTTCCTCCCAAGAAGCAAGCATCTCTTAATTTCATGGCTACAGTCACCGTCTGCCGTGATCTTGGAGCATAGGAAGGTACAATCTGTCAATTCTGTTTGCCGAGGAGTGATGGGACTGGTTGCCATGATCTTAATTTTCTTAATGTTCGATTTCAGGCCAGCTTTTGTTCACTCCTCTTTCACCTTCATTAAGAGACTGGTAAAACGTTCTTCTTCACTTCTTTTGAGGAATACAAGACTTCAAAAACCATACTACAGCTATTCCTCTAATCAAATGATTTATACCACACTTTCTCAACCTTTTCAACACAGAGGAACCCTTGAAATAACCTTTCGGTCTCAGGGAACCCTTGTTAAAAATGGCTATATCTACAATTCATGTTACATTGGTGTGATGGTCAATAGAAGAATGCTGTGGTCACATCTATGGTCTTGGGGAAGAATTTCCCCCTTATAGATAGCTTAAAAGATCATTGGTGTCACTGGGAACTTATCTGAGAGACAAAAATTTGTCACTGCTCAAGGAACCCCTAGCAACCATTGGAGGAACCCTAGAATTTCATGGAAACCTGGTTGAGAAACCCTGATTTATACACTAGCATAAAAACTACCCTTCCCCCCTCCTTATTTCTCGAAAAGCTAGGATGTCTAGAAGACAAAGCCATAATTTGGAGTAAATCTGGGACACACAAAATTCCTAAATACGCATTCTACAGCACTTTATTACCTGCAGCAAATGGTAGAAATGCCTTATTTTTCAGAAATTTCCCATTTTCATCCAAGAAATGCTTTATGTTGAATTCTCCGGGAGTTTCAAAATGTGTGGGATCCCGTAATGCCGTGGTCAACATGGGAAGCACATTGGTGCCCTGTAAATGAATGAAACAGGTATGTGACAGTGAGATGATAATACTAAATGTTTCTGTCAAACTTAATTTTAATGACAGTATACAGCGAGTATACAGATCTTCATGCATATAAAAGTTACAAGTGACTGCACATTTTCAGACAACACATGTCCTTCATCAAGCTTCATGTATACTACTAAATCTTTTACCCACATGTATAGCTCCATACACATACAGAGCATATGAGTTCACCCAGGTGTAGCCTTTCACCAATCTACTTGTTAGCCCTTCAATTAACCCATTCCATTATTATTACTATTATTAACTATAGGAATGGAATGGGTTAATTGAAGGGCTAACAAGTTGATTGGTGAAGGGATATACCTGTGTGAACTCTTATGCTCTGTATGTGTACGGAGCTATAAATGTGGGTAAAAGATTAAGTAGTATACATGCAGCTTGATAAAGGACATGTGTTGTCCGAAACTGAAAAAAAATCTAAAGAAAATACGGCACACTCTGAATATGACTAGTAAACAAACTCATATAGTGTTGAGTGGGAATAAACATAGAGTATAAATAGTATTAATGACCACAATGGGCTTTTACAGTCAGTAATGTCCATAAAGTATAAGGTAAAATAATAACAAAAATGAATTAAATGAATTAAAAAGAAACTGTCCATAGGAGGCTGCCAGTTCCGAGTAGAAATGTAAAAAGTGCTCTGAAAAAGACAAATAGAAGAGGAATGGCACCTTCTAAGTGGAGTAAAATGGTAAATTTAATACAATTTTAAAAATCAATACACTCACAAAAGTGGTTCATAGATGGGCATTGTAATAATTTCAGCATCCGCTAGTTGCCGTCAGAGAGGAGAGGCCATCAGCTGTAAATCCGGCAGAGGAATGGACGATGTGGTTGGACCCAGGCCCGGAAACACCGCTGGATACAATGTTTTTCCGGTGGTCGTGGAGCGCAAACACTAGGCACCAGCGCTGGCGGGGATCAGCGTCACTTCCGGGCGTCACTTCCAGCCACATGGGAAGCGGAGGGGTTGTTGGAATGGATGAATTTATCCTCCCACAACCCTATCGTTAGGGTTGTCGTAACTAGGGGCAAAATTTTCCCCCATCGCCGCGCCTTTGGTTTGGATATAGAACTGGCCGTTAAACTCAAAATAGTTGTGTGTGAGGCAGAATTCATGTATCTTCAACAGGAATTCTACCTGACGTGGATTTAGCTGGGAATCAGAGTCAGGGTAATGATTTACCGCGTGTAGACCCACTGTGTGGGGGATGGAGGTATAGAGCGATACTACATCAAGTGATAGCCAACGGTATGCTGGTTCCCAAGTGTAATTTTGTAGCGTCTCATGTAGATGTATGCTGTCTTTGATATATGAGGGAAGATTCCTAACAAGGAGTTGAAGAAAAAGATCCAAGTAGATGGAGAAATAACTGTTGATGCTCTCCATGGCAGCCACAATTGGTCTGCCTGGAGGGTTGAGGGGATCCTTGTGCACCTTGGGTGATAAAAGGTGATAAAAGTAGGGTCTCTTATAAAAGTCATGTATTAAAAAAGATGCCTCGGATTTGGTGATGATGCCATCTTTTTTTTAATATATTTTGCCGTTGTTTTCTTAATATATTTTATATTATTGATTATTTATTATTATTTGTATTTTTCCTTTCTTGTATTTTATGTATCCCAATACTCTTTTCCCCATCGCTCTATACTCATCATTACCATTAGCGTTGTCGTTTTCTATATAGAGCCCTTCTTGTTACTTCCTGTTTCTTATGCTGCTATGGTAACGATCACGTGACCTAGGGGGTATAAAAAGACTTGCTCTAAAATGGCCGCCATAAAGCTTGAAGAAGGGACACGCATGTCCCGAATGTGAGCTCCTCCCTGCTAACCCGGAAGTGATGCTGATCCCTGCCAGCACTGGTGCCTAGTGTTTGCGCTCCACGACCACCAGAAACATCGTATCCAGCGGTGTTTCCTGGCCTGGGACCATTCACATCATCCATTCCTCTGCCGGATTTACAGCTGATGGCCTCTCCTCTCTGACGGCGACTAGCGGATGCTGAAATTATTACAATGCCCATCTATGAACCACTTTTGTGAGTGTATTGATTTTTAACATTTTATTAAATTTACTGTTTTACTGCACTTAGAAGGCGCCGTTCCTCTTCTAGTTGTCCGAAACTGTGCAGTCACTTTTACATGAAAATTAAAGTAAAGGAATTCAACTTAAAGCAGGAGTCCGCCGGGAGTTCCGCCGTTTTTTTTTTAAAAGCCAGCAGCTACAAATACAGCAGCTGCTGACTTTTAAAATAAGGACACTTACCCGCCCAGCGCGCCCGCGATGTCGGCACCCGAAGCCGATCTCTCGATCGTCTCTCGGGTGCTGCTGCTGCCATCTTGGGTATGGGAATCAGGAAGTGGAGCCTTTCGGCTTCATTTCCCGGTTCCCTACTGCGCATGCGCAAGTCGCGCTGCGCAATAAGGATGGACCCGCTGCCTCTGGGATCAGTGTGTTTCCCAGCAGGCAGCGGGGGACGTAGATGTACGCCCCTTTCCGCAGAGAGCTATCCCGGAAGTGGGTGCAGTTACCTGGATTATCCAGGTAACTGCACCCCCCTCCCCCCTGAAAGGTGCCAATTGTGGCGCTGGAGGGGGGGGGGGGATTCCAATGAGCGGAAGGTCCACTTTAGGGTGGACCTCCGCTTTAAACTGAGATTGCATCTCAATTTTTTTGAGATATATATACACACACACACAGTATCTCATAAAAGTGAGTACACCCCTCACATTTTTGTAAATATTTTATTGTATCTTCATGTGACAACACTGAAGAATTGACACTTTGCTACAATGTAAAGTAGTGAGTGTACAGCTTGTATAACAGTGTAAATTTGCCGTCCCCTCAAAATAACTCAACACACAGCCATTAATGTCTAAACCGTTGGCAACATAAGTGAGTACACCCCTAAGTGAAAATGTCTAAATTGGGCCCAACGTGTCAATATTTTGTGTGGCCATCATTATTTTCCAGCACTGCCTTAACCGTCTTGGGCATGGAGATCACCAGAGCTTCACAGGTTGCCACCGGAGTCCTCTTCCAAACCTCCATGACGACATCACAGTGCTGGCAGATATTAGAGACCTTGCGCTCCTCCACCTTCCGTTTGAGGATGTCCCACAAATGCTCAAAAGGGTTTAGATCTGGAGACATGCTTGGCCAGTCCATCACCTTTACCCTCAGCTTCATTAGCAAGGCAGTGGTCATCTGGGAGGTGTGTTTGGGGTCATTATCATGTTGGAATACTGCCCTGCGGCCCAGTCTACGAAGGGAGGGGATCATGCTCTGCAGAATTATGTCACAGTACTTGTTGCCATTCATGGTTCCCTCAATGATCTGTAGCTCCCCAGTGCCGGCAGCATTCATGCAGCCCCAGACCATGACACTCCCACCACCATGTCTGACTGTAGGCAAGACACACTTGTCTTTGTACTCCTCACCTGGTTGCCGCCACACACGCTTGACACCATCTGAACCAAATACATTTATCCTGGTCTCATCAGACCACAGGACATGGTTCCAGTAATCCATCTCCTTAGTCTGCTTGTCTTCAGTAAACATCATCTTTAGAAGAGGCTTCCTTCTGGGATGACAGCCATGCAGACAAATTTGAGGTAGTGTATGGCGTATGGTCTGAGCACTGACAGGTTGACCACCCACCCTTTGAACCTCTGCAGCAATGCTGGCAGCACTCATACGTCTATTTCACAAAGACAACCTCTTTGTGAAGTGGCACTCAACTTCTTTGGTCGACCATGGCAAGGCCTGTTCTGAGTGGAACCTGTCTTGTTAAACAGCTGTATGGCCACCGTGCTGCAGCTCAATTTTTAGGATATTGTCAATTTTCTTATAGCCTAGACCAATGATGGCGAACCTTGGCACCCCAGATGTTTTGGAACTACATTTCCAATATTGCTCTTGCACTCTGCAGTGTAGTTGAGCATCATGGAAAATGTAGTTACAAAACATCTGGGGTGCCAAGGTTCATCATCACTGGCCTAGACCATCTTTATGTAGAGCAACAGATCCTCAGAGAGTTCTTTGCCATGAGGTGCCATGTTGAACTTCCAGTGACCAGTATGAAAGAGTGAGAGCGATAACACCAAATTTAACACACCTGCTCCCCATTCACACCTGAGACCTTTTAACACTAATGAGTCACATGACACCGGGGAGGGAAAATGGCTAATTGGGCCTAATTTGGACATTTTCACTTAGGGGGGAACTCACTTTTGTTGCCAGCGGTTTAGACATTAATGGCTGTGTTGAGTTATTTTGAGGGGACAGCAAATTTACACTGTTATACAAGCTGTACACTCACTACTTTACATTGTAGCAAAGTTTCATTTCTTCAGTGTTGTCACATGAAAAGATAGAAGAAAATATTTACAAAAATGTGAGGGGTGTACTCACTTTTGTGTGATACTGTATATATAGATTTATACGTATATTCTCCGTGCACGCAGGGCTGCTGATTGAAAGACTAGGTCCGACGGGATCAGTCCGTCAGACAATCCGATCGTGTGTGGGCTAGTATGACCATTTTTTATAAAAAAAAATCAGACGGACCTAGAAATAGAACATGTTTCAAATCTATCCGATGGACTCAAGTCCGACGGACTAAAAATCGGGAAAACCGTTTGTCTGTGTGCTAGTCCGACAGACCAAATACAACGCAAGGGAAGCTATTGGCTACTGGCTATTGCACTTCCTTGTTTAGTCCCATCTTACATCATCAAGTTCAAAATGAACGGACTTTCGAACGGACTTAGTCCATTCGTTTGTGGCCAAGTCCATTCATTCAGAAAATCTGTCGGACCTCCGCCGAAAGTCAGTCGGGAAGACCATCGGTCTGTCGAAAAGTCGGGTCGTGTGTACGTGGCATTACAATAGCGAATACTCATTTGTTGTTGCCACACAACTGGGTGGGCTTCGGGCGCAGTGCCACAAACAGAGATAAAATCCTGACAGAAATTGTACCTCTGCCCTACTGTTTCCAAAACTAAAATAAATGTCTGGAAATACGTTTTGCCAGTGTTGTTGAAAACCCCCTAAGGATATTCATATCCAGAAATTTAGAGATACATTATTTATAAGCAGTCCTCATTGATAACTTTCACTTACCTTAGGAATGTAATAACCATGGAACGTAATATCTCTGTCGGTAGCTCTGGGAAACCCCATTGGAAAGATGTCACTGTACCTCTGGATCTCATGAACAAGAGCGTTCATGTATGGCATCCGTCTCCGATCCTCTGCTCTAGGTTCTCGGGTTTGGCCAATCACTTGGTCGATTTCTTTATAAAGCTTATCTATAAAGTATCCAGAGAAGAACAGTACTGATTTGTCCTTTTTCTTTTCAAATAGTTTTTATTAAGGCACAAGTGTAATCAAGATGATACATCACATTACAATGTTCGAGTACAAGTCAAATAATACAAATGCATAGTACAGATTACAGTTTAACCACTTCAGCCCCGGAATGATTTGACCCCTTACTGACCAGGCCATTTTTTGTGATTCAGCACTGCGTTGCTTTAACTGACAATTGCGCAGTCATGCGACATTGAACCCAAACAAATTTGATGTCCTTTTATCAATGCTCATCAGTTTTTCATCGGTGCTCATCAGTTTTTCATCCATTTTTCATCAGTTTTCATCCACTTTTCATCTGTGCTCATCAGTTTTTCATGAGTGCTCATCAGTTTTTTTATCCATTTTTCATCAGTTTTTCATCCATTTTTAATCAGTTTATCATCCGTTTTTCATCATTGCTCATCAATTTTTCATCGATGCTCATCGGTTTTTCATCAGTGCTCATCAATTTTTTTATCCATTTTTCATCAGTTTTTCATTCATTTTTCATGGATGCTCATCAGTTTTTCATCAGTGATCATCAGTTTTTCATCAGTTTTTTAATCAGTTTTTTATCCATTTTTCATCACATTTTCATCCATTTTTCATCAGTTTTTCATCCATTTTTCATCTTTTTTATTTCAGTGCTCATCAGTTTTTCATCCATTTTTCATCAGTTTTCATCCATTTTTCCTCGGTGCTCATCAGTTTTTCATCCATTTTTCATCAGTGCTCATCAGTTTTTCATCCATTTTTCATCAGTGCTCATCAGTTTTTCATCCATTTTTCATCTTTTTTATTTCAGTGCTCATCAGTTTTTCATCCATTTTTCATCAGTTTTCATCCATTTTTCCTCGGTGCTCATCAGTTTTTCATCAGATTTTCATCCATTTTTCATCAGTGCTCATCAGTTTTTCATCCATTTTTCATGTATGGCATCCATCTCCGATCCTCTGCTCTAGGTTCTTGGGCTTGGCCAATCACTTGGTCGATTTCTTTATAAAGCTTATCTATAAAGTATCCAGAGAAGAATCGACAGAGCGATCCCCGCTGAGCAAGTGGATATCCATGGGGCGGATCATCACGGATCCGCCCCGTGTGAAAGAGGCCTTATCCATTTTTCATCAGTTTTTCATCCATTTTTCGGCCTCTTTCACACAGCCGATCCGTTCAGGTCCACCTGTCAGTTTTTTAGGCGGACCTGAACGGATGCTCCGTAGACCTCTATGGAGCGTCGGATGTCAGCAGTGACATGTCCGCTGACATCTGACCCGCTCCGATCCGAAAAAGTGTGACAGAGGAAAAACCTACTTTTCCATCCGTCTGAGGATTGGATCGAGTGAAGACGGACTCTGCGGTCCGTCTTCATCCGATCCCCCATAGGGGAGAGCGGCGCTCTGACGTGTCCATCCCTGCACAGTGTGCAGAAAATGGACCTGTCATCTTCCTGCTCAGCGGGGATCGACGGAGCCCGTGTGAAGGAGCCCTTCCTCAGTGCTCATCAGTTTTTCATTAGTGCTCATCAGTTTTTCATCCATTTTTTATCAGTGTTCATCAGTTTCCACAGTCAGTGATTATTTGGAGAGCCCTGTCATCTGCTGGTGTTGGTCCACTGTGTTTTATCAAGTCCAAAGTCAGCGCAGCCCTCTACCGGGAAATTCTAGAGCACTTCATGCTTCCCTCTGCTGACCAGCTTTATGGAGATGCTGATTTCATTCTCCAGCAGGACTTGGCACCTGCCCACACTGCAAAAAGTACCAATACCCGGTTTAATGATCATGGTATCATTGTGCTTGATTGGCCAGCAAACTTGTCTGACCTAAACCCCATAGAGAATCTGTGCGTCATTGTCAGGAGGAAGATAAGAGACATCAGACCCAACAATGCAGATGAGCTGAAGGCCGCTATCAAAGCAACCTGGGCTTCCATAAAACCTCAGCAGTGCCACAAGCTGATCGCCTCCATGCCAAGCCGCATTGATGCAGTAATTCATGCAAAAGGAGTCCCGACCAACTATTGAGTGCATACTATACTGTACATGGATAGACTTTTCACCAAGCCAACATTTCTGTATTAAAAAACAGAAAATTGTACCATACTTACCGTAATTTTCTTTTCCTGGTGCCTATCCATGGCAGCATACCTGTGACAAGCTCCGCCTTGGCTCCTCCCTCAGGACTAGTGAATATTATAAAAGAAATCGTTAGCACAGCCCCAGCATTCTCCGTAATATAGAATACCGAGGGTGGGATTGTATGCTGCCATGGATAGGCACCAGGAAAAGAAAATTACGGTAAGTATGGTACAATTTTCTGTTTTCCTGGTGCCTCCATGGCAGCATACCTGTGACAAATAACTAGCTAAAGATGGGTGGGATGATGCTTAGAAGTTTATTTTAAAGAAATTATTATTTATAAGAAGCAAAAGCTGATGTGACTGCCTATATGCCAAACTCCACTGATGAGAGAGCCCCTGGGTCCACCCTGTAATGTTTCGGAACGTATGTTGGGACGACCAAGTCGCTGCCCTACAAATAGTTTCAATTGACACATTCGCTCTTACCACCCAAGAGGCAGAAACCGCTCTGGTGGAGTGCGCCCTGACCGCCGAAGGGGGTTCCAGCCCATTTGTCTTGTACCCCTTGTGGATGAGTATAACGATCCATGAGTCAATCGTTCTTGCTGATGCCTCCTTGCCTTTGTTTTTTTTTTTTGTTTGTTTTTTTTTTTTTTTTTTTTGTTTTGTTTTCTTTTTTTTTTTTTATCCCAGGGAATTATAAACAGCCTGATGGATCCCCTGCAGATAGCATCTCAAAGTGGAGGCAATGTCCAGCTCATGAAAAGAGCCAGAGTCCTGTTCAGAAAATGTTGGGAGTGCCCAAGGTTCCGACATGTTCAAGGATGATGCAACCTTGGGAATAAATCCTCGCACTGTTCTGAGTTCTACTCTGACCGGATAGAATATCATGTGAATTTGATCTGTTCCTAAAGCTTGGGGCTTTGAAACCCGTCTGCCAGAGGTTATAGCTATCAGGAAGGCTAGCTTCAAGGTTAGATTCCAGAGTGATGCTGACTCCGAAGGGGCAGAAAGGTGGATTGGCTAAGGACGATAAGGATGATAGCAAGGTCCCAAGTGGGAAAGGATTGTTTTGTTGGCGGTCGGATCTTTTTGACAGCTTTGAAGAATTGGATTATTAAAGGATCCTCGGCCCATCTTCTACTGGTTGCTGCTGAAATCGCTGATACCTGTACCTTTAGTGTACCTCTTACAAGGCCTAGGTCTAGGCCTGCCTGCAAAAACTCAGGAATTTGAGAGGATGATGGGGAACCTGGATCACAGCTTCTGCCAAGCATGAAGGCCCTGAACTTGTTCCCCACTTTATCGTATATGCCGTTTGTGGGTGGTTTTCTTGCCTTGAGCAAGGTTGTGATCACTTTATTGGAACACCCTAGGGATTGGAACCTTTCTCTTTCAGCTGCCAGATGTGAAGGTCCAGCCTGCGGGGGCCTGGATGGGTATGACATCCTTGCGACAGGAGAAGAGGTATTATTGTAACCTTGACTGGAGGCCGGGTACTCAGATACATTGCTGTGGGGAATTGGCCGGTACGGTATGACCGCTATCACCGTCGTGGTTTCCGTCATAAGTCTTGACAAGAATCTTGGAATGAGAGGCCGTGGAGGGAAGGCATAGGCCCGGTTGCATGCCCAGGGGGCTGAGAGGGCATCTATTGTCTCCGCCTGGGGGTGAGGAAGCCTTGAAACGAACCTTGGGAGTTTGGTATTGAATGCTGTTGCAAATAGGCCTAGCTCAAGGGGACCCCACTAGTTCACTATCCAGTCAAAATCTCCGGGTGTAGAGACCATTCGTTGGCATCAATGAACCTGTGGAAAAGGCTGTTGGCCCTCGAGTTGAGATGACCGGGCAGATAGACTGCCCTCAGGTCCTTTAGATTCCTTTCTGCACAGAGAATTATGGGTTCCACCTCCTTCAGGAGGGACCTGCTGTGTGTCCGCCTTTGCCGGTGTACATAAGATACTGCAGCCCTGTTGTTCATTTGGAGGAGAACTGGTTTCCCTGTAATCTTGAACTCTAGGGATAGAAATGCGAGGTAGGCCATTCTTGACCTCCAGGACATTTGACACCAAGCCTGCTGTATGGAAGGACCGTCTTCCCTGCACTGAAATCTGATTGCAGTGTGCTCCCCAACCTGCTGCACTGGCATCGGTAGTAATTGTGATCCAGTCGACATGCCCTAATGGGCGCGGAATCAGAAGTGTCTGTTTCTTCATCCACCAACGTAGACTCCTGAGCATCAAGGTCGTCAAGTGTATGGTTTGGGATAGATACCGTCTGTTCCACAGTCTCAAGAACTCCAGCTGGAAATGTCTCAAATGCTAATGGGCCCAGGGGACCATAGGGATACATGACGACATCTGGCCTATCAGGCCCAAACAGTTTGAGACTGTCAGGTAGGATCTCGTACTCACTTTCTTCATTTGTTGAATAATGGATGTCACCTTCTGAGGTGGGGGAGCCACTGTTCTGTTCCTTTTATTGAACAGCGCACCCAAATAAACCATCTCCTAGGTTGGAGAAAGGTGACTTTTCTCCTGGTTTATCTTCCATCCGAATTCTGCTAGAGTTGTCAAAAGAATGTTCCTGTGTTCCCCTAACTGGGCTGGATCCTCCGCCAGGAGTAGAGTGTCGTCCAAGTAATGGCATACCTGAAGCCCCAATTCCCTCAGAGGGGTTATGATGGCAATCAGGGTCTTTGTGAAGACTGTTGGCGACGTGCTGAAGCCAAATGGATCTCAGATACTTCTGGAACTGGAGTATGGGTATACGCAGGTAAGCGTCCTGCAAGCCTATTGACAATAACCAGTCCCCTGGTTGGACTACATGAATAATCATCTGTAGTTACTCCAGTTTGAATTTTTCTAGGAAGATAAAGGGGTTTAGTCTCTTTAGGCCTATCACAGGTCTCCACCCTCCATTTCTCTTGGGGACTAGAATACAGGAGTAACAACCCGAAAAACTCTCTGATGGAGGCACTGGGACTACTGCTTGCTGTTCTTGCAAGGAGAGAAGAAATCGCTGTAGTGCCTCCGCTCTTTTTTTTTTTTTTTTTTTTTTTTTTTATTATTTGGAGGGAACCTTGACACCCTTTTCGGGGAGAAGAAGTCCTTGGGAGATTTGTCTAGGGACAACCAGAAATGGCTGTATTTGACTGTGGAGACTACCCAAGGATCCCTGCACTTTTGTTCCCAGATCTTTGAGAAGTGTTTTAACCTGGCCCCCATAGCTTGGGCTGGCCTGGCGTCCAAAGGATTTAGTGGAATCCTGTGGGGTAGGCACTGGTCTCTGCCTTCAGGTCTTGAGGAACGTAGACTGTGTGCTTTTCCAAGAGCATTGCCCTTGCGGAGCAACGAATTGAATCAATGGCGGCTTCACCAATAAAGTCTGCTGAGAGCTTCAGCTCATCCAAGGCCTTGATTACATCCTCCTTTGGGATTTCCTGTTGGCCTGCCGAATCTATATTATTAATCCAGACACGTAGTGCATTTGACACTGATGTCAGAGCTATCACAGATTTACAGGCGTTGCCTGCCATCTGGTAAGCCTTTTTGGATCCAGATCCATCCTCCTGTCCAGTGGGACCTTAAAGAAGATGAGTCTTCCAGGGGCAACGTGACATTCTTTGCCAACCTTACCACTGCTGCATCGACCACTGGAGAACCCTCCAGCATTGCGGAACTAGCCTCAGAGAGGGTATAACGTTCCCAACTGATTAATGGAGAATCTTTTCTCTGTCTTTTTCCACTCTTCTTCAATCACATCCCTGATCTCGTCCATGAGAGGGAAAAAGGATATCTGGCATTTGAGAAAGGGGAAGTACGATTTAGACTTTTAACCTCTGTGTTGGTCTCTTCCCAGCCGATCTCTTGTTTAACTGCCTGTACAGAAAGCTGTACCATGGCGAAAGCAAAGCCAGAGGCATCTAGGTCATCAGATGATTCCACTGAGATGGCATTCTCTTCCTGATGTTTTTAGAGGAAGATGCAAGGGTCGGACAAGAAATTCCACTTGTGGACGGCCCGGGAATGGGAGCCTCAGCCGTTTGCTCCTGAGGAGGAGATGCTGGCTGCGTCGGCATTGTAGCTACCAATTCCGCAGTGGAATCATTTACTGCTTTCTTAAGTAGGTCCGCCACTTGGAGACTTTCAGATTCTCTGTCCGCTGCATAGTCCCTGATGCAATTTCGACAGATCAGTTTGTCTGGAAGTGGGGTAGCCCCACAGGGCTGACATCTTGGAGATCTAGGTCTCGGGGAGCATAAATGACGGCGCTTTTGGGCCGATGCTTTCCCCTGGATGACCTGCTGTGACGAGAGTCATCATCGTCTCCATGTTGCCTTGAGGTCTTCTTAGACGTCTTCTGGTATACAGGACTGAAATACATAAAAGTACCAGCCACAGTGCACTCTTTTATCCATTTTTTGAAAAAGTGTATCGACTTACCTGGACGTAGGTCCTTACCTCAGGTGTAGAGTAGGATCTTGTGCGTGCGGCAAATGGCTCATACTAGACGGATTAGCAGAAGCAGCAGCTAAGAAAATAGTTTTAGAGAAGAAAGATCAACCCACCACGTCTTGACTTGGTAAAAGTGAAATTACCTCTATAAATAATGGGTTCTCTACCTTTGTCTTTTTTTTTTTTTTTTTAACCCAGATGAACATCTATTTAAATAATTTTTATTAATTTTGTTTATATAATAATTTAATATATTTATCTTAAATTATTTAATTAATCGCGCCCCTTTTTTTTTTTTTTTTACATTTATTTATTTATTTATTTATTTTAGCTAAAAGGAATGGGTATTTGCTCCCTGGAGCTCTCAGACGCAGTACTCCCTGCGGCCACAGGCGTCCCACTGAGGCCGACAGGGAGATAAATAGTGAAACAGGAGAGGCAGGGCACGCCTCTATCCTGTCCTTAATGTTTTAATGGCATAGTTGTCACCATGCCCTTATCCAAAATGGCCGCGGCGGCCCCCGGGAACTACTGCGCATGCGCCGACCGGCGGAACGGAAACCCGGAAGCCTCGCACCGCCGGCGCATGCGCAGAGCACCGCGGGGAACGCCGAGGGGGCGAATAAAGTGCCGGGGCTGACCGCGCGCGGCTCCTACGGAGCTAACAATGGCAGGGGCTAGGAGAGGGGTTTTTCCTCTAAAAGAAGCAACGAAAAATAAAAGAAAAAATGAGAGGTCAAAAGAAAGACAGAAATGGAAAGTTGAGGAGGGGAAGATAGAGAGGGAAGAAGAAAGAGAAAAGACGAAGGGGAGAAAGAGAAAAGCCAAAGATGTAAAACCTAAAAGGGGAAGGAAAGAAGGAGGGAAAAAAAGAAATGTAGAAATAGCTGCTGCCTCTGTTACCATGAACGAGCTGGTGCCTGATCAACTTGCAGATAAAGCTCTTACTTAAGAGACAAACTGCTTGTCCCAAAAGATCCTACAGAAGGGACTTCCAACCTTATAAGCGCGTTTAGCTGCCCAAGAGAAGGAACTGCGTCCGGGAGAGGCTTGAACCCGGACGGAAGCTGCCGAATGCAGAAGGTAAGGACGCCGACCAGGATTCACTGCCATGAGGTATGAGGAAAAAAAGGAGAATGCTGGGGCTGTGCTAACGATTTCTTTTATAATATTCACTAGTCCTGAGGGAGGAGCCAAGGCGGAGCTTGTCACAGGTATGCTGCCATGGAGGCACCAGGAAATCCTTTTTTTTATTGGTCTTGCATAATATTCAAATTAAATGGGATACTGAATTTGGGGTGTCACTAGCTGTAAGCCATAATCATCAAAATTAAAAGAAAGAAATATATCACTCTGTGTGTAACACATCTGTATAAAATATAGGACTTTCACTTTTTGAATTGAATTACTGAAATAAACTTTTTGATGATATTCTAATTTTATGAGATGAAGCTGTACCTTCCATATCTGAAACAATTATGTCTCTTAATCATCAATGCGATATGGAACGAAGATTTGCCCTAAAAAAACGTCACTTAGACTAAATTTGTCCAATCTTGGCCTAGATAGTTACAGAACCCCAGTTGTACAGTGTCCTTCTTATGGTTCACTTATAACTACAGAATACTCTGTTATATATTTAACATGGCTGGTATGTGTGGTTCCTTTCCACTCTCCTTCCCCTTCTCCTCCCCCTCCCATATCCCTCTTTCCTACATTGTTTCTGTCATTGAGTTCACGCTCCAGATACCAAACTGACATAAGTGCCTTTGTCTCACAAACTACTGTGTTCAATTTTTCTTCCTAGGGGCGTGGTTTGGCGCATGGAGAGATAGGACTTATAACTGAATGGCTCCCGCTCCTGTCTTTCTCTCATCACACAGCACCGCGGACAGAACTAATAAAAAAAAAAAGAACTCCCCCTGACTTACCCTATGAGCCGGAGAGGGTGCAGCAATACCCCCCACACGCCGGGGACCCAAAATCCGGGAGAAATAGGCAGTTATTTCCCTACGAAAGGGACTGGACTCCAGGATCATGCTGGCCTCCAAGATGGCGGTGACCCGCTCAGCGGCTGCACAGGCGGCACAAGCAGCATCACAGCATGCCCTTCTCACTCTCCCCGGTCCTCAGACCCGGATCCCATTCACCCCAGAAGCCCCTCTCCTTCCCCCCACAGCCCTGGGGAAAGCTGAGATATGGAGGCTTATATTAAAGCCCTCCCCACAAAGCAGGACATAGAATCCTACATCAGCAGGCTGAAGAGGTCCTACAGGAGAGGGATTAGTGACCTCCGCAAAGATATAGGCCACCGCATGGAGGACATTGAAAATACTCTGGAGGAGTCGGTCACCAGAATCTCAGAGCATAATAGTATTCTGCAAGAGCACACAAACCAAATCCAACAATTATTCTACGGTGTGGACGACCAAGAGAACAAAAGCCGTCGCAAAAACAGTCACATACGCGGATGTGGAAAATAAGGATCTTGCAGTGGCGGCTGCCGCCATGTTTAACCAACTATTGAACAAACCCAAATTTGACAGACTCCAGAGGTCACTAGGGCCCCGCAAACCAAATCCTGCTTTTCCCAGAGATGTCATATGCAGAATATATTTTTTCTTTTTTTTAAAGTTTAAACTTTTTTATTTTATTTGCTTTATATTCAAGTTTACAAATATTGCCACATAGTAATCACATACATTAATTCCCCTTACAAACAAATTACCCTTGTCCCCCCATCCCATCCTCCCTCCCCCTATCAACCCTCTCCCCCTCCCATTCCCTCCGCCAATAATATTCCATTCACAATTTATACAAAAGAAAAAAGAAAAATAACATCAAACTTAAACAAATTACTCATTCCCTTCTCCCATCCCCCTCCCCACCTCTCATTCATACCCACCTTCATCCATCACTCTCGTAACTTACTCACCCTTTACACACCCCACTTTCCCCATATTTTCACAAACTTCCCATAATTACCTCTTTTCCTATATATGTATTCCACCTTTTTTATGTTATCTTTCACCCTTTCCATCCATTCCTTTACTGTAGGCGCTTCCCTCCTCTGCCATTTACACGCAATTAATTTCCTCCCCTGAAAAAGGCATCTAATGACTGCTGTATGGATATCCCTTCGTACCTCCTCTTCTTCTATCAATCCCATTATACATATTTTAGCTTCTACTTCTAGTGATAACCCAAACACTTTATTAATTTCCCCTATTATTCATACCCAATATCTATATAATTTTGGGCATCGCCAAATCATATGTATTAAATCTCCTCTTCGGTCCCCACATCTTTGGCATTCTGCATCCTGTCTACACCCAAATCTATACAATTTAAGAGGAGTGTAATATACCCTATGGATTAAATACATTTGAGATATGCTATTTGATGGAGATAAAGAAACTTTCGCCCCCAATGCCAGAGCCTTTTCCCACTGTTCTACCGATATTGGGCCCACCTCTCTTTCCCATTTTGCTTTTTTTTCCTCCTCTATTACCCCTTCTTGTTCTGTTCCCTTTAGGTACCTATAGATCTCTGAAATACCTCCTTTCGATATATTATGACTTATAATTCTCCTGAGTGCAGGCATTTTACTCCATTCCAACTTCCTGTTTCTGAATTGTGCCTCTAGCGCATGTTTGATTTGTATATAATTAAGGAGGTAATAAACCGGTAACCCATATTCATCCCTTAGTTCCTGAAATGTTTTCAATCTCCCGTCCTTATATAATTGTACTAAGAAATGTATGCCGCTCCGATCCCATTCTACTAATCTCCCCATTTTCTTAATTTCCCCTAGATTTTTATTTTCCCATATTGGTGAGAATTCTGTATATCCTCTATACCCCAATATTACTTTTACCTCCTCCCAACACTTTACCATCAGTTGGACTGTGGGGCAGTTGGTCCTAAATGAGTCGGCTTCCACGGCTTCCGCGACCGTGTTATGTGGAGTATCCCTCCCCAGGGGTCCAGCCCCGCTTCCTGTCACTGCCACCAGGTTACCTCCCCTCATATACTGTAATTGGGCAGCCAGAAAGTAGTATCTCATATTAGGTAGTGCCATCCCACCCATTTCCCTTGGTCTCTGTAGTACTTGTAAGCTAATTCTTGCCACATTGTTCTTCCATATCACCTCTCTAAACAAACTTTCCATTTTTTTAAACCAATATTTTGGAATCCAAACCGGTGAGTTTTGTATAACATATAATATTTGAGGCATCCACACCATCTTAATTAAGTTGCACCTGCCAGCTACTGACAAGGGGAGGTTCTTCCATATTCTAGTTTTACGTTTTAATTTTGACATAAGTGGGACTAAGTTTCCTGCTATATACTGCCTTGGGTCTGCCGTCATATTCACTCCCAAGTACTTCATTTGTTTAACTATTTCTATTTGGGATACCTGTACTGACAGTGGAATTTCGAGGGGATCCACTGGTAGAAGGGCAGATTTTTCCCAGTTAATTTCAAGTCCGGAGAAATACCCAAATTCTTTTATCAGGGTCATTGCCGCCACTAGTGAAGGCCCCGTGTCCGCTAATAACAGCAATACATCGTCTGCATACAAGGCAACCTTTTCCTCCTCATTCCCTCTTTTAAACCCCCGAATATCCTTCGCCTCTCTCAAGGCTATTGCCAGAGGCTCCATCGAGAGGGTGAAAAGCAGGGGCGACAAAGGGCACCCCTGTCTTGTCCCCCTCTCCAAACGGAACTCCTCTGAACATTCCCCATTTATTCTCACTTTCGCCCTAGGGCCTGTATACAATACTCTTATCCATTGCATAAATCTCGGGCCGAATTGAAATTCCGCCAACACCCTCCTTAAATAATGCCACTCCTCACTATCGAAGGCTTTTTTTGCATCTAAGGACATAACTGCTCTATTCCCTTTATTTTCTGAAGGAATCTGAATGTTTAAATAAGTGCGTCTCACATTCATATTTGTGGACCGCCCTGGGATAAACCCAGTTTGGTCCTGATGTATTAGTTTTGATATTATGTTTTTTACCCTTGTTGCAAGTACTTTTGCCAAAATTTTTACATCTGAACACAATAACGATATAGGTCTATATGATGCGGTCTCCAATTGGTTTTTCCCTTCTTTTGCTAGGACCACCACTGTGGCCTCCATCATTGATTGCGGCAGCTGTCCCGCTTCAAAAGCACCATTGAACACCTGTAGGAGAGCCGGTAAAAGTATCTCCCCAAATTTTTTATAAATCTCTATCGGCAGTCCATCCGGACCTGGTGCTTTCTGATTTGTCATTTCTGCTGTTACTTTTTGCAGCTCCTCCAGGGTCAATGGTGCTTCCAAACCCTCCCTATCTTCCTCCGACAACCTAGGTAATGTTATTTTCCCAAAAAATTCCTGCATCTCCCCCTCTACTTCAGAGTTTGAAACTTTATATAGTTCCTCATAATATTTTCTAAACTCTTCCACTATTTCAGGTGTTGACTTCCTCATACCTCCCTCCCTGTCCAATATCGCCGGTATAATTGGGGACGAGCTATTTGATTTAGCAATCATTGACAATACCCTCCCCACTTGTTCCCCTTCGCAAAAGAAGGACTGCCTCTGAAACTGCCTTTTCCTCTCTTCTTTCTCCCATATAAGTCTTTTATATTCTACCTGATTTTTCTCCCATTCCTTGGAACTTTCTTCTGAGGGGGCCCTTATATACCTCTCTTCTGACCTCCTTATCCTTTCTTTTACTTCTGTTTCCTTTGCAGCCCCATTCTTCTTAATCTGCGATATCTTTTTTATTAGTTCCCCCCTTAAGAAGGCTTTCAAGGTATCCCACATTATTCCCAGGGACGTAGATCCCACATTTATACTCAAAAATTCTTTTAAGTTTCCTTTTACCTCTTCCATGTTATCCATTAGTTCTAACCAAAATGGGTTTATCTTCCATTCCCTTCTACTACATCCTCTCCCTATTGTCATTAAAAACGTTACCGGTGAATGATCCGAAATTCCCCTTGGCTCGTACTCCACTTTCTCCACCATCCCCAGCGCCTCTTCGTTACACAGCACCATATCGATCCTGGACAAGGTGGAGTACGTCTTAGAGTGACAAGAATACTGTCTTTTTAGGGGGTTCCACTTTCTCCATATATCCACAAAACCCGTTTCTTCACAGAATTGAAATAACAACCCATTGGGTCCCTCCCTACTACCGCCCTTCTGTGGGAACCTATCTATTTTTTGATCCATTATCATATTGAAGTCCCCTGCTATTATGACTGGGATTCCGGGCTTATCCTTTATAAACTTCAGCAGTTCATGTAATATTTCTGCATTAAATGGTGGTGGGATATACACAGTTGCAATCACACATACTCTATCTTCTATACCACAAAAAAGGAACACATATCTCCCTTTAACATCTACGATGCTCTGCCTGCAAGTTAGACCCGACCCAGGGTCTATTAAGACACTCACTCCCCTTGAGTAGGAAGTGTATGTAGAGTGATATTGAATCCTATATTTTCTGTGTCTTAGCACACTGATTGTATCACGGTCCAGGTGGGTCTCCTGTAAACAGAGCATCCCATAATTACCCATATTCCCCATGGAAAATAACGCACGTCTCTTCAGCTGTTCCTTCACCCCCCGTATATTCCAAGAACAAATTTTAACCTCTTTAGTGAAATTCCCTACCTTACTACTTACTCCCATATTTGAGACCTAAATCACAATATCGTACTTTTTATTCTCCATTCTACGTGCTTTCTCTGTGTTTTCACACGTGCTCTCCCCCTTGCTTAATTCTTTTTTCCCAGTGCTCCAAGATTTTAATCCCACACATATTTTGTATCTCATATTTACCATATTTCTTATACACATTTTACACACATTTTATATAAATTGAGCAATATTATTTCCTTGTGCCACTCTTAATTTCATTTTCTTGTGCCCTTTTACCTGACCAACATATTCAATACAATTTCACCCATCAACTCTGTACTTAAATAGATATATTTTTTTCCTTGTGCAATTAATAATCCTTTACCATGCCTACCTATATCCTTTCGTATCCTTTCAACCTCCTTTCTCTCACTATCATTCATCCATTCATACTCCCCATCCCTTTTTTCTTTCCCCTCCCCAACCCTCCCATGCCCCACTTGGGGCCCTTCTAAGGGGCTTCCAACATGACCGTTTTTACCTCCCAGGGTGATATATCCTCCCCACCTGCTCACCCTATCCACCCACTCCCATAACTCTTATTTCTATAACGAACAATAATCCAAATTTCTGCCAAAAAAAAAAAAAAAAAAAAAAGGGGGAAGGGGGGAAGGAGAGAGGGAAGGAGACAAACTAAGCAATATGGGGACGTTCCCTCTAAGTCCAGAAAAAAAAAAGAAAAAAATTGTCCATTTTCTTTCTGTTTTCATACTACAGCGTTTCCCTTTGTTGCAGCAGACATTTATTTTCCTCCAACCACGACTTAACTTCTTCTGGACTATTAAAAAATATGTTTTCCCCAAATGCTGATACCCTCAACTTTACCGGATAAAGCAATGCATAGTTCACTTTAAGACTCTGCAATTTCTTTTTGCACTCTATGAACTTAGCTCTCTGTCCTTGCAACTCTAGGGAAAAATCCGGATACAATGAAATCTTTATCCCATTATATTCAAAGTTACGCAGTTCTCTTGCTCTTTGAAGGATAGCAACTTTATCTCTATAGGACAGCAATTGGATGATTATGGGTCTAGGATAACTTCTTCCTTCCACCATCCTAAACGGAATTCTATACGCCCTTTCAATTGCAAAAAATCTTGATAGCTTCTCACTCCCTACTTTATCCTTTATCCATATTTCCATGAATTCAACAAGATTATTGCCTTCACTTTTCTCCGGGACACCTAAAACTCTGATATTTTTCCTGCGTATAATATTTTCCATATTATCCATTTTAGCCATACACAAATTTAACTGGCCCTTCATCATTTGCATCTCCTGTTTCAACGGGAGTACTTCATCCTCCACCTGGCTGACTCTCTCCTCCATATCTGATATACGGGCCGCAGTTTTCTGTACTTCATTTTTAAGATTTATCCCATCTTCTCTTATCTGCTTTAATTGGTCTGATACATCGTCCAATGATAATTTACATGTATTCACCGCAGAAAGAATTTCTTTTAGTGATGGTTCTTTACCTTTTGCCCAAATTTCTCCTTCTGTACTTATCTCAGTGTCCCATCCAGTCCCCCTCTCCAAGGAGAGATTACTCACGGACGCTTGTGCTTCCGATATTCCACCCATTACACCCGTAGTGTCCGAACGGACTGCCGCACATATTACTTTGTTTAAACTTGTCGGCTCTATTTCGGTCGTCAAACCCTGGCTTTTCCTTCCGACCGTTTGCACGGCTGCAGTACTCTGCGGCCGCCCCTCTCCGGTTTGCACGTTCTTTCTAGGTGTTTGGTTTGGGGTCTGGTTAGGCGTATGAGCATATTGCTCCAGTTTAGAAGCGGCGGCAGCAGCAGCAACGCCTGTCCGCCCGGTCGAGTGGCCAGCCTTATCTTTGGAACTACGTAGTGTTTGTGATCCATTATGTGTGGTCGCCTCCTCCACCCCCCTTTTCCTAGTCATACCTTCGGGTTTTACGTCTCTTCTACCGGGGGGGAGGTATCGCTCAATCCCTCCCTTCGCTTTGCGTCCCTCTCTCACAGGGATTCTTACGTGGGGATCGATGTACCTCTATGGGAGAGCTTCCTATGGCGACCTCCACATATCTCCACTGTCGCGCCGTTCGAACAACTGAGTGTACCGTTGATCTCGCTTTCGTGGCGTCACGGCTTCACAGCGTCCCCTCGTTTTCGGCTCCACAACGCTCGGCTTCTCCTTCCCTCCTCCTCCTCCACACTACCTTGGCAGCATTAGTCTCTGGAGCGAGCGGTAGGTCTGAGCCCACCGCGACCTCTCACCCTGACATCCGGTCACGCCCCAGCCCTCAGAATATATTTTTTCAATGTCAAAACAGACATCATGCAAGCAGCCCACTCTCAGGAAACCATCATGTTCAATGATTCCCCTGTCATGCTATTAACTGATTTGTCTAGACAGACCCTACTTATGCAGAAAGCCCTGAAACCAGTCACCGAGGCTTTACAAGCTAAGCAGATCAAGTATAGATGGGGATTCCCGTTCCAACTCTCCGCATCCCACAATGGCAAATTGGCTATCTTCTATACCCTCGGTGACCTTGCTAACTTTTTGGGGACCTTTGAACTGCCACAAATACAGGTCCTGCTCACACGCTTCCAAGTCTCTGGCTGGATGAAACCTTACACACCCAACCGGCCGGAGGGGGTTCTGTCCTATTCTACTTAGTTTTTTGACCTGGAACCCAGTAGAGGCAAGTGACCCCCTTTGTTGGTCATTCCTCCCAGAATCCAGGAACTGGATGGACGTGACAGCACATGCAACTATCCTAATGGCTAAGTTACAATGTTAACACATGTTATAAGATATAAATGTTAAATGTATTATAGTTGTTTAGGTATGTGTTGTCCTTGAACATTCAATCTTTTGACTAATTTTTTATATCCTCAATGGATATAACCTGGCATTACCTGTTTTTATATGTTTAGTTATGCTTTGGATGGGGGTGGGACACCCCAAGTCAGATTCACCATGTTCCCCACGGTAGGGTTTGCAGAGTCTTTACTGCCTCTGTATTTAGAGTTTACTCTAGTTCTACATTGTAGTGCCCATTAACTTTACCCCAAAATGAACACTAGAGGGAGCAGCCCTCCCACTGATAGAAGCAGAAGTTTAGACGTACACGACCAGAAAAATCACCACCCTGCTCCCTACGATACCCTCCCCAAGATGACATTGCACTAGAATAGCACATGGCTCAGCTAAAACTGCTACCAACCCGGTGCATGTATCCTTTCCCATTACTTCACCCTCTCTCAACCTTCAAACAAAATTCCATGGTTTTGTTTTCGGAAAGTCCGATCGCGTGTACGGGGCATAGGATAGGATAGGACCATGTTGAGATCTGGTTCTCAAATTTTCCGACAACAAAATCTGTTGTCGGAAATTCGGATCGTGTGTACACAATTCCGACACACAAAGTGCCACGCATGCTCGGTATCAAGCAGAAGAGCAGCACTGGCTATTGAACTTAATTTTTCTCAGCTCATCATACGTGTTATACACCACCGCATTCTTGACGTTCGGAATTTCCGACCAACTTTGTGTAACCGTGTGGATGCAAGACAAGTTTGTGCCAACATACATCGGAAAACATCCCATGGATTTTGTTGTTGGAAAATCCTATTGTGTGTACAGCGTATTAGAGTTTAAGATATCCTCGCTGAATTGCAGAGGATATAATACCCCTAAAAAATGCAGACAAATACTACACTTCCACAAGGCTAAAACACAGATACTTTTGCTTCATGAAACCCATTTTTGCTCTGATACAATTCCGCTTCTACCTGACAAACACTGGAACGAAGGGCGTCTCGTGGCCTTCCACAGTTCTTTTACCCCAGCAGTGCTCGATGCAGATATAGATCCTAAGGGGCGCTTTTTTGTTTTTGAAAGTGCAATACCAGCAGATGATTTTCACAACTGATAATGTTTATCTTCCTAACCAGGAGCAGCTCCACTTCCTTTCCTCTGTGACAGCCCGCCTGAAAGTCTTTAGGACCCACAATTTAATCCTAGGAGGTAATTTCAACGTCCCCCTCGTCCCGAGACTGGATTCCTCCACTGGCAAGTCACACATTGCCCCCACCACTCTATCTAAAGTATGCTCCACCCTAGTGGACCTTTCCCTGGTAGACACATGGAGACTACTACACCCCTCTGAGAGAGACTCCACATACTATTCCCCAGCACACAAGTCCTATAGTAGGATAGACTACCGTATATACTCGAGTATAAGCCGAGATTTTCAGCCTCTTTTTTGAGGCTGAAAGTGCCCCCCTCGGCTTATACTCGAGTCATCGCTGTCTGCCCGCTCGATCAGCGTGTCGAGCAGACAGACAGCGGCCATTCTATTCAAAAGCCGCGCCTCCGGCTCCGCCTTCGCCTGTGATAGGCGGAACACTGAATTTCCCAGCAGCCTGTGTTCCGCCTATCACGGACATCGTATCATCCTCGTACTACGGACGAGGATGATACGACGTCTGTGATAGGCGGAACACAGGCTGCTGGGAAATTCAGTGTTCCGCCTATCACAGGCGAAGGCGGCGGCGCAGCTTTTGAACTTTACAATGGCCGCCGACGAAGAGGGCACAGGACGGCACGGCACGGGACGGGACGGGACGGGGGCAAGGCAAGGCACGACACGGGACGGATGCAAGGAGGCAAGGCACGGCACGGGACGGAGGCAAGGAGGCAAGGCACGGGACGGAGGCTCGGGACAAAGGTAGGCTGGACACACACACACACACACACACACACACACACACACACACACACACACACACATGGATGGAGACACACACAGGGATGGATGGATGGATGGATGGAGACACACACACACAGGGATGGATGGATGGATGGATGGAGACACACACACACAGGGATGGATGGATGGATGGACACACACACACACAGGGATGGATGGACGGACACACAGGGATGGACGGACACACAGGGATGGACGGACACACAGGGATGGACGGACACACAGGGATGGACGGACACACACACAGGGATGGACAGGCATGTCTCACCCTCGGCTTATACACGAGTCAATAAGTTTGCCAGTTTTTTTGGGGGTAAATTGGGGGCCTCGGCTTATATTCGGGTCGGCCTATACTCGAGTATATACGGTACATTTTTCTCTCACAAACCCTACTGGACCTCAACCCCACTAGCAACATTGGTCTGAAACTATGGTCAGACCACGCTCCAATGCACATTACTCTTGGTAGACTACCCCAACGCACATGTAGATACACCTAGAGATTAAACGACAATCTACTCACCGACACTGTGTGCACTAGTGCGGTGTCTAAAGCCATCACAGACTTTGTCCAATCCCACGCTAGAGACAAGACCTCTGCCATGAATAAATGGTAAACCCTGAAGTGTGTGCTATGGGGGATCTTTATTCAACATGGCTCTAGATTGAAATGAGCTTGCACGGAAGACATAACTCACCTCTTCACTCTAATTACCTCTCTCGAAGCAATGCACAAGCACACACTAGACCCCAAGACATTAGTTGAAATGTTAAATGCAAGTCGAGATCTTTTACACCTCATCACAGAACGATCACTGACCGCACGAAATAAAGGGCACCATATCCACTATTCCCAGGGCGAATAAATGTGGGAAACATCTAGCCCAGGTCATACACCCCAGACAACACAGACAAAATATATCTCACATTTTCTCCCCAACCAATCAAAAACTGCATAAGAACTCGGAGATTGTCTCCGAATTCAAGGAATACTACTCCTCTCTTTGCAACCTTCCTCCACCCCAGGCACAGAGTTCTCTATCCATTCCTGTCACCTCAGACTTACAACTATACATACAGGACATAGCCCTGCCCAGGATTACCCCATCTGAAGTAGACAGCCTCAAACAACCTATCACCTCCTCAGACTTCCTGACCTTGATTAAAGGACTTAAGATTGGCAAAAGCCAAGGCCCGGACAGGTATACCCCCTGGTTCTATAAAACATTCACTGACCAGCTGGCACCAATTATGGTGCAAGCATTTGAGGAGGTGGATGAGAATCACCCACTCTCACCACAACTTCTCAGGCCCAGATAGTGGTATTGCCCAAACCTGGAAAAGACTATCCACAATGCAGCACTTACAGGCCCATATCTCTATTGAACGTTGATCTTAAACTCTTTTCAAAAATCATAGCAACCTGCCTAGCCCCCCTACTCCCATCCCTTGTTCACAGTGACCAGGTTGGTTTCATTTCGGGCTGGGAAGCTAGGGATAACACCAAAAAAACTTTGCATCTCATATCTTACGCTCAACGCCAGAATATCCCCATATGCCTCCTGGTGTGCAATGCAGAGAAAGCATTCGATAGAGTAAGTTGGCCCTTTCTATGAGCATCCCTACAACAGATAGGCCTAGGCCCAAAACTATTTAACAAGATAATGTCCCTATATACCAACCCCCTCCGCGAAAGTAGCAGCCAATGGGGAGTCCTCAGAGGCCTTTTAGATCAGGAACAGCGCAAGACAGGGGTGCCAGTTGTCCCCATTACTGTTTACTCTTACTGTCGAACATCTAGCTCAATCCATTTGTAGTAATGACACCCACCCCCTCAGCACACCGCAAGCTATCCCTATATGCAGACGACCTGCTTCTTTATGTCATGCAACCGCACATTAGTATCCCCGATTTACTGCAAGAGATTGACCGCTTCGGAGCACACAGCAATTTCAAATTAAATATTACCAAACCGGAAGCTCTGAATATTTCCCTCACCCGGACAACCATATCCCTAATGCAGCGAAAATTTCCATTTCACTGGCAATACTTAGGGACAGAGATCCCCAGGACTCTCACAACATATATGCCTTGAATTACAGTTCCTTGATGACTAAATTTTGGCGCTATCTATAATCTTGCCATCACCAAAAACTCTTGTGGTTTGGCTGAATGAATGTCCTTGAGATGGATATTCTCCCTAAATTATTATATCTATTTCAAACCCTTCCCATCCTTCTTCCCAATGCCTTTTTTCGTATGCTTCGCTCCCTAGTGGTCAAGTTCATCTGGCAACACCACCTCTCGAGACTTACAGTAAACATAAAATACTGTGTGCCCCCAAAATTAGAGCAGGCATTGGTCTCCCATGGTCATTGAGCAAGACATGGCACAAGTAGATCTTCAGGCTTTCTTATGGGGATATAATGCTAAATTATATCCCCTCTGATACTGGCAGAGCTCTTCACATGGTACAGCAAACAAACCACCTACACACTGTCCACAGACCCTAGCCCGTTATCCCCCCTATTTGATAATTCAGCACTCCTGGCCTACAACACTCGGGGACAATGTGGTTCCTATATGAGAGTGCAGTGGCCCACCGCAAGAAAGTTTGTCCACCCCACCACAGGCCAATTCTGACCGCAACCAGACCTACAAACCCCCAACTCAATTAACTTGCTCTCCATGTTGTCCTTGTCACAACATAGCAAGAAACTTCACCGTTCAGGACAGGTCCACAGACCACTCACGACATTTGAGGACATGTGTAGTCTCTCTCAGACCCCCAAACACCCTCTCTCTTTGATATATAAAGACATACAGTCCTATACCTACAACACACTCCCTAACTTCATGAAAAGGTGGTCCAGTGATCTGGGCGCGGAGATACCCCCGGAACAATGGTATACTATACTTCATTCACACTTACACACAAATCATCTATCGCTGGGTTCTCACAAGAGAAAAAGTACAAACTGCTATCTCGGTGGTACAGGGATCCAGTCCCGGTGAATAAAATGTAACACTCCAGATGTTTGCTGGCGCTGTAACAGAGGAAAAGGCTCTTACCTCCACTTGTGGTGGCAGTGTGACCAAGTTTGCCCTTTCTGGGCAAGATTTTTTACATATATAATAATTTTATACAATGTCTTTCTCATGCCCTCTTCTACGGTGGCTCACACACACAATAGTCAGTAAGGTTGAATAAAGACACCAGTCCATCCAGTTCAACCTGAGTGTCTACAATTGTCCCTATCCCTGTACATTGCACACTCACATCAGTCCCTACCCTCAAGGTGGTTATTTTATTGATTCTACCAGGCCCCATTAAATCACACAAAAAAAACCTCCTCAGATTCTTTTTATCTGCAGCCCACCATGCCATATCGCAACACTGGAAAACAGAAACCATCCCCCCCCCCCATTAACAGATGGATAGCCATCCTCAACGACACTATGCTCATGTAAGAGCTACAGGCAAAGATGGGGGACACATGGGATAAACACAAACAGCTATGGTACCTATGGCTTCACCACTCATCCTCAGACCTCCTCCTCAATAGTGATGGACGAACGTTTCGCCCGGCGGTCGTTTCGCGGCGAATTTCCGACTTTCGCCGTCCGCGGGTTCGAACGCCTTTTTCCGTCGTTCGCCCCGGCGGACTTACGTGTTTAATGTATACAAGAACTTTAACCTTTCGTGACACGTTTATCATGTGTTACAGGACAACCAATTGAGACATGACAGCTCATGGACACTTGGACATTCCCCCTAACCTATAAATACACCCGATCCGGTGGCCATTTTACATTCTTTCTTCTGTCACTGTAGGGAAAGGATCCTGTGTGGAGTAGGGACAGAGAAAACGCTAGCTATTTGGTACACAAAAGTTCTTTTCAGGACTGGTATAGGTGTTAGGTCAGCAGCCTGAGTTTCTTTTGTCAGTTTAGATAAAGGGACAGAGCGCTGTATGCTGCTATTTTAGGGACAGCTCAGCCAGATTAGTCTTTCTTCATCATCATCATCATCATCATCATTAGCTGTTACTATCAGGTCCACAAAAGAGCTATTCCAGCTAATCGTTCCAGCCTACTCTTTTTTGCCAATTTGTATAGGGACAGGCAGGAAGCAGTGTGTCAGGCAGTGAGGATAATTTTAAAGACTTGCTGTTACTATTAGTTCCACAAAGGTTCTTTTCAGGACTGGTATCAGTGGTACGGTAATAGGCTTGTACACGTATAATATTCTTTCTTCCAAATATAGAAAGAATATTATACTTGACTGCTGCCCTTCTGCTGCAGTCTGCTAATCATTCACAACTCACTTGTTCCACAAAGCTCTTTATCAGGACTGGTAACTTGGTCTGTCTAGGGTGCTACGGTACATAGGCTTGGGTGCGGTACAGTCTGCTGTTCTGTAAGGACCGCTATCGGTCCACAATACATAGGGTTGCCGTGCACTACTGCTGACCGCTGCCCTATACTGCAGCAGTCCTTCAGCGGTATAGGGACTGACGCACAGTCTGCTAAACACTAATACACAACCTGCTTGGTCCACAAAAGTTCTTATAAGGACTGGTAACTTGGTATAGGGTGCTACGGTACATAGGCCTGAGTGCGTTACAGTCTGCTGTTCTGTAAGGACCGCTATCGGTCCACAATACATAGGGTTGACGTGCACTACTGCTGACCGCTGCCCTATACTGCAGCAGTCCTTCAGCGGTATAGGGACTGACGCACAGTCTGCTAAACACTAACACACAACCTGCTTGGTCCACAAAAGTTTTTATAAGGACTGGTAACTTGGTATAGGGTGCTACGGTACATAGGCCTGAGTGCAGTACAGTCTGCTGTTCTGTAAGGACTGCTATCGGTCCACAATACATAGGGTTGCCGTGCACTACTGCTGACCGCTGCCCTATACTGCAGCAGTCCTTCAGCGGTATAGGGACTGACGCACAGTCTGCTAAACACTAATACACAACCTGCTTGGTCCACAAAAGTTCTTATAAGGACTGGTAACTTGGTATAGGGTGCTACGGTACATAGGCCTGAGTGCGTTACAGTCTGCTGTTCTGTAAGGACCGCTATCGGTCCACAATACATAGGGTTGACGTGCACTACTGTTGACCGCTGCCCTATACTGCAGCAGTCCTTCAGCGGTATAGGGACTGACGCACAGTCTGCTAAACACTAATACACAACCTGCTTGGTCCACAAAAGTTCTTATAAGGACTGGTAACTTGGTATAGGGTGCTACGGTACATAGGCCTGAGTGCGTTACAGTCTGCTGTTCTGTAAGGACCGCTATCGGTCCACAATACATAGGGTTGACGTGCACTACTGCTGACCGCTGCCCTATACTGCAGCAGTCCTTCAGCGGTATAGGGACTGACGCACAGTCTGCTAAACACTAACACACAACCTGCTTGGTCCACAAAAGTTTTTATAAGGACTGGTAACTTGGTATAGGGTGCTACGGTACATAGGCCTGAGTGCAGTACAGTCTGCTGTTCTGTAAGGACTGCTATCGGTCCACAATACATAGGGTTGACGTGCACTACTGCTGACCGCTGCCCTATACTGCAGCAGTCCTTCAGCGGTATAGGGACTGACGCACAGTCTGCTAAACACTAACACACAACCTGCTTGGTCCACAAAAGTTTTTATAAGGACTGGTAACTTGATATAGGGTGCTACGGTACATAGGCCTGAGTGCAGTACAGTCTGCTGTTCTGTAAGGACCGCTATCGGTCCACAATACATAGGGTTGCCGTGCACTACTGCTGACCGCTGCCCTATACTGCAGCAGTCCTTCATTGGTATAGGGACTGACGTACAGTCTGCTAATCACTAACACACAACCTGCTTGGTCCACAAAAGTTCTTATAAGGACTGGTAACTTGGTATAGGGTGCTACGGTACATAGGCCTGAGTGCGTTACAGTCTGCTGTTCTGTAAGGACCGCTATCGGTCCACAATACATAGGGTTGCCGTGCACTACTGCTGACCGCTGCCCTATACTGCAGCAGTCCTTCAGCGGTATAGGGACTGACGCACAGTCTGCTAAACACTAACACACAACCTGCTTGGTCCACAAAAGTTTTTATAAGGACTGGTAACTTGGTATAGGGTGCTACGGTACATAGGCCTGAGTGCAGTACAGTCTGCTGTTCTGTAAGGACCGCTATCGGTCCACAATACATAGGGTTGACGTGCACTACTGCTGACCGCTGCCCTATACTGCAGCAGTCCTTCAGCGGTATAGGGACTAAGAGTTTTGTCACAGGGTGATTTAAAAAATGACAGGCAGAGGAAGAGGCAGGCCCTTCCGCAGGGGTGGTAGGGGTAGGGCAGGAGCAACAGCCTTGAGCCAAAGTGGGAAGTTGCAGAAGGTGCGTTCAATTACTTTAAAGGACGCACCAGACTTGGTTGAGTGGCTCACTCAGCCTTATTCTTCTGCACCCTCCTCATCCTCTCGATCTGCACCCTCTTCTTCACTCTCTGCTATGTGCACCCCCAAAGACACTACCACCAACAACACCACCACCACCACATACCTTCCGCTTGAGTGCAAATGGGGGCCTTCATGCTCCAGTGTTTTAATAGGGACCCCCGTATAAAAAGCATGAGGGTCAAGGACCAGTACTGGGTGGCAACGTACTTAGATCCCCGGTACAAACACAAAATGGCGGAAATGTTACCGCCGTCGCAGAGGGCTGTCAGAATGCAGCACTTCCAGGCCTTGCTTCGAGAAATGCTGCATTCTGCTTTTGCGTGCGCTGGCAGAGGAGCAATTCCCACTCCCAGAGAAGGATTTGCGGGTACCAATCCAACAGCGCCTGCAAGAAGAGGCCGGTTTGAAGATGTGTTGGTGACTTCGGATATGAGGTCATTCTTTCAGCCGACCCATCGACAGGTGTCATCCGGATCCAGCATCAGGGAACGCCTAGACCGTCAGGTGTCCGACTACATTGGGTTAACGGCCGATGTGGACGCTCTGAGGAGTGATGAACCCCTAGACTACTGGGTGGGCAGGCTTGACCTCTGGCCAGAGCTTGCCCAATTTGCAATCGAACTGTTGGCTTGCCCCTCATCCAGTGTCCTGTCCGAAAGGACGTTCAGCGCAGCAGGGGGGATTGTGACCGATAAGCGTACTCGCCTAGCTCACGACAGTGTTAACTACCTCACATTTCTAAAAATGAATGAGGCATGGATCTCGGAGGAATTCAACACATGTGATCAGTAGACCATGTATATGTCTATAAACAATTTTTGGAATCAAGCACACAGACCTTCTTAATTCATTTGGCTCACTTCCCTGACCCAAAAAAGCACACCGTACTATATGCCCCTACCCTCCTCTTTGAAGAGGTTGAGCGGTGTCATATTTCTACTGGGGCTGCTTATTATGAGGGGTTCCCACCATCCCTGTGCTGTGCTGACTTCCTCCTGGGGGTTCTTATTATGAGGGGCTCCCACCATCCCTGTGCTGTGCTGACTTCCTCCTGGGGGTTCTTATTATGAGGGGATCACACCATCCCTGTGCTGTGCTGACTTCCTCCTGGGGCTGCTTACGGTGCTGCTGTCAGCGCTGTATGTCACGGAGCTGCTGTCAGCGCTGTATGTCACGGAGCTGCTGTCAGCGCTGTATGTCACGGAGCTGCTGTCAGCGCTGTATGTCACGGAGCTGCTGTCAGCGCTGTATGTCACGGAGCTGCTGTCAGCGCTGTATGTCACGGAGCTGCTGTCAGCGCTGTATGTCACGGAGCTGCTGTCAGCGCTGTATGTCACGGAGCTGCTGTCAGCGCTGTATGTCACGGAGCTGCTGTCAGCGCTGTATGTCACGGAGCTGCTGTCAGCGCTGTATGTCACGGAGCTGCTGTCAGCGCTGTATGTCACGGAGCTGCTGTCAGCGCTGTATGTCACGGAGCTGCTGTCAGCGCTGTATGTCACGGAGCTGCTGTCAGTGCTGTATGTCACGGAGCTGCTGTCAGCGCTGTATGTCACGGAGCTGCTGTCAGCGCTGTATGTCACGGAGCTGCTGTCAGCGCTGTATGTCACGGTGCTGCTGTCAGCGCTGTATGTCACGGAGCTGCTGTCAGCGCTGTATGTCACGGAGCTGCTGTCAGCGCTGTATGTCACGGAGCTGCTGTCAGCGCTGTATGTCACGGAGCTGCTGTCAGCGCTGTATGTCACGGTGCTGATGTCAGTGCTCTGTATTACGGTGCTGCTGTCAGTGCTCTGTATCTCCTGCACCCTCTTGTTTGCCTACCCTGGTCCCTGACCTTCCCTCTCCTCCATTGCCTTCATTAGCTCCATAGTCCTGAATTGTCAGAACAATTTCCCAAATAAAAAAAAAATGCTTGTAGTTATCGATCCCAAATTCACCTCATACATGTATTATGCTATTGTCCAGGTGGTGGGACTACGTGCTACCCCCTAATAATTACCCCGTGGCCGCAAATTCGACCTAAAGGTTTGCGAAATTCGCCTCCCATTGAAGTCAATGGAGCCCGCGGCGAACGGTCGTTTTCGCGAACGTTTGTGTCCGTTCACGTTTCGCGTTCGCGAAACGTCCCGTCGGAAGTTCGTCCATCACTACTCCTCAACAGAATTTCTGCCTGAGGAATAGGTACAATAATGCACAGAGATATGGGGTACGACTTTGCTTATCCCCATGTTGGGGACCAACGAAACACTAGAATCACCAATGAAGGTGGTCATGATACCCTTCCAAGGCTTAATGTATGGGAAATCAGGATGTTTCTAGACATACACTGCTGGGTTTCCCCTCCCCGTTCTCCCCCGCTCCCCTTTCTCCCCCCTCCCCGTTCTCCCCCCTCCCCCGTTCTCCCCCCTTCCCCCGTTTTCACCCTTTTTTTGCTCCTACTTCTATACCCCCTCTCATCTGACAGTCAGCTAATATGTTATATAATATATGCCGTGCCCTAAGTAAAATAGGCACTGTGTTGTATGGTATTGTGATACTAAGAATTGTTTTAAGCATTCATGTACATGTTCTACAATGTTTTGTATGTTGGGCAGTATGTATGAACCAAACCGCTTCACCCCCTCCCACTTTTTTCTTCATTCTGTATTGTATTCCCCCTTTTGTTCCTGTTATTTTTTCCTTTTTAAAATCAATAAAAACTATATTCAACCTTCATTTTTCTTCCTAATATTATGCAAAATCGCATAGGTACTACGGTATGGCTGTGCTACTTAACTAGCAGTGAACCTGTTTGTTTGTTGTTACTGTTTTCTCCCTTATTCTAAAAATTTCAATAAAGACTATTTGAAATAAAAAAAATAAAAAAATGTATTGATAGAAAGTATTTCAACATGCCACATACAGTAACTAAAATAAGCAGAAAGCATCTATCAACTTTGGACAACACCTCAGTTGCTAAGAACAGCTAGTGGATGCAAGCCAAATGACAACTTTGTCATGGGGGACCCCATAACACTAAGCCCTTGTACACACGGTCGGAGATTCAGACGGAATGTGTCCTATCGGACCGTTTTGTCGGATAATCCGACTGTGTGTGGTATGCATCGGACTGTTTCCGTCGGAAAATCCGTCGGACCCAATTTTCCAACTTGTTGGAATATTTTCCGACAAACTGGTCCGATCGGATATACTCCGATCATGTGTAGAGAATTCCGATCGGACAAAGTGCCACGCATGCTCAGATCAAATTCCTACATCAAAGCTCTTGGCTACTAGCCTGAACATAGTCCCGTCGTAACTAAATAACGTCATCACGTTCTGAACGATCGGATTTTCCGACAACTTCGTCCGACCGTGTGTATGCAACAGTTTCGGGCAAAATCCGTCAGACAAAATCCAACGGATTTGGTTGTTGGAATCTCCGATCGTGTGTATAAGGGCTTACATGTTGGCATGTTGCATGTGGCATGTTGAAATATCTCAACCTTGTTTCAGCGAACAGTCCGCTCGTGTGTAGGCTTGTTCATCAAACAAAGTTGCGCGCATGCTCAGAAAGGATTTTCACGCCGAAAGTTATAATGCAGTGTATAGGACGTCGTATTTTTCGTCCCGTCGTACGTGCCGTTCACGTCATCGCGCACGGTTTCAGCAAACTGTTCGTTCGTCGTGTGTGGCCATGTCCGTCCATGCTAATTTTGAACGGACTGTTTGCCGAAACTGTTTGACGGACAAAGTTGGGCGAACAGTCCGCGCGTGTGTACGCGGCCTTATTACTATGATGGCAGGTATTGTACCTTGTAGCTCGGGATGCTTCATCAGTATTAAGTATCCAAAATGTACCGTTCCTGCAGTACTTTCTGTTCCTCCTAAGAACATATCAAAGACTGACGCTTGCAGGTTGCTTACAGTAAATGGTGTTTTTACACCGGCATTATTTTCCTCCTGTAAAGGAAAATAGAGAGCGGGGAATGGAGAGAAAGTGATGGAGAGTTTTACCACTAGAATGTTTACATATTGTGCCGCCATTTATAAATTCGTACAATGCTAGGTCAGATCATGTACTTATGGAGCCCGCTAATATGTTGTCTGTGTCATGTGTTCATGGAAGTAGATGAAACCACAACTTGAATGGCATTAGTTTGTTTATTCAACAATTTTTCTGTACTATTTTTTATCCTTTATTGCAGTGGCAGCCACTCCACAAGGGGAGAAGGGGCGCCACCCCCCTAATCCATGTGCCCGCCCCCTAATCTACATGCAGGGCGCTGGACGCATGGATTTCAATCGTTTTTTGTTTTTTTGAAGCATGTGATGAAGCCTGAGGCTCTAATTGGCTTCACAAAAGTGTGGGATCTGGGCGCAGTGCTCTGATGAATACTGCACAAATACCCCATGAATGAAGGGCACCATGGTGGTGATGCCACCCAATGATGCTTACTGCCATTCAAACCAGAAAAAAAGGAAAGAAAAATCGCGCTACAGTAATGCAATATTCCTATGTACAATTACCAGAAAGATTAAAATGAAAAGAACATTCAATTCACAAGAAGGCTCAAGTTCTATTATATACCAAAAATATAATGAAAAATCTAATAAAACAGAAGAACCGCTCTCTTCCCAAAAACCCAACATGAATGGTCATAAACCTTCCCCTTGGGTCTAATATCTCAACCAAGGAGCTGTGTCAAATAATCATAGCATACAGAATGAAACAAAATTAGTAAAACTCAGACCCATTCAACTTTGTGATAAAGTGCAAATTTCAATAACCTGCTGTGATAGACATGTTCTACCGTAAATTTAAATTATAGATAATTTACATATAAAGTGAAATGAAAAAACCTGTGAAAAAAAAAAAAAACACTAAAGCCGCGTACACACGGGCGGACTGTCTGCCCAACTTAGTCCGCCGAAACACATTTCAGCGGACAGTCCGCTCGTGTGTGGGCTTCAGCGGACTTTTTCAGCGGACAGTCTGGCGGACTAAGTATTTCGGAATGTTGGAAATACTGTCCGTCGGACTCGCATTTCAGCGGACAGTCCGCCCGTGTGTGTGCCAGTCCGCCGTACTTTTGAAATGAGCGGACTTTTCCCGCCCGGAGAAAAGTCCGCTCATTTCGAGCGGGTATCCAGGTAGGCGGGGCCCGCGACGGAGACGTCGCGGGCCCCGCCGCCTGGTATGGACTTAAAGGGGAACCCCAACGCCGAAAAAAATCGGCGTGGGGGCCCCCCCCAAGTCCACAACAGACCCTTGTCCGAGCACGCTACCCGGCCGGCCAGGAGAGCGCCCCCCCTCCTGAGCCGTACCAGGCCGCGTGCCCTCAACATGGGGGGGGTACAATGTACCCCTACCCATTCACCTGTGGAAAAAAGTACAAAAAAAACACAACACAGGGTTAAAATATTTTATTGCACAGCTCCGGGGGTCTTCCGTCTTCGGGGGTCTTCTCGCCGGACTCCTCCGCTATCTTCTTGTAGCTCTTTTGCTAGCGGAGGAGTCCGGCTTTCTTCCGCGCCGCCGGCCTCTTCTCCCGACTTCGGGGGTCTTGTCCCCCTCTTCGGTTCTTCTGCCGGGCCACTGCGCCTTCTTATAGCTCTTTTACAGGCGGTGGCCCGGTCTTCTGTCGCCGCCGTCGCCTTCCGTTCTTCTTCTTCTTCTTCTTCTTCTTCTTCTTCTCCAGGAGATGTTGCCTCGACGATCTCTCCGGCCGGAATGCCAGAGCCGCGCTGCGCGGCCACTTATATAGTGACAATGGGGTGGTGTCACATGGCTTTATGTCACATGGGTTGGTCACATGGGTTGATGTCACATGGGGACTATGACATCGTAAGGGGGCGGGGTCACCATGTGACACCAACCCATGTGACATAAAGCCATGTGACACCGCCCCATTGTCCCTATATAAGTGGCCGCGCAGTGGGTCCCTGGCATTCCGGCCGGAGAGATCGTCGAGGCAACATCTCCTGGAGAAGAAGAAGAAGAAGAACTGAAGGCGAGGGCGGCGACAGAAGACCGGGCCACCGCCTGTAAAAGAGCTATAAGAAGGCGCGGTGGCCCGGCAGAAGAACCGAAGAGGGGGACAAGACCCCCGAAGTCGGGAGAAGAGGCCGGCGGCGCGGAAGAAAGCCAGACTCCTCCGCTAGCAAAAGAGCTACAAGAAGATAGCGGAGGAGTCCGGCGAGAAGACCACCGAAGACGGAAGACCCCCGGAGCTGTGCAATAAAATATTTTAACCCTGTGTTGTGTTTTTTTTGTACTTTTTTCCACAGGTGAATGGGTAGGGGTACATTGTACCCCATACTCATTCACATAGGGTGGGGGGCCGGTATCCGGGGGCCCCCTTATTAAAGGGGGCTCCCAGATTCCGATAAGCCCCCCGCCCGCAGACCCCGACAACCAATGGCCAGGGTTGTCGGGAAGAGGCCCTTGTCCTCATCAACATGGGGACAGGGTGCTTTGGGGTGGGGGGGCCGCGCGGCCCCCCCTTCCCCAAGGCACCCCCCCATGTTGAGGGCACGCGGCCTGGTACGGCTCAGGAGGGGGGGGCGCTCACTCGCCCCCCTTTCCTGGCCGGCCGGGTAGCGTGCTCGGACAAGGGTCTGTTGTGGACTTGGGGGGGACCCCCACGCCGATTTTTTTCGGCGTTGGGGTTGCCCTTTAAGTCCATTCCAGGCGGCGGGGTCAGTGACGTCTCCTTCGCGGGCCCCGCCTACCTGGACTCGAAATGAGCGGACTTTCCTCCGCGTGTGTGGGCGAGTCCGTTCATTTCAAAAGTAGGGCGGATAGTATGGCGGACTTAGTCCGCCGTATTAGTCCACTCAAAAAGTGCCGTGTGTGGGCAAGTCCCGTTCATTCGAAAGTATGACGGACTGTCCGTCGGATTGTCTGACGGACTTAGTTGGCCAGGGAGTCCGCCCGTGTGTACGCGGCTTTATGAAAAAAACACAAATAATCGAATAATTCATATACAATAGTCCTCAAAAGAGTCCATCTGTGAAAAAATCCAAAGTTGCAAAACACTGCGTGACGATTGGGTGATCAAAGAAAATATTTCTTTACTTCATATCCCTGTTTGTGAAGCGTGCAAAATTTCACCACCACCAAAAACCAAGATGGCTCCTTACCAGATACTGTGAATTGAATTGCATATAAAAAGCAAGGGAGACTGTGCACACTCCTCAATCCTTCAATAACAGCGGATCTTTCAAACTGCGGTTCAAAATTATAGATCCCAATTCATGTTTAGCCAATGGTCCACCATAAGAAAGGAAAAAAAAATGCTCTAATAGTGTAAAATCACTTATTTAATAAAGATTTTTTTTTTTAAATCACACTTACAAACATGCGGCAAGGTATGGCTATTCAAGTAGGTAGCGCCGGCTGTACGCACACCTCCACACGCCTATCCTTCTCCAAATTGTACAGATAAAAGTTTTCAAGGCAATATCAGCGTGTCACACCGCCCTACGCGTTTCGTGATATTTCACGTCGTCTCGGGGCACCCGTGCTTTTTATATGCAATTCAATTCACAGTATCTGGTAAGGAGCCATCTTGGTTTTTAGGTGGTGGTGAAATTTTGCACGCTTCACAAACAGGGATATGAAGTAAAGAACTATTTTCTTTGATCACCTAATCGTCACGCGGTGTTTTGCAGGTGGACTCTTTTGAGGATTATTGTATATGAATTATTAGTTTATTTGTGTTTTTTCATAAGTGTTTTTTTTTTTCACAGGTTTTTTCATTCAAACCAGAAGACTGAAGCAAAAAAGTAATACTGTGGGGGAATACCTCAGACTAAAGGCAGAGCTGTTTTGTATATGTTACCTGACTGGTTATTATGAAATGAACTGCCAATATCACTATATGCAGTGGGGAAAATGATTTGATCCCTTGCAGATTTTGTAAGTTTGCCACTTACAAAGAAATGAAGTGTCTATATTTTTTATCATGATACATCATAAAACACATGATTACAAATGTTAGCCCTTGTACACACGGTCGGAGATTCCGACGGAATGTGTCCTATCGGACCGTTTTGTCGGATAATCCAACTGTGTGTGGTCTTCATCGGACTGTTTCCGTCGGAGTATCCGACGGACCAAGTTTTCCAACTTGTCGGTAAAATTTTCCGACAACATGATCCGATCGGACCTTGTCCGATCATGTGTAGAGAATTCCGATCGGACAAAGTGCCACGCATGCTCAGATCAAATTCCTAGACCAAAGCTATTGGCTACTAGCCTGAACGTAGTCCCGTCATAACGAAATAACGTCATCACGTTCTGAACGATCGGATTTTTCGACAACTTTCTCCGACCGTGTGTATGCAACAGTTTCGGACAAAATCCGACGGAGTTGGTTGTCGGAATGTCCGACCGTGTGTACAAGGGCTTAAATTTGCAGTTCAGTGAGTAAAATAAGTATTTGGTCCTCTAGCAAAACTAGGCTTAGTACTTGGTTGAGAAACCCTTGTTGGCAAGCACAGGTTTCTTGTAGTTGATGACCACATCTCAGGAGGGATTTTGGTCCACTCTTCTTTACAGATCTTCTTGGCTGTCACTTGGCAACTCAAAGTTTCATCTCCCTCTGTAAATTTTCTATAGGATTAAGGTCTGGAGACTGGCTTTCGTTGTTTTGGTCATTGTCATGCTGGAAGACCCATCCATGACCCATCTTCGGTGTTCTGGCTGAGGGAAGAAGGTTCTCAGCCAAGATTTTACAATACATGGCCCCCGTCCATTGGCCCCTCAATGTGGCAAAGTCTGCCCGTAACCTTTAGCTGACAAATAGCGCCAAAGCATCATGTTTCCACCTCCATGCTTGACTGTAGGGATGATGTTCTTAGGGTCATGGCCATCATTTTTCTTCCTCCAAACACAGTGAGTCAAGTTAATGCCAAAGAACTCAATTTTGGTTTCATCTGATGACAGCACTTTCTCCCAATCCTTCTCTGAATCATTTAGATGTTCAATGGCAAACTTCAGTCCTGTGTCTTCGTGAGGAGTGGGACCTTGCGGGCGCTGCAGGATTTCAATCCATGGTGGCGTATTGTGTTATCAATGCTTGGTTTGGTGACCTGGGGGTCCTATTATTATTATTGTTATTATACACGATTTATATAGCGCCAACAGTTTACGCAGTGCTTTACAATGTATAGGGGGGACAACACAATTACAGTACAGTTCAATACAAAAGGTACGGGAGGGCCCTGCCCGTAGAGCTTACATTCTAAAGGGAGGGGATGGTACAAAAGTTAATAGCTGCAGAAAATGATTTGACGGGGGGTGGCTTGGGGACAGTTAGGTGGGTGTGGGATAGGCTTCCCTGAATAAATGAATTTTCAGGGGAATAAATGAATTTTTAGCTGCTACTAACAAAGCAAAGAATATTGTCAGGCATTAAAAAGGGAATTAATTCCAGAGATAAAAAGATAATTCTCCCGCTCTACAACACTCCGGTCCGGCCGCACCAGGAGTATGCTGTCCAGTTCTGGTCACCAGTCCTCAGGAAGGATGTACTGGAAATGGACTGAGTACAAAGAAGGGCAACAAAGCTAATAAAGTGTCTGGAGGATATTAGTTATGAGGAAAGGTTGTGAGCTCTGAACTTATTCTCTCTGGAGAAGAGACACTTGAGAGGGGATATGATTTCATTATATAAATACTGTACTGGTGACCCCACAATAGGGATAAAACTTTTTCGCAGAAGGGAGTTTAACAAGACACGTGGCCACTCATTAAAATTAGAAGAAAAGAGGTTTAACCTTAAACTACGTAGAGGGTTATTTACTGTATGAGCGGCAAGGATGTGGAATTCCCTTCCACAGGCGGTGGTCTCAGCTAGGGGCATCAATAGTTTCAAGGAACTATTAGATAAGCACCTGAACGACCACAACATACAGGGATATACAATGTAATACCGACATATAATCACACACATAGGTTGGACTTGATGAACTTGTGTCTTTTTTCAACCTCACCTACTATAACTATGTAACTATGACTGTGGTCCCAACTGCCCTAAGATCATTCACAAGCTCCTCCTGTGTAGTTCTGGGCTGATCCCTCACTTTTCTCATGATCATCCTCACTCCATGAGGCTAAATCTAGGATGGCGCTCCAGACCAAGGACGATTTATGGTTATTTTCTATTTCTTCCGTTTCCCAATTATCGCTCCAACAGTTGTCTCCTTCTCACCAAGTATCTTGCTGATGGTCTTGTAGCCCATTTCAGCCTTGTGCAGGTCTACAATTTTGTCCCTGATGTCCTTTGACAGCTCTTTGAATGGAAGAGAGAGATTCTGTGGATAGGTGTCTTTTATACACATAACGAGTTGTCGTTAGGAGCACCTTCTTACATTGAGAGGACTCATCTGTGTACCACATGTGCACCTACTGTAGCCAGTCTGTGGGAGACAGAATTATTGTTGGTTGGTAGGGGATCAAATACTTATTTAACTCAATGAACTGCAACTCAGTTTATTACATTTGTATCGTGTTTTTTTCTGGATTTTTGGTTGATATTCCATCTCTATCATATAAAATACACCTATGATAAAAATTATAGACCCTTCATTTCTTTGTAAGTGGGCAAATTTACGCAATCTGCAGGGGAGAAAACCATTATTTTCCCCACGGTATAAAGCAGCACTGAGCCCTTGTACACACGGTCGGAGAATCTGTCGGAATGTGTCCTATCGGACCGTGTTGTAGGATAATCCGCATACAGTAACTAAAATAAGCAGAAAGCATCTATCAACTTTGGACAACACCTCAGTTGCTAAGAACAGCTAGTGGATGCAAGCCAAATGACAACTTTGTCATGGGGGACCCCATAACACTAAGCCCTTGTACACACGGTCGGAGATTCAGACGGAATGTGTCCTATCGGACCGTTTTGCCGGATAATCTGACTGTGTGTGGTCTGCATCGGACTGTTTCCGTCGGAATATCCGACCAAATTTTCAAACTTGCTGGAAATATTTTCCGACAAACTGGTCCGATAGGACATACTCCGATCATGTGTAGAGAATTCCGATCGGACAAAGTGCCACGCATGCTCAGATCAAATTCGTACATCAAAGCTATTGGCTACTAGCCTGAACGTAGTCCCATCGTAAGGAAATTACGTCATCACGTTCTGAAAGATCGGATTTTTCGACAACTTTGTCCGACCGTGTGTATGCAACAGTTTCGGACAAAATCCGACGGACAAAATCCGACGGACAAAATCCGACGGATTTGGTTGTTTCAAAATGTCCGACCGTGTGTACAAGGGCTAAGAATGAGCCAAACAGCTAAATGCTGCCTTTGTTTGGCATTCCATCTTCATTTGTGATGGGCTGCCCCTCTTCACTGAGCTAGGTCACACCAAAATCTGGGCTGGTGAATTTATCCGTCAAGACGTTGTCTGACCTGTCTCATCCTGATGAGAAAACAATCAATATAATCTCGAGGACAGGCCGGATCCAGAGTATCCTGGTGAAGTCTGATGCTCTTCATCATTTCATCTTGAAGGGGCTCAAGAAGGGTAAAAATGTTTCTGTGTGGTCCTGGTAAAAAACTCATAATTGTTGGAAAAAAATCATACAGCTGTTGAGAGAGTTAGAAACACAAGTCAGTTAACTAGCAGAACACAAATTATACAAATCATACAATCATACAAAATTAAGATATAGCTAATGACAAAAGTTTTGTTTTTTGTTTTGGATGAAATGTGGAATGGTTCTAAAGCTAGCCTTGGATGAATGGAAATGCAGTGGATCCAGTGGGACCTGACCGAATTTCCATCCATCTATGGCCGACCCCGCTCGACAGAAGTCCATCTAACAATCAACTTCTGTAGAACGGGAATGTTGAAAAAGGTTTTTCAATCAGTGGCTGCAGACAATCGATGTATTCTGACATTGGAGGAGTTCTGCTGTCGGAATATAATGGCATGGAGTTCATCCATCCACCTGGGGGAATCCATTTGTTTTTTTCCAGTCCACTGGCTGGACAAACATAAAAAGATAATTCTATCGGCAGCCTAACTCCTTTCTCTTTCTGAGTCCTTTTCGGGAGATTTCTTTTCACTTTCTCTCCCAGAGCAAGGAAATGAGAAAAAAAATCTCCCCAACTTAACGGCTGTCACTTGAACAAATGTCACCATTGCAAGATTTCCCACTTCTCTTGCCTCATTGACCTTGACATTTTGAATTTCTTGTCACTTTCTGTCTCAGTGACAGTGGTCACAAGAAAATTAAAAAAAGGTGAAAGACAAGTAAGATAAGCTGAAATCAGCTATGCTGCTGTAGGGGGAAACAGTTAGTAACTGAGAAGAACTGTGTATTGAACAGTATGCAGTGAGAGAGATAACTTTGTTGAGCTTGTGGGCCCGTCCAGGTCAGGTGTCAATCCTTAGTTGGTAGCTTTTTGTCCTCTGGCTGAGGTGTGATTATGAACATCTACGTTGCTGCAAAGGTGGGACTTTATCCTTGGGAGGCTCTAAGATGATACCCCAGTCATGAAGAGGAAGCATGCCTTTCTGGAGATCGCTGAAGGCATGTGTAGTACCATTCTTGGTAATGAGGAGAGTCTCAGGGTAGCGCCACTTATACAAAATTTTATGATTGTGGAAGCCTTTGGTGATAAGGTCCAGATTCCTTCTGAGTTGTATTTGGAAAGGTCCGGGAAGAACTGCACTCCATCATATGGTCGGGGCAGCAGTGTTTTGATCCTGGCTTCTGACATCAATTTTTCTTTGATGTGGAAAAAAATGCACCCGCATGAACACGTTTTTCTGTACAGACGCTGCTAGGTAGGGAGGTTTTGCTATTCTGTGGATCCTATCAATAATGATATCTCTGGGAGATGCATCAGGTAGGTTGGTGTGTATGAGGTTTTTGGCATACTTAAGTAGGTCAGTCGGCTAGATAGATTTGGGGACCCCCGCAACTTGACGTTATTACCTCTTGAGCGGTCTTCTAAATCGGCCAGCTTGGCCCGGACCTATTCTTGTTCTTCTTTTACCTCCTCATAGGTATCAATTAGATCATTTACCGTTGTGCATTCCGTCATGCTTGTTTCAATGGTAGTGACTCTATGTCTCATAGAACGCATGTCTGTGAAGTATTTGTGAAACAGGGATGAGAGGACTGTCTCTGTTAAAAGGGACTGTTAAAAAGGACTGTTAAAAGATAAGCATATCTTTTAAGGTGGTGTCAATTACCAGCTGCCCTGTGATGGGGAAAGATGCCATGGAGGTATTCAAGGCCTGGTTGGATTGTAGATTGTAAAGGCCTGGGCCTTGATTAGAGCCTGAGGTGGCTGCGGAAATGGTGCATCCATCCGCATCCGGGCCCTGGCAGGGCTGCTTGTTAGGGGATCTGTACTTGGGTCTTCTGTGGGGAATATAGGTAACGCTGAGATGTCCATTTCTCCCTGGATATCATTGGGAAAGTCTGTGCATGCCTCTTGCGGTGCGTCCGGGCCACCGCCATCTTGGTTAACACTGACCTTGTCCTCCGGAGTGAACATGAAATTTGTCAAATTCTTGGGTTTGTAATCGCCCATCCGTTTATGGGACATTGTTGGCGAGGATGTTCTGCTGCTTTGGGGTGAGTATGGTAATGGATTGCTGCCTCTAACGGGACTTATTCGCTCCAGTGTTCTCCTCACTGATGAGCTGTAGAGCTAAGCGTCCATCTTCAGTGCTGGCAAGCCACGCCCCCAAAACGTTTTTCATAGTTTGTTATAAAATTTTGAAAACAGGTAATTTCTCTCCTTTACTGGTGGGCACTGATGAGGCTGCACCGATGGGCACAGATGAGGCTGCACTGATGGGCACAGATGAGGAGGCACTGATGAGGTGGCACTGATGAGGCAGCACTGATGGGCACTGATGAGACTGCAGTGATGGACACTGATGAGGCTGCACTGATGGGCACTGATGAAGAGGCTCTGATGGGCAATGATAGATGGCACTGACAGGCACTGAGGGGACTGATGTCCCTCTAACGCAGGGATGTCCAAACTTTTTTCAAAGAGGGCCAGATTTGATGAACTGAACATGCGCGAGGGCCGACCATTTTGCCTGACATTCTTTGAACCATTAAAATTCGGTCTAAGTGTGTTCGTCCAAGTGCTAATACACTGCCCAACAAGAATTCTCTTGCCTTTGTGGCTGTGTGTGATGAAGAGATGAACTCAAGTGTATTATTTGGATACACCGTATTTATTGGCTTATAACACACACAGGAGGATGTCCATGTTTGCCCTCCCGGCATTTTATGCCACCTTTTGGCTATAGCATGGGTGCCAAGTAGATAAGGTAAAAAAATGTTTAGGCATTAATTTTACAACCACTTTAAGAGCAGCAGTCTTAAGTCTAAAGGAGATGGTTGTTTAGGCTTCAGGACTACTTCTGCACCCAGCGCCAGGACAAGGTCATCTAGAGCCCAGGGAAAACATGTCAAATTGCACCCCCCCAAAATGTATGTTCATCAAGTGTTACCAAACCACCCCCCAAGAGTACTAATATGCATGCTCACTCCTTAAACATAAATTCCCCCTCCTCCCAGTACAAATCCCCCCAGTATAAATCGTTACCCTCTTCCCCCCAGATAAAATCTTCTCTCTCCCTATATGTCCCCATCACAACCCCCTCCAAAAAAAAATCCCATTCCTAGCACAAATCTTTTACCCCTCAAATTTCACCTCCAAGCACAAATCCTCTCCCCCAGTCCAAATCCCCTCCTTCCAGCACAAATCCCCTCCCCCAATCTCAGAGCTGAGTTATGGGGGATGTAGCCCACAAGGGTGTGATGCTTAATCAGGAAAAAACTGAATGGGGTTACAAATCCTGTTATGACTGTATGCCTGGATTGCAGGGGGATAGAGCATGGGAAAGCCTGCACTGCTGGAACACAGTTTGAGGTATAATAGAGGAGAGAGGTGCTGTGTGTGTATAGAGGACAGGTTGGACTGGCATAGAGCCCGCAGGACTACTTCTGCACCCAGTGCCAGGACAAGGTCATCTAGAGCCCAGGGCAAACATGTCAAATTGCTCCCCCCCAAAATGTGTGAGTATTATTTCGGTGTGAAACATGTCAGCGGCTGTGCAGTTAGTCTGTTTACCAGCTGTCAGGAAGGGCATGCCAGCACCCAAGATGGCTGCCGAAGAAGACGACCTGTTACCTCTTCATGTCAGGAAGGGCATGCCAGCACCCAAGATGGCTGCAGAAGAAGATGACCTATTACCTCTGCCCCTGTCAGGATGCCATTGGTGTGTACGCACCATGTGACAGCTTTTGCCGTCCAAACAGGCTATTTAAACTCAGCCAGTTCCCAGGCTCAGTGCTGTCTGCTCTACAGCGTTCCCTGTGTAACCTGCAATTAGCTACCTGACTTCTGTTCCTGTTGTGACCCGGCTTGCTTCCTGACGTTCCTGTTTCCTGCCTGCATCCGACCCCGGCTTGTCCCCCACTCCGCACCTGCCTGCTCCTTCTGCTACTCCGCTGCCAGCCTGTTGACGACCCGGCCTGTAATCTGATTCTGCTTCAGCCCCTGTTCCTGACGTGCCCGTTGTGTATGACCCAGCCTGCCTGTACTTGCCTTCTCTTCAGCCTTGAGGGTGCCACCATCCCTTCTGCTGCATCTGCACTCCTGCCTGTGGGGACCAGTTGTCTACTTGTTCCAGCTACCCGCCTACCACTGCTCTGGGATTTCTACAGACACCTCTACAGCCCGGCCGAGTGCTCCGAGCCAGCTCCAGGTTCAGCGATCCCACCAGGCACTCGTGCGACTCTGCATCTCGGTGCTTCCTGTCAGCTCTATCAGGGGCCCCAAGTCAGAGTTGTAAGAGAGGCCGTCCTCTGCATATCAGGCTCCATCACCAGGTACGTGACACCAGCCTAGATGCTATGATTTTAATTACATTTTTGAAATAAAGTTGAATAATTCGGAGTGCGGCTATCCAGCTACATCTTTTCTACTTTAGCACATATCTTTTACCCCTCAAATTTCCCCTCCAATCGCAAATCCTCCCCACTACAAATCCCTCCGTTCCAACACAAATTCCCCTCACCCCAAACCCCCATCTTAGCACACATCTCCCCCTCCTATCATACATAACCCCCAATCATCCCTACAAGCACAAATCTCCCCCCCCCCCCTGAAAAAAAAAATTCCCCTCTACCATATTACTTTTATAGCACAAATCCTCAAAAATCCCCCCTCCTAGCACAAATTTTCTTCCCCCCCATCCCAACACAAATCCCCCCAAATCACCACTCCTAGCACACCTCCCTAAATCTGCCCCCTAGAACAATTCTTGTCCCCTGCTGCCCCCCATATTCCCCTTCTCAACATTAATTCACTCTCCTCCAATCTCCTTGTGTCCCCCCCCACCTCACATGATACCACAGTGCCCATGGCAGCCTCCCCTCCTGCCCACCCCTTGTCCTGGCCCTGGCTGCACCTATCTAGAGAGCGCTGTTGCTGTGGTGACTGCTGTATGTGAGTGTCATGGACTGTGTATCCAGGAGAGGAGGAATCCACCAGACTGTGGGAGGAGGACCATGTACCTGTGGGAGGAGGACCATGTACCTGTGGGAGGAGGACCATGTACCTGTGGGAGGAGGACCATGTACCTGTGGGAGGAGGACCATGTACCTGTGGGAGGAGGACTATGTACTGCGGTTTGTGAGAGACTGTTTCACCATTAGATTTTCACAGACAATTCAGAAATATTGTTCACCATAATCCTTAGAATTTCACCCAGACCTGCTATTTGAATGGAATCCTGGACATAATAAATAGGTTTCATTACAGTCAGAATAGTAGCATTTCAGAATAGTCAGAATTCCATTCTTCAGGAAAAAAATTCCATCCTGCTCCTTTGCAATTTGACCCCAGTAATAATTAGAAAATTGAAAGAATATTCTGATAATGAAATGTTTGAACACAATTCTACTTGAGTATTGCCAGGATATACCATTGCCCATATCTCTGGACATAAAGTCATTTCCTCACCTGGCCCCAGATTGATGAAAGGATTTGGAAAGCGTCACTTGACTTCTGTAGGATTTCCATCCACTTCTTGTTATTGTAGTCATAGCGAGTTCCCATTAATATATTAGCAAGGATATTGGAGGAGGCACAGATCAAGGTGGTGCTGGGTTCAAATGGCTCCTCTAAATACATGAAAGCACAACGATATCGTGAAAAAAAAAGATCAGCGCTAGTTATAATTGGAGATGCTAGCAAATGAGAAAAAACACACCACCCTCTAGTGAAATATTAAAACAAAAATTGCACCGCTAATTAATCAACATACAAAACAACTGATAATCAGCAACATTCAGTTAAAAGAAAAGACAATCATGAATGTCCATATAACAATACGTGTTAACGACCTCCTTAAGTGAAAGCGTGGTAGAAATGGCCACTCACCAGACACAAATCAACATCTCGCATGGAAATCATACTGGAGGGGCCTAAGTGGATCTTCAGAGGGAGCCCACTGTCTCTGATCAGTGATTTTTGTCTCATTTCCTCCCATATAGTAAAATTCTAAAGAAAAAGCTCATAGTGTACGTAGCAAAGTCCCGGGGCCCCTAAAGCCCAATGGTGATCTCCAGAGTTAGGGACAGCTGACATCCTTCTGTGTGGAGTGGGTTACAAGGCATGGTGGGTGTAATGCAAGATGAACAGGTGGGCACCAGAAACTTTTTGAATGCAAAGAGATTTTTTGTCTCTTAAACAGAACTGTTGGAGAAAGGATTAGGGCCAGGACACCCTTAAGTAGATGCAATATTAATTGGCAAACTCCGAAACCTCTATAGGTAGACAGCTATACAGGTAAAGGCCTCCAGCCGGACACCACTTCTGTATAGGTAGGACTGCTGGCAACAATCTTGTACAGTAGCTGTTAGTAATGGTAAAGGTATTCAACTTTCGGCAACACTAACAGTTCTCTTTACCCCACACTCACTCACTGTGGGTCTTCACTCAACAAACTCCCAGTCTCTCTGACTAGACTTCAGATCCACTAATCACCGGATCCCCATGAGCTCTTTCACTGTAGCACTCATTATCTTCCTCAAGCATCCCCCCCGCTTCACTGCTGGGTCCCTGGCTTGGCACTCGCAGATACTCCTCAAGCTTTACCCCTGTAGACACGTTAGGTCCTGGCTTGGCCCTCCACAAGCGTCACCTCTGCTGTCCCGCTGGGTCCCACTTGTTCACCGTCCCCAGTTGGTGAGAAGTCTGCTCTGGTACCGGCCTCAGCTTACTCACAATGGTCTCCAGTAGTAAGGTGGATGGTCTCTTTGTGGTGACAGATTCCCCTCTACCTCCAACCATTTTTTTTTTTATACTATTACTCTTTTTGTCTCTCTGTGTGCTCTAATATCAGGTCCTGTGGTTCACCGCAGCTCCAGATAACCTTACCCTTATTGGGAAACAATGCAGATATTATCACAATATTTATCTAACACCCAAAACCAGTGATTGTTATATGTAGTTACTATAACTCTTCCCCCCCCCCTCCCCACCCTACTCTCCTAACACCCCCTCCCCCCTTCCCCCACCCTCTCCTATCTCTCCACCCCCCCTTTTTCTTTTTCCTTCCCGTCCTTTCCCCCCCTTCCCCCTCCCTTCCCCCCCCTCTTCCCCCTCCCTCTCTCTCTTTCCCCTTACCTCTTCCCTTTCCCCTCCTCCTCTTATCTCCTTTCCTCTTCTCCCACAAATTTTTCCTACTCCTCTCCCTTCCCACCACTCCCCTTCCCTATCCCCTTCCCTATCCCCTAATCATACTTATCCTATGTTGATGATGTTTAAAAGTTTTCTATGCAAGTTTTGGGGTCCACATGTTGTTCTTCCCCCGCGTTTTCATTGTTATCTGAGCCTATTGTTACACTTTTTTTAAGTGCCTTTCCCGTTAGCGGTGGAGAGCAGTCACTGCTCCCCCCCCCCCCTGCAGTGCACCCACTCTTCGATCCGTTCTGACCGCAGAGTCTGTGCACCTCTTTGTTGGGCGTTTTGTTCTGCGCTTTTTGCTCCTACATATACATGGTTTGGCTTACACAACGCTCCTTACACCTTTCCCCTCCATTCTCATCCTACTTCTTTTTCTCTTCTATACCTCTCCCTTGCTCTTCTGGTCGGTCGGCCCACGCAGCCCATGCATCTCATTATAATTCTCCCTCTCTTCCACACACATGACCCCTCTAAACATACTTTCCCTTAATGTTAAGGGACTTAACTCTCCTAATAAAAGAGTTAAGGCATTCCAAACCTTTGCATCCCTGAAAGCCAGCATTGTCACCCTCCAGGAAACCCACTTCGCAGTAAAACATACTCCTAAGTACTCCTAAGTACTTCAGCTCTCGTTATCCACCACCTCAGCCACCTCTAAACACAGAGGAGTGCTTCTGGCCTTCCACCACACACTCCCCTTCACTCCCACAACAGAGTTAAGACACCCGGAGGGCCGCTATATTGTCCTAGTAGGCCTGCTACAGGATGTGGAAACCACGATAGTGTCCTACTATGCCCCCAATAGCAACCCAAACCCCTTTTTCTCTCACCTCCTGCAAGTTATTAAACTACACTGCAAAGGCACACTTTTTATGTGTGGCGACTCTAACCTCACACTTCTTCCACATCTAGACAAATCCCCCTTATTCGCCACAACATCATACCCTCTCAGTCTAATTCCGCAAACAATGCAAAAAAGCTTCTCTCGTTGACACCTGGAGAGAATGCAATCCTGTAAAGAAAAATTTTACATTCTATTCCTTCCCACATAAATCCTTTTCTAGGATTGACCACATATTTGTACCAGTAGCATCCTTCCCGATAGTCATACAATCCACGATCTGCTCGATCACCTGGTCTGACCATTGCGCAGTTATCACAGCGGTTTCCTCACTGATTCCTCAATCCAAGGATAAAACCTGGTGTATGAATGAGTCACACCTAACCAACCAATCTTACTGTTTTGATATCCAACTAGCCCTTAAGGAATATTTGCAACACAACTCCACCCCCAAAATCTCCCCGATTCTCCTTTGGGAAGCGCACAAGCCTGTTATCAGAGGCAAATGTATCTCGGTCACTACCCACCTTAAAAAAGACATGCAACTGAAGATGCAACAATTGGAATCAGCTCACCACCAACAATTCCTCCAATTTCAAGTCTCCCCCACTGAATCAAATAGGGTGACCCTGTAAAAAAACGAAATTTAACTAGATCTCCTATTAGCTGAGTCAGCAGAAAAAGCCATACGCAGATCCAACCATACAATCTACACAAAGGCCAATAAACCTGATACATTTATGGCCCTGCACCTTCCGCGACCGGATAAGATTCACAAGCCTATCAGACTCAAGTTGGCTAACGACATCCACACCAGCAACCCTGTTAGGGTGCTCTCTGAATTTCGTAAGAGACTGGCTGCCTTATATGAAACCAAAACTGAGTTTCCATTACAACACGCTGAAATGCTGTTTCTTGACTTGCCAATACCTAATCTGTCTGAGTCAAACAAAGAGTCCATGGAGAGTCCAATCACGGTCGCGGAGGTCCCAGACACCATAAAATCCCTCAAACCCAACAAACGTCCTGGCCCAGATGGCCTCCCCAGCACCTATTATAAGAAATTTGCAGATATTTTAGCCCCTCTCCTTGTTAGATCCTTCCAAGCCCTCTTATGCCGCATACACACGAGCGAATTGTCTGGCGTACTTAGTCCGGCAAACAATCCGGCGGACTTTCTACCGAACGGACTTGGCCTCACATGGACACACAAAGTCCGGCGTTTGCTAGCGCGATGACGTACAGCACGTACGACGGGACTAGAAAAAGGAAGTTCAATAGCCAGTAGCCAATAGCTTTCTTTTTCGTACTTGCTTCTGAGCATGCGTCATTCTTAGTCCACTGGACTAGCACACTGACGAACGTATTGTCCGCTGAACACCAAGTCCGGCGGAAAGATTGGAGTGCAAAACTACTTTCTAAGTCCGCCGGACTTTACGCTGGAAAAGTCAGCTGAAGCCCACACGCGATCGAATTGTCCGCTGAAATGCGTTTCGGCGGACTAAGTACGCCGGACAATTTGATTGTGTGTACGTGGCATTACACCAACAAACCTTTGGCAGGGACACATTGACAGCCATAATCTCTATGATACCCAAACGCAATACAGACGATACCCTTTGGTCCAATTTTAGGCCCATCTCTCTACTTAACGTAGACGTAAAAATGTTTGCTAAAATCCTAGCACTGCTACTCAATCCAATTATAGGTAGACTGATTCACAAGGACCAAGTGGGGTTCATTCCCAAACGTCAGGCCAGTGATAACATCCGACGTATCATCCTCCTTCAACATGTGGCTAGATCACATAAGATACCCATGCATCTACTATCGCTTGATATTAGAAAAGCGTTTGATACTCTCTCCTGGTCCTATTTAAATTTCATCTTGAAACGTTGGGGCTTTGATCCCCACTTTCTCCAATGGATCAGTACCCTGTACACCAACCCTCGGGCTTTTGTGATATACTCGGGATTCCACTCCGAGTGCTTCCCAATACAGAGAGGAACTAGACAGGGCTGCCCCCTATCACCGTTGGTATTTGCCCTAGCGATTGAACCTCTAGCCGCACTGATCCGAACAAACACAAATATCTGTGGCCTGGAGATAGCATCAACAACACATAAATTATGCTCATTTGCCGATGCAGCCCTTCTGTTTATCAGTTTCCCGAACCTAATCCAACTCCTAGATAAATTCGCCCTGATTACAGGCCTTGAAGTTAACCAAGCGAAGTCTAAGGCCCGCAATGTGTCCCTGCCAAATTCCACACTAGACCAGCTTCAAGGTAATTTCCCGTTGCAGTGGTCCGCTTCCTCCCTACCCTATTTAGGAATAAAACTCACCAGCAGACCAGCAGACCTCTTTCATGCAAACTACCTCCCTATGCTGAACCACCTTTCATCCCTCTATGCATTTCATGGATAGGACGTATTGCAGCCGTCAAAATGACACTGCTTCCCAAACTCCTCTATTTATACAGAGTCCTCCCGATGGCGGTCCCCCCTTACTTCCACCGTATCATTCAAAACCAAGTGTTCAAATATATATGGAGTACTACGAGGCCCAGTGTCTCAAAACTCATTCTGCTCCACAGCAAATTGACTGGAGGCTTGGGGGTACCTAATTTCTTAAGGTATTATCAAGTGGCCCAATTAGCACAAATGACACTATACCACGCTAAAGATGAAATACCTATCTGGGTAAGCCTGGAAGCAATAGAGATTCACCCCATGCTTATATCCAATCTATTATGATTACCGACCTCCGCACCCTATACCGGCCCTATATCTTACCCCATAACTCTTCATTCACTAAGACTCCGGGATAGACTACGGACCCCATTTAAACAAATTTCTCCTCACTCCCCACTTCTGTCCTTTTTGGGTCACCCACTCTTTTACCCGGCCTTCTCCGAGCCATTATCATTTGAAGCATGGGCGTGTAGGGGCCTGAGTCGCATATGTGATCTAGTGTCTGGTAATTCCATTAAGACATTTCCTTCCCTCCAATCACTGGCACAACTCCCACATAGGGAGTGCTTCCGCTCCAAATATCCCACTTTTTGCAAACGGTCATAGGCTCTAAGTCTGACCTGGACTTTTTAACAATATTTGAGGGAGTGTGCGACTCGGACCCTCATGCCCCAGGCATCATATCCCGCCTCTAGTCTCATCTCACCTCCCTCCCAACCGCACTTCCACTCTATACACAACAATGGACCAAAGATCTTTCCATAGAACTGGATACGGATGACTGGGCTACTATTTCGTCCAACACTAAAATATCCTCTCAGAACATTGTCCCTCTCAAAGCTAGTTATAAAGTCCTTATGAGATGGTATCTGGACCCAGCCAGGATTGCCAAATTCTTACCATCATATTCACCAAATTGTTTCCAGAATTGTGGGGAAAGAGACACCCATATGCACATATGGTGGACCTGCCCAATAGTAAAATGCTTCTGGGCGACAATATTCCGAATGATCTCTAAACTGACTCGGGAAACCCTTGTCCTAGATCCGTCTCCAGCCCTCCTGAAAAGGTTCCCAAATGATTTCACCAAAGTGCAACAACGTCTCCTCCTACAACTCGCCACTGCAGTCAAGCAAACTATTGCTAAGGCGTGGAAAAGCCCAAACCTAAACATAATTGAAGTTAAAAATAGGGTCACCCAAGTGATGATTCATAGTAAAATTGAAGCTACTATCCTAGATAAAATCCCCCGTCACCTAAAAATCTGGTAACCATGGATTAATCATTTCTTACCACAAGACTTCGATAAACACTTAATGGTGCCGTGATCCCCATAATTTTCCCAAGGTTCTGGAACATAGACCAACAGATGCTCCGCGTGTTCCGTCTGACCTCTCTCCCTCTCTTCCTTCTCTCCTTCTTACTGTTGGTTCTCCCATCTGCCCCCTTACTGCTTCTTTTTCTCCCACTCACTCCTTTTCCTGCTTTTAATAAACCCCTTGGTGGCATGTATGAATACTATATACTGTTTGACTAACTTGATCTCTCCGACATCATGGAGTACCGCCCCTCTTTTGCACTTATCAGCATTTTGGGCCTTAGCCTATTGTTGTCAATACCAATGAAGCAAGCAATACCTTAAGTGAGCTCATGTGAATTGTTACTAGTTAACACTTTTCTGATACATCCATGTATACCTTCTGTACAAAAGCGTACTCTGTTCTTAATTATCGTCACACGCTAAACTGATGCCGTTTCTGTATACAACTTAATTGTTACCAATATAAATTATTTGAAAAGAAAAAAGAGAATTTTCCCAACCCTCACTCAGCAGCAGAAGAAAACCTCCGTTGCAACGGAATTTGGATCCGAAATTCGTCAACGAAATTTCATATTTCGTATTCAAATCGGAAGCATAGAAATTCGTATTTCGGTTGCTTCCGAATGTACGAATTTTCGGAAATTCGTACAAATTTTCGATTCACATGAAACAAACCGCACATGTCTAGTTTTTATCCCAGCCATAGTCTAGTGGGGAAAAGAGCAGACTGTAGCATATGAACTTGTAGGTGTTGGTATGCAAGCAGTGAAGACTTTGCAATGATTTACCTGGCAACAAATGTAAATATACAACTATTTCTGTGTAGTTTGGTGCTATAGCTGGTCAGCAAACATGCCTGTGCCAGACTATGGAGAATTACAACTAGAACACAGATGTGGGAAATGTCTATATGTAAATACCTGACCAACCAGAGTTTGGAAAAACCCTCTATTCCAGAGTTTCACAACCAGGGTTCCTGCAGAGGTATGCTAGGGGTTCCTTGTCCAAGTCATGCCTCTCTGATAAGTTCCCACTGACATCAATGCTCTTTTTAGCTATCCGTAAGGGGTAATCCTTCCCAATGACCACAACTGCAAGAAACATTCTTCCCACTACCCATCACACTAATGTATCAGTTGTAGATATAGTCGTTTATAGCAAAGGTACCCTGAGACCAGAAAGTTATTTCAAGGGTTCCTTTGTGTTGAAAAGGTTTGGAAAGGCTGCTCTATGCCAATAAAAACATTTAAAAATAAAAAACTGTTGTCATATCTAGATATATAGAAAATGGAAAAGTGAAGGAGGAAGGAAAAGTGATGTATACTCACCATTTAAGCTTCTGAAGTGCTCCACAATATGATGTGCTTCCTCCAGAATTGGGTCCTCTAAACTTTTCTTGCCCATTCCAAAACCCTTAAGAGTCTGGACGGAAAACTGTCTCAACTGTCTCCATGTATCTCCATTAGTAAATGATAAGCCTAAACAACAATAAGCATATAATACTAATAAAAATGTGTTAGGGACATCGTCAGTACAAAGTGGTCCTGTGATAAAAGAAATATATTAACTTCTGCTCGCCTCCATTTGAAAATGCTAATTTTCTCAGAGTGAGAGCACTAATTCCAGGACCATGGATCATGGTAAACTCTAAACTGATAACTTGTAAAAGCTTTTAAATTACCGTATTTATCGGCGTATAACAAGCACCCCAAGTTTAGGGGGGAATTTAAAAGAAAAAACTTTTAGGAGGGAAGTTTAAGGAAAAAAACTTACATTTAAATGCCCATCAATGCAGCCTTCCATTGCAGCCTTGTCAGTCATTTGCAGCCTTGTCAGTCATTTACAGCCTTCCATTGCAGCCTTGTCAGTCACTTGCAGCCTTGCATTTAGCCTCGTTAGTCATTTGCAGTCTTGCCATTAGTCTCGTCAGTCATTTTCAGTCTTTTCTGTGGCTTTGTAATTTAAAAATGGCACCGCCGAGATACAGAGCGGATGTCCTGTGTATCTCGGTGGCGCTCGGTAGTTCTCGTCGGCTTTCAGCTATTTTCGGCCTATTTTCGGCTATTTTAGGCCACAGTCGGCCGTTCTCAGCGGCTTTCAGCTTTCCGAAAGCCGCCGAATGGCCGAGTGCGGCCAAAAATAGCCGAGTGCGGCCGAAAATAGCCAAGAACGGCCGAAGATAGCTGGGAACGGCCGAGTGCGCCGAAAATACCCCCGAAGCCGCAGAGAGCAGCATGTTAAAAATTGTGGGGGATTGGCGTATAACACGCACCCCCACTTTCCCCCTGATTTTAGGAGGAAAAAAGCGTGTGTTATACGCCGATAAATACCTACCGTATTAAGTACCACAGTCTTTTTTTTTTGCAATTTCATGGATGCACGCGATATTAAGTCTTGACATGTTTGGTATCTATTTATTCAACAGAACCCCACCTTCTATATTTCATTAAAAAGTGGATAATATATATATATATATATATATATATATATATATATATATATATATATATATACAGTATATGTGTGTATATATATGTTTGTGGGCACTAAAAGTAATATTATACATTTTTTCTCGAAAAAATATGCATTTGATAAACCGCTGAGCAAAGATCGTGCAACCAAAAAAATTGCTACTGAAACCATTTTATTCTACAGGTCTTCTGCTTTCAGAAAATATATAATATTTGGGAGTTCTAAGTAATTTACTAGCAACAGAAAACAAAGTAAAAGTGACAGTCCCACCCTACCTATATACAGTGTATTACACCATACTGTAAATGTGCAGTCATTATTATGATGTATAGTGGCTGCAAACAAACAAATGTGTTCCCACAAGTCATAAATCACTGTGCATACAACGTGTATATTACATCCACATGCAAAAATAAATAATAGTGTCTTGTACCGCTTAAGATAAAGTTCAATAAACAAATAAATTCCATCTCTGTTATTTGTCATATTTATGACTTCATATTCATTCTTGACCACCTCATGTGCAAAAAAACATGTATCCGGATAAGCAATCCAGAGATTATAGTGAATACCTCCACCTTAATTTAGGGTGGCACAGTGGTGTAGTGGTTATCACTTTCACCTAGCAGCAAGAAGGGTTGCTGGTTCAAATCCCAACCACGACACTACCTGCCTGGAGTTTGCATGTTCTCCCTGTGCCTGTGTGGGTTTCCTCCGGGTACTCTGGTTTCCTCCCACACTCCAAAGACATGCAGGTAGGTTAATTGGCTTCTGTCCAAAATTGGCCCTAGTATATAAATGGGGACCTTGGATTGTGGGATCCTTGAGGGTAGGGACTGATGTGAGTGTGCAATGTACAGTGATGGGGACAATTGTAGACACTCAGGATGCACTGGTGTCTTTATTCAACCTTACTAACTATGTAAATTTATCCTCATGCGCTCACCTCATTTATGGATTCATGTTCAGGTCAGAAGCACTTTCCCCTTTTAGGGTCACTTTACCGTTTGGAAACAAAATTGATCTTCGATCTAAAAATGTATACCCTTTATGGTCTCAATATAGAATGAGATATTATTGCCTTTATTGATAATAGTTGAAGCACCCTTGGATTTCTACCTTAGCAGTTTTGCGATACTGCTTTCCATGTTTTTTCATCAAATTTTGACCAATTGTTGCCTGCTATAGAAGTTTATTTTTTCCTGCATTATATGTATGTATGTTGTTTTTCATGGAGAGGGGATTGGGTTATTTTTTTAAGATAAACATGTAGTAATAAGATTTTTTAAGAAACATTTTGGAATGATTTATAGGTGGAACTAAAACATCCATAAAAAGTGCTTATTATAATACATTTCAGCATTTAGGGGTTATTTTTCATGGGATTAGACCTGTGATGACACATTTTCGGGTGTGGAGATGTGAAAGTTCGGGAAAATGGACTTTAATGGCACATATAAAATTACCAAAATGTGTTTATTAGTGTACATGACAATATCACAATACATATAATACGCTTGGCATAAAAATAGGACTTAATGTGGTTCCCCTGGTGAAAGAACCAGATAATACTTCCTGTGTGACAATGTTGAAAATATGTCCACACATGGATATCCTCTCAATTTGGATTCCAATTGCCCACTTGTAGAATAAAAACACCTGTGCTCTATATGTTTCACGACCCGAGCCGTCGCTTCTTCAGGAGCTTAAAGGGATTGTAAAGCTTTGTTTTTTATTTTCTAAATGGGTTCCTTTAAGCTAGTGCATTGTTGGTTCACTTACCTTTTCCTTCGATTTCCCTTCTAAATGTTTTTTTACTTTGTCTGAATTTCTTACTTCCTGTTTCTTCTCAGTAAAGTTCACACCATCTTCCAAGCGGTGTTTAGTCAGCCAGAACAGCTTACTGAACCGATTTCTGAGGAGGAACAGGAAGTGAGAAATTCAGACAAAGAAAACAAAGAACAAAAACATTTAGAAGGGAAATCGAAGGAAAAGGTTAGTGAACCAACAATGCACTAGCTTAAAGAAACCTATTTAGAAAATAAAAAACAGACCTTTACAACCCCTTTAAATATTTATATTTAGAAAAATAAATATTAGTAACAATACACCATACAAAAAAAAAAAAAATATATATATAATATATATATATATTTATGGTCGAAGCCCTATGGCCGATACGGATATGAACCAATATACTTTACCATAGGATTAACAACATGAAATGGACCTGAAGTGTGCCCTGGTCTGATGGTCGGTATACCAAAATAAGGGGGCATACCCTTAGATTAGAAATTAATATTTTGTGAAGAGAAATGACTTTGAGAAATGCCCTGAAAAGGGGATGGGAGGGTGGGTGCCGCGCACCGGAAACCGACAAAGACCACAGGCGAGCGGGCTGGTTAAATACCCTCCGGGCTCCTCCCATAAATTCAGGCCACCATACTGGCCTTCCTACTTATGGTCGAAGCCCTATGGCCGATACGGATATGAACCAATATACTTTACCATAGGATTAACAACATGAAATGGACCTGAAGTGTGCCCTGGTCTGATGGTCGGTATACCAAAATAAGGGGGCAAAAACATTCAGGTAGGGGTGTAGTTTTATTCGTTTTAGCTTAATTAGATGAGCGAGTTTGGTGAATGCTTGTGCCACTTCCGCACGAGGATTGGGGATGTACTGGGCGAGGTAGGCAGGGTTCCAACTGCTTAGTCTCTCAATGACGTGACTTGGGACCCAGGCCAACATGCTGCCAAGGGTGCTCAAATACTAAAGAGTGACCACGTTATGGACTGGGGTCGAGGTGTAGGCTGCGTAGAAGGACCTAACCGAGAGCGGTCCTGACCTAGCTTCATCAACAAGATCAACCTCGGCCCAGTTGTCGGTGGTGAACGCCATGGCCTGTCCTGTCTTGACATGACCCCAGAGTCGAGAGGCTGTCATGACCGGGTATAGCTTGAAGAGGGAGGAAGTCCAGGTAAACCCGGGGTTTAGGAGTATCCCTGATGCCATGGTTCTGTAAGCCAGTGGTGGCCAAAAATTGCAGTGAAGCCTGTGGAGGCTGCGGCATCCGTCACTACCAGGGGTGACAGGGCATCGTAGATGGTATAAACATCGCTATACCAATCCATGCAGTAAGGAACCTTCCGACATAGATAGGACTGCTAATGCTACGGCATCTAAATTAAGGATCTAAGCGGGGTCCTGCGTCCGTGAGAGGGAGACCAGGAGGCGTGACATAAAGATTGACCCTGGGGAATGGCCCGTATTGTAGATTTTGACCATTCGTCAGGTGGTGTCTGTGTAGAACTTGGCTGCCAGTGCTACTAACGAAAAACTGGGTAGGCCGTGAAAACCACCAAGGGCCCGGTAGATGGCCGCTTGGACGACGAGACTGGGGAATGTGCAAGGATTTTATGTGTCCCTAAAGATGGCAGACGTGATGGGCGAGTGTATGCCGTTGGCTATGGGCTGATGCCTCTAGATGCCTCGTAGTGGGGATCTTACTGTATGGGCCGTAAAGACAGATGGCTCTCCGAGTCCTGTAATGATAAGAAATGCTGAACGCTGGCTAGGTATAGCCTGACTGTGTAACAAGAAGAAGCCAGTTGCGTGTGTCAACACGATCCCGGTGCAGGACGGAAGTTGAACTCAACTGTCCTAAGGGAGAGATGACAGACAGGGAACGGTGAATGGCTTGTAAGAAAAGCCACAGAAGACAAGTGGCCAATTAAGTGCTGCTGAAAACAACGTGTAGCCAGTTTGTGGGCCACTGAGAATGTGCTAGCAAAAGAATGATTGCAAGAAGTTATGCTAAGTCGTGAGCCTTGGCACGATTGCAAAAGTTGTGTTTAAACATGTGCTTGCGACAATGGCACGGGAGTTTGTCACTGGAGATGTGTTCGTAGTGACTCTGAGAAATTCGTGTTGCCGCATGTGCTTTGCGAAGACTGCAGGAGTTGTGCTTGAACGTGTGTTTGGATGCGTGCTTGCAACGATTGCAAGATGTAATGCCAAGATGCGTGCTTGCAACGATTGCAAGATGTTATGCTAGGACGCGTGCCTGCCTCGATTGCAAGGAGTTACACCAGGATACGTGCTTGCCATGATTGTAAGAAGTTATGCCAGGATGCGTGCCTGCAATGATTGCTTAGCTGTTATGCCAAGATGCGTGCTTGCAACGATTGCAAGATGTAATGCTAGGATGCGTGCCTGCAACGACTGCAAGGAGTTCCCCAGGATGCGTGCTTGCCATAGTTGTAAGGAGTCACGCCAGGATAGGTTCATTGCAGCGATTGCAAAGAGTTATGCCAGGATGTGAGCCTGCAACGATTGTAAGGAGTTATGCCAGGATGCGTGCCTGCAACGATAGCAAGGAGTTATGGTAGGATACATGGGTAGCCAGGTTGAAAAAGACAGAAGTCCATCCAGTCCAACCACAAATCAAATAAACAAAGTATCGCACAACCCAACATACCCAATTCTACACCCACAGCTGATCCAGAGGAAGGCAAAAAACCCCAGCAGAGCATGGCCCAATTTGCTACGGCAGGGGAAAAAATTCCTTCCTGATCCCTCGAGAGGCAATCGGATTTTTCCCTGGATCAACTTTACCTATAAACATAAGTACCCCGTTATATAATGTACATTTAGGAAAGTATCCAGGCTTTCCTAAAGCAATCTATTGAGCTAGTCAGAACTGCCTGCTAGCATTGATTGCAATAAGCTTGTGCCTGGACATCTGCTTGCAATGATTGCAAGAGTTCTATGCTTGAATGAGTGTTTGCAATGATTGCAAGAGGTCCATGCTTGAATGCGTGTTTGCCATGATTGCAAGAGGTCTATGCTCGAATGCGTGCTTGCAACGATTGCAAGAAGTCTATGCTCGAATGCGTGTTTGCAACGATTGCAAGAAGTCTATGCTTGTATGCGTGCTTGCAACGATTGCAAGAAGTCTATGCTAGGATGCGTGCTTGCAATGATTGCAAGAAGTCTATACTTGGATGCGTGCTTGCAACGATTGCAAGAAGTCTATGCTTGGATGCGTGCTTGCAACGATTGCAAGAAGTCTATGCTTGGATACGTGCTTGCAACGATTGCAAGAAGTCTATGCTTGGATGCGTGTTTGCAACGATTGCACGAAGTCTATGCTTGGATGCGTGCTTGCAACGATTGCACGAAGTCTATGCTTGGATGCGTGTTTGCAACGATTGCAAGACGTCCATGCTTGAACGCGCGCTTGCAACGACTACAAGAAGTCTGTGCCTGGAACATGTTTGCAATGATTGCAGGGAGCGTATGCTTGGGTGCGTGCTAGCAGTGATTTGCAAGAAGTTGTTTCTTGGATGTGTATGGAATGAATCCGATATGAATTGGTCGAACAAACCGAATCTTATATGAGCCGATCGCATGAAATTAATCTGACAAAATCCGTTTTAGAGTGTATGAATTTAATCTAATGTATAAGAGACTGTGGAGAGTACGGGATGAACCCGGTGCGAATCAATTTGCCGCTGGGGCAACTGGAATTGAAACGGGTTGTAGCGTGTATGAAAATGAAACTGACACGAATCTTTGTATCTATATGTAACAATCCTGATAGGAACCGATCGTAAGATGTATGAAAGGAAACCAAGATGCATTGGATTGTGCGACTATCAGGGGGAGTAGTAGTGAGGTGAAGGTTTTAACGAATGAATCGAGACCCTTGGCTGAAATTCGAAACACGAAGGATCGATCTATAGTGAGTGTCGGACTTGGAGGAATGACAGGCAACATGCGAACGATACCTGTAATGCTGACATGACGGGTGCAACCAATGTATTGTTGGTATGAGTGGATTAGACTCAAGTGACAAGAGTGCGCAGTGAATGAGTGAAATGTTTGCTGTGACATAGGCTGATTGCGATAACCGACGTTTCAGACGAAAAGTGATGAGATGAACTGTGGAGCATGTAACGAAATGCGACCGAGCCAATTCGGAACAAAACAATTGGAGCACACCGGAACAAATCGGTGCCTCACGGATGCGACTGACTCGAATCGGGGCACGGTATATGACGGTCAAATTAATGAAATATGTGTTTATGACAGAGGCATAAGTCGATCGTGCCGCGACTGCGACTGATGAGGAACCGGACCCTGGAGTATGCACTGAAATTAGGTTAAAGCACCGGGGCACACCGTAACGAATCGGTGCATAACGTATGCAACCGGATTCGAAACGGAGTGCGGTACGTGGCGGCGAAATTATTTTGATTGCCATGACAGAGGCACGAATCAATCATGCCGCTGTTGCGACTGACCGTTAACCATGTACGCTCTGGAGCATGTACTGAAATGTGGCTGAAATACCTGGGACGCACCGAGACGAATTAGCGCACGATGCGACTGGATTCGTATCGGAAGCGTGATACGTAACAGTGAACCGATTTCCCATGACAGAGACATGAATCAGCGAACCGAAACCTGCAACCAACAATGAATCATGACTCTGGAGCATGTACTGAAATGAGGCCGTAACAACTGGGGCACATCGGAACGAATCGGTGCATCATAGATGCGACTAGATTCGAATCAGAGCGCGGTAGGTGACAGTGAAATGAGTGACAAAAGTTTGCCATGACAGAGGCCCGAACCGGTCGTGCCGCGATTGCGACTGACAACGAACGGGACTCTGGAGCATGTACTGAAATGAGGCCGAAAAATACCTGGGGCCGTCCGGACGAATCGATGCACGGGGATGCGACCGGATTCGAACTGAACGTACTATGTGACAATGAAATGTTTCCCATGATAGAGCTACGAATCGGAGAGGACGCAACCTGCGACCGTCAACGACCGGGCTCTAGAGCATGTACCGAAATGAGGCCAACGCAACTGGGACACGTCGATCGAACCTGCGCGTTTTGAGAAAAGCGACTGGTTTCGATTCGAACGTAATAGGTGAGGTGAAATGACTCCCATGACAGAGACCCGGGTCGTTTTAACGACGAGCGGGCTCTGGAGCATGTACCGAAATGAGGCCGAGCAAGTAGGGGCACACCAGAACGAAACGGCGCATTTAGCGGATGCGACTGGTTTCGAATCGGAGCGCCGTGCGTGACAGAAATGAGTGAAATGATGAAATGACCTACGTGAGCCAGCTATGGCAGAGGAACGAGTCGTTGTGCCGTGAGACACGACTGGCAACGATTTTGACTGTGGAACACGGTAACGAGACTATATAACAAGTACTAAAACAGTGCAGTTTTTCCTACCAGCAATATCTACCGAAATGACACCCGTGAAATGAAGGGCGCTGCGAAATTGGAGCGTATTGAGTGATAACAACCGGTATCATAACGAACGATTCGATATTTCAGGTTTTAACGACACTAAAAATAGTACAGGAAGGTCAATCGAGACCCTTACCTGCGGCAGTCGAGCTGGCGACGTTGTACAGAGCCGGCGACGTTGTACAAACGAACGGGAAAGAAAACCACGAGAGAGACGTTTTGTCCAGATGGAAACGAAACACGAGCCGTCGGCCTAGTGACGTAGTGCCGCGCACCGGAAACCGACAAAGACCACAGGCGAGCGGGCTGGTTAAATACCCTCCGGGCTCCTCCCATAAATTCAGGCCACCATACTGGCCTTCCTACATATATATATATATATATATATATATATATATATATATATATATATATATATATTTTTTTTATATATATATATATCAAGGTAAAGGTGAATATAGCTACAGAGGCACATTCACTGTATATGGAAAATGTATCTAAAACTCACTTGCGCCATGGATATCAGAAGGCAAAACACCCCAGATCAGCCACCAGGGCCTCTACAAACAAGAAGCAGCCAGAATTAGCACATTGGTAAGGGTGTGGGGACATACAAGGTAACTGAAAAAAATATAAAAAGGAATATATAATTAGGGTAAATAACTCAGAGCGTGGTGGTATGTGGATATATGCTTGAATTGCCCCTCCCAACACTCACATATGAAAGGCACTTTGATTGATAATTATCACAGATGCTTATAGTGGACTTATTTAAGGCCTTCCATGCCTATAGAAGGACAGAAAAAAGGGGGAGAGCAAGTTCCCCAATTAAGTTCAATTACCAACATCAGAAGTATAAAAAGCCAATAAAAAAATTAAAATAAAAATAAAATATAAATATAAAAGTAAACAAATATCCCAAAAAATAATAAAGATAAAAATAAAAAGCATTTATGTAGGGAAAACAATCCGCCAGTTTAAACAATGGATCTACGGTCACATATACTAATCACAATATGCCAAAATTATCACCCAGTTAACCGACACCTGCGTTTATACCACAAATTTAACACTGCCTTTGTGCAATTTTTAATACTAGAAGTGGTACCTCAGGACCCACGTGGCGGCAACTGGGACAAACAAATTCTCCAAAAAGAGACTCTATGGATCAAGCATCTGGAAGCTACCAAATCACCAGGAATCAATGAGGTTTTATCCTATAGACCATTTATTTAAATGGAGACTGGTAATGTTCCAGCTACCTGCACTCAGCTCCAGGTCTTTGGCATACAACCTATATTGTTGGGAGGGCCAATTCAAGCATATATCCACATACCACCACACTCTGAGCTATTTACCCTTATATATATATTGTTTTTTATATTTTTTTCCGTTAGCTTGTTTGTCCCCACACCCTGACCAATGTGCTAATTGTGGCTGCTTCTTGTTGGTGGAGGCGCTGGTGGCTGATCTGGGGTGTTTTGCCTTCTGATATCCATGGCGCAAGTGAGTTTTAGATTTTGTACATTTTCCATATACAGTGAATGTGCCTCTGTAACTATATTTACCTTTACCTTGATAATTTTTTTTTTTTTACTAAAAATATTTTTCTAAATAGAAATATTCAAGCTCCTGAGGAAGCGATGGCTCGGGTCGGAAGCGGCAGCTCGGGTCGTGAAACATGTAGAGCACAGGTGTTTTTATTCTACAAGTGGAACCCAGTATGGAGAGGATATCCATGTGTGGACATATTTTCAACATTCTCACACGGGAAGTATTATCCGGTTCTTTCACCAGGGGCACCACATTGTCACAATCCGCAACCTACCTGTACCAACCGCAGGGGTCCTTGCATGAGCAGCATGTCAGTCCTTGGCACTCTTGTTGGTGGCCTGTGTCCTGTGGCACCCCGTGTGACTATATTAAGGCCTCTAGCACATAGCTGATGACATCCTCATATCAAGATGGCAGCACCAAAGTGCTTTCTGTTATAGACAGCAATTGCATCCCTTCCACCATACCCTCCGGAGGTCACTTCCTGTTTAATCACTATAAAACTGAGAGGTTCCAGAGAGAGTGCTAAGTTGTTTTAGAGCTGCCCACACTGTGTACCTGTTCCTTGCCATGTGATATTTTGTTACCTGACTTTTGCTACGTTTATTGACTCTTTGCTGCCTGCCCTGGCCTTCTGCTACATTTGAGTAGTGGACTTTCCTGTTTGTACCATGTTTTTGGAAGCTGTGCTGGATTCCCCTCCTGAGTATCCTTATCCAAGGTGTGTAGCCCTGCTATTGGGCTCCCCATACCCAAACACTGACACACATTGATTCCTATTTTTATGTCAAATGTATTATTTGTATTGTGATATTGTCATATATGCACACCAATAAACAAATTTTGTTAATTTTGTGCCTTTAAAGTCCATTTTTCCAAACTTTCACATCTCCATATCTTGTGGGACTTAGCATATTTATATTTTGAGTGTCCTATTGCTACCTACAGGAACCACAAACCATATTTTCACATTTTCAGGTGTTATACACTTCTTAACCACTAGGGGCCTTCATATAGCCCAACTATGGTTAATATTTTTTTTCTTTTATTTAATTTAATTGTTTTTTTTGTTTGTTTTTTTAGCTGAAGATTACATTTTTACGATGGTACTCCATTTACTCCAATTTTTAGTTTTTTTTATATTAAAATTAAATTTTATCAGATGTGGTGGTGAGCGGGGTTTCCCAAGCAGCTGCCCAATCCATTAACCACGATTGTAAACACAGCCTCATGGAGTCTCTAGGTAACTGTCTATTTGCATAATTTGTGATCTTTCAATTCAGGAGCCTGGTGACGGATTTACGCCCTAATCCCCTGTCACGTCTGATGAAACGCATTGGGAGGAGACAGCACATATGTCACCACGCATGCACGCTGATTATCACCCATCTTTGATTTGGGAATCACAGAAATTGTTTGTATACAGTGCTGTTTTACCCTTTGCATTTTCGTAAGTGCAATTTTAATTAATAAATCTATTTATTTATTGGTACTGCACTATGGGAAGCGTGCTTATTTCTGATGATGCCCAGTGGGAGGGGCAAAACGTGTCAAGCTAAGGAGAATCTGTGAAGGCTGTTTGGATGCCAAGGCGTCACTTTCTGCACAATTTTAAGATTTTGATGCAAGTGTAATGATTTTAAACCTTTTTATTTAAATCTCGCAGTATTACACTATATGTCCCCTTTCCTTCATTGGTCCAAACTTTGTTACAATGGCTGCTGAACGTGCAAAGTGTGTAGGACCCTGTCCTACACACTGACCTACACTGTGGAGGAAAGGAGATTCTATTCCCTGAAGGCACGATACACCGACCTACTCGGTGGACGGGAGACACCATCTTGATACACAGGCCTATATATCATCTTCATCTGGTGAGTGGGGACCCAGGAGGGGAGCACAGGAAGTCACCAGAAATATACTCCAATGTGTCACCAACCCTGTATCTCACATCTGATGAACTTTATTAATTGCACTTTATCTGCACTATTTTGGCACAGGAAGTCACCAGAAATATATCCCAATGTGTCACTAATCTGATGAACTTCATTGATTGCACTTTATCTGTACTATATTGTCACTGAGCACTTTATTTTGTCATTCATGATATTATGTTACACATGTTGATGTTTGTACACATGCATATTAGTAGTTCATAGGTGCAGCGCTGAGTTTAAATTCTTTTGTCACGTGTTATGAATGTAGTGTTATCATAGCAAGAATTATAGATATTGTGTGAAACTTTATTATGGGGTGGCTTATCTGTATGCTGGTAGTATAGATAACCAACCCCAGTCCTTCAGACTATTTACGACAGGGCATTTGCGACATGATTCCATTAACCATTTGCCACACGTTGTTACATCCATGGACATCCTCAGGTTTCAGTGGTTATACTGTGATGAGGCATTGCACCTACAGGCATCATCCGAGTATCATTCTTTTCAGCCGGCGATTCTGAGTAGGGCAGAAGTGATCTGAGTGGCTAATTCACTTAATCACTTCCCTTTAAGATCACTTCTGCAGGTGGCGGAAGGGGGCTCCACCCCCCTCCTGCGACATCCGCTGCGTCTTCCAGGCTCTCTGGTGCCATTGAGGAGCCTGGGAGCAATGCGGCCGGTGACAATGGCTGCCCTGTATAGAGAGAGAGGACCTTCTTTCTTTGCAAGCCTGGAAACCGGGAGCGAAAAGTAGCTAGCTACTTCCGGTTCTGCCCCTTTGTTTACCTGACCACTGGCGGCCAGGAGAGCAGCCGCTCAGAACGATCTGTGTTTGATTGACTGCATCAGAGGCAAGAGTCTAATGGGTCTCTCCATAAAGAGGACCTGTCACAAGGGATATTGTTTATGCCCTGTCATAGCAATAAAGTTAGTACAAAAAAAAGTGTAAAAAAAAAAAAATTTGTATAAAATATTTTTTTTTTTAAAGTGCTTACATGCAAATGTGAACGAATACTTTACTGCCGCATGCTTATGTAAATGGTGATCGCACCACACATGAGGTATTGTCATGAATGTCATAGCGAGAGCAAAAATTCTAGCATCAGACATCCTTTGTAACTCTAAACGGGTAACCTGTAAAGACGTTTAAAGCTTTTCCTATGCAGAATTTTAAGCTCCGTAATTTGCCGCCATTCCACAGGCAGATGCAATTTTGAAGCGCGGCATGTTAGGTATTTATTTACTCAACGTAGCATAATCTTTCACCTTATGCAAAAAATAAAAAATTGGGCTAACTCTACTGTTTGTTTTTTTTTTTAGTTCATGGAATGTTTTTTCTTCACAAAAAATTGCGTTTGGAAAAAAAAACTGCACAAATACCGTGTGACATACAAAATTGCAATGACTGCCATTTTATTCTTTAGGGCAGGGATATGCAATTAGTGGACCTCCAGCTGTTGCAGAACTACAAGTCCCATCATGCCTATGCGTCTGGGTGTCATGCTTGTGGCTGTCAGAGTCTTGCTATGTCTCATGGGACTTGTAGTTCTGCAACAGCTGGAGGTCCGCTAATTGCATATCCCTGCTTTAGAAAAAAAATATATATAATGGGTTATCCAACTTGGGTCTGGTTTCTGACAATTGAGCTGTAAACTAGAATTGTTTTATTTTCAAGGGTTTTTCAGTCTAGTTAGTGGGTTTACATTTGGTTTTAAATTTAAATATAAATAATTTGGTCACTGACTTGCGTATTTTGGAGGGCACTGCATTCAGTATGACTTTCTAACCCCCCCCCCCCCCAGTTTGGAATTCATGAGACCTCATTATCTCTCCATTAAGGATGGTCCCGATGTTTGAGTAGAACGTACGACTACCAGACCCTTACCCGAGCATGCAGCCTGGCAGGTCAGGAACGTGGAGGGGACGAGCGAGCACCCCCCCCCCCACCTGAACCATACCAGACAATGCCCTCAACATTGGGGGTAGTTGCTTTTGGGCAGGGGGGGCTCGGCCCCCACGCCCCCCTGCCCCAAAGCACCTTGTTCCCATGTTGATGGGGACAATGGCCTCTTCCTGAAAACCCTAGGCTGTGGTTGTTGGTAGGCTGTGGTTGTTGGGGCCTATGAGCTGGGGACTTATCAGAATCTGGAAGCTCCATTGTACAGGGGGGCATCTAGATCCCGTCCCCCCACCTATGGGAATGAATATCGGGTACATCGTACCCCTGCTCATTCACCAAAAAGTGTTAAAAAGTAAAAATGACAAGAAACAGTTTTTGACAAAACCTTTATTAAAAAAATAAAAAAATTGTGTGCCTCAATGCCGTCAATCACGCTGCCCGCTGGCTTGAAAAATATGGAAAAAAATGCTTTCTCTGGTGGTAGGCTCGCCGCCGTATGCCCACTCTGCACTTTGACCGTTCTTATATAGGCAAGGGGTGGGGCCACCCGTCTACATTACTCTATGGCATCGCCCCATCTAAATCAAGTGAGAAGGGCCTGGTATGCATGGAGGGGACTCCACGCTGTTTTTTTTAATCTGTATTGTCGGGAGCCGGCAATACATTGTAGCCGCAAGCAAGTTTAAATGGCATTTTTTTCCTTTACAAATGTCAGTTTTGCTGCAGCATGTTCTATACATCATACAGATGCACCACTTTACAGGCAGACCAAAGGGACCCCCCAGGCACGATATTTAAAATAATTTATCATTACTGTTTTACTTTAAGCAATATTAAAATCACTGCTTTTTTAAACATTTTTTTTGCATTGATACATGTCCCCCAGGGCAATCCTTAGGCCCCCATATCCTTTTTATGGCCAATAACTTGCATATAAGCCTTTAAAATTTGGATTTTTCATGTTTGTGTCCCATAGACTTTAATAGGGTTTGCATGTTCGGTAGAACTTTTTCCCTGTTCGAGATGTTCTGGTGAGAACCGAACAGGGGGTGTTTGGCTCATCCCTACTCTCCATCTGAAATTTATACACACGGACATAGTGGGAATTCTCTTTAACCAGTTGCCTACCTTTGGCGTCTCATAAATCTCCTACTCTGTACACAAGGCGTCTCCTGTATGTCCTGCAGTTTCTTATCTCCTCTACTCCCTTTAGTGCACAGCCATGTGAGACCTGGTGTCTGTAGAAATCCAAGTCACAATCCATTCAGAAGTCTTCCTCATTGAATGATCACTCTGACAAGTCAATCACAGTGAGCATTCAGTTTAACATTTGTAAGGAAAAAACAAAAGTAACACACTAAGCAGTCTTATCTTCTATCCCTGACAGACAGATCTGTGAGTGAGAGAGATGCAGTTAAAGCCTTGTACTCACAATCAGATTTTCCGCAGACAAAGTGTCCGGCTTTTGTCTGAAGGGTGTATGCCTGGATTTTGTCTTGCATACAAACGTTACACAAATGTCGGCCAACAAACACGATCGTAGAGATGTACTAGACGTACTATGAGCTGATAAAGAGGAAGTTCAAGTGTCAGGCACCACCCTTTATGCTCTTTCTGCTAATTTTTCATAATCGTGACCAATTATGTCATATGCCTTTGCTGCGGGAGCTCCAGGAGAATAAGCCAGGTGATTTTTCTAAATTATCCCTGGATGACAGACCCCTGCTTTCACCAACTCTTGGCACTGTTGACTCCCTATATTAAGAAGCAGGACACATGTATGAGGCTTTTGTTTAATTTTTTGGTTGAATAATAATGATTTGATTTGTAATGTTTTCTATATGTTTGGTTGCATAGAATGCACTTTTTGGTTAAGTTCTATTGGCAGATAGCATGTCTGATTTTATTTGTTTTCTTTTTTTTTAATGCACAATAAAAAAAATTGTGGAGAATAATACTTGGCTATGTGTTTTACTTCAAATGACAGTTTGGGAGTAGGCAGTTAAATTTTAAAAAATGCACTGTAAAATTAACAAGGGACACCAACATAGTTGTATCTTTGATCTTAAAAAATACAGGATAATGGTGTTGTGGTAATTTGCCCAAATAAAAATAATAAGCATAATAATAATATTCTTGATATCACTAGAAAAATAAAGCCTTTGAAAATACGTTTGGCAGAACTCCATCAGTATCACCAGCAAAGCAGCTTCATTATTATCCCATTAAAGAAGAAAATTGTGCGCTGCATTTGGAGATTTCATAATTTGCCGCACCAAAGACCGACCGCGTCTGGCTCGTCTTTGCTTCCGAGCACGCGTGTTTGTACTTTTGTGTGACGGACTTGTGTACACACGCTCGGAAAAACCGACAACCGACATTTGTCCGCCGAAAATTTACTAGCCTGCCATCCAACATTTGTTGGCGGAAAGTTGGCCAACAATTGTCTGATGGAGCGTACTAGTGGTTGGATTTTAGGCAAACAGTCTGGCATCACACAATTCCCGGACGAAAATCCGATCGTGTGTATGAGGCTTAACACAGAGGAATGTTTATTGTGTGCACATGGAGTTAGTTAACTCTTAATTAACCAGGACATGCTCTTATTTTACTACTTAACCCATTCATTTCAGTAGATCACCCTGTATAAGAAGCACTATTCAACCGTTTCATCCCCTGTCCCATGTTTCTATTTTAAATTATTTGTTGGAAAAAAAATATATAAAGGCCATATATACATTCTTATCTTTAAGGATTTACTGTTAAATAATATGTGGTTTAGGATATATCGGTTTTATTTGAAATCAGTAAGAACTCTAACCGCTTAACCACTTCAGCTCCGGACCAATAAACACCTTAAGGACCAGAGGTCTTTTTGCAATTTCGCACTGCGCTGCTTTAACTGGTAATTGCGCGGTCATGCAATATTGCACCCAAACGAAATTTGCGTCCTTTTCTTCCCACAAATAGAGCTTTCTTTTGATGGTATTTGATTGCCTCTGCGATTTTTTTTTTTTGCGATATAAATGGAAAAAGAGCGAAAATTTTGAAAAAAAAAGATATTTTCTTCTTTTTGTTATAAGAAAAATCGAATAAACTAAATTTTAGTCATACATTGAGGGCAAAATTTATTCAGCCACATGTCTTTAGTAAAAAAAATGTCAATAAGCGTATATTTTTTGGTTTGCGCAAAAGTTATAGCGTCTACAAACTAGAGTACATTTTCTGGAATTTACACAGCTTTTAATTTATGACTGCCGATCTCATTTCTTGAGGTGCTAAAATGGCAGGGCAGTACAAATCCCCCCCAAATGACCCCATTTTGGAAAGTAGACACCCCAAGGAAATTGCTGATGGGTATGTTGAGCCCATTGAATATTTATTTTTTTTGTCCTAAGGGATTGAATAATGACAAAAAAAAAATAAAAAAATTTTTTTTACAAAAAGTTGTCACTAAATGATATATTGCTCACACATGCCATGGTTATATGTGGAATTGCACCCCAAAATATATTCCGCTACTTCTCCCGAGTATGGAGATACCACGTGTGTGGGACTTTTTGGGAGTCTAGTCGCGCACGGCACCCCGAAAACCAATCACCACCTTCAGGATTTCTAAGGGTGCAAATTTTTGATTTAACTCCTCACTACCTATCACAGTTTCGAAGGCCATAAAATGCCAAAATAGCACAAAACCCCCCAAAATGACCCCATTTTGGAAAGTAGACACCCCAAGCTATTTACTGAGAGGCATGTTGAGTCCATGGAATATTTTATATTTTGCCACAAGTTGCGGGAATATTACAAACTTTTTTTTTTTTGCACCAAGTTGTCACTAAATGATATATTGCTCACACATGCTATGGGCATATGTGAAATGACACCCCAAAATACATTCTGCTGCTTCTCCCGAGTACGGGGATACCACATGTGTGGGACTTTTTGGGAGTCTAGTCGCGCACGGCACCCCGAAAACCAATCACCACCTTCAGGATTTCTAAGGGTGCAAATTTTTGATTTAACTCCTCACTACCTATCACAGTTTCGAAGGCCATAAAATGCCAAAATAGCACAAAACCCCCCCAAATGACCCCATTTTGGAAAGTAGACACCCCAAGCTATTTACTGAGAGGCATGTTGAGTCCATGGAATATTTTATATTTTGCCAAAAGTTGCGGGAATATTACAACTTTTTTTTTTTTTTGCACAAAGTTGTCACTAAATGATATATTGCTCACACATGCTATGGGCAGAAGTCAAATTACACCCCAAAATAAATTCTGCTGCTTCTCCCGAGTACGGGGATACCACATGTGGGGGACTTTTTGGGAGCCTAGCCACGTACGGGACCCCGAAAACCAAGCACTGCCTTCCGGATTTGAATATAAAATGCTATAAAAAACAAACTAACCAGAGTCACCCGTAACACTTATACGGTGATCAGTGGTGAAAGGGTTAACTAGGGGCAATCAGGGGTTTCAAATTTTTATTAGGTAGTATATGGGGGTCCCTGGCGCTATATAAAAACCTGACGGGGAACCTAAATAACTAACTGGCTAACCAGCGTCACCAGTGACACTTATACTGTGATCGCTGGTGAAAGGGGGTGAAAGGGTTAACTAGCAGCAATCAGGGGGTTAAAACCATTATTGGGTAGTATATCGGGGTACCTAGCGCTATAAAAACCTGGCGGTGAACCTAAAAAAATAACTAGCTACCTAGCGACACTAGCGACACTGATGCAGCGTTCAGAAAAATTATCGCTTAGTGACACTGGCAAAAGGGGGTGAAAGGGTTAACTAGCGGCAATCAGGGGGTTAAAACCATTATTGGGTAGTATATCGGGGTACCTAGCGATATAAAAACCTGGCGGTGAACCTAAAAAAATAACTAGCTACCTAGCGACACATGCAGCGATCAGAAAAACGATCGCTTAGTGACACTGGCAAAAGGGGGTGAAAGGGTTAACTAGCGGCAATCAGGGGGTTAAAAACATTATTGGGTAGTATATCGGGGTACCTAGCGATATAAAAACCTGGCGGTGAACCTAAAAAAATAACTAGCTACCTAGCGACACTAGCGACACATGCAGCGATCAGAAAAATGATCGCTTAGTGACACTGGCAAAAGGGGGTGAAAGGGTTAACTCTAGGGGCAATCAGGGGGTTAAATCTTTATTGGGGGGTGATAGGGGGCTACCCTGGACCTAACACTAACTGTCCTGACAGTTTTTACTGTCACAACTGACACTGAATGCATTGATCAGTAAAGAAATGATCAATGCAATCAGTGACACTGTGACTGGGGGGGGGAGGGGGGGCGGGGGGGGGGATCGGGGGGCGATCGGGGGGGGGATCGAGGGGGGTTTGTGTGCCTGTGTGTACCTACATGTCAGTGTAGTGTTGGTGCACACTTACTTTTACTCTTCTCCTCGTAGTCCGGTCAAAAAGACCGCCCCGAGGAGAATGACATCACTTCCTCCTTCCTGTGTAAACAATACACAGGGGAGGAAGCTTCTCATTGGCCAGGAGCGATCCAGAGGGGGTGGCCGAAAACCAACGGCCATCCCCTCATCACGGAGCGCTCCTGGACCGAATCGGACCGCCGTAAACAGCGGGAGGGGGTCCGATCGGACCCCCCACCCGCTGGAAGGCAATCACGTAGATGTACGTGATTGTGCCTGCCTGTGCCATTGTGCTGACGTACAATGGCAATACGGCGGTCCTCAAGTGGTTAAGGACCACCCCACCTACATTTACTGCGGCAGGGCGAACCTTAAGTGCAAAATCACGTACCTGTACTTGATATTTTTCATGGGCTCTGGGGTGCGTACGCCCAACGGAGCCCCCTTCTCCCACTGTGATTGGACACAGTGGTAACCAATCAGCAGATCACCGTTCTGTGAAAGGGGGAGATGGAGATCTTGTGTTTCTGCTAAGCAACCACCCCCCCCCCCCCCACAAAGTTAGCAAGCACTCCCAGGGAACACATTTTTAGCCTTTGATCGCCCCTGATCTTAACCCCTTCCCTGCCAGTGTTATTAGTACAGTGACAGTGCATACAGTATTGTAGCACTGATCACTGTATTAATGTGACTAGTCCCCAAAAAGAGTCACAATGTCACACTCCTGCTAAAAATCGCTGATTGCTGCCATTGCTAGTAAAAAAAAAAAAAAGTAAATAGAAAGTCCATAAATCTATCCCATAATTTGTAGACGCTATAACTTTTGCGCAAACCAATCAATGTACGCTTATTGGGGATTTTTTTTTTTTTTACCAAAAAACATCTAGTAAGATACATATTGGCCTAAATTGGTGAAGGAATTAGGTTTTTTACATTTTTTATTGTATGTTTTATAGCAAAAAGTTTTCAAATTTGTTTTTGTTTGGTTTTTTTGTTTATAGCGCAAAAAATAAAAACCGCAGAGGTGATCAAATACCAACAAAAGAAAGCTTTATTTGTGGGGGAATAAATACATCAATTTTATTTGTGTGCAGCATTACACGACCGCGCAATGGTCAGTTAAAGCGACGCAGTGCCGTATCGCAAAAATGAAATGTATGCAAAAAAAAAAAAAAAAACTTTAACCCCTTAACCCCCGGAAGGATTTCCACCCATTAATGACCAGGCTATTTTTTGCGATATGCCACTTTGTTACTTTAACTGACAATTGCGTGGGCGTGCGGCATTGTAACCAAATAAAATGGATGTACTCTCCCCCCCCCCCCCCCCCCCCCACACACAAATAGAGCTTTCTTTTGGTGGTATTTGATTTGGGCTATGAACAAAAAAAGACTGACAATATAAAAAAAAGAACAATATTTTTTACTTTTTGCTATAATACAAATGCAAAGAAATATACAAAAAAAACAAATGTATTCATCAGTTTAGGCCGATGTGTATTCTTCTGCATATTTTTGGTAACAAAAAAAATCCCAATAAGCGTATATTGATTGGTCTGAACAAAAATTAGAGCGTCTACAAAATAGGGGATAGAGTTATGGCTTTTTTTTTTTTTTTTTTTTTTACTAGTAATGGCGGCGAGCAGTGATTTTTAGCAGAACTGCGACATTGTGGCAGACAAATCTGACTTTTGGGGACCAGTCACACTAATATAGTGATCAGTGCTAAAAATATGCACTGTTATTGTACCAATGGCAGGGAAGGGGTTAACATCAGGGGCGATTAAAGGGGTTGAATGTGTTCCCTCACATCAGAAGATTGCAGAATCCACTAATGCTGCGTACACACGACCAGACTTTTCGACAGCAAAGGTCCGATGGAACGAATCCGTCGGACAATTCACTCATGTGTGGGCTCTATTGGACCTTTGCTGTCCAAAATTCGGACGGACTTTAGAAATAGAACATGTTTCAAATTTTTCTGCCGGACCCAGTTCCTATGGAAAAATCAGATCGTCTGTACGCTAGTCCAACGGACGAAAACCGACGCTAGGGCAGCTATTGGCTACTGGCTATGAACTTCCTTATTCTAGTCCGGTTGTACGTCATCACGTTTGAATCCGTCGGACTTTGGTGTGATTGTGTGTGGCTAAGTCCGTAGTTTGGAAAGTCCGTCGGAACTCCGCAGAAAGTCCGTCGAAACTCCGCAGAAAGTCCGTCGGAACTCCGCAGAAAGTCCGTCGGGAAGACCGTCGGACCCAGTCCACCAAAAAGTCCGGTCGTGTGTACGTGGCATAAGAGAGCTCCTATACAAAACTTTCCCATTTACTCAGAAGGTATTTTTGAAGTGTTGCTTCTCACCTTGAAACTTGAAAAGACATTCAGAAAAGGGTACAGATCCTCGATTGAGGAAAGTATCACCAGAATCGGTGAACACTTCCTTTATGGCTTGATACCCGGTAACAACGACAGTAGGCCTTGAACCAATGTAAACAGTGCAGATGGGACCATACATTTTGGATATCTGTAGATGAAGAATAAACATTTTCATTTGATCGATTACTTAGGGATGTACATTTTGTATTCTGCTCCTTATTAACCACGTCCCGCCCTGGCCTATAGCAAAACGACGACCAGGTGGGGGATGAGTTATCCTGAGTGGGAGTCATATGACGTCAAGCAGGATAAGCCGCTGGTGGCGATCGCACACCTCCCAACATTTTGAGATGGGAATGAGGGACACCTACCAGCAAATGTATATGGGCATAGGACATGCCCCTGCCATGCCCTCTTAAAGGGGAAATAAAAAAAAAAGGTTAATTAAATCCACAAGGGTTATTGTTAGCACTAATATTCCTTTATATTGGCTTTTATTAAAAAATGCAGCAATTTAGAATTTGGATGAAAGGTTTAGCGCTGGGAAACACTTTTTGAAAGATAAAAAAAGTGCATTTTATATACAACTATATGGATCAGACCAAAATGAGGGACAAATGAGGAGGACAGAGGGACATTGCTCCAAATCAGGGACAGTCCCTCCAAATCAGGGACAGTCCCTCCAAATCAGGGACAGTCCCTCCAAATCAGGGACAGTTGGGAGCTATGGCGATCGGTTGTGCGGTGAGTCGCTCTGACACACCACATCTCTGATCTTGGTAAAGAGCCAATGACGTAGGCTCTTTACCATGTGACCAGATGTTTCCAATCACACCTGGTCACATGGTGCAGTTTATCGGCTTTTACTCTATTCACATTGACAAGGCGCAGTAGAGGAGAGACGATCATGTGCCCCTCTGACGGGGGGGGTCTGTACTGATAATTAATCAGCACATCGATTATCAATGCAGACCCATCAAGGATGCCCACAAGTTCCCATCAGGGATACCAACCCGTGCCCACCAGTGATTTAAATCAGTGCCCACCAGGGATGCCAATCAATGCCCATCAGTAATGCCTGTCGGTGCTTCCTCATAAGTGCTGCCTATCAGTGCCCATCATTGCTGCCTATCAGTGCCCATCATTGCAACCCATCAGTGCTGCCTATCCATGCTCATCAGTGCCCATCATTGCTCATCAGGGCCCATCATTGCTCATCAGTGCCCACCAGTTCCGCCTATCAGTGCCCATCAGTGCTGCATATCAGTGCTGCCTCATAGGTTCCCATCAGTGCTGTCTCATCAGTGCCCATCAGTGCTGCATATCAGTGCTGCCTCATCAGTGCCCATCAGTGCTGTCTCATCAGTTCCCATCAGTGCTGTATATCAGTGCTGTCTCAACAGTTCCCATCAGTACTATCTCATCAGTGCCCATCTGTGTTATCTCATCAGTGCTGTCTCATCAGTGGCCATCAGTGCTGTATATCAGTGCTGTCTCATCAGTGCCCATCAGTGCTGCATATCAGTGTTGTCTCATCAGTTTTGATCAGTGCTGTCTCATCAGTGCCCATCAGTGCTGCATATCAGTTCTGTCTCATCAGTGCTGTCTCATCAGTGAAGGGGAAAATGACTTATTTTCAAAATTGTATAACAGAAACAAAGAAAAACTTTTCTTCTTTTTGCAATTTTTGGTCTTTTTTTATTTGTTTTGCAAAAAATAAACCCCACAGTGGTGAATAAATACACCAGAAGAAAGTTCTATCCCTGTGGAAAAAAATCTAAAAATGTCACATGGGTACAGTGTTGTAGGACCGTGCAATTGTCATTCAAAGTGTGAGAGCGCTGAAAGATGAAAATTGGTCTGGGCGGGAAGGGGGTGAAAGTGTCCGGTATTGAAGGGGTTAAATAAGGTCCTCTATCAATTAAACGTCTATTTATTTTGAATGGTTATTAAAGTGTATCCCTAGGCAAAAAAAATCTCAATCTGTAGGCTGTGCTGTACATTCCATATTCCACACTGTCCCATACTGTACACTGTGTTGTAAAGTAATTTATTAGGCAGCTCTGGGGGTCTTCTTCCGTCTTCGACCACGCCCCATACCTATATAAGTCGCCGTGCACATTGCAAAAGACATTACAGCGGAAGAGAGCCTTGTGTCAACATATGAAGAAGAAAGAAGAGGGAAGAGAGAAGAGGGAAGAAGGATGGAGAAGACCGGGCTCCTCTGCTAGTAAAAGAGCTGGAAGAAGATAGCGGAGGAGCCAGAAGAAGAACCGGAGAGCGGAGACGACGCCGGAGAGCAGGAGAAGAGGCCAGACACCGGGAGAAGAGGCCGAACAGAGCGGAAAAGTCGGAAGAAGACCCCCAAAGTCAGAAGACCACCCCAGGAGCTGATTAATAAATGACTTTAAAAACCTGTGTTGTGTGTTTTTTTTATTGACACTTTTTCCCCCCAGGTGAATGGGTAGGGGTACGATGTACCCCATACTCATTCACATAGGGTGGGGGGCCGGAATCTGGGGGCCCCCTTATTAAAGGGGGTACCCGGATTCCGATAAGCCCCCCACCCGCAGACGCCAACAACCAACGGCCAGGGTTGTCGGGAAGAGGCGCTTGTCCTCATCAACATTGGGACAAGGTGCCTTGGGGTGGAGGGGCCGCAGGGCACCCCCCTTCCCCAAAGAACCCACCCCCCATGTTGAGAGCATGCGGTCTGGTACAGTTCAGGAGGGGGGCGCTCACTCTTCCCCACTCCCTTTCCTGACCAGCCGGGCTGCGTGCTCGGATAAGGGTCTGGTATGGATTTTGGGGGGACCCTCATGCCGTTTTTTCGGCGTAGGGGGGTTCCCCTTAAAATCCATACCAGACCTAAGGGCCTGGTATGCTCCTGGAGGGGGAACCCATGCCGGGTTTTTATTTAAGATTTGGTGTGGAGTTCCCCTCGAGAGCTGATTATTCTCTGATTGGCCACAGCTAAAGTCGCCTGGCCTGGGGCAACTTAAAGTCGTGTTGTAAATTGCCCAGAGTCGTGTTGAAGTTGCTCCAAGTCGCGCTGTTATTCATACTCAAGACGTGTCCAAGTTGCCTCCAAAAGTCATGCTGGAAGTCGTGTTGCCCCTGTGTGAATGGACTCTCAGGGCTGGGCTCAGCCCTTCCTTCTCTGAGCTGGCTGCTCAGCTGTCGGTTAATTTCCAGCTCCTATCTCTCCACAGTGACTCACCTGTTGATGATATTCTGCTCGTCAGTCCTGCCTACTTAAACTGTCCAGTCCAGATAATCTCTGCCTTCTCCTTGGTCACATCTCTAGAGACACTCTCCTGTGTTCCTCTTAAAAGACTTGCTTGGCTGACATTCCTTCTGGCTCCAGATCATGCTTGCTGTTCTACTATGCTGTTCTCTGGCTCCCTGATGTTTTGGCTTGTCTGACTATCTGTTTCGGTTCCTGAACTCTGGCTATGTTTTGACTATGTTTACTCTGTTTGCCTTTTTATTATTATTATTATTATTATTATTAAGCAAGTGTGATTTAACTGTACTTCTGATTCATGGTTTCTGACAGTCAGAGACTGCAGACATAATACAGGAGATGGTCAGAGACTGCAGACATGATACAGGAGATGATCAGAGACTGCAGACATGATACAGGAGATGGTCAGAGACTGCAGACATGATACAGGAGATGGTCAGAGACTGCAGACATGATACAGGAGATGGTCAGAGACTGCAGACATAATACAGGAGATGGTCAGAGACTGCAGACATGATACAGGAGATGGTCAGAGACTGCAGACATAATACAGGAGATGGTCAGAGACTGCAGACATGATGCAGGAGATGGTCAGAGACTGCAGACATGATACAGGAGATGGTCAGAGACTGCAGACATGATACAGGAAATGGTCAGAGACTGCAGACATGATACAGGAGATGGTCAGAGACTGCAGACATGATACAGGAGATGGTCAGAGACTGCAGACATGATACAGGAGATGGTCAGAGACTGCGGAAATGATACAAGAGATCAATGCAGCCTCCCTAGTGCCCATCAAATGCAGCCTACCAGTGCCCACCAATTGCAGACTTATCAGTGCTCACCAATTGCACCCTCCAATTGCAGACATATCAGTGCCCAGCAATTGTAGCCTACCAATGCCCACCAATTGTAGCTTACCAATGCCCACCAATTGTAGCCTACCAGTGCCCATCAATTGCAGACTTATCAGAGCCCACCAATTGCAGACTTATCAGAGCCCACCAATTGCAGACTTATCAGAGCCCACCAATTGCAGACTTATTAGAGCCCACCAATTGCAGACTTATCAGTGCCTACCAATTGCAGACTTATCCATGCCCACCAATTGCACACTTATCAGTAACCCACCAATTGTAGCCCACTAATGCACACCAATTGCACCCTATCAGTGTCTCCAGATGGATCACACAGAGCAGCGATCTCCTGCTGTCATGGAGCTTGGCTCCTATGTCACACTGATTGAACTTCATGGCATTAGATCAGTGTGCCGTCTATCACAGGAGCCCAATCTAGAAGGCGGGACTTTGTTACAGCGCCGCCGGGCATTTCAGAATGTTCCGTGCGGTGTGTGTGACCAGGGCTGGTGCAAGGATTTTTGTCTACACAGGCAAAGGTGTATTTTGGTGCCCCCCCTCCCCCACTGTCCTCCCACCACACCCTCCCTTCCACAATGAAATTTCCTTTCTTTACATCAAAGTCCCCAACATTTCCACCTTACAATCAAGGTTCTCATAGCCCCTCTTATATCAGAGTCAGCAGAGTTCACAGATCGCAGCAAAGGGCCAATCACAGCGGCCCTTTCCCATGTGATCAGCTGTGTCCAATCACCGACATCAGTACCCATCAATGCCGCCTTATCAATCCCACCTATCAGTGCCCACCAGTGCAGTCTGTCAGAGCACATCAGTGAAGGGGTTTGCAAAATTTTATAATAGAAACAAAGAAAAACTTTTTTTTTAAACATTCAGTTTTTTTACTTTGTTTTGCAAAAAATAACCCCCCAAGATGATCAAATACCACCAAAAGAAAGCTCTGTTTGTGGGGAAAAAAATGATAAAAATGTCATTTGGGTCCAGTGTTGCAATTGTCCCTCAAAGTGTGAGAGCGCTGATGTGTGAAAATTGGCCGGGGCTTGAAGCGGGGTGTAAGTGCCCGGTATTGAAGGGGTTAATACATGTACCTTCCAAAGTGCTAGCACAATAAGTAATATACATAAAACCTACATTTCATACAAAAAGTTCAATAAAATTGTGCAGATCCACTGCCTATACACGACCCCCTGAACGTACGACAGGACAGTTGTCTTCTGCTGGATATTTGCAGCCTCTATGCTCAAAGAGCAACACTGCAGGTAGAGGAGCTTTCCCCCGAGAGCGACCTTTCACCACCCCGTCTGCCAGGGGCACTGCTAGGTGGCAAAAGGACCAGGGTGGTGTAGGAGTTTTTGGCTGGGCGGTGTGGTTGTGTGGGGAGGGGGGGTAAGCTCACTTGCTGGTTGCTGCCTGGCTTACCAGTGCCCATCAATACTGACCACTAAACTCACCTGCCTGACGCACTGACCTACCTACCTCACATACATACACTGACCTACCTACAGTACCTCACATACATACACTGACCATTACACTGACCTACCTACCTGACATACATACACTGACCTACCTACAGTACCTCACATACATACACTGACCATTACACTGACCTACCTACCTGACATACATACACTGACCATTACACTAACCAACCTACAGTGGGGAAAAACAGTATTTAGTCAGCCACCAATTGTGCACGTTCTCCCACTTAAAAAGATGAGAGAGGCCTGTAATTGTCATCGTAGGTATACCTCAACTATGAGAGACAAAAGGTGGAAACAAATCCAGACAATCGCATTGTCTGTCTGATTTTTGAAAGAATTTATTTGCAAATTTTGGTGGAAAATAAGTATTTGGTCTCCTACAAACAAGCAAGATTTCTGGCTCTCACATACCTGTATCTTCTTCTATAAGAGGCTCCTCTCTCCTCCACTCATTACCTGTAATAATGGCACCTGTTTGAACTTGTTATCAGTATAAAAGACACCTGTCCACAACATCGAACAGTCACACTCCAAACTCCACTATGGTGAAGACCAAAGAGCTGTTGAAGGACACCAGAAACAAAAAATTGTAGACGTGCACCAGGCTGGGAAGACTGAATCTGCAATAGGCAAGCAGCTTGGTGTGAAGAAATCAACCATGGGAGCAATAATTAGAAAATGGAAGACATACAAGACCACTGATGATCTCCCTTGATCTGGGGCTCCACGCAAGATCTCACCCCGTGGGGTCAAAATGATCACAAGAACGGTGAGCAAAAATCCCAGAACCACACGGGGGGACCTAGTGAATGACCAGCAGAGAGCTGGGACCAACGTAACAAAGGCTACCATCAGTAACACACTACGCCGCCAGGGACTCAGATCCTGCAGTGCCAGATGTGTACCCCTGCTTAAGCCAGTACATGTCTGGGCCCGTCTGAGGTTTGCTAGAGAGCATTTGGATGATCCAGAAGAGGATTGGGAGAATGTCATATGGTCAGATGAAACCAAAGTTGAACTGTTTGGTAGAAACACAACTTGACGTGTTTGGAGGAGAGAGAATGCTGAGTTGCAAACAAAGAACACCATACCTACTGTGAAGCATGGGGGTGGCAACATCATGCTTTGGGGCTGTTTCTCTGCAAAGTGAACAGGATGACTGAACCATGTACATGAAAGAATGAATGGAGCCATGTATTGTGAGATTTTGAGTGCAAACCTCCTCCCATCAGCAAGGGCATTGAAGATGAAACGTGGCTGGGTCTTTCAGCATGACAATGATCCCAAACACACCGCCCGGGCAATGAAGGAGTGGCTTTGTAAGAAGCATTTCAAGGTCCTGGAGTGGCCTAGCCAGTCTCCAGATCTCAACCCCATAGAAAACCTTTGGAGGGAGTTGAAGGTCCGTGTTGCCCAGCAACAGCCCCAAAACATCACTGCTCTAGAGGAGGTCTGCATGGAGGACATGGAGGCCAACACACCAGCAACAGTGTGTGACAACCTTGTGAAGACTTACAGAAAACGTTTGACCCCTGTCATTGCCAACAAAGGATATATAACAAAGTATTTGTCAGGGCTGGCTTAGCCCTTCCTCCTCTGGGCTGGCCACTCAGCTGTCTGCTAATTGCCAGCTATCTTCTCTCTCCACAGTTACCAGCTGTTTCCGATGATGCCCGTCTGGCCTGCCTATATAAAGTCTTCCAGCTCATTTCTCCTTTGCCTTCACGTTTGGTCACATCACTAGGAACCATCTCCTGCTGTTGTTTCAAGACTGGCTTGCTAACATCCCTCCTGGCTTCCATTCTGCTTGCAGTTGCTCTCCTTGGATCTCTGACGTCTGGACTGGCTGATTACCCGATCTGGTTTATGAACTTTGGACTGGCTGACTACTCGATCTGGCTACTGGACTCTGGCTATGCTTGACTACGCTTTTTTCTATTTACCTTTTTATTTTTATTATTAATAAACAAGTGTGATTTGATTGTACTTCTGTCTCAGTCTGATTTCATGGTTCCTGACAGTATTGAGATGAACTGTTGATATTGACCAAATACTTATTTTCCACCATAATTTGCAAATAAATTCTTTAAAAAATCAGACAATGTGATTGTCTGGATTTGTTTCCACATTTTGTCTCTCATAGTTGAGGTATACCTATGATGACAATTACAGGCCTCTCTCATCTTTTTAGTGGCTGACTAAATACTTTTTTGCCCCACTGTACCTGACATACATACACTGACGATTACACTGACCTACCTACCTGACATACATACACTGACCATTACACTGACCTACCTACCTAACATACACACATACACTGACCTACCTAACTGACATACATACACTGACCGACCTACCTGACATATATACACTAACCTACCTGACATGCACTGCTCTACCTGACATACATACACTGACCTACGTACATGACATACATACATACACTGACCTAATTACATCACATATATACACTGACCTACCTGACATACATACACTGACCTACCTACCTGTCATACATACACTGACCTACCTACCTGACATATCTACATACACCAACCTACCTTCCTGACATACATACATACACTGACCTACCTACCTGACATATTACCTACCTGACATACATACATACACCAACCTACCTACCTGACATAATACCTACCGGAAATACATACACTGACCTACAGTAGCTACGGCGGCACTCAGGATAAGATCGATCCCTGCTCGGTGCCACCGGTGGGGTGGGGGCGTGCCTGATCCCTGCTCCGGTACTAGGTATAGGTATTCCGCACACTGCTCCATCCGGTGTGGTACCAGGTACTCCCGGGTGAATGGGGGGGGTTAAGAGGTCACATTTTTTGGTAAGTAGATGGTATGTGCTTTGTCTTGGTGATGACTAGGGATGAGCTTGGTGTTCGAGTCGAACGCATGTTCGACTCGAACACCGGCTGTTCGCCCGTTCAGCGAAGCCAGAACTCTGTGGGCCATTCACGCCAAATTCGTGTGGCGCTCACGGCCCACAATGCACTGCGCCATTGCAGTCCATTGCTGGCTCATGATTGGCCAAGCATGCACTGTGACCCCCGCATGCTTGGCCAATCACAGCGCCGGCAGCGAGGAGAGCCATGATTGGCCACAGGCAGGATGCCTATGGCCAATTATAGCTCATGCTGTTTAATACACGCCCCACACATAAGGCCGCCGGCTGCAGGAGTTAGTGGGTGTTGTGTGCCTTCAGCGCAGTATACACCTGTATCTACCCTTCATTGCTGTTCTCTAATTGAGCCATCTGCAGGAGTTAGTTGGTGTTGTGTGCCTCCAGCGCAGTATACACCTGTAGCTACCTATATTGCTGTTCTCTAATTGAGCCATCTGCAGGAGTTAGTGGGTGTTGTGTGCTTCCAGCGCAGTATACACCTGTATCTACCTATATTGCTGTTCTCTAAATGAGCCATCTGCAGGAGTTAGTTGGGGTTGTCTGCCTCCAGCGCAGTGTACACCTGTATCTACCTATATTGCTGTTCTCTAATTGTGTCATCTGCCGCGGAGTTAGTGGGTGTCGTGTGCTTCCAGTGCAGTATACACCTGTATCTACCTATATTGCTGTTCTCTAATTTAAGCCATCTGCAGGAGTTAGCGGGTGTTGTGTGCTTCTAGCGCAGTATACACCTGTATCTACCTATATTGCTGTTCTCTAATTAAGCCATCTGCAGGAGTTAGTGGGTGTTTTGTGCCTCCAGCACAGCACAATATACACCTGTATCTACCCTTTATTGCTGGTGTTCTCTAATACAGCCATCTGCAGGAGTTAGTGGGTGTTGTGTGTCTCCAGCGCAGTATACACCTGTATCTACCTATATTGCTGTTCTCTAATTGAGCCATCTGCAGGAGTTAGTGGGTGTTGTGTGCCTCCAGCACAGCACAATATACATCTGTATCTACCCTTTATTGCTGGTGTTCTCTAATACAGCCATCTGCAAGAGTTAGTGGGTGTTGTGTGCCTCCAGCACAGCACAATATACACCTGTATCTACCCTTTATTGCTGGTTTTCTATAATAAAGGCAACTGCAGGAGTTAGTGGGTGTTGTGTGCCTCCAGCACAGCACAGTATACACCTGTATCTACCCTTTATTGCTGGTGTTCTCTCATACAGGCATCTGCAGTAGTTAGTGGGTGTTGTGTGCCTCCAGCCCAGTATACACCTGTATCTACCCTTTATTGCTGGTGTTCTACCGTACAGGCATCTGCAGGAGTTACTGGGTGTAAACACTACACTACCCAATTGCTGGTTTTCCCATCTCCCTGCAGGCCATTACCATGTCTAGAAGGCCAACAAAGAGAGGCAGACAGGCACGAGCCAATAAAAGAAGGCAAGCAGGCTCTGTGTCTAGAGACAACAGTGCTGCTCGTGGACGCGGTGCATCGTCATTAGCACGTGGCCATGGGACACGCTTGTCCTTATTTTCGGCAGCTGGACGTGTTGTGCTGCATCATGCCGAAGACTTGGTAGAGTGGATGACCAAGCCCTCTTCATTCTCCTCATCCTCTCTCACCCAGGCTCAGGGTACTAGCAAAGCAGCTGCCAACGCATCCTCTTCCCTCGTCTCAATGTCATCATCAGTCACTCCTTCCCTAGACCCACCATGTCCTCCTGAGGAGTCCCCCGAACTGTTTGAGCACAGTGTTGGGTACATGCTCCAGGAGGATGCCCAGTGTTTTGTAGGCTCTGATGATGATACTCAGCTAGAGGAAGGCAGTAGCGTGAGCGCAGAGAGAGGGGATGCTCAAGAAGGACAGCAATCTGGCAGTCATGTTCCACAAGCTGCAGCATACTGCCAGGTTTGCTCCAGTGATGAAGAGGGAGGGGATGATGAGGTCACTGTCAGAAACCATGAAACATACTGAGACAGATGTACAATCAAATCACACTTGTTTATTAATAAAAATAAAAAGGAAAATAGAAAAAAGCGTAGTCAAGTATAGCCAGAGTCCAGTAGCCAGATCAGGTAGTCAGCCAGTGCAAAGTTCATTAACCAGATCAGGTAATCAGCCAGGCCAGAAGTCAGTGATCCAAGGAGAGCAACTGCAAGCAGGAGAAGAAGCCAGGAGGGATGTTAGCAAGCCAGTCTTGAAACAAACAGCAGGAGATGGTTCCTTGTGATGTGACCAACGCAAAGGCAAAGGAAAGAGTGAGCTGGAAGGCTTTAAATAGGCAGGTCAGACGAGCATCAATCGGGAACAGCTGGTAACTGTGGAGAGAGAAGAGAGCTGGCCAGCCCAGAGGAGGAAGGGCTAAGCCAGCCCTGACAATAGCCCCCCTCAATGACCCCTCTCCCACGAGATTGTATGCCCCTCTCGGGTCAAGCTGTGTGAAAACCGTTGCTCCCTTGAGGCGGTCAAATAACTCTGTAATCAATGGAATCGGGTAGGCATTCTTAATCGTGACATGATTGAGACCCCTATAATCTATACAAGGTCTCAGTTCACCGCTCTTCTTTTTCACAAAGATGAAACCAGCACCAGCAGGAGACGAGGACTTGCGGATGAAACCTTGAGAAAGTGCATTAGCAACATACTCCTCCATGGCCTTATCCTCCAAGACCGACAAAGGGTAAACCCGGCCACGAGGAGGTATGACACCAGGTTGAAGGTCAATTGCGCAATCATAAGGCCGGTGTGGAGGCAAACTACCGGCTTGACCTTTATCAAAGACATCGCCAAAATCACGGTACTCTTTCGGCAGGGAGGTGAGTGAAGCGGTGCACAAGACCTTGGATACCTTCAGGAAGCATGTCTCACTGCATAGTGGTGACCAGGAGAGAACCTCAGCACGGAGCCAATCAAAAGAGGGGTTATGACCAAGGATAACCAATAACCAGCGGAAATCTGGGTGAGGAAATAACTTCGAATTGGGTTATCTCATGGTGAAGAGCCCCTAAGGCCGTGGACAACGGAACCGTCTCATAAGTCACATGGGCAGGCTGTAAAGGTCTCCCGTCAAGAGCCTCAATGGCAAGTGGAGTGTCACACAGCTGCAGCGGAATCGAGTGCTGCAAAACAAATGCAGCATCAATGAACAGGCCTGCAGCTTCAGAGTCGATTAGAGCCTGTATCTCGATGGACGACTTAGCCAAAGAAAGGGTGACCAAAACCAGGGGCTTATCCTTCTGGATAACTGGGGACGAAACAACGCCACCTAAGGTCTGTCCATGACAGGACCTCAAGGTTCGGGCGTTCCCTGCACGGGTAGGACAAGACTTCAAAAAATGACTTGCCTGGTCACAATAAAGGCACAATCTCAACCTCCTCCTAAAGGCTCTCTCATCCGCAGAGAGACGTGTGAAGCCCAGGTGCATGGGTTCATCTTCACTGACCAACTCGGTACCAGGAGGCATGGGAGGTGAGGGTGGCATGGGTGGGACTACAAAGCTCGGAGGCAAATGGAGGATACAGGAGGCTTCCACAAGTGCTCCTTAAGAGAAAGTCTTTCTCTGAGTCTGGAGTCAATGAGGATGGCAAACGACAAAGCTCTCCAGCTCAGTGGGTATATCTCGGGCTGCTATCTCATCCTTGATGGAATCCGAGAGACCATGAGAAAAAGCAGCCACGAGGGCCTCATTGTTCCAAGCAACCTCTGCTGCCAGAGTACAGAATTCAATGGCGTAGTCTGCAACAGTTCTCGTACTCTGCTTTAAAGGAGGCCACAAACTGAGGGTAACTCAAGACAACAGGTTTTTGCGTCTCCCATAGAGAGTTAGCCCAGGCCAAGGCTCTCTCAGAAAGCAAAGATATCACGAAACCTACTTTGCTTCTGTCCGTGGGAAACACCTGGGGCAGCATTTCGAAGTATATCTCAACCTGTTTGAGAAACCCTCTTTATTGAACTGGATCGCCCCCAAATCGCTGGGGAAGCGGAGCAGAACCAGACATACCTCTTATAGAGGTAATACTCCAGGCGGGTGCCTGCACAGAGACTGGTGCAGCAGCAAGGATGGCCTGTGACTCAGGTTATACCGGAGCAGCCACCGTGGGGGATTCCAGGTGAGCAGTGCAATTCGGGAGTGTTTGTAATGCCAAGGCAAACTGATCCATGCAGTGATCTTGCTCATCCAATCTGGAAAAAATATTACCAACAAGTGGATTGACTGTATCTTCTGAATTCATGGCCTTCGCGTACTGTCAGAAACCATGAGACAGACGTACAATCAAATCACACTTGTTTATTAATAAAAATAAAAAGGAAAATAGAAAAAAGCATAGTGAAGCATAGCCAGAGTCCAGTAGCCAGATCGGGTAGTCAGCCAGTCCAAAGTTCATTAACCAGATCGGGTAATAAGCCAGGCCAGAAGTCAGGGATCGAAGGAGAGCAACTGCAAGCAGAAGAAGAAGCCAGGAGGGATGTCAGCAAGCCAGTCTTGAAACAAACAGCAGGAGATGGTTCCTTGTGATGTGACCAACGTGAAGGCAAAGGAAAGAATGAGCTGGAAGGCTTTAAATAGGCAGGTCAGAAGAGCATCATCGGGAACAGCTGGTAACTGTGGAAAGAGAAGAGAGCTGGCAATTAGCCGACAGCTGAGCGGCCAGCCCAGAGGAGGAAGGGCTAAGCCAGCCCTGACAGTCACTGACTCCACGTGGGTGCCTGGTAGCAGAGAGGAGGAGGATGAGGAGGAGGCACATCTCCAATGAGGCAGGATGCACTCCGGGGGCCAGCTTAGGGGTAGCACACTGACCGAATCACACCGCAGAGCTCCGCCTTTTCCTAAAAGTTCTTTGGTGTGGGCCTTTTTTGAGACAAGTGCATCAGATCGCACCGCTGCTATTTGCAACATATGTCTCAAGCGTATCTCGCGTGGCCAAAACATCAGCCGTTTGGGCACCACATGCTTAACCAGACATGTTGACCTGCCATGCAGCTCATTGGCAAGCTTACCTCAAAGATTCCCACCAAAGAACAAAGCGGACCTCTCCTTGCTCCTCTTCAGCTGGGATCTCCAACCCCACTAGACCTTCAGTCTTCTCTGAAACCTGCACTGAGAGGTATGAAGGTGTAGAATTACGTGTGTCACAGCCAAGTGCTTGCGGGCACTCTGCTAGCAGTACACCCACGTCCGATTGTAGCAGGCAAATTTCCCTGCCTCAGCTGCTGGACCGTAGAAAGAAGTTCACTCCCATCCATCCACATGCCCAGCGGTTGAATGCTAGCTTGGCTAAATTGCTAGCACTTCAACTGCTGCCTTTTCAGTTGGTTGACTCTGCCCCCTTCCGTGAGTTTGTGCAATGTGCGGTTCCTCAGTGGAAGGTCCCCAAACGCCACTTTTTCTCGCAGAAGGCAATTCCGGCTCTCTACCAGCATGTGGAAGGCAATGTCCTTGCCTCGCTGGACAGGGCGGTAGGCGGTAAGTTGCATATTACGGCTGACTCATGGTCCAGCAGGCATGGACAGGGACGTTACCTGTCTTTCACGGCCCATTGGGTCACTCTTCTGGCAGCTGGGAAGGATGCAGGACAAGGTGCAGTAGTGTTGGAGGTTGTTCCGCCACCACGCCTCCAAAATGCTACTACTAGTTGTGACACACCTCTCTCCTCCCCCCCTCCTCTTCTTCTTCCTCCATGGCCTCTTCCAGTGCTCTGTCCTTGGAACCAGCGGTGCTCTGTAGGCGTTCAAGGGGCTACGCAAGTACACAGGCAAAACGATGCCATGCTGTGCTTGCGCTGGTTTGTTTGGGGGAGAGGAGCCACACTGGGGCAGATATTTTGTCAGCTGTGCAGGGGCAGACTGACAGGTGGTTGACGCCACACCAGCTTAAGCCAGGAATGGTGGTTTGCGACAATGGCACTAACCTCCTCTCCGCCCTCCGACAGGGACAACTGACCCATGTGCCCTGTGTGGCTCACGTCCTTAACCTGGTGGTGCAGCGGTTCTTGGGCAGGTACCTGGGCTTACAGGATGTCGTCAAGCAGGCCAGGAAAATCTGTGTGCATTTTCGCCAATCATTTAATACCAGTGCTCGGCTGGCTGAGCTCCAAAAGGAGTTGAACCTGCCCAAGAACCGCCTTATATGTGACATGCCCACCAGGTGGAACTCAACGTTGGCCATGCTGCAGCGGCTGCACATGCAGCAGAGGGCCATCAATGAGTACCTGTGCGACTACGGCACCAGGACAGGGTTAGGGGAGCTCGGTTTTTTCTCACCACGCCAGTGGGGCATGATCAGGGATGCATGCACTGTCCTGTCACTGTTTGAGGAGGCCACAAAGATGGTGAGCAGTGACAGTGCATGCATCAGTGACACTGTACCTCTTGTCCACCTGTTGGAGCATACGCTGCGTGGAATAATGGACAGGGCACTTGAGGCAGAACAGAGGCAGGAAGAGGAGGACTTCCTTGCCTCTCAAGGCCCCCTTTATCCAGACAGTGTTCCTGCTGTCCCACCCATCACACAGGAAGAGGACGAGGACGAGGAGGAGGATGATTGTGTCAGCATGGAGGTGGAGGCTGGCACTCAGCATCAGCAGCAGTAGTCTTGTAGGGATGAATTACAGTCCCAAGAAACCCATGGACTTGTATGTGGCTGGGAGGAGGTAGCTGCGGATCATGTTGTCTTTAGTGACCCAGAGGACTCTGGACCGAATGCCTCAGCTAACCTACGCTGCATGGCCTCCCTGATCCTGCAAAGCCTGCGGAAGGATCCTCGTATTCTTCGGATCAAGGAGAGGGTCCATTACTGGCTGGCCACTCTCCTTGATCCATGGTACAAGGGTAAGGTTGCGGACCTTATCTTGCTGTCGCAGAGGGAGCAGAGGATGAGACATCTCCGGGAGGCCTTGCAGAAAGGTCTGTGCAACGCGTTCCCAGAGACTGGGAGGTTACAAATTCCTGGTCCTGGACAACGTGTTGCTGAGGCTTCGGCCAGAAGGAGCGGTGGAGAAGGTGGCCATCTGACCGATGCATTCAGACAAGTTTTTAGTCCGCAGCCCCAAGGTATGATCGGTTCCAGCAACCATCGCCAGCGTCTGATTTACATGGTGCAGGAATACCTAGGGGCAAGGTCAGACTTGGACACTTTTCCCACCAAAAATCCTCTGGCTTACTGGGTCTTGAGGATGGATCACTGGCCAGAGCTTGCACAGTATGCAGTTGAGCTACTGGCCTGTCCTGCATACAGCGTTCTTTCGGGAACACACCTTCAGTGCTGCTGGTGGCTTTGTAACCGATCACAGGGTGCGTCTGTCCACCGACTCGGTTGATCGACTGACCTTCATAAAGATGAATCAGTTTTTTTTTAAATATCACATCCCTTCAAGACTGCATATGCTGATGCTGAGTGACTGTCTTGTTAAATTGACTGTCTATCCTCTTCCTCCTCCGCTGATATCTTGGAAGAACATTTTTGGTTCTGGGTGATGCCACCAGCCCAATTGTTCTGCCCCTGTTTAACAGGGGCGTGTAATTACAATTTTTGATGCAATGCTTTGCAGCAGGGCTCATTCCTGCACTCCAAATAGAGTATATGGGAGAGGTTGCAGTGTCGTGGCACCAGCACCAGTGCCTAAGGCCCAGTTTTTCAGCCCCTGTTTAACAGGGGCATGTAATTACAATTTTTGATGCAATGCTTTAAAGCAGGGCTAATTTCTGCACCCCCAACTAGAGTATATGGTAGAGGTTGCAGTGTTATGGCACCAGCAAGCTGTGCCTAAGGCCCAATTTTTCAGCCCCTGTTTAACTAATATTTCACAGCAGGGCCCGTTCCTGTGCCCACCGAGAGTAACTGTGAGGACTTATAGTGTTGTGGCACCAGCACCACAACCACCAAAGGCCCAATTTTTCTACCACTGTTCAACAATGGCATGTAATTACAATTCTTGATATAATCGTTCACAGCAGGGCGCTCCAGGGCCCACCAAGAGTCACTTTGAGGGCTTACAGTGTTGTGGCAACACCAACACCTTGTTCCGCCATTTCTGCAGAGTATATAGGGCAGGCCCCTACTTTCAAACATCCAACTTACAAACGTCTCCTACTTGCAAACGGAAGGAGACAACAGGAAGTGAGATGAAAAAAGATGGACGGCAAAACAAATTATACAGGGGTGATAACCCTTCCCTATGTTTTCCAAAAAGCTTAAAAATAGATTTTTTGACTGGAGCTACAGTTTAAAAATGTACCAGTTCAAAATTACAAACAGATTCTACTTAACACAACAAACCTACACAGTCCCTGTCTAGAGAAGCCCGGCGCCGAGAGGGTTAACAACCCATAGGCAGAGGGCTGTCATGACTGTGAAAAGGTGACAGTCATTGGCAGATAGGGGTTTTAAGTGTAAGGCCGCGTACACACGCGCGGACTGTTCGCCCAACCTTGTCCGCTGAACAGTGTTTGGGCGGACAGTCCGCTCGTGTGTGGGGCTTCAGCGGACAGTTTCAGCGGACAGTTGGACGAACAAGGTCTTACGGAAATTCCGAAAAACTGTCCGCTGAAACAAGGTTTCAGCGGACTGTTCGCTCGTGTGTAGGCTTGTTCGGCCAACTAAGTCTCGCGCATGCTCAGAAAGGATTTCCACGTCGGAAGGTTGCATTGCAGTGTATAGGACGTCGTATTTTTCATCCCGTCGTACGTGCCGTTCACGTCATCGCGCACGGTTTCAGCGGACTGTTCGTTCGTCGTGTGTGGCCATGTCCGTCCATGCTAAGTTTGAGCGGACTGTTTGCCGAAACTGTTGGACGGACAAAGTTGGGCGAACAGTCCGCGCGTGTGTACGCGGCCTTAGGGGAACAGGGATTGGCTAGGAGTTGAGGCAGGGAGGGGTTTAGCAGAGGAAAGTGTAAACCCCTCCCTCCCATAGGCAGCAGATCGCCAAGAAAGTTTCCTCCCTCCCTGGGAATGGTAGTAGTAGTGCAGGTTGTGTCTTTCTCTTTGTGTGTTGTGTGTCTGTTTTGTGTTTCAGGTCAAGATGGAAGTCGTGGCAGTGGCTGGTGTCTTGGTCTTTGCAGGTGAAGGAAAAGAGTTCGAAATGCAGAGTCAGGACCTGGCGGTGGTATGGGTCCTGAGGATGGTAACCCAGTTGACTAAGGTTAGTTGGAAAATGGAATGGGGATACTGCGGTAAGTGGGCGTCTTTGAGTCAGCATGTCAGCTTGAGGCCTAATAACCCACGGCAGAGGGACCGCAGTGTCTATATTTGGTTACAGATGGTTTTCTGATTGGTGGACCTGCAAAGACCAACACTAGGTGGAGCTGATAGTAGTCAGGAATGTGGTGTGTTATGTGTTTTCTATGTTATTTGTTTACGTTATTTAAAAGAGATATATATATTTTTGAGATTTTATATGGTTTTTGTTAATAATAATACAGTTAAAGGCTGCTACGGCCTATTTTACTCCAAAAAGTGGTATGGTCTTTATTTTAGAGGTGATAAGAAAGGGGAGTGTTTATAGGTTGTAGCATGACGCATATATGTTGTACATGAGTCATGTTTCACCGCCTGTATACTGCTGTTCTGAGTATATAGGGCCTGGGGGCCCCACGCCTTTCCTTTTTATAATATGGGTTCGGGGTTCCGCTTAATATCCGTACAAGACCCAAAGGGGCTGGTAATGGGCAGGGGGTGGCTACCCATGCCATTTTTCTCAATATTGCCGGAACCAGATATTACATTAAAACAGCAAGCAGTTTTAAATGACTTTTTTTCCGTTAAATGTCATTTTGTGCAGGGACTGTTCTAAACACGGGAAACACGTGGTACTTCACAGGCATACTATAGACACCCCCCAGGCATGATCTTTAAAGCAATCTTTCACTTTTTTTTTCACTTTAATCGTCATTAAAATCAGTGCTCCCGAAAAAACGACCGTTTTTAAAAACATTTTAGGCATTGACCCATGTCCCCTGGGGCAGGACCCGGGTCCCTAAACCCTTTTTAGGACAATATCTTGCATATTAGCCATTAAAATTAGCACTTTTTATTTCGAACGTTCGAGTCCCATAGACTTCAATGGGGTTCTAAAGTTCGCACAAATTTTCGGTCCGTTCGAAAGTTCTGGTGCGAACAGAACCAGGGGGGTATTCGGCTCATCCCTAGTGATGACACAATGAAGTTGGTGCAAACAGCTTGCAGTGGATCTGTACAAGTTTATGACGGCACAATTTTATTGAACTTGCTGTATGACATGTATGCTTTATGCATATTATTTATTGCACTATGACTTTGGAATGTAGCTGTATTTATTAGTCTTGATATCTATCACATGGCACTTTCTGCTCCTATTACACCACTGCTCTGATCTCAGGTCCCCCTGTCATGTTTTCAGTTGGACCCGATCAGACCCTCCATTCTCCTCTATGGAGTGCTGGGTGTAAATGGATATGTGTCAGTTTACATCCAATCTGATCCAATCCACCGAATGGAAGGGGATCCGTTCCCCTCTGTCTGGGCCGGATGGGATCAGAGGGCAGGTAAAAGAGAAGTAAAGAAAAGACAAGAGCACTTTTTGCGATTCGGCACTGCGTCGCTTTAACTGATAATTGCGCGGTCGTGCGACGTTGTACCCAAACAAAATTTATGTCCTTTTTTTCCCACAAATAGAGCTTTCTTTTGGTGGTATTTGATCACCTCTGCAGTTTTTATTTTTTGCGTTATAAACAAAAAAAGACCAACAATTTTGAAAAAAAGTTATTATTTTTTACTTTTTGCTATAATAAATATCCCCAAAAAATATTTAAAAAAACATTTTTTTCCTCAGTTTAGGCCGATACGTATTCTACATATTTTTGGTAAAAAAATTGCAATAAGCGATTATTGATTGGTTTGTACAAAAGTTATCGTATCTAGAAAGTAGGGGATAGATTTATGGACTTTTTATTATAAATTTTTTTTTCACTAGTAATGGCGGCGATCTGCGATTTTTATCAGGACTGCAATATTGCGGTGGACACATCGGACACTTTTGACACTATTTTGGGACCATTTTCTTTTATACAGCGATCAGTGCTATAAAAATGCACTGATTACTGCAGGGGTGCCCAACCACTGGCCCGTGGAGCCCTCTGATGTGGCCCGTCACATCTTGCTCTGAGGTGGCGAGTCGGCAAGCCCAGATTGCGGGTTCCCGATCCGCCATCTCCGAGCATCTCCGATACAGGAAGCAGAGCCGATGCTTCCTGTATAGAGCCGGCTCCTTCACAGGCGGAGTGATACCAAATGTACTGCGTCTGTGACAGGAAGCATCAGCTCTGCTCTCTACTGCAGCCACATGCTTCTGTCACAATTATGCTCAGAGATGCCGGGTCGGGACACAGGAAACCGCGATCTGGGACAGTAGCCAGCAGTAATCACCAGCAGTACCAGTCATCAGTACCAGTACCAGCCACCCGTACCAGTCATCAGTACCGGTACCAGCCATAAGTACCAGTACCAGCCATAAGTACCAGTACCAGCCATCAGTACCAGTACCAGCCATCAGAGCCAGTACCAGCCATCAGAACCAGTACCAGTCATCCGAACCAGTACCAGTCATCAGAACCAGTACCAGTCATCAGAACCAGTACCAGCCATCAGAACCAGTACCAACCAGCAGTACCAGTAATCAGTACCAGCATTACCAGTACCCAACAGTAGTACCAGTACCCACCAGCAGTACTAGCCAGCAGTACCAGTCAGCAGTACCCACCAGCAGTACCAGTACCAGGAAGCAGTACCCACCAACATTACCAGTACCAGCCAGCAGTACCAGTACCTACCAGCAGTCCCAGTACCCACCAGCAGTACCAGTACCAGCCAGCAGTACCAGTATCTACCAGCAGTGCCAGTACCCACCAGCAGTACCAGTACCAGCCAGCAGTACTAGTACCCACCAGCAGTACCATTCCCCACCAGCAGTACCAGTACCAGCCAGCAGGACCAGTACCCACTAGCAGTACCAGTCAGCAGTACCAGTACCCACCAGCAGTACCAGTCAGCAGTACCAGTACCCACCAGCAATACTAGTACCCACCAGAAGTAGCAGTCAGCAGTACCAGTACCCACCAGCAGTACCAGTACCAACTAGCAGTACTAGTACCCACCAGCAGTATCAGTCATCAGTACCAGTACCCACCAGCAGTACCAGTCAGCAATACCAGCACCCACCAGCAGTACCAGCCAGCAGTACCAGTCAGCAGTACCAGTACCCACCAGCAGTACCAGCCAGCAGTACCAGTACCCACCAGCAGTACCAGTGTCCACCAGCAGTACCAGTCAGCAGTACCAGTATCCACCAGCAGTACTATTACCCACCAGCAGTACCAGTCAGCAGTACCAGTACCCACCAGCAGTACCAGTACCCACCAGCAGTACCAGTCAGCAGTACCAGTACCAGCCAGCAGTACCAGTACCCACCAGCAGTAGTAGTACCCACCAGCAGTACCAGTCAGCAGTACCAGTCCCACCAGCAGTACTAGTACCCACCAGCAGTACCAGTCAGCAGTACCAGTACCCACAAGCAGTACCAGTACCAACCAGCAGTACTAGTAGCCACCAGCAGTACCAGTCAACAGTACCAGTACCCAACAGCAGTACCAGTACCAGCCAGCAGTATCAGTCAGCAGTACCAGTACCAGCCAGCAGTATCAGTCAGCAGTACCAGTACCCACCAGCAGTACCAGTCAGCAGTACCAGTGTCCACCAGCAGTACCAGTCAGCAGTACCAGTACCCACCAGCAGTACCAGCCAGCAGTACCAGTACCCACCAGCAGTACCAGTACCCACCAGCAGTACCAGTGTCCACCAGCAGTACCAGTCAGCAGTACCAGTATCCACCAGCAGTACAAGCCAGCAGTACCAGTACCCACCGGCAGTACTGTTACCCACCAGCAGTACCAGTCAGCAGTACCAGTACCCACCAGCAGTACCAGTACCCACCAGCAGTACCAGTCAGCAGTACCAGTACCAGCCAGCAGTACCAGTACCCACCAGCAGTAGTAGTACCCACCAGCAGTACCAGTCAGCAGTACCAGTCCCACCAGCAGTACTAGTACCCACCAGCAGTACCAGTCAGCAGTACCAGTACCCACAAGCAGTACCAGTACCAACCAGCAGTACTAGTAGCCACCAGCAGTCCAGTCAACAGTACCAGTACCCAACAGCAGTACCAGTACCAGCCAGCAGTATCAGTCAGCAGTACCAGTACCCACCAGCAGTACCAGTCAGCAGTACCAGTGTCCACCAGCAGTATCAGTCAGCAGTACCAGTGTCCACCAGCAGTACCAGTATCCACCAGCAGTACCAGTATCCACCAGCAGTACCAGTCAGCAGTACCAGTACCCAACAGCAGTACCAGTATCCACCAGCAGTACCAGTCAGCAGTACCAGTACCCAACAGCAGTACCAGCCCTGGAGGACAGCCAGCAACCAACTGCAGGAATCCTGGGGAAGAAGTGAAGATCAAGGTCAGTTGAGATGCAGGTAAACCGCTGTGCATCAGTGAAAGCAGCCTTAGGCCCCTTTCACACGATAAGTCTGACTGGGTCCGCCTGTCTGTTTTTCAAGTGGACTCAAACGGACCCTCCATTCACCTATATAGAGCAGATGTAAACGGACTTGTGTCTGTTTACACCCACCTATCTTACCTATCTTCTTGAAAGAAAGGGGGATCTGTCCCCTTCTGTCTGGGTGATTCGGAGGGCCCTCAGGGTAGAGTGGGCTTCTTCCATGTCTGCTCTACATATGCAGAGTGGACACAGACTTGCCATCCGCCCGCTACGCTCATTGTGGCCCACGACTGGTTTCCAAGTCGCTAAAGTAGCCTTCGCTCCTCAAAAGGTTGGGCACCCCTGGCTTACTGTATAAATGTCACTGGCAGGGAAGGGGTTAACAATAGGGGACGATCAAGGGGTTAACTGTGATTCTAACTGTAGGGGGAGGGGACTCACAAGGGGAGGAGATTGATCGGTGTTCCTCTGTACTGGGAACACACGATCGGTCTCTTCTCCCCTGACAGGACGTGGATCTGTTTGTTTACACTCACAGATCCACGTCCCGGCTCTGGTACTGGCAATTGTGGGTGCCCGGCGGACATTGCGGCCGCCAGGCACGAGCGCCCCCTAGACGGCCCGGGAAGCCCAGGACGTCATATGACGCCCGCCCAGGATGTGGGATCCCTCCTGCGGACGTCATTTGACAATAGCCGGGATGTGAAGTGGTTAATTATTACATCGCATGATGTATTTTGCACAGTGGTGTAGTGGTTAGCACTTTCACCTAGCAGCTAATAGAGTTGCTGGTTCAAATCCCGACCATGACACCATCTGCCTGGAGTTTGCATGTTCTCCCTGTGCCTGCGTGGGTTTCCTCCCACACTCCAAAGACATGCTGGTGGCAAAAAACACCCCCGAGGCAATTCAGTTTGCATAGCTAGCACTATACAAGTCACTCAATCATTCACGTGCCAATATGTTGTTTTAGCGCCACGCAATAAAGGACCAGTGTTCTGCTCGCTCTGCTCAACAGGGAATCAGTGGGCAGATCCCAAGATAAGCAAGTGGATAGGAAGCAGATTTTGCCCCTCTGTAATTTCACTTTTTCCCCTTGTTGTGTCCCTACGTTCCCACCTATTGTCCATGTGTTCACCCCGTGGCGTACATGTCAGCTGTCTGCACAAAGCCCCAAGTACAAGGTGTACCTTCCAAGTTCCACTGAGGCTGCAGGGATCCCTCTGTCTCTGCACTGATCCCACTCCTGTGCCCGCTGGTACCTCCCCCCCTGGTCTTACTTGGCCCCTCCCCCTCATCTCATGTGCCACCTAGGGTTGCCACTTTTTCTTCAAGTCAAACCCTTTAGCAGTGCACAGCAACTTTTATTTTTTAGCATACACTATAGGTTTGTATCAGAACTTGGACACCTTTGGGCGCTCCAAAGAAAATAGTAATGTGATGTGCATAGTGCCCACTTACCCATCTGTCAGGCCCTGTTCCAAACCACTTTCCTGTCTGAACGTTGTGTCCAGGTTTCAGGTGGAATGAAACCTGGACACATGATTTAAAACCCAGGCGAATCCCGGACAGGTGGCAACTTTAATGCCCCCCACTTCAGCGGCGATTGTCATCTTTGTGCTGGACTGGTGGGTGGGAACCGTTGTTAATTGAAGGGGCTGGAGCTTACGGTCTGGAGGGAGAGAAGAAGTGAGTGTTCGGAAAAAAAGTCCGTCTTATGCCTGTTACCTGGGAGGGAGGAAGAGTAGAAGGGGCTCATGTTCATATCACCCAGCAGGGGGGCTGTGCTTCCTCTCACGGTGCGCCCAGTTGTACCTGTGCTGAGCTAGATAAAGATGAGAGTGGGGGTCGGTGGCAGCGTAAATTTTCTTCAGGGCTTCAGGGACAGTCACCCCCCCTCCCCCCCGGCTTCAGATCCCTTCCCCCCTCCTGGTGCCCTAAGGCAGCTGCCTTACTAGAGACTGTGTGTGGCACACAGAGAGGAGGAGGGAGGGGAGCAGTCTGCCACTTTGTCACCTCCTCTCTGCGGCACCTGGGTGCGGTGCACACCGCGCACCCGCCCAGGATCGGCCCTGTCCCATTCTATACCCTGTGCTGTACATTCCTTTATTTATACTACCTCAGCTTGTAGTGTACTGCCTGTGCTGACTGATCTGCTACTATCTGGCCTTGATTTAGGCATATTTTATGTTACAATCAATGCCAAGTACTGTATTGTCACAGGTGACACGATCAGATATCAAAGAGAGATGTCACTGGGTGGCCCCATCCAATTTTTGCTATGGCATCCCATGATCTGTTGTTAGGCCCCTGATTCTAACCTAAACTTAAAAAAAAAAAATGGAATATACACACACTATTTTGAAAACTGTAGCATCAATGTATGTTCCATATTTATATGGTGCTGAGATATTATGTAGTATAAAGTATATATTTAATAAGTTCTACTAGTTCAACCTCAACATACATTTAAGCGTGTGCTGGGATTGCATTACACAGGTCCAGCACCTCCAGCACTGGCATGTATGTACTAGCAATAGGTGCTTGGGTATGCTGGAAAATCTATTGATTCTGGCTGATGGATCTATTTTTACTGCGGGGGGAGGGGGGGGTCTATGGTCTATTATAGCTAGCAGGTAATCTATTGTTGCAGAGGGGGTCTTTATAGGGGGTTTAATTGTTGTTGACTGCTGGGTGATCATTTGTTGCAGGGGTTCTATCATTGCTTGTGGGGGGGGGTCTATGTTTTTGGGGTGGGTCTAATGTTGCTGGGGGTCTACTCTTGAGGGGGTGGGGGTCTATTGTTGCTGGAGGTGGGGCATTTTGTACTTGAGGGGTATTTTGTTGCTGGCTTGCTTGCGGTTGCAAGGGGATCTATTGTTGCTGGTGGGGGATTTATTGTTTATGGGGGATCTACTGTTGAAGGGTGGGGAGTATATTGTTGCTGACCACTTTAAAGGGATTTATTGTCGCTAGGGGGGTGTACTTTGTATCCGGGAGTCTATTTTTGCTGGCTGCAAGTGATCTTTTTATTGCCATCATTGTTATCATTAACAAATGCCATACAAATTACTTGGCAGCACAGTTGATACTGTATTCCCTAAAAGGGGCAACTCTGGGTGGTGGATAGGGGGTAGAGACAAGGGATGGTGCTTGGACAGTGGCAGCTGGCAAATTTTGGGGGGCGCAAAACATTTTTGAAAAAAAAAATCAATTACAGCCACTGTGCCATCAAACGCTGCCACTGTGCCATCAATCGCAGCCACTGTGCCATCAAACGCAGCCACTGTGCCATAAAATGCTGCCACTGTGCCATCAATTGCAGCCACTGTGCCATCAAACGCAGCCACTGTGCCATAAAATGCTGCCACTGTGCCATCAATTGCAGACACTGTGCCATCAAAAGCTGCCACTGTGCCATCAATTGCCACCACTGTGCCCATCAATGGCAGCCACTGTGCCCATCAAACACTGCCACTGTACCCATCAAACACTGCCAGTGTGCCCACCAAATGCTACCAGTGTGCCCAACAAATGCCGCCAGTGCGCCTATCAAACGCCACCAGTGTGCCCATCAAATGCTACCAGTGTGCCCATCAAACGCTGCTAGTGTGCCAATTAAATGCTACCAGCATGCCCATTAAATGCTACCAGAATGCCTATCAAATGCTGCCAGTGTGCCCTTGAATGCTGCCAGTGTGACCCCCCCCGCCCATTCACAGTCTGCCCGGCATTTACCCTGTCTTGGTGGGGCAGCGGGCGACGAGCGGGGTCCTCCATGCATCTCCTGCCGTCCTCATCTCCTGTACTCTCCTTCTGATAGGTGACCAATAGCGGCGCCTGTCATTTCAGCCAATCAGGTGACAGGTAACATACCCAAGCACCTGATTGGCGGAGAGGCGGTTCAGTGTTAGGAAAGCGAATATTCATTCGCTTTCCTAACCCAGCTGAGTGAACTGTGCATGGTGCTCGCTGTTTACCTTTTTTGACGCCTATTAGAGCCTATGGCTCTAATCAGGTGCTCTAATCAGGTGCTTCAAAAAAATACCCCGCCTCTGTAATTCATGTGCCCTGTGCCCGAAAAGGGGCCCGGATGCCTGAATGGCAGTGGCAGCCATGGATAGATTCATGCCATGTATGAATCTATCCATTGAGCATAGAGGGGTGACTGGAGAGAGAGGGGGGGCGGCACTCGTGCGCCCTTATAAACGCACCGCCGCTGCGCTTGGAGGTTTGCAGGAGGCAGAGACAGGGAGTGACTAGAAGGAGGGGGAGTATTTATGGGGTAGAGCTGCATAATCAATCGCAATCTTAATCCAGTTTTTCCACGATTCAAGTAACAAGAGCATCCAGCAATGTTTATCAACAACATTGCTAAAACATTGTATCTTTCTGTTCATTTACAGATCAAAGGGATGAACTTCGCCCTGCAAATAAAGTTAGTTTAAAGCAAATTTGTCAAGTAAAAAAAATTTTTTTTTCTTTTTTTTTTTTATTAAATTTTTCTTTTGTTTAACCACTTGCTTACTGGGCACATAAACACCCCTCCTGCCCAGACCAATTTTCAGCTTTCGGTGCTCTCACACTTTGAATGACAATTACTCAGTCATGCAACACTGTACTCAAATGAATTTTTTGTCCTTTTTTTCCCACAAATAGAGCTTTCTTTTGGTGGTATTTGATCACCTCTGGGGTTTTTATTTTTTGCGCTATAAATGAAAAAAGACCGAAAATTTTGAAAAAAAAAAAAGCATATTTCTTTGTTTCTGTGACAAAATTATGCAAATTTATTAATTTTTCTTCATAAATTTTGGCCACAATTTATACTGCTACATATCGTTGGTAAAAATAACCCAAATTAGTGGATATTATTTGGTCTTTGTGAAAGTTAGAGAGTCTACAAACTGTGGTGCGAATCACACAAAATTGATCACATCTGATGTACTGGTGGCCTATCTCATTTCTTGCGACCCGAACAAGTCAGAAAAGTACAAATACCCCCCAAATGACCCCTTTTTGGAAAGTAGACATTCCAAGGTATTTAGTAAGAGGCATGGTGAGCTTTTTGATGTTGTCATTTTTTCCCCACAATTCTTTGCAAAATTGCGATTTTTTATTTTTTAAATATTTCTCCACAAAATTGTCATTGTAATAGGTTATTTCTCTCACATGGCATGTGTATACCACAAATGACACCCCCAAAAAAATTATGCTACTCCTCCTGAGTATTTCAATACCACATGTGTGGGACTTTTTCACAGCCTGGCCACATAGAGAGGCCCAACATGCAGGTAGCGCCATCATGTGTTCTAGGAGCATAAATTACACATCTAACTTGTTGACAACCTATTACACTTTTGAAGGCCCTGGAGCACCAGGACAATGACACGTGACACTGATGACAGATGGCACTGATACGTGGCACTGATGACACTTATACGTGGCACTGATGACACGTGGCACTGATGACAGATGGCACTAATATGTGGCACTGATCACAGATGGCACTTATACATGGCACTGATGACAGATGGCACTTATACGTGGCACTGATGACACGTGGCATTAATACGTGGCACTGATGACAGATGGCACTAATACGTGGCACTAATACGGGGCACCGATGACAGATGGTACTAATACGTGGCACAGATGACGCGTGACACTGATGACAGATGGCACTGATAAGTGGCATTGATGACACGTGACACTGACAACAGATGGCACGTGACACTGACAGGTGGCACTGATGACAAATGGCACTGATACGTGGCACTGATGAGAGATGGCACTAATATGTGGCACTGATGACACGTGGCACTGATGACAGATGGCACTTATACGTGGCACTGATGACAGATGGCACTGACAACAGGTGGCACTGGGGACAGATAGCACTAACAGGTGGCACTGGGGACAGATAGCACTAACAGGTGGCACTGGGGGCAGGTAGCACTGGGGAGGATGGCACTGGGAAGGATGGCACTGGGGCGGGTGGCACTGGAGGAGGATGGCACTGCGGCGGATGGCACTTTTTTTTACTTATTTTTTTTTATCAGTGCAGCCTATTAGTGCCCATAATTGCCGCCTCATCAGTAAAGGAGAAAAATTACTTATTTACAAATTTTACTGACAGAAACAAAGAAAAACTTTATTTTTTAACATTTCCGGCCTTTTTTTTTTTTTTTTAGTAAAGAAATAAAAATCCCAGCAGTGATGAAATACCACCAAAAGAAAGCTCTGTTTGTGTGAAGAAAATAATAATTGTCATTCAAAGTGTGAGAGCGCTGAAAGCTGGCCTGGGCAGGAAGGGGTTAAAAGTGCCCGGTAGATAAGTGGTTAGTGGTCATTTTTTTAAAAATTTCTTTACACATTACATTATTTGTTATGACATTTCTTTAAATTTGATTGAAGCAAAGAGTATTATGTCCTATTTTACTGCCATTTTTGTTTGACAACCTAATTTTCAGGGGTTGTAAATCTTAAAAATAAAAACATTCTTCAGAATTGTGAGATAATTTTGATCTTTAGTCTAAGCAAAAGAATCACGTTTCTAATTTATTTTCCAGAATGGTTCAGCTCTATCACAGTGAGAGTCCTCTCCTCCACCTCTGATCCTGTGTAAATTTATTTTTTGCCTCAGAACAGTAATGGGGTTCTGAGGGTTAATTACATAGGTTAAACTTTGACATCAGTTTGGCTGGGCTGTATTAGAAGTTCTGCTTGGTCAGGTCAGGTGTACAGTGAGGTACGCATGACAAGCTAGAACCAGGCCTGGTTGGACGGTTTGGGTATCAGCCTTCTCTGAACCAATCAGCGGGTGTGCCGGGCCTTGCTGAGGAGTCTGGGAAGGGCTACTTAAGGTGTTGAGGTCACGTGATTAGTGAGAGGAGTTCGAGAGGCCCGTGTGGTCTGGCCTTGGTTTCCAGGACCGGGGTAGCCCCGCGAGGGGTCCCGGTCACGGGGTGTTCGACATCCCGCAACATGGTTCCGCTGGTTACCCCCAATAGACCTGCCTGGTCTGGGGTAGGGATCCGTCCGTTCCCGAGTCTCGGAACCAGCTGGTCCAAGGCGCAGTAACTGAGGGAGGATTCAAGGTGTCCGGGTGTGCTCTCGGCTTGGAGGGGCACCGCAGCTCGTGAAGGTAAACTCAGGGGAGGACTCTTCGGAGGAGGGCCAACAAGTGGCATCCTGAGAAGTGCCTGATCACTGAGTTGGGAAGGACATTGACGAATCCACACTTTTTCCAGTACTGTCAAGGAGACAGAGAACGTTCCAGGTACTGAGGAAAACGGTTCCTGTTCACTTTCAAGTTATAACTTGTACATGGTTAAAGAATTTGACAAGTCTGAGTTAGCGCGCTCACTGCCATGATCTCTGGCTAGAGATCTGTTCAGCCCTGAAGTGCCCAGCTGCGAGTGACTACTCTCTGGGTGGAAAAAAGAGACTTTGTTGTATCTGCAGTTCAAGGTGCCTGAGTTCTCTACCCCTGCCTTCTGTTCCTATATGATACTGTGTTATTGGATGTTACCCTTGCAAAATAAAACCCTTTTAAAAAGGACTTTATTGGTGTAAGCGTCCAAGTTGTTGGGTACCAACCCTGGGAACCCTTAGCCCTTGTACACACGGTCTGAGAATCTGCCGGAATGTGTCCTATCGGACCGTGTCGTCGGATATTCCGACTGTGTGTGGTATGCATCAGACTGATTCCGTCCGAATCTCTGACCTAACATGTTGGAAATATTTCCCGACCAACTGGTTCGATCGGACATACTCCGATCATGTGTAGAGAATTCCGATCGGACAAAGTGTCACGCATGCTCAGATCAAATTCCTACATCAAAGCTATTGGCTACTAGCCTGAACGTAGTCCCATCGTAACGAAATTACGTCATCACGTTCTGAATGATCGGATTTTTCGACAACTTAGTCCGACCGTGTGTATGCAACAGTTTCGGACAAGATCCGACGGACAAAATCCGACGGACAAAATCCGACGGACAAAATCCGACGGATTTGGTTGTCGAAATCTCCGACCGTGTGTACAGGGGCTTAGACGTGGAAGAACAAGCCAAGCGGAGATGACTAGTAAACCCAATAAGTCAAGGCCGCCCTGCAAAGGGTTATGGCCATTACACTGTGAAGCCTAGAACCCCGGGAAAATCGAACGACAACCAGAATAATGCCGCGTACACACGATCGGAAATTCGGCCAGCAAAAAACTGATGAGAGCTTTTGGTCGGAAAATGTGTACGCTCCATCGGACGTTTGCTGGCCAAATTCCCGCCAGCAAAATATTGATAGCATGTTCTCTATTTTTCGGTCGGAAAAAGTTCCTATCCGACATAGCGTTCGTCTGTATGTAATTCCGACGCGCAAAAACTTACGCATGCTCATATTCAACTACGAGACGGAAGCTATTGGCTACTGGCTATTGAACTTCCTTTTTCTAGTCCCGTTGTACGGCACCGCATTCTCGACGGTCGGAATTTGGTGTGACCGTGTGCATGCAAGACAGCTTGAGCGAAATCCCGTCGGAAAAACCATCAGAGCTTTTTCTGACCCAAATTCCTATCGTGTGTACGCGGCATAAGAAACACAGATGTAAACAACAATGGAGCATGAGCTTGAACTGAGCTGCCTGTCCAAAGTACAGTAAATACAACTTTGTTGAGAAAAGACCATAAATTCCACGGTCACCTCTAAAAAATGCTCAGCACCAGAAGTTTTATAGATATTCATATGATATTTATATATACAGTATATATGATATTGATCTCACACTTACCTTTATCAAGCCTGGCAGTAATCCATCAGAGCACAGTTGCAGAAAGTTCCCCAGTATAGGTAGGGGGAATGGACCAGGGGGCATCTTACTTTTCCTCCATAAGAACTTCACATAAATCAGGAATATTATAAAAGATACAAGGCCCAACAAGATAGTCGTTATACTCTGAAATTCAGTCATGACTACTGTATTGATCGACAGTGATATGAGATTTAGCCTCTAACACGCCATACTTTCCTCCATACCCAGGAATCTGGGCATCTGGAGGCTTTGTTAGAACAGATATTTGGAAAGGTTCTTGGCACATCATTAATGCCTCCTGGTCATGTGGATCATATTGCACAATCATTGAGAGTCCAAGGTTTAATAAAAAAAAGAACAGCACACAATAACATATTAAAGGGAAAGCCAATGCCATGCACAATAAAAATAAGACCTATCAGCGACCCTGTGGATAGCACTGCGCTTGAGGTGGATGGCACTGCTGCGCTCGAGGTGGATGGCACTGCGCTGCTGGTAGTAGGCTGCTGCTCCACGCCAGAATGCCTTCTTTTCATGGGCACACGTGCCTCTTCCTCCGATACTGTAGCAGACCCACTGCTTGTAACGGGTTCATATGCCGAATCAGAATTGGACGGAGACTCAGAGAGCTCCCCGTTGCTCTCATCGCTCAGGCTAAGACATTGGTAGGCCTCCTTGCTGGTAAAATATTTTTCGCCATACTGGTGACTGTGTTGCAATACGTAAACTAGGAGAGATGTAGCTGCGCTGCTGATGAGGGTGCACTGCTGGGTGCTGATAGGGGTTCACTGCTGGGTGCTGGTGAGGGTGCACTGCTGGGTGCTGATGGGGGTGCACTGCTGGGTGCTGATGGGGGTGCACTGCTGGGTGCTGAAGTGGGTGCACTGCTGGGTGCTGAAGTGGGTGCACTGCTGGGTGCTGAAGGGGGTGCACTGCTGGGTGCTGAAGGGGGTGCACTGCTGGGTGCTGATGGGGGTGCATTGCTGGGTGCTAATGAGGGTGCACTGCTGGGTGCTAATGAGGGTGCACTGTTGGGTGTTAATGAGGGTGCACTGCTGGGTGCTGGTGAGGGTGCACTGCTGGGTGCTGGTGAGGGTGCACTGCTGGGTGCTAATGAGGGTGCACTGCTGGGTGCTAATGAGGGTGCACTGCTGGGTGCTAATGAGGGTGCACTGCTGGGTGCTGGTGAGGCTGCACTGCTGGGTGATGATGGGGGTGCACTGCTGGGTGCTGAAGAGACTGCACTGCTGGTGAGGGTGCACTGATGGGTGCTAATGAGGGTGCACTGATGGGTGCTAATGAGGGTGCACTAATGTGCATTAATGCAGCTGCACTGATTAGCTGGCACTGATAAGGATCCACTGATAGGGTGGGGCTGATGAGAACTCACTTATGGGCACTGATGTGCACTATTGGGCACTGTAGTGGCACTAATGAGCACTGTAGCGGCATTGATGAGCACTGTAGTTGAACTGATGGTATGGTAGTGGCACAGATTAGCACTGTAGTCTCACCGATTGGCACTGTAGTGGCCTGATGGTACTGTAGTGGCACTGATGACAGATGAGCACTGATGGGCACAGGTGGCACTGGTGTGACACAGATGTAGTGACACTGGTGTGGCTCTGTAGAGGCACTGATTATCATTGATGTGGCATAGGTGGCACAGAGGTGGCACTGATGTGGCACCAAGGTGGCACAGATGACACAGTGAAGCACTGATGTAGCACTGTTGGGCACTGCTGGGCACAGTAGTATAGCAAGAAACTCAGTTTCTCACTCAGCGTTGAACCCCTGGATGATCCCACTGTGTTTACATTGTGATCGCTCCGTCATTGGACAGAGTGACCACGTGGTAAAGGGCCGTTGTCATTGGCCCTTTACCACGATCCATGTTGCATGGATAGTCCCGTGTGTGTGCCCCAGGGGGCATGCGGGAGCACGAGTCTGGGAGGATGTCGATGTACGCCCTCACAGAGTTATCGAGCCGCACTGTAGCCATCATTGACTATAGTGCGGTCGGTAACTGGTTAATATCCTCAAGAAATTAGTTAAGGAAACAGGCAAGGACTAGGATGTAAAACCTCCCCTGGTCCTGATGACCTTAAGGACCCCACCACCTATTGTACCGCACTACAGATTAAAATTTAGTCAATGCCACCACAACATACCATTACATAGAGATCTATATATAAAATATGCTTTTAAAATATGCTTTTAATATAGAAAAAGCTGCCACTAGTGCTAAGACATACTGAAATCCTAAAACCACCAAGAAGGAGTATGAGATCAGGGACAAAGTCTATCTATACAACTTTGCGAGATACCACGTCAAGGAATGGAAATTCCTTCTGTCTTGGTCCATTTAACATTGTTGATAAAATTTTCTCATGTGGCATATAAGTTACATATTCTTCGTAAATGGTGAAATCGGTGAGAGATGGGTGCACATGAATCAATTACGTGCTTGTCATCCCAAATCACAATTACAGTTTGTCAAGGCACCATCTGCAAGAGAGGAGCTCGAAGAACTGGCATCCCTGCCAGTACTTTGCATGGCCACAGGAATTTGCACTGGCGCATAACAAATGCACACTGGTGAACGGGTGCATGCATGGATGCACGCTGGACCACGCAAGTGCCCTGGCACACAATCATGCACACCTCCAGCCTGTCAGTATCATATAGTTACATAGTAGGTGAGGTTGAAAAAAGACACAAGTCCATCAAGTCCAATCTATGTGTGTGATTATATGTCAGTATTACATTGTATATCCCTGTATGTTGTGGTCGTTCAGATGCTTATCTAATCATTTCTTGAAACTATCAATGCCCCCCACTGAGACCACCGCCTGTGGAAGGGAATTCCACATCCTTACCACTCTTACAGTAAAGAGACCCTCTACGTAGTTAAAGGTTAAACCTCTTTTCTTCTAATTTTAATGAGTGGGCACGAGTCTTGTTAAACTCCCTTCCGCAAAAAAGATTTCTCCTTATTGTGGGGTCACCAGTATGGTATTTGTATATTGTGGGGTCACCAGTCCGGTATTTGTATATTGAAATCATATCTCCTCTCAAGCGTCTTCTCCAGAGAGAATAAGTTCAGTGCTCACAACCTTTCCTCATAACTAATATCCTCCAGACACTTTATTAGCTTTGTTGCCCTTCTTTGTACTCGCTGTATTTCCAGTACATCCTTCCTGAGGACTGGTGCCCAGAACTGGACGGCATACTCCAGGTGCGGCGCGGACCAGAGTCTTATAGAGCGGGAGAATTATCGTTTTATCTCTGGAGTTGATCCCCTTTTTAATGCCAATATTCTGTTTGCTTTGTTAGCAGCAGCTTGGCATTGCCTGCCATTGCTGAGCCTAGGACCCCAGGTCCTTTTCCATCCTAGATTCCCCGCAGAGGTTCTCCCCCCAGTGTATAGATTGTTTTCCTATTTTTGCCACCCAAATGCATTATTTTAAAATTTTCTACATTAAACCTCATTTGCCGTGTAGTTGTCCACCCCATTAATTTGTTCAGATCTTTTTTCAAGGTCTCTACATCCTGTGGAGAAGTTATTGCCCTGCTTAGCTTAGTATCGTCCACAAATACAGAGATTGAACTGTTTACCCCATCCTCCAGGTCATTTATGAACAACATAAATAGGATTGGTATCTGCAGTTGCTGGTTGATCTTTGGTTCCTCCAGTGCGTTATTCCTGTGACTTCCTGTTACTGACTTGGCTTGTCATGAACCTGTCTCCTGGCTGCTTCCTGTCCTGACCTTGGCTTGATCTTGATCTTCCCTTCTACTGTGTTTGACCCCGGCTATCCTCCTGACCACATCTGCTCTAATACCTGGCACCTGACTTTGGCTTTGAACCAACTTCTATCCAGTCTCTGTGTTATCAAAGACCTGGCGCCACCTGCCTGCAGAATCCACTCCAGCACATCAGCTGTAGTCCTAAGTTCCCCTGCAAGCAGTCTAGCAGACAACCCGTGCTCCTTTGAGCCTGACCCCTCCTGTCTCGCCGAAACTTAGCCGCAAGGGAAGCCCTTTCCCCCATTGGCCTCCAGCACCAAGTAGGTGATACAGCTGTTGGAAGACTAACCTACATACTCCTCCGTGAAGTTTGAAAGAAATAATATTACATTTCTTGGGATTGTTATATTTAAAAGACCAAATCATTTTAGAGATCAACAACCTAATCAATCAGGTTTTAATAAACTAAGGATGGAATTTCTCAAACTATCTTCAAGGAGAGATTCATAAATTGAAGTTTGTCATCTACCAAGTCACAAGTGTCATTTCATGAGACGCTATAATACAAAGGACATGATAAGATATTCCTATAAACAGATTGCAATAGAGCTTTTTCCTAAATACTATTGGAATGCAGTGGAACCTTGGATTACGAGCATAATCTGTTCCAAGAGAATGCTTGTAATCCAAAGCACTCCCATATCAAAGCGAGTTTCACCATAGAAGTCAATGAAAACAAAGATAATTTGTTCTGCATTGACTTCTATTACATGCAATACCACATATGGCCAGAGGTGGGGGGGGGGGCGCCGGAGAGCCTCAGAAGTACTCAGGGACAGCTTGGCTAAAGTTTTAGAGACTCAAACACTTGGGAACAGAGTATTTCCGAGTGTGATGGACTAGGGTATATATGGACGCACAAGAGACAAAACAGACACCCCAAAGTCCATATTCATTTTTTTTTTTATTTCTAAGCAAAGAAAATGGAATTGCTATCATGCTATTCTATTTACAACCAGTAGATGGCAGAGAAGGCACATGAACAGAGTCTATATAAGACCACACACCATGTGACTGAAGTGAAACTGCTTCAACCATAAAGATGAGTGGGCATATCTTCTCCTGTTTGTGTAATTCTTTGCAGGTATGTACTTTAAATTGTTTGTAATCTGTGTTAAACTGTGATAGAAAGATTCCTAAACATCTTGAGCAGATGCAGGAAACGTTTCAGCAGATTTTATGCAATAGTTTTGCTTTAATTACCAGGTTTAGAACAGCATGTGTGAGGAACAGTGAAAAGGGCGCAAAATCATAAAACTACTGTACTAGTCAGAGCAAATGTCTATTGTAAGTACTAAACTGTTATACGTAGGAATAGTTAAACCTGGTTTATGAAAAGTTACATCAATTAGAAGCCACATGTTTAAAATGATATTAAATGGTTAAAAAACCTCTTGTATTGAAAAGGTTATGCATTGCTTCATACAGACATGCAATGTGCACCATCTTGTGGTCAAAAAAGAGAACTACTGAAAGTATATCTGCATTTAATGAATACAATGCAAGTATTATTTATTATGGCACAGCTAAAGCGTACAAGAGAGAGATAAAGATAATTATCTATAATGCTGAATAAAAGGAAAATATATGTTTATTAATATATAATAATATTCATTGTTGTAACTATGTTTTAAAGTATTTGAGGCAAAATCTGTAATATATGTAGCGCCGGTACTCCTGAAGAGTACGCGCTATGTTTGTAAATTTCGTTTTTCCTAAGACTATAGTTGTGGTTTTGGCATCAGTTTGGCTGGACTGTACTATGTTCTGCCTGGTCATGGGTGTAGGTGTCACCTTTGACAGACATTAGAACGCAGTCTGGTTGGACACATTGGGTACCAATCTCTCTCTCTGAGCCAATCAGTGGGTGCGTTGTCTCGCTGTGCATTCTGGGAGAGGGTACTTAAGATGCTGAAGTCACGTGGTTCTGGGTTCCGGTCCAGAAGTATGTTCTGACTCCATGGTCCTGGTCCTCCTGACCAGCCCCCAGGAGCCATCCATTTCCGAGTCTCGGGACTGGCTAGTCCGAGGTGCAGTAACTGGAAGGAGGATTCTAAGGTGTTCTGGTGCCGTCTCGGGTTTGGAGAGGCCCAGCAACTCGAAACGCAACCAGGAGAGGACTCTTTGGAAGAGGGCCAAACACGAGGCTGGCTGCTCGGCAGGAGCCTGGAAGCTGAGCTGTAAGGACACAAATTAAATCCGCAATTCTCACGGTATAGCTGGACCGGCTGCAAGATACTGGTGCCATAAGAAAGTTCCTAATTTCACCCTTCGGTTACAACTAAGTTCCTGTGAGAGTCCCTGCCGAGTCCCACTAGGGTTACTATACAGATCTGGGAGATGGCTAGAAAGAGAAGCACGGAATAAGGACTAAAAGTACTAAGGAGTGCTGGGCATGACAGGGTGACTGAGGGACTCACAGGGTTAACATTTGTAGGTGGAGCTGAGGAAAAGTTAGTGAGAAGAAGTTTTTGGTAAAAGGGGAGGAGCCATATAAAAGGGAGGGGAGGAGCTCAAGGGATTATTCGGAGCCCAGTGAGACACAGAGGAGGCAGTTTTTCCCGCCCTCCCACCCTAATGTTATGTGTTGATATTGGTGTGCCGTTGTTGCTGTTTTTTTCTTCTTTTGCAGGTTTCGTCGGTTGTCACGACAGCTGGAGGATCTTCCCAGTGTGAGCGGTGTGTTCTGGTGGTTTCTGATGGTAGACGTTTAATCAGAAGTGATCTGAGGGTGTGGGGGGCTCATCGAAAGATCGGCCCCTCTGGGTATTCCTGAATGGTAGATGGAATACGGTTATGTTCACTGGCGGAAGTTGTCTCCGACCGGTCACAGGTGGAGGCCTTTGGGGAAAGTTGGTCAGGTGTACCGCAGTGAGTTGGTATTGGTTTAAGTGGGGTCACCGTCAGAGATCACCAGAATGGGCATTTAATGTTGTTTAAGGTTAATAAAGTTATTTATATATATTTATATATTTATATATTTTCATATATACAAGTTATTGGAGTGAGTTTTAAGTTATGTTTAATAAAGGCTGTTGTGGCCAGTTTACTCCAACTTATGGTGTGGTCTCGTTTCTAATGGGGGGAAGGTATTGGTAAAAGGTAAAATAGAAGGGGAACATTCAGGCTACACTAGTCAAGCGTTTTCTGGCCCCCAATCAGTGGTCCCCCTACTGTCCATTATGGGGGAATCCGTGCCTCCCCCATTTTAGGACAATCCCTGATCCACAGCTCTGGGCCAGATACGGCATTAAGCTGCTGAGGGATATTGTCTCCGATGGGACCCTTGCTCAGTTTCGGGAACTTGCAGGCAGGCATGGTATGCCAGCGGGGATGCTCTTTAGGTACTATCAGCTGAGGCACATCTTCCATGCACAGTTCCCAGAGCCGCCTGACCTCAGGACTGATGTACTTGAAGAGTTGCTAGCTCAGGAATCCCTAGACAAGCCCCTCTCTGCATTATACCTGACATTGCTCAGTAAGGAGTCACCCAGGATAGATGCACTATGGGATAAGTGGAGGACGGACATCCCAACTTTGGACAGGGAAACTTGGGAGGAATATTTTGACAGGGGCTCCCTACTGGTGATTTCCCCTAGGGACAAATTAATTCAAACCAAATGTATGCATAGGGTGCACTTTACGCCTCAGAGACTGCACAGAATTTACCCACAGAGGTCTCCAAACCGAGATGCCAGTCTCTTGAGGGTTCCTATATTCATATGTTCTGGGCATGTCCTAGGCTCTCTCGTTATTGGTCTGCCGTTGTGGAATGCAGCAACGAGTATCTTCAGCTGGACATGCCCTTAACAACGGAGTTGGCACTGTTGGCTATACAAGAGGATGAACAGAGGCCTCGGTACACTAAATTACTAATCTCGCTGTTACTTTTCTATGCCAAAAAAGAGATTTTGCTCAAATGGACTTCCCCCTTGCCTCCCACGCTGAGGTCATGGGAAAAGTTGATCAATGAAATGTTGCCAATGTAAAAATTGACATACATGAGTAGAGGCTGTCCTCAGAAATTTGCGAAGGTGTGGCAGCCGCGGACCGACCCTATGTGAATGCCTACATGTGGTACTCCTACACACCTTGCTCCTGTAATAATGTGGCTGAAAAATGGATGTACTCCATTTCTCTACCCATACCCTCTATTGCCAACTGAGAGACTGAGTTTCTGTTCAACATTTTATGCAAATAAAAATTCCTAAAGGAATTCAAGTGTCGGTCTCTGCAGTTATTGGGCCATCATCCTCGGGAACCCCTAGACAAGAACGACAAGCTGCCAGGTGGAGAAGGTAAACAGTAAGCCCAAGAAAACCAGCCGCTCCTTCGGGGGTCAGTGCTATATATATTATGTTAATGGTTATGAACATGTGACTATGAAAATGTAATATATGTATTGTTATGTAAAAGTGAATCTGCTTCAGCCATAAAGATGAGTGGTCATATCTGATACTGTTTGTGTAATTCTTCGCAGTCCCCGCCGAGCTGATCACATTACCTCATCGTGTCTACAATCATCGGCTCTCTTAATTTATATTTTGAGACTGGTAACATTTCCATGTATTTCTGAGTGATTCTGAGTACTTCCGAATGGCTCCGAACCGTTCCAAGTGTCCCCCGGCGCCCCCGCACCTCTGGCCAAATGCGGTACTGCACGCACCATTAGCTTGAATTCTGCTTGTTTTGTGAGACAACACTCGCAAACCGAGTCAGAATTAAAAAAAATAAGTTGCTCGTCTTTCAAAACGCTTGTTAACCGCGTTACTCGAGGTTCCACTGTAATGGATGGAAGAGTTTCATTCCTGAATCAATGATACCTGAAGTATGGTTGATCACCACAACAGTCATATTCTCATATAACCAGTATATTACTGGTATTCGCACTACTGTACAAATGCATTTGGAATGAAGGCAGCCATCAGATCACCTCCAATATGACATATTCTATCAAAAGACAAATTAACGCTCCAAATAAATCTGATCCTTACAGGGCAGTCTGATTCTCATTCCTAAGACTGCGAGGACCTCTAGTGGACAGGTAAAGAAACAACGAATTACCTTCCACATTTGACTGGTCAATCAAAAAAAAGTCAATATTGTATAATGTGTGGACTATACGGACAATAGGCTCAAATCGTATAAAGTTCAAAGATGACACTAAAAAAAGAAAAGAAGCTTTTACGTGATCACACTGAGATCACACTACTCACTGACCTCTGCTAATATCTGAGGGACGGGACTCTTATATCACCAAATTCTTGCCTGAGGCAAACCACCATCTGACCCCGTCGTACTCCGAACATTGAGGTGGTGACATATAAGAAAAAGTATCGCTACAAACTTTTCTTTCTTTCAAATATCTTACTAATAGATTGTTACTAGTGTTTTTATTATCATTATTATTTACTTTGTGCAGGGGGAAATCATCTGCTACATTTATCATCTGCTACATTTATATTTTTCCATATATTCATCTAGTTGGTATTTTGAACAATGTATTGTGTATGGTGAAATTGGGTGCAAATCTGTGTTGAAACTAGATTGCTATTGTCGGTATACCAGGTGGTTTGTTATAGTTCCTAATTCAGCAAACCTATTGTCTTTACAATGTTTTTTAACTGTAGTATTTGTTTTGCTCTTTCAAGGGATTTCTTGTTTTCTTGCGGCCGTGGAAAGTGAGAAAAGTTTTCTAGAGTATTAGGTATTTTATTTTGCTATTTTTGTATCAAAGCTCATTAAATTTTTAGGGTCTATACGTTTCTGTTTGCCTTTTGCAATTTCTAAAATAATTGCATTTTGATTGTGTTATTTTCTTTGATTGTGTTATTCTCTTCGATTGTGTGTTTGAATTAGAAATCACAATTCCTCACAAATAGAGCTTTCTTTTGGTGGTTATTGATTACTTCTGTTTTTTATTTATTTATTGCGCTATAAACAAAAAAAGAGCGCCAATTTTGAAAAAAAAAACATTTTTTTACTTTCTGCTATAAAACGTATCCCATAAAAAAAAATGGAAAAATATATTTTTTTCATCGGTTTAGGCCAATATGCATTCTGCTACATATGTTTGACAAAAAAAATTCCCAATAAGCGTATATTTACTGGTTTGCGCAAAAGTTATAGGGGTGAAGCTTGAGAAGTATCTGAAAGTGCCAAGCTAGGGACCCAGCAGGGGTGATGCTTGAGGAAGATACCACTGCAAACCTTAACCACTTTCAGCCCCGGACCAATTTGCTGGTCAAAGACCAGACCACTTTTTGCGATTCGGCACTGCGTCGCTTTAACTGACAATTGCGCGGTCGTGCAACGTGGCTCCCAAACAAAATTGGCGTCCTTTTTTTCCCACAAATAGAGCTTTCTTTTGGTGGTATTTGATCACCCCTGCGGTTTTTATTTTTTGCGCTATAAACAAAAATAGAGCGACAATTTTGAAAAAAACGCATTATTTTTCACTTTTTGTTATAATAAATATCCCCCAAAAATATATAAAAAAACATTTTTTTCCCTCAGTTTAGGCCGATACATATTCTTCTACATATTTTTGGTCAAAAAAATCGCAATAAGCGATTATTGATTGGTTTGCGCAAAAGTTATAGCGTTTACAAAATAGGGATAGTTTTATAGCATTTTTATTAATAATTTTTTATTATTTTTTTTTTTACTAGTAATGGCGGCGATCAGCGATTTTTATTGTGACTGCGACATTGTGGGGGACCCATCGGACATTTTTGACACATTTTTGGGACCATTGTCATTTATACAGTAATCAGTGCTATATAAATGCAGTGATTCCTGTGTAAATGACACTGGCAGTGAAGGGGTTAACCAGTGGGTGGCAGTGTAGGGGTTAAGTGTTCCTAGGAGTGTGTTACTAACTGTGGGGGGTTGGGCTTTCATTTAGTGAACACTGATCTCTGCTCCAATCACATGGAGCAGAGATCAGCGTCACTAGTTGCTGGGCAGAATGGAAAAATGCTGTTTACTTTGCATTTCCTCCATTCGGCCGCTCCGTGAGACGATCGCGGGGATGCCCGCGGCGATCGAGTCCGCGGGTCCCGCGACTGGACTCACGGAGGTCCCGACCAGCGCGGGAGCGCGCCGCTGGCGGTGCGCTCCCGATGGCAGGGCGGCAAATTTAAAGGGACGTACATGTACGCCCATTTGCCTGCCCGTGCCATTCTGTCGACGTACATCGTCGTGCGCTGGTCGGCAAGTGGTTAAAGCAGTCAGTGAATCAGAGGGTCCAGTGAGAGACCAGGAGCTCAGTATTGAAGAACTACAAGGAGAAGTTGTAGTGAAGCTGAGAGAACTGTTACATTTGATTTAGGAATTGTTAAAGGACCGTTACCATAGGAGACAGCATTCCTGCATGTGCAGATGTTTCTTCTTGCTGGGGCCTTTCCCTGCACGACTGTCCTCCTATTGAAGTCTCGGAGTCTGACAATTAAATTTGCAACTATCTAAGGGTGTCCTGGCCCTAACTCTCTTTCCCCCCAAAATATATAAAAAGGACTGTCAAAAGAAATAAAACCTCTTTTATGTCCAAGAAGTGTCTGGCGCCCAATGACTTTCACCATCTTTGCACCCATTATGCCTCATAACCCACCACATATTGGAGGATGTCCGCTATATTTGGCCTTGGGGGTTCTCATTAGACCAAAAGAGGTAAAAGACCTTGCTAAATTTTGTTTAATGAATTGTTTGTATGTGTTGTGTAAAAAGGAACACAAATAAAAGTTTAATAAAGAACATTTGAACCAAATTACTTCAGAACACAGAACATCCTGCGGGCTGGGATGGGAACACCCCCCAGGGTTGATTGGCCGAGGGCTTAAAGTCCAGCCCACATCCATATTCCAACAAATTGAGAAGCATGGGATATGGACAGGGCGATTGATACGAAGTCGGTCCCTCTGACTGATGCATGTCGGATGTTCTGACGTGCTTCTGTCAAAGGATAAAGTTTGGTAACGTTTATTTCTGTTTTTATTATTTTTACGTTTCATAGTGAATAGCCAGTTGTGTGTCTTTTTTTGTAATTATTTTTATTTTTATATATTTTATGCACTGCCCACTTTCAGAATATTAAATTATAAAATGAATAAGTGTTTTCTGTGTACTAAGCTAGGACTCATATCTCTGGAGAGATTGTTGGATTGTAGTGTCTTTGCTCGATCTCTCGAGTTCATTGCCAATTTGTATACAATTGTACTGTGTGTTGGCAGATAGCTTGCAGATTGTAAAAAGGAGGTCTGCCAGATAAAGAGGTGTGTGTGTGTGTGGTGGCCTAGCGTACCAGTCTGCGGACAAACTGTTGGGTGGTGGCAAGCTACTGTTTGTTGTTGTGTCTGGCGTGTGGACAAAGGAAAGAGTGATTAACACCAGGGTTATAACTGATAGGATAGCTGAAGGAATCTAGAAGTGTGTGATAATTGCTAGACTGTTCCCCATCCTTAGAGTGCACCAGATTGTATGTAAGGTTTGTATCTGCCTATGTGTGGTCAGCCAACTGGATTGGAGTGGAGTCTCCCTCTAGTGGTGGTCAGCGGTAGTGCGGGCTGTGAAAGTGTATCACGGCCAGTCTTACTTACTTAGAATTAGTCCTCCATACCCCAAGTCAAGGACCATGCCCCGGTTAGCTAGTCACCGTGGGCATGCGTTACCATGACACCAGCTGACTCATGGCTGTTAAGAACATGGCAGCGGGGGTGTTGCTAGGTCTGCAAAGGATCTGGGGCTAGAGCCCATAGCAGTGGTCACCAACCTTTTTGCAGGCGGGTGGGGGGGGGGGGGGGTTGGGGGCGGTGGTAATCAATTATTCGTGGGCAAAGGCTGGTATTGGCATTTCAATCATCATGGTACCATGGTTGATATGGTGTCAGGGTGATTGAAGCGCATTGTTTCTATTGTTACATTCTAATATATAATGAAGTGGTTCAACTCATCATAATGCAGAATCAGTGGCACTCGCCTATCACCAGATGCAGCTTTTTAACTTGCTACCGTCACCTGCCACTAGATGTGGATGGTCACTTGCCATATCGCCTGCCACCAGATGTAGACTGTCACTTGCCACATCACCTGCCACAATTTGCAGATTGTCACTTGCCCCATCACTTGCCACTTCACCTGCCACCATTTGCAGATTACCACGTCACCTGCCGCCATTTGCAAATTGTCACTTGCCACATCACCTGCCACCAGTTGCAGATTGTCACTGGCCCCATCACTTGTCACGTCACCTGCCGCCATTTTCAGATTGTCACTTGCCACTTCACCTGCCACCATTTGCAGATTACCACGTCACCTGCCGCCATTTGCAGATTGTCACTTGCCCCGTCACTTGTCACGTCACCTGCCACCATTTGCAGATTGTCACTTGCCACATCATCTGCCACCATTCGCAGATTGTCACTTGCCACATCACTTGCCACCATTTGCAGATTGTCACTTGCCACATCACTTGCCACCATTTGCAGATTGTCACTTGCCATGTGACTTGCCACTATTTGCAGATTGTCATTTGCCACGTCATCTACCCCTAGAAGTGGGTTGTCACTTGCCAACTGATGTGGATTGTCACTTGCCATGCCAGCCAGTGCCACCAAATGTGCATTGTCGCTGTATTGGTGGCAGGCTTTGTCCATTTAGTGAGGGCAGGAGAGCGGAGATGTGGGGCGGGCAGTGAGAGATGATGCAATCTCTCTGCTCCCCGCCGCACCTCTGACATCGAAGAGGGCTGCACTGTGAGGGCAGAAGAGCGCTGTTGTGTGGCGGGCAGTGAGAGATGATGTCATCACTCTACTCCCCGCCGCACATCGCTCCCACATTGAAGTGGCCCGGCTGTGAGGGCGGAAGAGTGGTGACGTGGAGCAGGCAGAGAGATGATGTCATCTCTGCTCGTCCACTAACTCGTCTCTCTCCTTTCATCCACCTCTAATGCAGCCCGCCCGCCGCAGCCACGACCCACTGGTTAGGCAGGGACCCTGCGGCAAGAGACTCAAGGCTATAGGCTGCAGATTCGGGATGACAGCCTCAATAGCCACCCCCTGGCGACGCCTATGCACGGCAGCCCCCTGATGGGCACTGATAGGCAGCACTGATGAGGAGACACTGACAGGCATTACTGTTGGGCACTGATTGGCATCCCTAATGGACACTGATTGGCATCCCTGGTGGGCATGGGTTGGTATCTCTGGTGGGCTCTAGTGGACATCCTTGATGGGTCTGAACTGGTAATCAATGCGCTGATTATAAGTACAGACCCTCCCTGTCAGAACAACCACTGATCAGCTCTCCTCTACTCACACCTGGTCAGCGCGAATAGAGGAAAAGCAGATAAACTGCACTTCCTGGTTACCATGTAATTAGCTGTAATTAGACACAGCTGATCACTTGGTAAAGAGCCCACGTCATAGGCCCTTTACCGAGGTCAGAGATGCTGTGTATCAGAGCGACACACCACACCACCGATTGCCATTCTGCGCGCCCCATGTGAGCAGCTTATTTTGCTGGATGTCATATGACACCTAGTCAGGATAATGGAACCACCCTGCGGCCGGGAATATACAACGAGTGGGAAGTGGTTAAACTGCAAGTTTTGTGTAAAAAAAAAAAAAATTTTCATTTTCTTTCTGCATTTTCCAAAAATTTGTGGCAATAAAATGAACTCTTTAAAAGACTGACCATGCCTCTTAAAAATACCTTAGAATGTTTACTCACCAAAATGTTTTCATTTTGTAGGTGTTTCTACTGTCCTGGTGCTCCGGGGCCTCCAAAAAATGTGATAGGTAGTCAGGAAATTGGATGTGTAATTTATGTCCCTAAAATGCTTGAAGGTGCTCCTTGGATTTTGGGCCCCTCTGTGTGGTTCAGGCTGTGGAAAAGTCTCATATGTGGTATCCCTAAACTCATGAGGGTTAGCTGAATGTGTTTTTGGTTGTAATTCAAAGTACTGTGTGTGAGAAATAACTTGTAAAAATTTTAACCTTTTGGGGAAAAAAAAGAAATTTTTTTGTTATTTCTGTTTTTTTTCCCCAAAAACTAAAAACCTAGTGGGAATTAAACACTAACAAAAAAAAAAAAAAAAAATATATATATATATATATATATATATATATATATATATATATATATATATATATATATATATATATATATATATAACATACAATATACCGAGGACTAGCCTCGTTTTGAGATTTTGGTGTTTACAAGTTTAAAACAGTTTATTTTTGCTAAAAAATTAATCGGAAACCCCCAAACATTATATATATTTTTTTATATCTCCCTAGAGAATAAAATGGCGGTTATTGCATTACCTTTTTTCACACCGTATTTGCGCAGCGTTCTTACAAGCGCACTTTTTTTGGAAAAAAAAAAACACTTTTTTAAATAAAAAAATAAATAAGACAAGAGTAAAATTAGCCCAATTTTTTTATATTGTGAAAGATAATGTTACGGCAAGTAAATTGATACCCAACATGTCACGCTTAAAAATTGCACCCGCTTGTGGAATGGCGTCAAACTTTTACCCTTAAAAATCTCCATAGGCGATGTTTAAAAAATCCTACAGGTTGCATGTTTTGAGTTACAGAGAAGGACTAGAATTATTGCGTTCGCTCTAATGATTCCGGTAATACGTTGCATGTGCGTTTTGACCACATGGACGCTACTCACGTATGCGCTCGCTTCTGTGCGCGAGCTTGTCAGTACGGGGCGCTTTAAAAAGAAAAAAAAATTCTTATTTATTTTACTTAATTTTATTAATTTTTTCACTGTTTTAAAAAAAAAAAAATTGGGTCACTTTTATTCCTATTACAAGGAATGTAAACATCCCTTGTAATAGAAAAAAGCATGACAGGTGCTCTTAAATATGAGGTCTGGGGTCAAAAAGTCCTCAGATCTCATATTTGGACTAAAATGCAATAAAAAAAATAAATAAAAATTTGTCATTTGAAAAAATTACTTTGAAAAAATGTGCCTTTAAGAGCTATGGGCGGAAGTAACGTTTTGACATCCCTTCCGCCCTGCTATGGTATGGAGATGGGTGGGGACCATCTTAGCCTCACTCATCTCCAAAACCAGGCACTGAGAGGACACGATCGCCTCCATCGCTGCCGACGGCTCCGGTAAGAGGTGGAGGGCGTGGGAGAGCGGCGGGAGGGTGGCCCCTCTCCCGCCACCAGTAACGGTGATCTCGCGGCGAATTCCGCGGAGACCACCGTTATCGTAAATACGACCGGCTCCTGAAAAGATGGACATCTCGGTTGTGGCAGCAGCTGCTGCTGTTACCGAGATATCCATCTTCAGAGTGCCGACGTATATGTACAGGAGGCGGTCGGCAAGTGGTTAAATCTGATTTGTTCTGCCTACTTACTTTTGCTAAGTTAAACATTCACTGTTTAAAGAATAGTTAAAAATTTATTGAAGAGGAGCCTACGTGAATTGTACTTTGACATGTGTTACATTAAGAGAATAATGAATCATCTATTCTGAAAAGTGTTGCTGTAAATTATTATTGAATGTACACTCACCGGACACTTATTAGGTACAGATGTGGTGCAGGGTCATCTTTAATATTGATTGGACCCTGGGCAAAACTTTTCTTGGGCCCCCCCCCATGCAGTTTTGCTCTCCACTTGCTCTGAGACATACAATAAATAGCAGCTAGACTCAAAATCAGTTTACTGAATCAGATCAGGCAGCTATTACGATTGGTTGCCAGAGGGCACAGTATATCATTACCGCTCACTGACTGGTTGCTAGAGGTTACAGCACACATGGCTTGTTGGTTGGTTGCTAGAGATTACTGTGGATATAACCTCAGGGGGGCATGATATACATATGAATGCCGCCGCTATTTACATGTAAACACAGGGTCTGCAGGTGAGTCATCTGTACACAACAATAGGGCAGAGCTGGGCAGCATTAGTAGCAGCACTTCACACTGAGATATTGGGACACAGCACAGGACTAAAACCTCAAGAGAAGTGGGAATTTAAACCAGGATAGTTGGCAAGTATGAGGCACCTGTTTTGGGCCCCACAACAATGACAGGGCCCAGGGCAGCTGCCCCTTTTGCCCTGCCTTAAAAACGGCCCTGATGTGGCGAGTGTGGAGGCCATTGTACGAGTAGTGACCTCATTGTCCAGTGGTGAGATGATTGGAGCTTTGTGACATGGTGCATTATCCTGCTGGAAGGAAATGGGGACACTGTAGCCATAAAGGGATGGACATGGTCAGCAACAATACTCAGGTAGGCCGTGGTGTTTAAACCATGCTCGATTGGAACTAAGGGTCCCAAAGTGTGCCCCTTCAAGGTTGGATGTGTTGTGCGTTCAGAGATGGTATTCTGCATACCTCGGTTGCGACGAGTGGTTATTTGAGTTACTGTTGCCTTTCTATCATCTGGAACCAGTCTGTCCATTCTCCACTGACATCAACAAGACATTTTCCTCCACACAACCTCCTTTTACTGGATATTCTCTCTTTTTCCCACCATTCTCTGTAAACCCGAGAGATGGTTGTGTGTGAAAATCCCAGTAGATTGGCAGTTTTTGAAACACTCAGACCTGCCCGCCAGGCACCAACAACCATGCCACGTTCAAAGTCACTTAAATCCCCTTTCTTCCCCATTCTGATGCTCAGTTTGAACATCGGCAAGTCATCTTCACCACGTCTAGATGCCTAAATGCATTGAGTTGCTGCCATGTGATTGGCTGATTAGCAATTTGTGTTACTAAGCCATTGAACAGGTGTACCTAATAAAGTGGCCGGTGAGTGTATATGCCCAAATGTGCAATTATTAGTGAAAATATATGCCCATTTATAATCAAATCAAAGAAGAGCATATTGTATCAATAAACTACAGCAACAACAAAAACAACAACAACACAGCAACCCTCCATTTACCCCCCTCACATCCACATCCTATTATTGTGTGACCAATACCATCCAAATAATTCTAATGCCGCGTACACACGACCGGACTTTCCGGCAGAAAAGGCCAGACGGACTTTCAACTGAGTTACGACAGACTTCCGACCAAACAGACTTGCCCACAAAACGGACGCACCAAAGTCCATTCATTTTGAATGTGATGAAGTACGACGGGACTGAAAAAGGAAGTTCAATAGCCAGTAGCCAATAGCTGCCCTTGCGTCGTATTTGGTCCATTGGATCAGCATACAGACGAACGGTTTTCCCGATAGAAATTGATTCCGTCGGACAGATTTCAAACATGTTCTATTATTAGGTCTGTGGAATTTTTGAAGAAAAAAGTCAGATGAAGCCCACACATCATTGGAATATCCAACGGAATGATTCCGTCTGACCTTTTCTGCCAGAAAGTCAGGTCGTGTGTATACGTCATTACTTTCATTTTTCAGAACTAGGCACCTGGGGCACGTACTTTGGGTCTCCTTCATCATGCCATGCTCTAGCAAGATCTCTGACAGAACAATCCCCCCAGGATTACTTGCTCTGTTGTCTGCTGGCTGTGTCGGGTGGAGGGATATGTCTGTATAGTCTCAGACCCAAGTCACTGAGTGCAGTCTCAGGAGATGGGAGGCAGCGGTGTGGGACCTCTGCAACTTGTCTCATGTAATCATTTCATCTTCCACTGATTACTGAATACCAATATTATGAGTCCTGACCCTTACACGGCTCCTGTGATCGGATGATATAATTGATCCTATCAGGTAAATGTCCCCTGGGAGACTTAACCTTAGATTGATGTATAATTCTTGCCTTACAAATTGGTTACCAGCATTATTTATCTACAGACGGAATGGTATATCGTCCCTTATCGATTCGTTGATCTACTTATTCATTTACTCAAAACTTCAAGTGATATTGAATCCTTTTGGGTTATTTATACCCCCATCAGATATATACCTATATATTATGCTTGGTAAGTTCTGGGTGCAATAATGGTAGAGATGAAAAAGATTATTTTTTCCCTTCCTTATCCCCCCCCCCCTTCCCTTTTTCCCCCTCCCGTCTCCCCTTCCCCCCTTTTCTTCTCCCTTCCACTATTGACTAGGTATTTATTTACAATTATTATTTATATTTATTGTTATTTTTCATTTTTTACCAGAGTTACCTAACCAATCCCCCATGTCCGCCGTAGGGGATTTATAGGGGTCCGTTCTTCCTGCTATTTTTTAAGTTTTTGTTTCCTTTGAATTTTGGGTGAGTGGATTACCTTATTTTCCCCTTTGTCATTATATATATTGTCTAAATGATGTTTTCGATTTTTGCTTTTTTATATATTACTTGGCTGATTGCTAATGTTTTATATATTGTTCACTATATTTCATATAGACATCCTCCTGAAGAAGCGGATGTTCCGCGAAACTAGTAGAGGAGACTTTTGTACGCCACCAGAACTGAACTCTCTGGAGTATCTGTGAATGCTAAATATCCTGGGGTGTACTATGATTTTAATGATGCTTTATGTATTGTCTTTTTCTGTTTTCTGCATTTATTAAAAATTATCAAATTTTTCTTTTCTTTTTTTCTTTGTTCTTTTCATATAAAAAGTACCGGTATAGTCCAAATAGTATTCTTCCGGTTTGGGTTGGTTGTAGGAGGTTAGCGTGAACGGCTACCCCAATACCCCCACACCAAATTCCATGATATCTAAGATTAATGGATGATGGTACTTCATATTTGTATAACTATCTGAGGCGTCACTCGCAACCCCTCTGAACGTTAGTAGAACTATCAGAGAGTGATGGGGAGATGTTGGATCAGCCCCTGTCATTAGAGGAACTTCAAATTGCTTCTGTTAATTTGCCTAATAACAAAGCCCCAGGTGCAGATGGGTTACCGGGGGAGGTCTATAAGGTTTTTTGGATATGACTGATTGCCTGAATTGCTTGAGGTCTTTAATACAGCATTGGAAATTAGTGGCTCTCCCACCGTCTATGAATGAAGCAATTATTATAGTGTTGTTGAAACCTAATAAAACTCCTAGCGACCCTGAATCATATCGTCCAATTTCATTACTCACCTCAGATGTGAAGCTGTTGGCAAAGGTGTTAGCAACTAGATTGGCGACAGTAATATCTAAGATAGTGCATAAGGGCCAATCGGGGTTTATCCCAAATTGATCTACTGCAGTGAATATAAGGCGTTTGTTTCTTAATTTACAGGTTCCGTCTGAAAAACGTAGGTAATAGACCCATATTGTCACTTGATGCGGTAAAAGCTTTTGATAGCATAGAATGGGACTTTTTATGGCACTGCCTAGAAAAATTTGGTTTTGGACCCCAGTTGCTAAGGCGGATACAACTTCTTTACGCTGCCCTAGTGGCAAGGGTGCAAGTAAATGGACATATATCGGCACCCTTTTTACTGCAACGAGGAACAAGACAGGGATGTCCATTATCACTGTTGGAATCAAACAGGAATTAATATTATACATCTACACAGCTGTTTGTACAGCCAAACTCAGCCATATTGATACTTGCCCACATGTTTAAAAGGAAGGAATGTGACACCAAGACACAATCTGAATAGCAGAATGAGTTCTATTCAGCCCACCTGGAATGTACTGAACTTCAAAGACAATATGGTGCCGGCCTGTCTGCAAGAACAAAGAAGATAGTTAGTGAGCGGGAGGGGCGTCCGAGATCGAACCACAAGATGGGAACCCAGTCGGAGCAGTTGAAATTCATGGGCAGACACTGCCCCCCAGAGGCCAAGTATGGCAGGACTGTCCGAGGTGATTAGCCTGGGGGAGGAAACGCCCCAGAGATGCTGATTGGTCCACGGGAAAAGTAGGGTGGGCTATGGGGTGTGGTATGGCTGAGGTATGTTTAACAAAAAGGGTTGCAACAATGAGCTTGGTCTCTCTCTATTCCATCGGGAGGTCGAGTCATGAGGGTTGGATAAGTATAAGGCTTATATTGTATTCTGATTGTATGCTATGTATTATTGTAACCTCTATTGATACTTTATGCACGCTTTTTTATTTCCTTGGGAAATAAATGAGATTTAATTGATCTTAGACCGTGTATTGATTTCATAGCCAATGGTGATAGTATTGTGATATTAACAATAGCATGTGCTTGGCGTATTGATAGACTAGCTGAACTATAGGGACTAGACAAAGGAATACATAACTGATAATAATAATAGATTGAATTGATCAGTTACTTCAATCACCTTTGTTGTTTGCTTTAGCCCTTGAACCCTTGGCTGCCTCTGTCCGTCACTCAACGAATATTGACAGTTTTTGTAGATTTATGGAAGAGGATAAAATTGCTTTATATACTGATGATACACTTTTGTTTTTGGGAGATACTTTGTCTTTGTTGGAGGCAATGATATCCTTAATTAATACGTATGCTCCTTTTCAGGCTTTAAGAAAAAATTGGGACAAGTCAGTTCTCTTACCGGTGGACCCTCTGGTGACCAATCTGACAATTTCTGCTTCTCAAATTGCTGTAGTTCCTACATTTAAATATTTAGGGATATATGTTACATCACAAGTGAGCACATACTGTATGTGGAGAGGAACTTGGTCCCATTACTTAACCAACTTGGGCAAGTGGGGAAAATCTCAAGCAAATTGCTTTTAACAATAATAGGCAAAGCAAATTTGATAAAGATGATATGGATGCCACAATTATTATATCTGCTACATAATTGCCCCATATGGCTACCACGGAAATTTTTAAACAAATAAGATACCCTGTTTAGAGATCTTATTTGGAGATATAAACATCCCTGGATTAGATTAGAAATTCTGCAGCTGCCTAAGGATGAAGGAGGCTTGGCTGTTCCTAATGCCCTATCTTATTATTTGGCATCCCAACTCCAGCAACTATATGGATGGAACATTATAGATCATGAGGACCCTATACAACAAATTATATTATTGAAATTGCCGATAGATCCACTAGTGCAGTCAATAGTCACTTACCATTTTTATAATAGATATATAATAGATATCCTACATTCTATTTGATACATAGGATTTGGATTACTGTTCAACAAGATACTCAGTATGGGGGATATATTCAATATATGCCTATATGGAATAACTCACAATTGTCTGAAGTGGCAAAGCTAAAAAAAAAATTGATATATGGAAAAAGTCTAGCTTTGGCAGTAACTCCAAGACGTGCTAAACAGTGACTCATAGGAAATATATACTCTTCTATACAAACGATAGGTAGCATCAATTCACAAGAGGGTAATTTTGGACGGTGGCATAGAGATCTAGGAGACACTTAGTGACTAGGAATGGGGGCAAGTTTTGAAAAATGTATTTAAGGTATCTTTATCCTCTACACAGTGTTTGACTCAATTATTTATTAGCCATAGAGCCCACTATACTCCTTTAAAATTTTACTCCTGGGGTAAAGCAATTACATCAAATTGTCCAAGATGCACTACTGGTACAGGCACACTTATACATATGCTGTGGCGATGTCCCAAATTGCACCGCTACTGGGAATCTGTATTTGATATTTTAAATTCCATGTGTTCTACACAAGTACAGCCTGATCCAAAAATTGCATTTCTAGGGATTATACCAGAAGATATTCTTCCAGTCGAAAGTGCATGTGATGTTTTTGAGGACTATTTTTATGGCTCGTAAACTTATACTTCAAAAATGGATGGTGGGGGCGTGGCCTGGAGCTTCATGGTGTAGGACGTGTTGAGTGAGAGCTCCGTCTGAGACTTTATCCTTCTACCTTATCCTTTGGGGATTTATCTACGCTAATTACTACAACGAAGCCCGGGGACCTTGTGCTCACTCTGCCCCTCATGTCGCCGACTAAAAGACCCTCCGAGGCGGTCGCCAAGCTGGCTAAGTTCCGCCACGAGGGCCAGGACGCGGCGGAGGAAGATGGCGCCGTCCCTGCTCGTACCGCGGAGGAGCCTCCCACGAACGACACCGCCAAGATCCTCGAGGCCGTCTCCTCCTCTCAAACCGCCCTCACTACCAAGATAGAGGAGGTTAAGGTGGACATCTCCCATATTCGGCATGACTTGCAGAAACTGAGGGACAGGGTATCCGAGGGCGAACGAAGGGTGGACCACGTGGAGGCGGACATTCCTCCTCTACAAAATACGGTGGAGCGCCTACAACACCAGCTCAGTGTCATCCTCCATAAGCAGGAAAATAGACTCCGCAGGTGCAACCTTCGCTTCGTGGGTCTCCCGGAATGTTCGGAGGGCTCCGATCCTCCCACATACCTGGAAAACCTCCTCATTGAAACCTTCGGCAGGGAATCCTTCTCCTCCATGTTCGTGATTGAACGAGCGCACCGCCTGGCAGCTCATCCGCCGCCAGCCGGCGCACCCGCGCTGACTTTTATTGCTAAGCTACTTAACTACAGGGATCGGGATACAGTGCTTCGCCTCACCCGCGAACGGGGAAATATACCGGTCGACAATGTTACGGTGGCGGTGTTCCCGGATTTTTCGGCGGAGGTCCAGCGGAGGCGAGCGCAATTCACCGAGGTCAAGCGCCAGCTGCGAGTTCGCCATCTGCCATATGCAATGCTGTTTCCTGCTCGGCTCCGGGTGACCCGCGAGGGCAAGACATATTTTTTCGAAGACCCTGCCGCGGCCTCTTCGTGGCTGGAACAGGGAGAGGCACGGGGCCCTGTTCAAAGATGACCACTGCAGCCCCTGAGGAGTGCATACCTATTCACCTCAACAACCGTGAGTGACCTCTGCTCTCACCTAAATCCCCTGTTGTATCCCCCCCTTCTTCTTCCACTGATCCTATGTAATGCCATCACCGTTGCTGTTGTCACCCCCTGTCCGGGAGAACGCTATGCTGCTGACCTATGTGGTGCCCATCACTAACCTCCGTCTGTTCCCCGGATATACAGTTCTTGCTACCCCCTAATCTGTCCGTCTCCTCTGCATAGCTGATTGGGTGGTGGCCGGTGGGCGCGCTCTCCTTCGCCTTATCTATGACAAACACCTGTGTGACGATGGACGTGGATCATGTGGGGGGACTTGCATCAGGATGCGATGCCTTTGCCCTTGTTCCACTCCACTTTTACTTTCTTCCCCCACCCCTTCCCTATCCATTCCTGCTGGCGCATACGGAGGTACCCCTGTGTTGCTTGGACCCCTTATTTTTATTTTTGTGCTCACCCGCCACCCCCTCCGGTCTACTCTTTTGCACATCGTGGTCTTCCCCTCTCCCCCCGACTGCCCCCCATGATATGTTTCCATTTGGTCTCTCAGACGACCAGCTGACTCTTGCTCTGGAAAATATACTCCTTGCAACCCGTTACACTGTCTGCTCTGCAGTTTTTTATAATTGCGCCCACAAATGCTATGTTCCCCTGGCCAGCAGTCACTACCGCGGCTGCGGCGAGTGACCGTTTTACTGTTCTGCCCCGCTGGTCCAGTGTAGGCACTGTTACAACTGTTTTAAAGGTTATTTACGTTATGTACTGTGTTATTTACAGCTGTAGTTTTACTGAAGATGTGTTCTTGTTTATGTGGATATTAGCCCGGGAGGATCCAGTGGTTGTCCATGCACCATGCCTGCCCGTACTTTCCATTTTGGGGGCCGGTAATGGATTAACACATACCTGCATGTTCCATGGCTGCGCTTAAGTTTGCAACCTGGAATGTCAGGAGCCTTGGAACCAAACCCAAGAGACTGGCTGTCCTTACCCACCTTAAACGCCTGAGAGTAGACATCTCGATCCTGGTCGAGACTCACCTCACAGACCAATCCCAAAGGACGCTCAGAAAACCATGGCTGGATGTACAGTGCCCCTTACACATCCCACTCCCGAGGAGTAGCCATTAAAACTGTGCAGTTCCAGCTACATGACTTGCGCTCAGACCTACATGATAGATTTCTGTTTTTGCATGCCACTGTGAGTGGTCTGACGCTGCTTATCATGGCATTTTACATACCACCGCCCTTCCAGTTTCAGGCCCTGCAAGAGGGTCTCACTTTTATGACCAAATTCCCCACAGTACCGGTAATCTGGATAGGGGACTTCAACATGACCCTTCACCCCGGCCTTGACAGACTTGGCACACCTGATCGTATGTCCCCCCCCCTCCCCATACCACTAGGTTTGGTAGGTGAACTAGCCATGACAGACTCCTGGAGACATAAGCATCCGACAACAAAGGCCTTCTCTTGCTTCACCCCCTCTCGCCGTGCCATGTCCCGTATAGACATGGCCCTGCTCTCCCCTTCCCTGCTACCCGAATTATTGGAAGTTGGATTTGACGCCAGGGTGCTGTCGGACCACTCCCCATACTGGTTGACGTTGCGACTGCATGTGACTGTACCCCTCCCGTATATGGAGGCTGAACCCCTTCTGGCTTACGGTTATCCCGGGATCAGAGGAAATACAGAGGGAAATGGCTTTCTTTCTCCGCTCAAACTCAGGAACAGCATCCCCTGGGAGACATTTAAGCTTCATGCTAGGCTGCTCTTGTCCACCCGTATCAAAAAGTATAAGGCTAATTCTAGACCGGCATTGACACAGGCTGAGGAGCGCCTGCAGTCCCTTGAGCAACTATTTGTGACAGATCCTTCCCTGGAACACGCCACCCAGCTTCGCCTCCAGTCCCGATTGACCGATCACCTTCACTATGAGAAAGCGAAGCAGGGACTATTTTTCAGTAGACAGCGTGTGTTTGAGCACGGCGAGCGAGCGGGCAAACTGTTAGCCTATATGGCCCAGCTGGACCACAGCCCCCCGGTAGTGGTTCAGCTCCGTAACGACACCAGCGACGTGATCTCTGACCCCGACCTGATTTTACAGGAGTTTAGAATGTTCTACTCCACCCTATACACCTCCACAACGCAACACTCGCACACTGACCTTACCCAATTTCTCCACACCATTAGGTTCCCCTCTATCAGCCCAGAGCAGAGATCCCTCCTGGAGGCCCCCATCTCCCCCCACTGCATTGCCGAGGCACTTGCCTCCCTCCCATCCTCCAAAGCGCCTGGCTCGGACGGGCTGCCCCTGGAATTCTATACTCATTTCCAAGACACGCTAGTCCCAGAACTGCACACATTATACACTCATATGTTTGACACAATGACCCTCCCTGCCTCCATGGGTGAAGCCCTTATTGTCCTTATACCCAAGCCTGGTAAGGATCCCTGCTATCCGGAGTCATACCGCCCAATTTCTCTCCTGCAACTGGACATAAAAATCCTAGCTAAAATTTTGGCCTTGCGACTCAATAAAGTTATCCTCAGCCTGATACACCCTGATCAAACGGGGTTCATGCCTAACAAGAACACCGCCTTTAATCTCCGCAGGCTCTTTATGAATCTGCAGGCTACCCATGATAACACTGGCCCCCGGGTAGTGGTGAGTCTCGACGTCGCGAAGGCGTTTGACTCCGTTGAATGGAGTTATTTATGGGAATGCCTGACCAATTTTGGTTTTGGTCCTAACTTCATCAAATGGCTTCAGCTTTTGTATAGCGCTCCCACTGCCCGGATCCAGGTCAATGGCAGGATCTCGGATTCCTTCCCTCTGTCTCGGGGTACTCGCCAGGGATGCCCACTGTCCCCCTTTTATATGCACTGGCGGGTTGAACCATTGGCCATTGCCATTCGTGCTCACCTGCACATTAAGGGCCTGCACTCGGGCCCTCTGACGGAAACTCTCAGCTTATACGCAGATGATATGTTGTTGTATCTTGAAGACTCGGGTTCCTCTTTGCAGACGGCCCTACGACTGATAGAGCAGTTTGGGGAATACTCTGGACTATGGATCAATTGGTCCAAGTCCCAGATCCTCCCCCTAGATATGGGAGCCCCGTCCGCTGATCAGGCTGCACTGGCCTTGGTCAGGGCAAGTCTGATAAAATATCTGGGAGTGCAATGTTCACAATCACTAACTGACTACACCATCTTAAACATAGAACCCTTGTTCGCCCTGCTTAAACATAAAACCCAGACTTGGTCCCGTCTCCCCCTTGGGGTGATGGGCCGTGTAAATTTGGTCAAAATGATCCTCCTCCCCAAGCTGCTCTATACGTTCTAGCACGCTCCCCTGCGAATCCCACTCAGAACCTTTAAATCCTTGGAGGCCCTCTTAAATACGTTTATTTGGGGCTCGTCTCGGCACAAGCTCTCATGGAGTGCTCTGAAATGTCCTTCCCACCTGGGCGGCACTGCCCTACCAGACCTGTACTATTATTACCTGGCCTCCCAACTGTCCCACTTCTATTATTTTAATCAGATTGACAGAGATCGCTACGCCACTTTGGTGTGCTCCCCTCACTCGGCTCCCGTCATGCACCCGCTCCGTCTCATTATGCGCGGCCCCCAGGGATCACCCGCCCCGGGGAGAGACATGCTGTCCAATCATTGCTTGGTTTGGCAGCAGGCTACATCCATTACTGGGGCCCCCAGGTTTCACTCCCACACCCCCCTTTGGGATAATCCCTTGCTCCCCGAACTATCTACAATCCCCGGCCGCTCTTTATGGCTGGCCGGGGGCGTTATCTTTCTGTCCCAGGTCATTACCAATGGAAATATCGGACCCTTCCAAGCCCTCAAAGATGACTTCAACCTCCCTAACCGAATGTTCTTTAGATACCTTCAGCTCCGCCATGCCCTTAACTCCCAACTCGGATCCCCTATCCCCAGACTTGAGACACTCCCGATAGCAACAGCGGTACTAGGAGACGACCCTAAGAAAATGATCTCTTTCTTCTACAACAACTTACTCACGCCGGGGGCAACCGTCCGTGCATACCGACTTAAGGCTAGATGGGAGGCAGACGTGGGGGTTATCGAGGACGCGGACTGGGAAAATGCGTTAGACACTCCTAAGTTGGTTCCCCTAAACTCTCAGACAGACTTACACACCTTTACATGCTGCACAGGTTATACCTAACCCCTAGGCGACTGTCCAAATTTAGGACTGGCTACGATCCGACATGCCCTAAATGTGGTGATCCCCAGGCCACGTTCTACCATCTCCTTTGGTCCTGTCCTGAGCTGCAGGCTTACTGGAAACAGGTTATTGACTTCCTCCATGACCAAATGGGCTCCCCGCTGACGCTCTGTCCCCGCCAGTGTTTGCTGGGGATTCTCCTTGTACCTGAGGAGACAAGGATTCTGACTACCTTCCTGCAGGAGACTCTATATCTTGCCAGACTGCAGATAGCCCACACCTGGTTGACCTCAACATCCCCCACTGCCTGGCAATGGAAGGCGGCTGTTAACGCTACTCTCCCCTATAAAAAATTGCTGTATATGCATAGAGGCTGCCCGGGCAAGTTTGCCAAGATATGGGATAAGTGGGTGGGGGATCCGGATACATGTACTGCCTAGTGTAACCTGTAGCTAGTATGCCTCCTAAAACTATTCAGGGTCGGCCCAACGAGCCCTGTTGACCCCTGTAGCTGAAGGAGGGGTCCCCGCCCCAGGATGATGGTTTCATGTTCCCCCCCTCTGAACAACCTTGCGCAAGCTGGGCTGTGGATTTGCCTGTGACTCCCAATCTCTGAGGTCCTCTCTTCCCCCCCTCCCTGAACACACCGCACTACTCTTGTTAATGTACTGTTAAACTTGTAAACAAAGGACTGTTTTCTCAGCCCATGCTATTGTTAACAGCTGTTTTATCCGTATATTTGGTGCATGTTGCACCCCACATGTGTTACTGTTATCCTATGTATTTTATATATTCAATAAACGTTCCTTTTCAAAAAAAAAAAAATGGATATCAAAATGATAGATCAATGGATCAAAGCAATTAACCTTAATCTAAGATGAGAGGAACTGACATATAAATACAGGAGATGCTCTAAAAAAAATTTAAAGATCTGGTGACAACTCCATCTCCTCTTCCTCTCTCTGTTGGGGTACCCCAAGGTTCTGTCCTTGGGCCCCTCCTATTCTCGCTCTATACCTCTTCTCTGGGCCAGTTGATAACCTTCCATGGCTTCCAATACCACCTCTATGCCGATGACACCCAGATCTATCTCTTCACTCCTCAACTCACCTCCTCGATCTCCTCACGGATCTCAAACTTACTGAATGACATCTCGGTATGGATGTCACACCACTTTCTCAAACTCAATCTTTGTAAAACTGAGCTTGTAATATTTCCTCCTTCCCGGTCCCCCCCCCCCCCATGATTTTACCATTAAGATCAACAGCCCAACCATTGGTCCCTCCATGGGGTGCTGGGTGTTATCCTAGACTCTGACCTCTCCTTCACCCCCCACATCCAATCACTGGCTAAATCCTGCACTCTTAACCTCCGCAACATCTCCAGAATTCGACCCTTCCTGATTAATGACACCACAAAGCAACTTATTCACTCCTTGATTATTTCCCGCCTTGACTACTGCAACTCTCTCCTTAATGGCCTACCCTTATGCAGGCTATCCCCCTTCAGTCTATTATGAATGCTGCTGCTAGACTAATACACCTCACTAATCAATCCGTGACTGCTGCTCCTCTCTTGCTTCACCCACAGCTACCCGCTGGGTTCCTCGGACTCTCAGCTACCCGCTGGATACCTCAGGCTTGAGTCATAGCTACCTGCTGTACTCCTTCAAGCTTCACTCACAGCTACCCGCTGTATTCCTGGATGAGATCTCTCCAGAAGCTTTCCCACTTACTTCACAGTCCCCGGCTGTGAAGTGTCTGCTCTGGTACTCCTTCAGAACTCCATCTCCTTCTACACTTGCCTCCTGCAACAGGAACGAACACTGGAACTGTGTGCATGGCTACTTTAAAACAAGTACTTTAGCCACACAAGCATGCAAGAGACTTTAATCGTGAGTAACTCGTCTGATCCATCTTTCAGAGCAACAAAATCCATAAAACACATCAAAAACAATGGCAACACAGTGCCTGGTCCAGAAAAAACATGTACAAAATCAAGTACAAGTAATAGGCAACCTTTGTTGAACTATCTCACACCCCTCTTGTAAGCTTTTAACAGTGAGAAAGAATATGTGGTCTCACAGACAGTAAGAAAACATAATAACTGCCAGAGGATGGTAAATAGCAAATAGTAACACAGAAGTTGATAACTCAATTTAGCAACATAGGTGTCAGTGTTAAGGGACTCGCTTGCCACTTGCCCCATTTTTTTTTTAATGCTTTGACTCTCTTACGTAATTTAAAGGTAAGTCTATACAGGGGTAAGGAGAGGTTAACCCATTTCAGTCACTGGAAATGGTGAAGGTGACCTTTTTTGCATAAAAATATAAGATGCAAAGCAGTCTCTTGGCATGGGAGGGAATTGTCAGAATGACAAAAATTCTCAGAAGGCAGTTCTTGGGTTAGACTACGTTTGGTAGACCCAGAGCAGAGGAAATCAAGGAATGTATGTCCACCCAGAAGTCCTGAAGCACAGGACAAGTATAGAAACAGTGCATAAAGTCACCAAGCTTGCCACAGCCTCAGAAGCAAGAGAGATAAACCCATTACATGTAGTCGAACGGGTATAAGGTTGGGTTGGTGGAATATCTTAAAGTAAACCCTTACAATCCACTTTTTACTACAAGTAAGCATATAATAAGGCTTCCCTGTGACTACCCTGGATATCGCCTAAACCTACATGGTTTAGGAGATATCCCCTGTATCAGCAGGTGCCTGACGTCATCGGCACATGCGCACTGAAGCAACGGCTCATTCATGTAGTTGCTTCAGCTGATGTGCCATTACCGGCGGCTCCCATGCGCATGTGCGGGAGTGAGGTCATCACGGCTCCGGTCAATCACAGCACCGGAGCCTATGATACCCGGAAAGAACTCTGGGAGCAATGCCGCTGGCCGGACCAATGTACGAGGACCACTGCGGGGCCTTCGATCTAAGGTGATTATTTCATAATGAGCTAGTATGCTATGCATACTAGCTCAATATGTCTTTGTCTTGCAGGGTTTTTTTTTTTTTTTTTTTTAGTGGAGCGGGTTTACAACCACTTTAAGTTGAATAATACAGTATTTGGATTAGATAACAGAAGTTTTATAGGTATCACTAAACTTGGTCCAGTCTGCTTCCATAAGGGGTATGTCTAGGGATGTCCATTTTCTTTAAACAGTCTGAAACCTAGGGTTAGACTCAGTCATTAGGGCAGAGTAGTAGGCAGAGATATGTTTAGTGGGGTCTGGCCAACTCAATTTCTCCAGAGGTGGTACCTGGGAGAGGTGGTACCTGGGAGAGGTGGTACCTGGGAGAGGTGGTACATGGACTGGGACATAACCCCTATAGATTGTGTTGTGGAGAGTCTCTGAGGAAGAGGCAATGGTGGTAGTGCAAGCATTGGCAGAGACTGGCTGTAACCAGTCGTGAACATGAACCAACTGGGAAGCCAAATAGTATAAATAAAAATGAGGAAATGTCAATCCTTGCATTTGAGTTGGGAGCCATAAGGTTTCAAGCCCAATCCTAACAGGATGACCATTAATCAAGAACACCAAGCATATGGTGTCAACTTGCTTGAAGACCGATTTGGGTATTTTGCAGGGGGAGTTGGCCATGACATAGCACAACTTGGGAAGATGTAGAATTTTAATAACATTGTCCCTTCCCATTAGGGCTAGAGGTAGGCCACCCATCAACCAGTTTGAGTTTGTAGTTGGGATAATAAAGGACAACATTTTTTAGCTATGTATACGATATTGGTAATTGAACCATAACACCTAGAAATCTAATTGAAGAAACAAACTTTCCAACAGTGTCCAAATTCACATTTCAATAAGATGCAATCCCTTGTTTATATTCCCCCTGCACCACCTCGTCCTCCAGCCATTGTGAGTTTAGGTGCCACATAATGGAACCTGAGCTTGGAAGGTGGAGGAGGTCCACAGAAAGAGGTGCATGATCAGATATTTCTCTAGGTAAATAAGACACACCAGAAACAAAGGGAAGCGTAAGGTCTAGGGCAAAAGCCAAATCTATACGAGACATGGTGTGGAAGGAATCGGAGTGACAGGAATACTGGCACACATACGGATGCTTTCACTGCCATAGCTCAGTAAGACCATATACCTGCATTCAGTCAAAAGAGGGATAGGCCCTACCACCATCCCCCCAAGCGGACCACAGCAGGGTCCAAGGCAGCACTGAAGTACCCTACATAAATTAAGGGGCCATCGGGTCTGGACAGGAGCAGAAAGGATCATTTAGAGAATAACTACAAGGAGAAAGGGGGAGGTACATAAACATTCACCAGCGTAAAGGACATCATGGCAATTTGCATGGGGAGTGTGATAAATCACTCTTTAGGGTCAGCCCGCACCATGAAGACTTCTACCGGGAGGGACTTAGCTAACAGAATGGAGACCCCGTGGGAATAGGAGGTATGGATGGCATGAAAAGATTTAGCCAAAGAAGGACATTTAAGAGCTAGTAATTTTGTGCCAATAAGGTGTGTTTCCTGAAGACAAATTATATGGGGCCTATATTTTTTCAGAAAAGAAAAGGCCAAGGACCACTTCTGGGGTGAGTTCAACCCTCTGACATTCCAAGCAATTATTTATAATGGCCTAGACATAGTAAATCAGTCAGCTCATAACAAAACAGAATAAGGATATTGAATATGAGCAAAACAGTGTAAATAATATCACGCATAACAGTCAAAATTAGAAACACACAAGACCATAGTTAAAGAGGGAGTCCACTGGAAAAAAAAAATATTAAAAGCCAGCAGTTATAAATACTACAGCTTCTGACTTTTAATAAATGGACACTCACCTGTCCCAGTGTCCAGCGATGTTGGCAGCCGAGGCCGATCGATCGCTCAGCTCTCGGCTGCTGCTGCCACCGCCTCCCATCTTAGACAGGTATCTGCACCCCCCTCCCCCCTGAAAGGTGCCAACTGTGACACCGGAGGGGGGGTTCTGATGAGCGGATGTTCCACTTTAGGGTGGAACTTTACTTTAAAAAGGACCAGAACACCAAAAACAAAAAAAGGACCCCGCTTTCCAGCCATACTCAGCGGGAGAGTTAAAAAAGAGATCAAAGAAAAGAACCCCCAATCCACCCCACTCAGCCACCCCAATCACAGCAAACTTCAGATCCCAAAACATAAAAAAAAAAAAAAAAAAAAAAAAGAAAACACTCAACCTAGACTAAAACATCCCATGGTCTTGGCATAAACCGGTGTGGGGGTGTACTAAAATCAGTGAGGCTCAGTATAATAGAGGGATGTTCCATACAATATAGAAAGTTTACCTCCAGGAAAGGCACAGTGTGCAACAGGCACTTAGTTTGTATCAGGAGAGGGCCTAGGCATGACAACAGGTAGAATGGAGTAGCGTCCATTCCTGGACACAGTGTAATAGTGGCCCATAACGATGAGGGAAAAATTAGGCAGAACCTCTGTAATATATGCAAGGCAAGTGGTAACTCAGATGAAGTCTCCCAGGTGACAGCAACTTCTGCCACTCCAAAATTGTCATCTAGCCAGGCCATGACATCTTTCGGAGTAGTGTAGAAGCGAGGCTTTACCTTCATGGATGATCCGCAGCTTAGCATGAAAGAGCATACTGCAACCCCTCTGTGCGCAGGCGAACTTACGCAGCTGTGAAGGATGTGCAGGGGCGTGTCCAAGATGGCGACCTGAGAGGTTGTGGGTGCTAGAGCTCTGCTGGCGAATTATCCTGTACCGGCGCTCCAGCTGTGCTTTCCGGGCAATTAAAGCTTACCTGGGCTCCGGATGTCCTCTAGAACGAGACAGAAGGGAAAGCGGCTTCATTTCCCGGACCAGACCCCGGTGGCGGCCCCCCGAGAGGTGATCCCTCCTGTGAGAGTGTGCAATATGGCCTCTCAGACGGACATGGGCGGGCAGGCGGAGGACGAAGGCCTAGGCTTCCGTGAAGTGATGGCAGCCATTGCAACGTGCCAAGCTACCCTAACCAACAAAATTGAGGCTGTGCAGCTGGACGTTGGCCTCGTCCGCCAGGATCTTGACAAGCTGCGCTCGCGTGTGTCTGAAGCCGAGCAGCGTGTGGGGAGAACGGAGGACCTTACTGCCGAGCACGCAGATTCGATCCGCTCGTTACACACGCGGGTTCGGGCGCTGGAATACAAAGTCGACGACGCGGAGAATAGGAATCGGAGGAACAATCTCCGCGTCGTCGGCCTGCCTGAGGGAGCGGAGGGCAAGAACCCGACGTCCTTCGTGGAGGATCTGCTGCGGACTTTGCTACCTGAGGCGCAATTCTCCCCCTACTTTACGGTGGAGCGTGCCCACCGTGTCCCCCCTACTCCTGGGCCTCCTGGTGCAAGGCCGCGCACTTTGATATTTCAGCTGCTGAATTTTAGGGACAGAGACGAGGCTCTGCGGGCTGCTCGCAGGGTGGGAGACATGCGCTACCAGAACGCCACCATAATGCTGTTCCCAGACTATTCCTTGGAGACTCAAAAGCTGCGCAGATCCTTTGACCAGGTGAAGGTGGGTTTGCGGGCACGCAATATCAAATACAGTGTTCTATTCCCGGCCAGACTGAGGGTGCAGGACGGAGAAGCCACCAGATTCTTTTACCAACCCGCGGGAGGCTGCGGCCTGGCTGGAATCCTTGCCTCTTCATCGTTAACTCACCGGTAACCTGTTTGTTTTCCTTGGCCTATGCGGGGGGTCGGTCCTCGGTGACCTCCGGGACTGTTTTTCCACCTTTTGGATTATGGGATAATGACTTTTTGCCTGCTTAGCCCTTCTGGGGGGGATTTGACTGGGGTTTTGACTGGGGTTGCCTAGTACTGTCTTTTCAGAATGTGCCCCTGTGCTATTGCTGAACATTTGCTCTGGTTCTACCCCGGTCTACGGATCTCCACTTGTATATGCGGGTGGCAGCGAGACTGAGGCCCGGGAGATGGGTTTATCTGGGGATGGTTGGTGGTTTTTGAGTCGGATGGGCGTGATTACTGTACCAACCCTCTCCCGTTCGGTTGTGTTTTGCTTTTGCCCTGAATTGGGATGACAGACCCCCCCAGGGGGAAAGAACTTCTTACAAACTGCTCTTTTTTCCATTTTTCTGTTCATTTGGTTTTTTTTTTGTATGTTATGAAACTAAGTTGGTGCCCCTAGCTGCAGCTAGGAGATAGATTGACTCATTTTTCCAGCATCTCTGGTGCTCTTGGTGTCCGTTGGGCAATACCTCTAGCTCTGTGTACACGTCCCTTACTATAGTTCACATGTTTTTTTTTCGGGGGTATGATACATCCCCAGGTTTGGGGGGGGTGTGGGGTGGGGGGTGGAGTTTACTTCCGCCGTTGCGGATGGGGAGTTCTAACTGTTTATTTTTTTGTTGTTGCTGGAGTTGCTTTATGTCTGTGGGTAATCTGCTGGGTCTCCTACTTGGTATGGTATGGTGGTCTTATTCCCCTTTTGGGGTGCCCTGGGTGGGAGCTTCGTGGGCCTTCTCACTGTGTGGCCTTCCTGCTGGGGGCCAGATGGGGGTCGGGGACCTGTGGATCGGGGCATGTTCCCTGAGTGTTCTCTCTGATGGCTAATATATCCATTATCTCCTGGAATGTCCGGGGTCTCAACTCGGCCACAAAGAGGTCCTTAGTATTTAAATCCCTGCAAAAATATAACCCACATATCTGTATTATCCAAGAGACGCATCTAATTACATCGCGTGTGCTTGGCATTCGGAGGGCATGGGTGGGTGCACATTACCACGCTACCTATTCTACATACGCGAGGGGTGTCAGTGTTCTGATCCACAGGTCTCTTCCGTTACAGGTTTTGACGGTACGGACGGACCCTGGCGGCAGATATGTGATTTTACATGTTTCCATGTATGCAAGGGAATTGGTGCTGGTGGGACTATACCTTCCACCTCCGGCGGATGTGCAGGTGTTATATGATGTTATGCAGGTGGTTATGGGCTTTCATGTGCAGGAGGTGCTGGTATTTGGGGATTTTAATATGGTGCCCGTGCAGGACTTGGACAGACTCCACCCTACGTCCCAAACTAGTAACGCTCTCCAGACCTGGGCTGATACGTTTGCACTGGTGGATGTGTGGCGCCACTCCCACCCGCAGGAACGTGAATATACCTGTCACTCTGCCTCCCACCGAGCATTATCCCGCATAGACTTAGCATACGCCTCGGCCGGGGCTTTGCGGTGGTCCAGGACGGTGCGGCATTTGCCGCGTGGAGTGTCGGATCATGCTCCGGTTTTGCTTACGATCTCCTTGGCGAGACCTCCGACCATGACGTTGTGGCGTCTGTCCAGGTTCTGGGCTACGGACGTGACCGTACAGGAAAAGACATCAGAGGCCATTTGCAACTACTGGACCCTAAATGAGGAGTCTGGGGGGTGTGTTAGTACCTGGGACGCATTTAAAGCGGTGATGCGGGGTCATTATATCTCTACTATAGCTACCATACGCAGGGAAGCATCTGAGTCCCTTGTGAAGCTGGAGGAGGAGTGTGGGAGGCGGGAGGCGGAGTATGTTCGAACGCTAGATGACATCGCTTACGGACGGTGGCAAGAGGTTCTTAGGGAACTGTCTCTTCTCAACATCACTCAGACCCAACAATCTAGGCTTCACTCCACACAGAGGTTATTTGAATATGGAAACAAAAATGGGAGATTGCTGGCTTGGTTAGCTAGGTCCCAGTCAGTCTCTACACATATTGCTAGTATTAGAGATGTCGATGGCCAGATACTTACCTCTCCTGTGAAGGATGTGCGTTGATGCTTAAATTCAGCTGAGAAGTCAGAGTAGATAGAGACAGTATTGCCATTGTAACAACATGGACCTTTCTCCCTGGCAGGGTGAAGAATGGTAACCTTATCTTGAAAGTTAAGGATCTGCACAATTATGGATTGTGGAGGAGCTCCAGTGGGGGGGGGGGGGGTGCATTCTCAATAACCAGAGATGTGGGGAACGCCTCAGCCCCCAAGGTATCCTGCAGCCAGGAGTAAAGGAACCATTCTTGGTGAGATGCCTCAGAGCGTTCAGGATACCCCACAAAGAAGAATTTGTTCCTACAGGAACAGTTCTCCAGGTCATCCAATTTAGCCTTGAGGGCTGCCATTTCATCCATGGCCATACGTACTGTGACAGATAGAGGGTGTAAAGTGTCTTCTATAGAATAAATATATTACTCTGCTGCCCCAGCCATTTTAAGCTGATTTTACACATCTTGATTCAATAGATAAAAGTCAATACGGATAATTTCTAGTGTAGTAAGGGAAGCTTTGCAATCTTGGATAGCAAGCATGATTTGTGCCAGCGTGGGTTCTGCCTTGGGCAAATCAGGATTGAGGTCAGGTTCTGTACTAGGAGGGGAGTCCTGAGGGAAGAGAGGGTCTGTCGGTGTAGAAAAGACAACAGGAGCAAAGTCACTCACCCTGGCTGAGGAGGCTTTTGCTGAGGTACGAAATAGAGGGCTCTCTGTGCGGCTGAGTGCTCGGTGCCCCCGAAGGAGATAACAGGGAACACAAAGCCCAAAGAAGCAGGGATTGCCAGCTGTGCCACAGATGAGGGATAGTGGTGTGGAGATCTCTGTGCAGGTGGATACCAGATGAGGTGTGCATTAAGACCCAGGGGAACTGAAGGCAGTGCAGACTGAACACAGCAGGAAACAGGTTGCATTGGTAACTGCAACAGGCTGGATACAGTAGGTAAGTACTGCAGGCTAGAGCAGCCGGTGAGTACTGTAGATTGGTACTGCAGACTGGGTACAGCAGGTAGGCATCAAGGTGGATCACAGCAGATGGGGCCTAGCAGAAGGCATAGTCGGGGATGGTAGCAAAGGTCTGGAAGCCAGTGGTCAACAGATCAGATATCAGAATCATGGTAAGGAAAGCCAAGGTCATACATCGGACAGAAGACAAGAGAAGATCCATGGCAATCTGAGGTCAGAGATGAGTTGGGTTGGTAAGAGGTGATCAGAAATAACACAGGAACAGGAAGCAGGAAGCTGAAGACCAGTCAGCAATGTCCATGTGCTGCAATCACTCTTTTAAAGGCCAGAGGGCGCCAGGATCTGACATGCATGCCAGCACACACTGTGCCAGGCCTATGGGCATTTGTCCCCCAGCTAGTCTCCTGACAGCTACAGCATGTCTGCAGGAATGTGAGCTGGCGCTATCTTGCCACCTAAAACAAGCCAGCTGCTCCTCTGTGGATGGGGCCACCTGTGGCCTGATTTTAACCATTATATCGGTTGCAGGGGATGCCCAGCACTGTTGGGAGGACAATGTGCCATTTGCAGGCTGTAAAGGTGTAGGATTCCCTTCAGGATATAGGAGATGAGCCAGAGCCACGAGTTCAAGTTGCTGCTCAGTCTGACATCAAGTTACGGCCCTCAGCCATTGCATTATCTAGTTTTCTCTACAATAGCAGGCTGCATCTGGTTCAAGTGAAAGGAGTTATACACTGATACAGATGGACTTGTGCAGCATAGCTAGGGATGTCCATAGGCCATGATTTTCCACTGCTTTTATCCAGAGAGACTCTGATAGGACTCCAGCCATTACCCCTTAGAGGGGGAGGAGGGTTAAAGGTGGGATTACAGGGCTAGGAGTTGGGTAGTGGTTGGGTATTTAAGGGAGAATGGGGGTGGGTTTGGGGGGGGGGGGGGGCGAGGAAGGAGGTTACCTATTGGTTTTGGGGGTATTATCACCGGCATGTTGTATGTATGAGTATATGTCTTTGTTCTGCTTGATTTTTGGATGCATCTCCCCAAATGTAGCATTTGGGCCCTGTAACCTATCTGCACTCCCGGGATCTAATTTCTTGTAGGTTTTGGCTGATTCCTCCTCCATCCTCAATGGTGATATCATATGATCTATACAGGTCTCCTTGTAGTCAGATGACTTTGGTAAATGAAAGTAAGAATTATTTGGATGGTATCGGTCACACAATAATAGGATGTGGATGTGAGGGGGGTTATAGGAGGGTTGACATACATTTAAGGACTACTGTCCTCATGGGAAAATATTTAGTTTGGTCTGTTGAGTGTTTTATACATCTATATATGAACCCAGAACTCTCTCTGCTTGTTGGATCAGAAATTCACTGCTGGGTTTGTTTGGTTTCATTGATCAATGGCTGGAGGTGAAAAATGGTTTACTTCAAATAAATTTACAATGTATACATACATACACATATATAGACACTCAGAGTCCTGATGATCCAGAACTTAGAATATAGAAGTGAAACGTTCCAATGTAATGAACTGAACCAGAGAGATGAACACAGATTAATGTTACAGACCACACAGCAAAAGGAACCGCCCCCCGGATCATTCATAACAGAGTGTCATGTCCTACTCAAATCCCATTTGGGATCATAGTCTGCAGACAAATATCCAATATCCCTCCCATGTAGAGAGAAACAAGAACATGTCATCACCTCTCTTACGATTAACATAGTTTTCTGTATAACCAAAGTATCACCTCCATGACAATCAGTGAAATGTTTTGCTACATTGGTGGAGTGTTTCTTCTGAATATTATACAAGAGATCATGTAACCGATCTCTTGGTCTCCTCATTGTTCCACCCATATGCTGGATTTGACAGATCGCACAAGTTAGAATTCAGCCAATAAGAGTGCATGTACCTTCCTTCTCTATGAATGGGGGTTAAAATGTAATCCAAATGTTATTGGGCTATTTGCTGTGCAGGTTGAATGTTTTCCATTGATTTAAAATGGAAAATACGGCAATTGGCAACTAGATGGTGATAATTCCCATGATTATTAGTGCCATCTAATGGCAAAAAGTGCAATGTTCCATTTGAAATCAATGGTTAGTTTAATACTATTGGTTTAATCAACTTATGTTTTTCAATGTCTACTGTGCACTCAAAAGTACATGAGTATTATATCAGTTATTTAAATGAGACCGTGCCTAATGAAGGAAAATAGGCGGTCTATTTATAAATAATTAGGCGCACCATTGTGAAAACATTCATCCAGCCATGAAAAATTCTGGCTGTATTTATATAAATACAGTTATTTCCTAGGATCGTCAGCTCTATCTAGTGGCCATAGTGCAATATTTTCCTGAAATACCTCAATCAGAAAGAATAGTACAATATTGCATTATATGGTGCTTATGATCATAGGAAGTCATTGTATGAAATAAAATATGACTAAAACATGTCATGGCTGGCCACCTTTGTTAACCACTTCCCGACCAGCGCACGACGATGTACGTCGACAGAATGGCACGGGCAGGCATATTGGCGTACAGGTACGTCCAATATTCAATGCCGCCCTGCCGGCGGTCGCGGGACCCGCGGACTCGATCGCCGCGGGCATCCCCCCGATCGTCTCACGGAGCGGCCGAATGGAGGAAATGCTGTGTAAACAACATTTCTCCATTCTGCCTAGCAACTAGTGACGCTGATCTCTGCTCCATGTGATTGGAGCAGAGATCAGTGTTCACTAAATGAAAGCCCAACCCCCCCCACAGTTAGTAACACACCCCTAGGAACACTTAACCCCTACACTGCCACCCACTGGTTAACCCTTTCACTGCCAGTGTCATTTACACAGGAATCACTGCATTTATATAGCAGTGATTACTGTATAAATGACAATGATCCCAAAAATGTGTCAAAAATGTCCGATGTGTCCGCCATAATGTCGCAGTCACAATAAAAATCGCTGATCGCCGCCATTACTAGTAAAAAAAAAAAAAAAAAATTAATAAAAATGCTATAAAACTATCCCTATTTTGTAAACGCTATAACTTTTGCGCAAACCAATCAATAATTGCTTATTGCGATTTTTTTTACCAAAAATATGTAGAAGAATACATATCAGCCTAAACTGAGGGAAAAAATGTTTTTTTATATATTTTTGGGGGATATTTATTATAACAAAAAGTAAAAAAGAATGCATTTTTTTTTCAAAATTGTCGCTCTATTTTTGGTTATAGAGCAAAAAATAAAAACCGCAGGGGTGATCAAATACCACCAAAAGAAAGCTCTATTTGTGGGAAAAAAAGGACGTCAATTTTGTTTGGGAGCCACGTCGCACGACCGCGCAATTGTCAGTTAAAGCGACGCAGTGCCGAATCGCAAAAAGGGGTCTGGTCTTTGACCAGCAAATTGGTCTGGGCTGCAAGTGGTTAAACACACTTTTTGTTAACAATAGACCTCTAAATGTTTGGGGCAGCTTGCACCACAAAATGTACTCAGCCAATGAGAGGTAATGACTCCATTTTTATTTTTATACTGCCATCAATGGCCAACACGGTACAACACTTCATCCATGTCTTTAGTGATCTCTGATCTCCTTATCAACTGTTTCTTCCATGATGAAGATCAGCCATGGAGTATATCTGAGGTGTATATCAGGGTGTGCTTCTTCACCACATGAGAGCTGTGATGTCCACCAACATTCATATAGAAGACATTTCCCACACTCAAGGCATTAATACACCTCAAGGGTTTTGTGGGATCCCCGATGTACAGGAAGACAGGACTTCAGAGAGTAACAATTCCCTCACTCAGGACAGGAATACGGCTTTTCCCTCATGTGAGATCTCTGATGTCTGTAAAGATCAGACTTCTGTGAAAAACATTTCCCACACTCAGGACAGGAATATGGCTTCTCCCCCGTGTGAGATCTCTGATGTCTGTAAAGATCAGACTTCTGTGAAAAACATTTCCCGCACTCAGGACAGGAATACGGCTTCTCCCCTGTGTGAGATCTTTGATGTTTGTAAAGGTCAGACGTCTGTGAGAAACATTTCCCACAGTCAGGACAGGAATATGGCTTCTCCCCCGTGTGAGAGCTTTGATGTCTGGAAAGCTGTGACTTCTGATAAAAACATTTGCAACACTCAGAACAGGAATACGGCTTCTCCCCCGTGTGCAATCTCTGATGTGTGTAAAGATTGGACTTCCTTGAAAAACATTTCCCGCACTCAGGACAGGAATACGGCTTCTCCCCCGTGTGAGATCTCTGATGGTTATAAAGAGAGGACTTCAGTGAAAAACATTTCCTGCAATCAGGACACGAATATGGCTTCTCCTCCATGTGAGATCGCTGATGTCGGGAAAGACTGGACTTGTCTGAAAAACATTTCCCACACTCAGGGCAGGAATACGGCTTTTCCCCCGTGTGAGATCTTTGATGTTTAACAAGGTCTGATTTGGTTATACAACATTTTACACACTCAGGGCAGGAATACGGCTTTTCCCTTGTGTGAGATCTTATATGTTTAACAAGATCTGATTTTTCTACAAAACATTTCCCACATTCAGAACAGGAATACGGCTTCTCCCCCATGTGCAGTCTCTGATGTTTAGAAAGACTGGACTTTACTGAAAATGATTTCCCGCACTCAGGACAGGAATATGGCTTTTCTCCTGTGTGAGATCTTAAATGCGTTACAAGTTCTGATTTTTTTACAAAACATTTACCACACTCAGTACAGGAAAACCTCTTATCTGTTGGAAGGACGGCACTGTCCCGCACAGTCTGAGGTTCCTCAGGATAAGAGGAATACGATGGTCCATCTACACTGTGTGGTGCCGGATGGACATTTGAGGTAGTCGGGTTTTCTCCTGGACTATACTGTGTGATGTCCTCATCTTCTACTTTACAGTCTGGAGACAAAGTGAGACAATCCTCTGAGGTTTTCCTCATCTCCCGTCCATCTACTAAAATAAAAAAATACAAAGATTATTACTAGACATGAGCTGATTGGTTCCCCTAAACCAGGACTCCGCCCACATCAGGCAGCTTTGTCTCTGAGGCCGCGTACACACGGGCGGACTGTTCGCCCAACTTTGTCCGCTGAACAGTGTTTCAGCGAACAGTCCGCTCGTGTGTGGGCTTCAGCGGACAGTTTCAGCGGACAGTCTGACGAACAAAGTTTTTCGGAATTCCCGCTAGACTGTCCGCTGAAACTTGGTTTGAGCGGACAGTCCGCCCGTGTGTAGGCTTGTTCGTCAAACTAAGTCTCGCGCATGCTCAGAAAGAATTTACACGCCGAAGGTTGCATTGCAGTGTATAGGACGTCGTTTTTCTAGTCCCGTCGTACGTGCTGTACACGTCATCGCGCACGGTTTCAGCGGACTGTTCGTTCATCGTGTGTAGTCAAGTCCGTTCATGCTAATTTTGAGCGGACTGTTTGTCAAACTGTTTGACGAACAAAGTTGGGCAAACAGTCCGCCCGTGTGTACGCGGCCTGAGGATCTTAGAATTCCCTCCTCAAGGTAACTAGTAAATGGGTCCTCTGATCTCCTACCAGATCATTTCTTTATTCATGGACCTTAGTCAGAGAGGGAGGAAACAACGAGAACTGTCTTTTATAGGAGTGACAGTGATGAGGGGATTATAGGACGAGTGTCCCCTCCCCCTCTATCACTCATTGCCATCTTCCCAACCGCCATGATTGGGTTATTGACTCCTCCCCCTCATTAATCACTTTCTGTTTAAGGTTCCACAGTTTGAGGATATTATCACATTATTATCAACATGTAAAAGTCTGTGCTCCAATCAAATCATCAGATATAAAATGTCCAGCTGGTAGGAAATGGGTGTGTAGCCCCCTACTAGTTAGGTGCTGGGATTAGTATAGAGTTAGTATATTATAGTTTTGTTCTTCTGCTAAACAGGAGAACTGTTAGGAAAATCTAGCTGTCTGCTGAGCAGAGAGAGATAATCATTTAGTAATGCCTGCTCAGGGTGTTCAAGTGCTGTTCGTTCTGCCTCTGGCTTCTTCTGTATCCAAGTAACCTAGAAAGATTCTGGGTGAATAGGTGGAAGCTATGCAAAACACAGTATGAAGATGAATGCCACTCCAGCCAATCAAAGGGAGGATGGCCCTGAAGGATGCTGTATATAGTAGTGTGGAGAGAGCAGAAGTCAGGACTATGTAATCTACAACATATTGTATAAGATACAGCAGATAGGACTATACAGTATCAGAATGATGTAATGTACAACATAGAGTATATAGTGCAGGGGTCAGGAGTATGTAATGTACAATATAAATTATACAGTGTAATGCTCTGTACACATGAGCGGATTTTCCGTCAGAAAAAAACTTGGATGTTTTTTTCCGACGGAATTCCGCTGAAGCTTGGCTTGCATACACACGGTCATACAAAAGTTCTCTGAACTTTCAACCATCAAGAATTCGGTGACGTACAACACTATGACGATCCGAGAAAATTAAGTTCAATGCTTCCGAGTATGCGTAGGAATTTTGCACGTTCGGAATTTCTACAGACGATCGGAACTTTTGTCGACTGAAAAATAGAAAATGGAAATGCCGCCAGCAAACGTCTGATGGAGTGTACACACGGTCACATTTCCCGACCAAAATCTCACATCTGTCTTTTGCTGCTGGCATTTCCGATTGCATGTACATGGCATAAGGGTCAGGACTCATAATATTGATAGTCAGTAATCAGTGGAGACTGCACTCAGTGACTTGGGTCTGAGACTATACAGACATATCCCTCCACCCGGCACAGCCAGCAGACAACAGAGAAAGTAATCCTGGGACAAATGTTCTATTGGAGATCTTACTAGACCCGGGTATGGGGCAGAAGACCCAAAGCACATACCCCAGGTGTCTAGGTCTAGTAACATTTATTGTGAAAGTCAACATTTTGCTGCCAGCTGATCCCCAGAATCTCCATAAATCCAGTCTAGATACATAAATTGTGTCTGCAGCACAGAGAAGGAAGATTATCGGAGAGAAATCCAGGAATACAGGACGGGGAACACAGCTCAGGAAAGTGACCAGGGGATTACAGGCTGATATCACCCAGCCCCCGCCCTACTCTGGACCAATCAGTGAGCAGTATGGGTGGAGGAATGTATTTAGTGTTAATGACCCACCTGTGCTGATCTCTGTAGGAGTGTCCTCCTCTATAAATGTCCCCGTTATTCCATCCTCCTCCATAGACTGCTGATCATCCCTCACATACCTCTCTTCTTCTTCTACTTTAACCTTAAATTCTATATCGATTGGATCTCCACTCTAAATCAAGAAAATGAGAGAAAGACTGAGTTAGACTATTTCTAAGAGCCTTTCAGGACAACCCCGGAGAGAGTGTAGCTCCACCTTCTTCTCAGGAAACCCATGCCCACTTTAAAAACACCTCCTCTCCCTCCATGGCTTCAGTTATTGTGGCCTTCCGACACTGGAAAATAAAGCACAGTAAGCACAACACCATGGTAGAAATACATTTACTAAGAATAACCTAGGGAGGGAAGTAACGGTTGTCCTGAAAGGCTCTTAGAAATACCGTCACCGGTAAGTCTAACTCAGTTTTTCTCAAATCGCCTTTCAGGACAACCCCGGAGAGGATAACCAAGAAACTTACCTTAGGGTGGGACTACTGCCTGCAGTACCTTCCTGCCGAAGGCCTAAACTGCCGCAGACAGTAGATCTAACCGGTAGTGCCGGAGAAATGTCGAATAACTGGACCAAGTGGCAGCCTTGCAGATTTGTTCAGGCGTTGCACCGGCCTTTTCAACCCAGGAAACTGCAGTGGATCTAGTAGAGTGTGCGGCAATACCTGAGGGAGGTATTTCTCCTTTTGCTTTATAAGCTTCTGCTATAGCTAGCTTAAGCCACCGACCCAGCGTACTCTTAGAAGCTTTCTCCCCCTTGCGTGATCCTGAAAATATCAAAAAAAGGGCATTTGATCTTCTAAAGTCTTTAGTCATCTTCAGAAACTGCAGCAAGCATCTTCTCACATCCAATGTGTGGAAAACTTCCTCTCCTGCATTAGCTGGGGTTGCAGAGAATGTAGGTAACACTATCTCCTGTGATCGATGAAAAGCTGAGGATACTTTCGGTAGGAGTGCTGGATCCGTCCTCAGCACTACTCTGTCCGGATAGACTCTAAGGAAAGGTTCCGTAATAGCTAAGGCTTGCAGCTCGCTGATCCTTCTGGCCGAGGTGATGGCCACTAAAAAGATTGTTTTCAAAACTACCTTCTGCAAAGAGGCTTCTTGTAAGGGTTCAAACGGTGCCCCCGAGAGACCCTGCAAAACGGTTGACAAATCCCAACTGGGAAAGTCTTTGAGGGCTACCGGTCCACTTCGAGCAAGAGCCCTAAAAAAAATCTAGAAATTAAGGTCTCTTTTGATAAAGTCTTTTCAAAGAAAACTGATAAGGCCGCCACCTGAGTCTTCAGGGTACTGGCTGCAAGCCCCTTCTACATTCCTTCATGGAGAAACTCCAGGACGGACACTGTGCTCTTGACCTTGAGCTCTCTGGAACTACACCAGGAGTTGAACTTCTTCCAGACCTTCATGTAAATTGCCTGAGTGACTGCTTTCCTGCTAGATAGCAGGGTCTTTACTACTTTATCCGAGAGTCCTTACGCTTTTAAGAAGTTCCACCTCTGGATGATTTACTGTCCCCTGGGATAACAGATCTTTTCTGAGTGGTAACCTCCAAGGATGCTTCGAGGCTAGGTTTCGAAGTCCTAAGAACCAAGGTCTTTTTGGCCAAAAAGGAGTGACTAGTATTAAGTCCGTTCTTTCTTCTCTGAATTTCCTCAGAACTAGTGGAATTAGAGGAAAGGCGTAGCACAGCTGGTAGCGCCAGGGGTGAGCAAACGCATCCAGCCCTACTGCTGCATCTCCTCAGTGAAGAGAAAAGAATCTGTCCACCTTTGAGTTCTGCTGGCTGGCAAAAAGGTCTATCTGTGGAACCCCCCAGGCCTCGGAAATCATCAGGAACACCTCCTGATTCAGGCTCCATTCTGCCTCTAGCAAATTCTGTCTGCTTAGGAGATCCGCAAACAAATTCTAAGAGCCCTTCAGATGCACCGCCGATATCGAGGCCGTGTTCTGCTCTGCCCAGGCTAACAACAGATTGGCCAACTCCATCAGGCTCCTGCTCCTGGTTCCCCCCTGTTTCATTATGTAGGTAACCGCTGTTGTGTTGTCTGACAACACCTGGACATGGTGACCTCTCAAAATCTGCTGAAAGGCCACTAAACCCAGAAAGATCGCCTTCAACTCCCTCCAGTTGGACGATCTTTGGGCGTCCTGCTTGGACCAGACCCCCTGAGATGTTTGACCATCCAGGTGGGCCCCCCAGCCCCAGGCACTTGCGTCTGTTGTCAGTCGCTTGTCCAAGGGTAAGTCCACACGAGACCCCTTGTGAGGTTTGCTTGGTCTCTCCACCACCAAAGAGCCCTTTTCGTCTTTCACGAGATCCTTAACTGCTTCTCCAAAGGATCCGGATAGGACCAGCTTGCCAGAATCTCCCTCTGAAGGGGTCTGGAACGGAACCTGGCCCATTGAACAGCCGGGATTGCTGCCGTAAGCAGGCCCAGAACTGCCATAGCTGTCCTGACCGAGACTGCCTGGTTGCTCTGTATCTGCTTTATCACTAGCTGCAACTTTTCCTGCTTCTCCAGTGGCAGAAAAACTTTCTGGAGAAACGAGTTTATCGTATACCCCAGAAATGTCATCTCCTGTGAGGGGATCAGGTTTGACTTCTCCAGATATAGAAGCCACCCCAGGCCCTCGAGGTGAGCCTGGGCCATCTGGAGATTGACTAGGACCTGCTCCCTGGAGTCCGCAAAAAACAAAAGGTCGTCCAGATAAGGGACGACTGAAATCCCCTTTAACTTCAGGGGCTACAGAGCCTCCGCCATAATCTTTGTAAAGACTCTGGGAGAGGTCGAGAGTCCGAATGGCAGAGCCCTGAATTGGAGGTGCCACACCGAACTCCCCAAATTCAATGCCAGGCACAGGAACTGCTGCGATGCCTGATGAATGGGTATATGAAAGTAGGCATCCCTTAGATCCAGGGATGCCAGGAAACAGTTTGGGGTCAACAGCTTCGTGATGGAAATTTTTTTATCCATCCTGAAATGCTTGTACCGTATAAATCCATTCAGAACTTTCAGATTCAGGATTAAACGGTACTTCCCTGAGGGTTTCCTCACCAGAAAAATATGGAAGTAAAAACCCCTGCCCTGCTGGTTTACTGGGAGTTGAATTAGAACCTCTTGCTGTATCAGCTCCTGTAACAAAAGCTTCATTGCAGAGGCCTTCTCCTGATCCCTTGGCAATGTTGTCACATAAAACCTGCTCGGGGGTGGTTCTGAAAATTCCAACCTGTACCCCTGATCGACTATGCTTTTCACAAACAGGTTTGGAGACAGCCTGTCCCATTGTTCGCGAAAAGCTGACAGTCTCCCCCCCCCACTGGGGAAAGATTGTCACTTGCTCTTGGAGGTCTGCTCTGGGGGAGATCTAAAGATGACTCCACCCTTGCCTTTGCCCTTCTGCGAACCCCATCTGCTCTTGCGATCCTGGTCTTTTTTATGGGACTGCTGAAGAGCACCAAAATTCTTTTTTGGTAGCCTGCTTCTTCTTGGCTGGAAAGGCCTTCTTTTTATCAGCCGTCCTATCCAGCACCGACTCTAAATCGGGGCCGAAGAGCAGGTCACCTGAGAAGGGCAGACCACACAAGTTGACCTTAGAGGCCATGTCTTCAGCCAAACTGCTCTCCTGGCTGAATTTACAAGAGCCGAGGACCTGGCGGCCAGTTTGACCGATTCTGCTGATGCATCTGCCATATATTTGACTGCATTCAGAATTAGTGGGAAGTACTCTAAAAGATCCTTGCGGGGCGTCCCCGCTTCAATATGGCCCTTCAGTTTCTCCACCCAGCATTCCAGGTTCCTGGCCACTACCATAGCAGCCATAGCCGGCTTCAGACTGACTGACTGATGCAGCATCCCAGGCCTTCTTGAGGATGGAGTCAGCTTTCTTGTCCATTGGGTTCTTTAGGATCCCCATATCCTCAAATGCTAGATCCGTTTGTCTAGATACCTGCGAGAAAGCTGCATCAACTCTGGGTTTTTTGTTCCACGCCTCTGAGTCTTTATCCTCGAAGGGAAACGTTCTCGAGAGCCTTAGAGAAAAAAAAAAAGGGTATTTTTCTGGATCCTTCCACTCCTTTCTCACCGTATCTGAGAGGACCCTGTGGACTGGAAAAAAAATTCCGTTTTGTTTCGTCCAACCCCTGATACATTTTATCATGAACTGACAGTTGTACCTTTTCCTCTTGATTTTCTAGAGTTGTGTAGATTGCTCTAAGGATGTCATCTACCTCCTCTAGCGATAGCTTGTATCGAGAGCCCCTGCTATCTTCTTCCTCTTCCTACTCCTCAGAATCCCTGATGGAGATAAGAGTACTACCCCCTTCGTCTCCAGAATCCTCGGTCTCCACCTGTCTGGACGACGATGCCCTGGGGCTAGGTGGCAAGTTCTGAGGCTCGATCTGTGCGGAAGGGTTTTGTACCAGGATGGACCTGACTGAACTCAATGAGCTTGTCAGCTCTTTAACTAAAGAAAACAACTCCTTATACTGCTGGGATGTTTCCTCTTCCACCAACTCCCTGATACAAGCTCTGCACATTGCCTTCTGCCGCGAATCCCTAAGGGGGTTTTTGCAAGAAGTACATTTCCTCTGGCTTGGTTTAGCTTTTCCTAGTGACCTTTCCTGAAACGACATGCAGGTTCAACTCACTAAATGTTTTAACTACTAGCTGCTAACATCAAGCCAGTGCAGAGACCCATCACCAAACAGACTACTAGTGAGACCCCAGAACTAAGCTGCAAGGGTCAGAGCGAAGTCACCTCTGACCTGCAGCGACAGGCCCCCAAGAGGGGGGAAACAGACAAACCACAAGCATAGCCCAATAGTGAATCAGAGGGTGCCGCTGCACCTTACATACCTGGGCTAGACCAGTGCTAGGGGCGCCTGTATCCGCCATAGCTGGCTTACACTCCTCCACTTTGCCGAGTAAGACAGCATCTTTCGATCAGTTCCGCCATTCTTTTGGATTTTCCCAGCCGCCGCGTCATCAGGGCTGGCCGGAAGTGGAAGCACTCGGTCACGTGCCCCATGGTCCCTGCGTTCCAGGCGCTTGAACCATGGCGCCACGCCCCCTCAGAGCACCCACGCATCACCGTAAACGACGCTGTTGCCGCCCAGGACCCGACGCCGAAAACGGAGCCACGTCGCTGACCCGCAGCGACCTCCGCCAGCAATAGAGCCCTCCCTGCGCTTGTCCAGCGGACATCGGGCACACGACGCCGGCACTCCGAGGGTCCTTACTCCCGTGAGATGGTGGGACCAGGAGCTCCAGGAGACCTCTCCCACTGGAGATGCTGCTGGGGGCCAAATAAACAACAACCACCTTAAGGTAAGCCTTTACTCCCCTGAAGAGAGTGTAGCTTTCCCCTGGTTCCAGGCACATGCTTCCCCCATGGAGAAAACACAATAACTGAAACCATGGGGGAAGAGGAGGTGTTTTTAAAGTGGGCATGTGTTTCCTGAGAAGAAGGTGGAGCTACACTCTCTCCGGGGTTGTCCTGAAAGGCGATTTGAGAAAATATCATCTGTAAAATATAAGCTTTATTATTGTGACATCACATAACAAATCCACACATTCTCTCAAGTTCATGTTCTAGATGCTCCGTCCCACCAACCTTGTAACAGTGAGGGATGGTGTGACCTTCCTGTGTGGACTCCCAGGAATACAGAGGACGGGGGGATCTCTCTGGTGGGTTTCTGTATCTGGATGACTCCACCATGGTGTCCTGGTACAGATCTTCGTGCACTTTTGGAAACTCTGACTCCTCCATCACCCTATCCTCATCATCCTCCTCTTTTATCTCTTCTTTAACTTCAACTTTAGAATCTCTCAGGTTTTCACTCTAAATATAGAATAAAATGACATCAATGGTAACAATGCAGATAATGTACAGATCCTAATGATACTATCAGTGATTGTTCCTCATCTACCTGATGATGGTGGGGGATGGTGTGACCTTCCTGTGTGGAATCCCGGGAATACAGAGGACGGGGACATCTCTCTGGTGGGTTCCCATTACTGGATCCATCTGTAGGAAACACACACACTGACTGAATACATTGTTTCTATGTGTTTATCAGATGATGGGGGATCTAGGTGGAGCCTCCGTACTGCTCTCTCCTTTACAATAAAGTCTCCTCTTACCCGGTGATGTGAGGGGCGGCTGATTGTCCATCATGACGTCCTTGTAGAGATCCTTGTTTCCTTCTGAATACTCCCACTCCTCCATGGAGAAATAGACATTGATATAGTCACCATCCAGACACATCCCTTGTCTGTTACTGGATAATGTCCCAGAATTCCCAGAATCCTCCTCACCTCTCCTGTCAGCAGCTCCATCATCTTCTTGGTGACTTCTAGAATCTTCTCCATGTTGTGTCTCTCAGGTTTTAGGGAGTCACATGGAGGCACTGTGATGGTCATATGATCACCTGACTTCACAAGAGGAAATCTCTGTATTGAGGAACCAATAGGAATATCATGTTAGAATCCCTGAATCCTCCTCACCTCTCCGGTCAGGTCTGTGTTTTATTAATAGAGATAAGAGTGATGTCATGTGACCTCCCAGAATCCTCCTCACCTCTCCAGTCAGCAGGTAGATGATCTCCAGGGTGAGGTTTAGTATCCTCTCAGTCATGTGACTCCGGTCCTCCTCCATGCTCATTGGTGCCGTCATCTTTGAAGGTTTCCCTGTAGACAGATAACATTGATAACAGAGAATTATCTGGATTGGTATTGGTTGCACAATAATAGGATGAGGATATCAGGAGGTAATATGAAGGTCAGTATGTATTTAAGCACTATGGTCCTCCGTGAGAAAATATTTAATCTGGACAGTTTAGCGTTTGCTATGATTTTTGGGGTTCGGGAGTCTCATAAAACTTGGCCTCCTGAATCAAAAATTCCATTCTCTGTGTTGGCTGTGCTTTGGTTCTGGTCTTGTTTTATTTAGTTTCGGAACTTTATAGACTTAAAGTGAAAACCTTCTGTGTGCAGCAGCCCCCCTAATACTTACCTGAGCCCTATATCGGTCCAGCGAAGTGCACAAGTGCCTCGGCCGTCTGTGACTCTCACTCCTGATTGGCTGAGACACAGCAGTGGAGGCATTGGCTCATGCTGCTGTCAATCAAAGTCAGTTAGCCAATCAGAGGCAGGGTTGCACCACGGTTCCGTGTCTGAATGGACACAGAGCTGCGGTTTGGCTCGGATGCCCCCACAGAAAGCTGTTTGCTTTGGGGGCACTTGTCAGGAGGGAGGGGCCAGGAGAGCCAAAGAGGGACCTGAGAGGAGGAGGAACTGGTCTGCTCTTTGCAAAATGGACTGCACAGAGCAGGTTAGTATAACATTATTGTTATTTCCATAGAAAAAAATTGACTTTAGTATCACTTTAAAGTGGTTGTAAACCCTTACAAACCACTTTGACCTACAGGTAAGCCTAGATTAAGGCTTATCTGTAGATCCAAGAAATATCTCCTGTGTAGGTTTAGGAGATATTTACAAAAAGACAGGCACCACTGTCTACGGCGCATGCGCCGTAGACAGTAGCGCGCAGGTGCACTGGGCATGCCACAGCTAACGGCTATATGCCATTAGTGGTGGCTTCTCCGGCGCCGTGAGTGGCCGGAGCAGTGATATCCGGAAGAAGATGGACGCTTCGTGCTACAGGGGACAGCAGTGGCATCGCTGGCTCCTGTGTCAGGTAAGTGACACATAATGGGCTGCTATGTGATGCATAGTAGTCCATTATGCTTTACCTTTGCAGGGAGTCAAAGAGGAATAATAATAATAATGAATAGGATTTTCTGACTTCTTAAATAGTTTTGCTCTGGGTCACTATGGTGGGGTCATGATAAAATCAGTGTGATGTCATAAAATGTGCTGCCTTTGAATGTAAGGATATTCGAGGAGGAGCTGTGAGGTCAGTGTGATGTCATAGGACAGGGGTTGACAAATTTGCTTGGAATCTAGGAGCCAGCTTAAAAAGTTAGGAGCCAGGTCCGTGACGACGATCCGGACCTGTCCCTGGCCTGACATGGAGACGAGTGAGGGGAAGATAGCAGCGCCGCCGTCGCCCCCCCCGTCCCCCCCCCCGTCCCCCCGTCTCCAAGTCATTGCCCATAGCTCTTAGAGGGACATTTTATTTATTTTTTTTAAATGACAATTTTTTTTTCAATTGCACTTTAGTGTAAATATGAGATCCGAAGTCTCTCTGACCCCAGATCTCATATTTAAGAGGACCTGTCATGCTTTTTCTATTACAAGGAATTTTTACATTCCTTGTAATAAGAATAAAAGTGAAACAACAATTTTTTTAAAAGAACAGTGGAAAAAAAAAAAAGTTAAAATAAAGCAGAAAAAATAATAATTTCTAAACGTGCCCTGTCCTGCCCGCATATAAAATCGGTGTTCGAACCACACATGTGAGGTATTGCCGTGATCGGTAGAGCGAGAGCAATAATTCTAGCCCCAGACCTCCTCTGTAACTCAAAACGTGCAACCTGTAGAATTTTTTTAAACGTCGCCTATGCAGATTTTAAAGGGTAAAAGTTTGTCGCCATTCCATGAGCGGGTGCAATTTTGAAGCGTGACATGTTGGGTATCAATTTACTCGGTGTAACATTATCTTTCACAATATAAAAAATAATTGGGCTAACTTTACTGTTGTCTTATTTTTTTATTAACTAAATTATTTTTCCCAACAAAAGTGCGCTTGTAAGTCCGCTGCACAAATACGGTGTGACAGACAGTATTGCAACAACCACCATTTTATTCTCTAGGGTGTTAGAATAAAAAATATATATAATGTTTAGGGGGTTCTAAATAAAGGGAAGAAGAGGCAGGTAATATAATACAGGCAGAGGAATCTTCATTAACATTGCTGGTTTGTCATACCAACGGCGACCACAAGAGGGCGCCAGATTCCATAAGGAATCATAGGACCACAGAAGGCCTCAAAGCCGCGGCCTAAATTTTCGGCCGCCGGCGGAACGGCCCGACGCGATCACGCTGGGGGGGGTCCACAGACACAGGATACCCCCAGCTGTGCTGCCCCAGGCGCGAGGTCGCTATTTCTAGTCGCCAATGCGACCTGGCGCCCGGGTTTTGTCGAGCCCTGTCATAGGACATATTGACTCTGAATGGGGGGACATTTAGATGAGGAGATTTGAAGGGTACGCTATATGAGGCTCCTATGCAAACCAAAACATTGCTCCTGGGTGCGTCCTACCTCTCCCAAACTGAAGGGTGAACTTTAACCTTTATCATAAGTCTTTATCAAAGTCTTTGTCAATAGATTAAAAAAAAAAAGTAATAACCGTGGGGATGGGCTGATGGAGAAAATAAAAGTTGTTAGGCGGGGGCCAGATAGACTTCTGTGAAGAGATGAGTTTTCAAGGATCATCTTAAAGTGGAAAGAGTAGGAGATAGCAAGACAGATTGGGGTAGAGACTTCAAGAGGATGGGAGAGGCTCTGGAAAAGTCCTGAAGGCGAGTATGGGGGGGGGGGGTGACAAGGGAGCTAGAGAGCGGACTGGCAGGAGGAAGGTGCGGACCAACAAATCGATAATGAAAATCGTTGACACCGATTTTCATTATCGATTATTATCGATTAATTGTTTCAGCCCTACAGAATAGTGTTCATTGGTTTTAACCGTCAGTAGGTTTACTTGTGAGTTTAAGGAGAGCCATGGGATCTGAATGGACTGGACACCCTGCAGGACCTCCAATTGAGATTCACTGCAGTGCAGGCATTGGGAGAACAGGTACCTTTTGTACTTTGGATATATGTCCAGACTGGAGAACATTGGAACATTGGATGTATTACAGACAGTGAAGAGAATGAGAACTCAACATGCTTTCACTATTCAAACATGGGGATCAATATTATTTTTGTTACATGGCAATTATGGAATACGCACAAAGGAAAGGCCTCCTTGCCCCTGTGGAATGGTCCGACACTTAATCTGAGACAGATAGCGAAAGCTGGTCCAGTAATGCCACGTATACACACGATCAGAATTCCGGCCAGAAAAAGACAGATGAGAGCTTTTCATCGGAAAATGCGACCGCGTGTATGCTCCATCGGAATTTAGCTGTCCGATTTTCCGCCAGCCAAAAATTGATAGCATGTTCTCAATTTTCCCAACGGAAAAACTTTCTATCGGAAATTCCGATCGTGTGTATGCAATTCCGACACGCCAAAAATCACGCATGCTCAGATTCAACTACGAGACGGAAGCTATTGGCTACTGGCTATTGAACTTCCTTTTTCTAGTCCCGTTATACGTGTTGTATGCCACCGCGTTATAAACAATCGGAATTTGGTGTGACCGTGTGTAGGCAAGACAGCTTGAGCCTAATTCCGTTGAAATTCCATCGGGAAAACCATCAGAGCTTTTTCCGACGAGAATTCCGAACATGTGTATGCGGCATAAAAGTTGGTAGTGCTGGATGGCTCTGCTCCCATGCTGCCATGCAGGGAAGTGCAGGCCCCTTCAGTACACTGCTTTGTTTGAGCTATTAATGCACTGGAAAGTGTCATCATTTATTGTAGCATGAATGCAATGGAATAACTTGCACCCCGTTTCCTAGACCTGAACTTTAAGTGTACTTTTTCCTTTGCTGCTGTGCGCAGGAAGAATTGAGTATATAGAATGTGTCACAGATCCCTTTGTAAGGTGTGTATTAACTTGTAGATTTGTTTAATACTTTTTATGAATTTTATGTAATGTGTTCTCTAGCCACTTGCCGACCGCTGCACACCGATATACATCGGCACAATGGCAGCGGTGGGCAAATGAGCGTACCTGTACGTCCCCTTTAATTGGCGGGCTAGCGGGCAGCACGCCGCATGCAGAGTGACCGTGCCCACGGACTCAATGTCCGCCGGTCTCCCGCCGATTGTGTCACAGAGACGCAGAACGGGGAGATGTCTATGTAGACAAGGCATTTCCCCGTTCTGCCTAGTGACATGACAGGGATCTACTGCTCCCAGTGATCGCTGCCATGTGAGTGGTAGTCCATCCCCCCACAGTTAGAATCACTCTCTAGGACACACTTAACTGATTGATCGCCCCCTAGTGTTTAATCCCTTCCCTGCCAGTGTCATTTACATAGTAATCAGTGCATTTTTATAGCACCGATTGCTGTATAAACGACAATGGTCTCAAAATAGTGTCGCATAACGCCGTAGTCACAATAAAAAAAAATAAAAAATTCAAAAAAAATTGCTGATCGCCACCATTACTAATCAAAAATAATAATAATAATGACGCCATAAAATTGAGCCCTATTTTGTAGATGCTATAACTTTTGCTCAATAAATCAATATACGCTTATTGTGATTTTTTTTTCCAAAAATATGTAGAAGAATATGTAAACTGAGGAAAAAATTCATTTTTTTATATATTTTTGGGGGATATTTATAGCAAAAAGTTAAAAAATATTGTTTTTTTTTCCAAATTGCCGCTTTTTTTTTTGTTTATAGCGCAAAAAATAAAAACCACAGAGGCGATCAATTACCACCAAAGGAAAGCTCTATTTGTGGGGGGAAAAAAAGGATTTTGTTTGGGTGAAACGTCGCACGGCCACGCAATTGTCAGTTAAAGTGACGCAGTGCCGAATCGCAAAAAGTGCTCTGATCAGGAAGGGGGTAAAAACTTCCGGGGCTGAAGCGGCTAAACATGGCTTCAAAATCTAACACTCAATCAATGACACCAAGTAGGGGTGCACATACCTGCTCACTTTGGCAGTGTTGTCAATTTCTGTACAGCTGTTAAACACGATACAAGTTCCACCACAGCCAGGAGGACGAGTAGTGAAAATTTGCTTCTCTGCCTTTTGGCTAAGATCAAGTGAGTGTAGTATCTGTTCTTATCAGTTGCCAGAGGAGGCGCTGTGCTGCTCTCAAATGGGAGGGCTATGCAAATCCACTGACATAATTGTACCTGGATGGTCTGTTTCAGCAGTGGCCACTTTGGCACACTTTGGTCATAGAGGCTAATGAATGGTCGAGTCTGAGCAGGCCGGAAGGGTGCCCCTGGTGAGGATGGGTGCTGCACTGGCCTGGACCAAAAGGCTGGGTTATCCCGGCCTTCTGGCTAGGATTGGTGTGGTTGCTGTTCCTGTCAGTGTCTGGTGGAGGAGCTGGCCTGCCCTGACTGTGTGGATCGGGGTGTTGCCATTAATGGGGGGCCTGGAAAGGCTGCGTCAGACATCCGTGGCTCTTCCTGAGAAAACCTAGAAGGGCTCTCTATCTGGCAGAGATGGAGGGCCTCACTGGTCTGGTCTGAGAGTCGGGCCCAAAAAGAAACCCATGGTGTATGTTCCCTTGGAGTGGCAGTCCAGGGGTGCTGTAAAATCACTGTGAGGGTCACTTTGATTTATGGCACCACGGTCACTGTACCAGTCACACTTTTTTTCTCACCTGCCTCCTGGGCCGGGCCTTTTGGCTGGGACCAAAGGAATTTTTGATTCCTGGCCGGATAGCCGGCTATTGTCCTGCACAATGGTCACTTTTTACTCTCTCCAATTCCTTCTCCCCACTTTCTTTTATTTAAAGCCTCATATTTGTCACTTTTTGTATTTTTATGTTTGTACACGGTTTTTGCACATGTGACCGGAAGGGGTTAGGTCCTCGGGCCTGACCTGAAAGTCTAGAGAGGGGGTGAACATGGCTTTCTGGCTTAGTTCGCCCTCTCTCATGGGGTCTCCCTTTGGGGGGTGCCCCACCTAGTACTCGGGTAGGCCTGTTTCGGCCAGATGGATCAAGTGTAAGTACCCCAGTCCCTGTCTGGAGCCTAACGCCCTGGGGGGGGATCAGGGCAAGGTCCTCTGATTTTAGAGGACTTTTGTACACCTGTTGAACATTTTTGTGTTTCACTCTCTATGTATGTGCACATTTTTTTGGCACCAGTGAAGTTTTTGAGTGTGTTCACACACCACGGGCTTTCAAAAAAAAAAACAAAAAAAAAAAAAAACGAGTGAAAATTCTGTTAAAGCGGAATCATGAAGTGTTATGCAAATTCTTACAAGTATTAGATAAGCACCTGAACGACCATAACATACAGGGATATACAATGTAATACTGAAATATAATCACACACATAAAGGGTGGACTTGGTTGTGTCTTTTTTCAACCTCACCTATTATGTGACTATATATGAGAGCAGTTTCCACGAAGTGATGAGGGTGAAATCCGGACTGAAGGGGATCAAGAAGATTGTTCTGAATCAGATGGTCGCTCACTCAGTTGTAGACAAGACATTCAAGGAGTTTGGAGGAAAAGGGGAGTACGGAAATGGGGTGTAGGTTAAGAATGGTGGGTTCCAAAGAAAGCTTTTTAAGTATGGGGGTGACAAGTGCAAGTTTTAGAGCAGGCATGTCCAAAGTCCGGCCCGCGTTCCGGTTTCCAATTTGCCCCCTGGTAATTTGGATAGAGGTGTGTGTGTGTGTGTGTGTGTGTGTGTGTGTGTGTGTGTGTGTAACTTCTGTGGCCCCCATTGAATCCCCGAGCATCGTGGGGGCCACAAAAGATATATACCCCTATTTATTGGTGTATAAAACGCACTCCCCCTCCCTGAAAATCAGGGGGAAATTGCGTGTGTGTTTTATATATCGATTCCTGCTGTCTGAGCGGAAGGAGGGGGCGATCTCCTGTGTACCCGGCAATCGGTCACACACAGTCCCACCCACTGGCCCAGGATTGGACCGATGTTCTGTCTATCACAGGCGGAACTGTGTGTGATTGATCACCGAGTACATAGGAGATTGCGGCGCTGTGTAATCCGGCATTGACAAGGCTGCAAATAAGCAAGGATGTGTAGACGGCATTCATTTACAATGGTGAGGCTGCATTAATGGGTAATGGGGCTGCTGCTGATGGGCAATGTGCAGGCTGCATTAATTGGCAATGGAGAGGCTGCTGATGGGCAATGTGCAGGCAGCATTCATTTGCAATGGAAAGGCTGCTGATGGGCAATGTGCAGTCTGCATTCATTTGCAATGGATAGGCTACTGATGGGCAATGTGCAGGCTGCATTAATTGGCAATGGAGAAGCTGCTGATGGGCTCTGTGCAGGCTGCATTAATTTGCAATGGAGAGGCTGCTGATGGGCTCTGTGCAGGCTGCATTAATTTGCAATGGAGAGGCTGCTGATGGGCAATGTGCAGGCTGCATTAATTTGCAATGGAGAGGCTGCTGATTGGCAATGTGCAGGCTGCATTAATTGGCAATGGAGAGGCTGCTGATGGGCAATGTGCAGGTGCATTAATTGGCAATGGAGAGGCTGCTGATGTCCTCTGTGCAGGCTGCATTAATTTGCAATGGTGAGGCTGCTGATGGGAAATGTGCAGGCTGTATTAATTTGCAATGGTGAGGCTGCATTTATTTGCAATGGAGAGGCTGCTGATGGGCAATGTGCAGGCTGCATCAATTGGTAATGGAGAGGCTGGTGAAGGGCAATGTGCAGACTGCATTTATTTGCAATGGAGAGGCTGCTGATGGGCAATGTGCAGGCTGCAATAATTGGCAATGGAGAAGCTGCTGATGGGCTCTGTGCAGGCTGCATTAATTTGCAATGGTGAGGTTGCTTATGGGCAATGTGCAGGCTGCATTGATGGGCACTGATCAGGCTGCATTGATGGACTGTGACTCTTATTTTGCTTCAAAGTTCTTTATTTAAAATGTAAGTTTTTTACCTGAAACTTTCCCCTTCAAATGAAGGTGTGTGTTATATGGCGATAAATATGATATCTCCAAATAACAATCTGGAGATCATCCTTAGTCCTGAGCGGCGCTCGGGGATTCATTGGGAGCCAAAAGAGATTATATATATATATATATATATTATCCAAATAACACACCCAAGCTCATCTCTTCACCACAAAGGCAAGAGAATTCTGGTTGGGCAGTGTATTAGTGCTCAGACGAAACACACTTAGATCGAATTTTAATGGTTCAAAGAATGTCGGGCAAAACGTTCATCCCTCAAAAAGTTTGGACACCCCTGTTTTAGAGAGTTTGAGAACGTGTCAGAAGAGAGGGAGAGGTTGAAGATGTGAATTAGAGAATGTAGAATGGAGCCAGAAGGGTGACCATAGCATTTATGAGGGAGCAGGATCCAGGGGACAGGTGGTTAAGTGGACATTAGAAAAAAAAGTTTAGCAACCTTTTCTATAGTAGCGGGGCTGAATAAGGGAAATAACGATTAAACATGTGGACTATGGGGTTTTTAAATAAGGGAGGTATTTGCACATTGGAAATCTCCTCACAAATTGTATCAATCTTATTTTTGAAGTAATTGGCGATCTCCTGGGCAATGAGTGAGTTAGTGGGTAGAGGTAGCGGAGGACGGAGCAGAGAGGTAAAGGTAGAGAAAAGTTGACGGGAACTGGATGAGAAGATGTTCATGAGAGTGATAGAATAGGTCTGCTTGGCCTTCAGGAGGCAGGAATTGTATTTTTGTAAAGCAGATTTATATTGGTTGAGGTCTTTCTGGTACTAATGCTGCGTGCACACAATCGCACATTACGACAACAAAATCCATGTTTTATTTCCGATGGATGTTGGCTCAAACTTGTCTTGCATACACACGGTCACACAAATCTTGTTGGAAATTCCGATCTCCAAGAACGCGGTGACGTACAACACATATGACGAGCCAAGAAAAATTAAGTTCAATAGCCAGTGCGGCTCTTGTGCTTAAAACTGAGCATGCGTGGAACTTTGTGTGTCCGAATTGTGTACACACCACCGGAATTTTACGACAACGGATTTTTTTGTCTGAAAATTTGAGATTCAGATCTCAAAATTTGTTTGTCGGTAATTCCGACGGAAAATGTTCGATGGAGCATACACACAGTCGGAGTTTCCGACAACAGGCTCCCATCGAGCATTTCCCATCGGAAAATCTGACCGCGTGTATACGGCATTAAAACAAAAAAGTGTGGCGCTTAGGTGGCAACAAAACCACATGAACCAGTAAGGCACTAATTCAAGCAAAGAAAATTACATACACTTCAAAAAAATAAAATATGTGTAAATTCCGTTGTATATCAAGAGATCTTACTCCCAGGTGGAAGAGTGCATGAACCTCATGCACACAAAAGGTTAAGGTAAATAAAATGAATTTAACATATACAGTCCATCAAGTGAACGTCTAACAGTCCTTGAAATGTGTAATATCAATCACAATTCCAAACTTGAGGTGACGTGAAAAAAGGTGAAATTCAACTTCTGATGTGTAGAATAATACCACCACCACCGTGATAAAGAAGAGGAGAGGAGGCTTACCAAATGACGTGGACTCAGAGGAAGGCTTACGCCTCTCGAGTCATATGGGCCTGTAGGTTAGCAAACCAGATAATCATACATCTAGTATGTAATCTCCCGCAAGTCTTCAGGTCATGAAATCATCCGTAGCGATCCTCCTATAGTGCTCATCCCACGAAAATAGGGGGCTCAGGTATCAAAGACCATGGAAGTAGAAAACTAGCATAGCGTGATACCGTTTTAACATCCAATTTATTAAAAAATAATAATAAAATTACACTCACATTTGGTTCAATCGTAATAACATAGTCAGAAAGTAGCGATGTCTGTAAGGGGGTCCACCTGACGCGTTTCAACTACACAGCCGTCCTCTGGTGGTGGTATTATTCTACACATCAGAAGTTGAATTTCACCTTTTTTCACGTCACTTGAAGTTTGGAATTGTGATTGATATTACACATTTCAAGGACTGTTAGACGTTCACTTGATGGATTGTATATGTTAAATTAATTTTATTTACCTTAACCTTTTGTGTGCATGAGGTTCATACACTCTTCCACCTGGGAGTAAGATCTCTTGATATACAACAGAATTTACACATATTTTCTTTTTTTGAAGTGCATGTAATTTTCTTTGCTTGAATTAGTGCCTTACTGGTTCATGTGGTTTGTTGCCCCCTAAGCACCACACTTTTTTGTTTTAATTTTTGTATGTTACTGTGTAGTCTTCAGTAGTGTTGGCAGCTGGGTAGAACACATCTTTTCACAGCGTAGTATTTTTTTTACACCTTTATTCCTGTGTATGCGGCATTAGCCTTATGCCACAGGTGCTCAAGAGTGTGGCTACATTTTATGAAACTTCTGGTGTCATCTATTTGCCATGGTCGTAGTGGTCAGGGCCTGATTCTATGTTTAGTGAAGGGGGGGGGGGGGGCAAGAGCTTGTCTAGGGATGATGACAGTGAACTGTTGTGGACAGAAGTGGCAAGGTTGTGGCAGGGCAGGGGTGAGATTTTGTCATAAATGTGGTCAATAGCAGAAAAGAGAAGGTTTGAGGTGGTAAGAGTTTCTATGGGCAACTGTTAAGCAGTTGAAGGAAGAGGAGGTGGAAGACAGGGAGAGAGTGACATTAATATGGTGGTGATCAAAGAAAGAAAAAGGATTGTTGGAGAGGTTGCACGGGGTGCATAGATAGGAGAATACAAGGTCAAGGGTGTTACCATCAGAGTGTGTAGGAGTCTGTATGCATCGCTTCAGGTCAAATGAGAAGTTTAGAAGTAGCAGGAGTATTAGCATTAACAGGGATGTTGAAGTCACAGAGAATGATTGTGGGGATTTCAGAAGAGAGAAAGTAGGGTAGCCAGGCAGAAAAGTAATCAAGGAAGGTTGATACCGGTCTGGGGGGGGGGGGGGGTAGATGACAGCAATACTTAGAGAAATGGAAAAGAATAGACAAATACAATATACCTCAAATGAGGAGAGCATCAAAAAAGGAGGTGGGTGAAATACCTGATAGGTGCTGTGTGGAGCTAAAAGGATTCGCACTCCACCTCCCTTCTATCCACTGGGTCTGGAGGAGTGAGCCTAGAGAAGGCCACCAAGGGAGAGAGAAGCAGGAGAAGCAGTGTCGGATTCATGAAGCCAGGTTTCGGTAATGGCAAGAAGGTTAAAGGGATTTGTTATAAAGAAGTCATGGAGGCAGGTGAGTTTGGTACAGACAGAGCGGGCATTCCAGAGGGCGCAGGAGAAGGGGAGGCTGGTTTTGGGGAGAAGAGAAACAGAAACCTGGTTCTGTGGCTCGTGACTGCTGCAAAGGGTGTAGGATGATGGAAGTGTTGGGCACAGTTAAATGATGGAGGCCCAGGGTTTGGGGATATGTCACCAGAGGTTAACAGAAGTAGAAGGATGAGGGATATAGGATGAGGTAGATATATGAAAGGACATGACGCAGCATCCTGAGGGTTTAATCAGCATTTAGGTGTAGAAGTAGCTGGAGTTGGTGTGTGCAGTAATAGGGAGAGGACAGAAAGGAGGGTAAGATATATGTGTGTGTGTGTATATATATATATATATGCTGTTGGGTGGAGAAGAGGGGTGAAGGAAAGAGAGAGGACACAATTGCCAGAAGACGTGGTAGAGAACACACGTTACAGAGTGGAAGGAGAGCTGAATAGAGAGACGGGTCACCTGAAGTCTGTTTGGTGCTTTTCAGTGCAGTTTGCTATGTATGTTCACGTTATCCAATCACTGAAGTGCAGAGCTTGGAGTGCAAATCACTTGTATATATAAAAAAAAATCACTAAAGAAAAAAAAGAAAAACCATCAACATCTGCCCCCCATTATCAGAATACAATAGTGCAGCGGGGAGGATTCCCCCATCCCCCTCCAATGTGTGGATGGGGGAATCACTTCCGTTTTTTCCTCTCATCCCGCTGGATGAACGATAAAACTGAACCATGTATGGCCAGATTTGGGAGGAAGATATATTCATCATCAACTGATCCCCCTGAAGGGGTTAATCTACATTCCCACACTATATATGTGTGTATCATCATCTGCTGGAGATAAAAGACATCACAGTGACTATGGAGGAAGAGGACGGACATGACGGGGGGGTTACTGGGTGTAAATAGAAAATAAGATCTTATTACCTCCTCTGCTGCCTCTTCCAGCAACGTCTTCTCTCTACTTCCTCCTGACTCACCTCTCACCCGGAACTTCCTGTCTGTACCTGACATCACTACCTGTCTGTTTTCCATAGAGACTATCTGTCTGGGTAGAAGTGAGATCACCGCCTTGTGGAGATCAGAGGAACTGCAGCCCCGAAAAAACATCTCATAGTGTGAACACGGCCTTGTGCTGTGTGTGTATGTACTGTATATCCTTATAGACGGGTCAGCTCCACTCCCACCAAGGGGGATAGAAATATATTACTGCTCGGGGGGGAGACATTTTGGCCCCTTTGATTTTGCAGTAAAATTGATGTCAGATTTAGTCATGTAGAACATCTGTTATATGGATACAAAGAGCCCCAGCCGAGAGTAAAGGCTGGAAATGGCTCCTGATCTCCAGATTTGGGCAATTATGTCCCCAATATAAATAGAATAAAACCCGCGCTATGTGTAACAACTCAAATACCTACAGAAATAACTTATACCGGACTGCTGCTGTAACAAAGGTAAGTGTTCCCTTTATCAACTAGAAGAGTGTTATGTGTCACAGCGCTGTCCTATTGTGTGTGCACATAAATCATCACAAATACACTAAAATATGTGGAGACATTCATATATAAAGTGCTAGGGGCTCAAATAATATTCTCTGCAGATCTACTGCTTCCACTTTACATCTACTTCATTGCTATTATGATGTTTATCAATAAATAAAGTAAACTGATCCATGTGCAAATTCATATACAACATAAAGTGCTTTGTGCTCAAGATGCTGTTCACTGCAGAACCACTGCTTCTACTTTGCACCTACTCTGCCTCTTCATACACACTTAGAGCTCCTCCTCTTCACACACACCCAGAGCTCCTCCTCTTCACACACACCCAGAGCTCCTCCTCTTCATACACACTCAGAGCTCCGCCTCTTCAAACACACTCAGAGCTCCACTTCTTCATAAGCACTCAGAGCTCCGCCTCTTCATACACACTCAGGAGCTTCGCCTCTTCATACACACTCAGGAGCTCCGCCTCTTCATACACACTCAGAGCTCCACCTCTTTATATGCCCTCAGAGCTTCCACCTCTTCATACAGAAGGAGGAGAGGGGACAGATATACAGTACATACACACACAGCACAAGGCCGTGTTCACACTACGAGATGTTTATTGGGGCTGCAGTTCCTCTGAGTTCCACAAGGTGGTGATCTCACCTCTATCCAGACAGGAAGTCTCTATGGAATATATAGACAGGAAGTGATGTCAGATACAGACAGAATGTTCCATTTGGAAGGACGTAGAGATGACAATGCATGATCAGGTGGCAGAAGAGGTAATATGTAGATTAACCCCTTCAGGGGGATCAGTTGATGATTAATATCTATTCCCTCCAAATCTGGCCATACATGGTTCAGGTTTATCGTTCAGCCAGCGGGATGAGAGGAAAAAAACGGAAGTGATTCCCCCATCCACACATTGGAGGGGGATGTAGGGTTACCACCTCATCCCTTTAAAACCAAACACATATGAATTACACGGGTTCTGAGGCTAATTTAATTCAGATAAGGCATCAAGTGAGTTTAATTACCACCTCAATCAGCCACAGAACCCGTGTAATAATATGTGTTCGGTTTTAAAGGGATGAGATGGCAACCCTAGAGGGATGGGGGAATCCTCCCCGTTGCACTATTGTATTCTGACAATGGGGGGCGCTCCTCCGCTCTCAGAATACACAGATCAGTGATGAAGCTATTGGCTGCAGCCGCTGATGGAGTGACTTTTATCGGGCAGTGACCACACATGGATGGAAATGTGACTGATCCCTGCTGAACCCGCTGAATTTCCATGTCTCTATGGTCACCATAAGTGACTTCCTCCCCTCCCCCTCATCTCCTTCATTATGTAAGTCATGCTGAGATCATCTCCCATTGGCTGAGCAATATTCTCATTTGTCTCTGAGCTCCTTCTTGCTATTCCTCGTCCTGCCTGTTGTTTCCTTGGCTTGATTTTCTGTGTAGTGACCCCAGCTTCATGTCTTGGATGCGCTCGTCTGTTGCTTGTGTAGCACTACCCCCAAAGGAGCTTCTGGTTAGATTTGGGCTTACCGTTACCTTCTGTTCTCCTCGTTTCACGTCTAGGGGATGTCCCGTGGTAAATGGCCCAGTAACTCGAGAGACTGACAACAGATCCACTTGAATGGATTTTATTTGCAAAACGTAGACAATGAACAGTCTCTTAAATTGGGATCAGAGGGTTGGAAAGGAAATTCAGGTACTCTTCGTGTCAAAGTCAAAATGTTCAAGAACTTTCTTACTTTGACTGCATCCAGAGAATAGCCATTCACAACTGAATGTTCATTCAAGTTGGGCAGTCCCTCTCTCACAAGGCCTAGCAGCCAACAAGGTGCTTAACTCAGGAACAAGTCTGCCACAGACGTTGTTGTAGAACATACAAGATAATGTCTCTGCCACAGACGTTGTAGAACACAGGGAAACTAAACTTGAAGAACACTTGTAAGATACCTGGATCTCTCAGCCAGCATGGCGATGTCCATGAGACCGGATTCTCTTGGGTACTTCAGCCCTTCCAGGCTCTTACTAAGAAACCAACCCGTACGTGGTCTTCTTCTAAAGAGTCCTCCCCTGAAATACTTGAAGTCATGGGTCTCTCCCAAACCGGAGACGGCACCCAACCACCTCAGAATCCTCCTTTAGTTTCCTTGCCTCGGGCTAGCCAGCCCCGAGACATCAAAATCGGGTGGATCCATACCCCAGGCCATAGCCTCTCTGGGGACTGGTCAGGAGAACCAGGACCATGAAGTCAGTACATCATTCTGGACCGGAACCCAGAACCACGTGACGTCCGCATCTTAAATACCCTGTCCCAGAAAGCACAGTGAGAGCGCCACTCCCCCTGGGCGGGCTCTGAGAGAGAGCAACTTAAGCACCCAACCAGACCATAGTTCCATGCCTGCCAGAAGATACAGTGCACCCTGTGGCCAGGCTGAACATCTCACAGTCCAGTCAGACTGATGATGAAGTCTAAATTGTACCCAAACCAAACTGCAGTTCAGGCATAACTTTAACTTTGAAAAACACATAGCGCGTGCTCTTCAGGAGCCGCCGCTACACTTGTCCTGACCTTTATCCTGATTCCTGGATCTCCTCCATATCTCTCCTCCATATCCTCTTACACAGCTTTTCTCCACACCTGCAGTGACCCTGGGGGGTGGAAACTTGGCCTCCGCAAAATCCATCCCCATCATTAGGAGCTCTGGTAAAATTGTCCTTTCAATGTCCCTCCATCTGCTTTTTTTTTTCGGATGCTCTTAGGATGTGGGCGGACCCTTGGCATCTCACTTACAAAGTAGGGCTGTTGGTCCTGCATTGTATGTAATGACGCCAGAATGCCTGCAACAAGCTTTAAACATGCATAGTGTGGGGGTCCTTTGTGGGTAAATTATACCTCGGTCTGAAGTGAGGCTTTAATAAAATGGAGACCTGAATGGTGAGGTGAGGAGGATTCTGGGAATATCATTTAATTTTACTTTTTGTGTTCAGATCTAGAGTTTTCCTCCTGTGAAGTCTGGAGATCATATGACCATCACATTACCTCCACCTCCCTCCCTGATAGAATAGAGAAATACAAAGAAGATTCTAGAAGATTCTAGAAGTCACCAGAGAGATGATGGAGGAGAGGTGAGTGGTGCCGGGAATTCTGGGACATTATCCAGTAACAGACAAGGGATGTGTCTGGATGGTGACTGTATCATTGTGTGTGTCAGGTTCCTATAAGGTGTCAGGATGTCACTGTCTATTTCTCCATGGAGGAGTGGGAGTATTTAGAAGGACACAAGGATCTCTACAAGGACGTCATGATGGACAATCAGCCGCCCCTCACATCACCGGGTAAGAGGAGACTTTATTGTAAAGGAGAGAGCAGTACGGAGGCTCCACCTAGATCCCCCATCATCTGATAAACACATAGAAACAATGTATTCAGTCAGTGTGTGTGTGTTTCCTACAGATGGATCCAGTAATGGAAACCCACCAGAGAGATGTCCCCGTCCTCTGTATTCCCGGGATTCCACACAGGAAGATAACACCATCCCCCACCATCATCAGGTAGATGAGGAACAATCACTGATAGTATCATTAAGATCTGTACATTATTTGCATTGTTATCTTTTTTTTTTAAAAGTTGTATTTATTGCTTTTTAACATAAGAAATATACATAAGACCCAATGGGCCACACACAACAGTCAACATTGACTCTCTCCTCTTGCTTCTAGACTCTCACTCAGTGAAAAGATCAAAATAATGATAAGGCCCCTTTTCTCAATAACAGAAAATGGCACGTTCAAATATGTTCATGTTACATCTTGCTGCAGGTGCATTCTATTAGGAGCCACTCAATCCGCCACCGTAGTTTCACTATTCATCCAACTACCCCATACTTTGTCAAATTTCTCTGGTATGCCCCTGCTGATGTATGTAGCCTTGTATAAAGGTGTCGCCCTATTAACCACACCCTTCCACGCTGATATAGATGGAGGATTGGGCTTTTTCCATGATAACACTATCATTTTCCTAGCGTAATAGATAAGGATTGTCAGCAAAGTGCGAGTTACTCTCTTTGGGGCTAGATTGTCTACCAGTCCCAAAAGGCATACCTCTATCGTGGGCTGTATATGAATGGCGGTTACTTCCGCTATACATTCCATGACCCCCTTCCAAAATACTTGGATGTTCCAGCAATTCCAAAAGATATGCATGAAATCAGCAGTGAGGGAACTGCACCACCAGCAAGCCAGGGACCTTGTAGGGAACATCTTAGCCAATCTGGCTGGAGTAAGATATATACGATACAGGAATTTAAACTGAATGAGTTGGTCTCTTGCAGAGACCAATCTAGTAAAATTAATGTCCCATACATCATCCCAGTCATTCTCGTCCATCTGGGGGAACACCTCACTCCACACCACCCTACACCTTGCAAGAAGATCCCCTCCCTCCACGAACAATTGTTTATATTTTGTAGACAAGGACTTCTCCAAAGTGTCCTCTCTCAGTAAAGACTCTAAATCACTAATTTTCAGGGTAATACCAACATCTCCAAATTGGGCATTGTATGCATGTCTGAGCTGAAGATAATGAAACAAGTGAGTGTTGGGAAGATTAAACATAGTTTTCGGGGCGTCAAACTGGAGAAGTTTCCCACCACCCACAATGTCTTTCAGCATCTTAATACCAAACTTAGTCAAGATAATTGGGTCAGGGTACTCGCAAAGGTGTGTTAATTTGGGATTCTTCCAAAGTGGTGTTGTGAGGAGACATCTCGGAAGCGCTACCCCTCTTGGTCACTGCTACCCATGCCCTACTGGTTGCACACATGGATATCGTAATCCTATATGGAGCCCTGACACCCCGATGTGGATGATGTGTCAGTGCCTCATAAGAACCAACTACAGCCACCTCCAGTGTATTGGCAGTGTCATCCTTAGGTAAAGTAAACCACCTGTGTGTGAGTACTAGCTAACCCGCTAAAAAATACCTGTGAAAGTCCGGAACCGCCAGTCCCCCTTGTTTCCACGGCAATTGTAACACCCGAAGTTTAATTTGGGGGTGTCGCCCCTGCCACAGGCATGTGGTTATGAGTTGATCTATTCTTTTAAATATATATATTTGGGTATCCAAACTGGAGAGAATTCCGAAATATATACAAAAACAGAGGTAAAAATTTCATTTTCACTGAATTCCCCCTACCTATGAGTGTCATAGGTAGATTCTGCCATAAAGTCTGATACAGAGTCAGATGTGTAACCCCAGATATTTGATCACCTCCACCCTCTGCAAAGGACAATCTGCAGGAATCTCGCATCTGGGGGATGGTGTTCTGATTGAGAGAATCTGGGATTTACCCCAGTTGACTCTCAGACCCGAAAAATGAGCAAAGGAATTTAAGCTGTCGACACAGAATTCTTGGAGTCTCGCAAAAAAAGAACCATATCATCTGCATATAGTGCAGTTTTTTCGGTCAAGCTACCCACCGTTATCCCTTGTACCTCCTCAGAGGCTCGCAAGGCCGCAGCCAAGGGTTCAATCGTGATAGAGAAAAGACCCGAGGACAATGAGCATCCTTGGCGAGTGCCCCGACGTACTGGAAAAAATCCCGATTAACATATTGTTTAGTTTTTTGGCTGCTGTGGGGCAATGATATAGAATGTCGATCCACTTCCGGAACCGAGGACCGAAACTGAATGTCTCCAATATCACCCCCATGTAATTCCAGTCCATGGAATCAAAGGCCTTTTCCAGATCTAGAAAGAACAGTATCCCACCCTGGAAATATCTGGGCCTAACTGAGTGTGGGTGAAGACCCTGCGCAGATTAATGTCCGTGGCCTTTTTGGGCATAAAACTTGTTTGGCTAGGGGAAATAACATGCTGCAGGACCAACATAAGTCTAGTAGCTAACATTTTGGTCAGTATTTTGAAGTCCATATTTAATAAAGAGATGGGCCTATATGATGAACACTGCAGTGGGTCTTTATCCGGCTTAGCCAATAATACAATATGAGCCTCATAAAAGGAGGGGGGGAGGTCTCCCTTCTGAAAACATTCCGTATATAATTTTAGTAGTCTGGGTGCCAGGGTCTCTGAGTATTGGTGATACCACTCAATTGGCAGACCATCTGGTCCAGGAGCCTTACCACTAGGAAAGGGCCCTATTGCGGACGCTACCTCCTCTTCCCTGAACGCGGCATCCAGAAAATTTCTAGATTACTCTGGCAGTTTGGGTAACTGAAGGGTCTCCAATGTGTTCCTGAGGTCACCTGTGTCATATGGATCTATAGGGGAGTACAGAGACCTATAGAAGGACACAAACTCTCGTACTATGTCCTCCCTGTCTCTCAACGGTTGTTCGGACGGGGACAGTATGCCGGGCACTATCGTCGAGGAAGTGTCCCCTGCCATCAGAAGAGCTAAGAGTTTGCCATTTTGATCCCCTTTTTCAAAAACAAGCGCTGCACTCACTTGCATTCCTGTTCTTTGTCCTGAATTTGTTTTCCCACACTGTTCTGCTCTGTTCTCATGGCTTTTATGGCTGATATGTAAACCCCCCTAGTGGTGGCCTTGAAGGCCTCCCATTCGGAGTGCACCATTGCAGATCCTTCGTTAATCTGCCAATATGTATCGAAGTGCGGCTTCAGCGTCTTTTCCACAGCTGGCTCTCCCACCCATCTAGGGGATAGACACCAAACCCTCCTTGAACTCTGGGTGCCCAATTGCAAGATAACCCCCCGGGAAGGTAGGATGCCCCATCCACCAGAGGCAATAATGTTCCATTGGAGAATGCCAGGTCTATTCTGGATGACGAAGCATGTACCGAGGACAGATATGAGTAGCATCAGTCAGTGGGATGCTTCCACCGCCAGATCTCCGTGAGACCCGCAGCTTCTGCCCAGTGCGACAAGTCATGGTTTGGAGCCCTGCGTGGGTTGGACGTGTCCAATGTATAATTGAGAACATTATTGAAATCTCCAGCCACCAATAACTGGAATGGAGCGTGAGGTGCCAATTTCTCCAACACCTCGTACAGGATATTCCCCGTAAAAGGAGGGGGAATGTATACATTTACCAGGGGCTAACCTGCGTGAACAAACTTCAATTATTACCACTAAATACCTTCTCCCAGGATCTGTAATCACCATTTCTACCGAGCAGGGTAGGGACTTGTGCAACAAAATAGACACACCCCTAGCATAAGACGAAAAAGTGGCATGTATGGCTCTGTGCATCCAGGGACGTTGCATGGCCAGAATTTTGTTGCCTAATAAATGCGTTTCCTGTAAAAACATTATGTGGGGATGTTGGACCTGCAAAAATTTAGCACCAGCGTTCTTTTGTATTTTGAATTCAAACCTCTGACATTCCAGAAGATGATTCTAATATTTAAGAACATGACTGCAATTCATAATTTTGCCCCAAATTGGGGGCCTAGAAGCACAAGTGAGGTCCAGAGTCATGCCGAGCCATACAGCATGCTGAAGATTTACATTTATCCATCTGCAAACGTAACGTCACATTGCGGTGACACCACAAACAAGCGACCACACACAAGGTGGAGCAGATGTACAAAAACAGAACGTAAGATAAAACAAGAATAGAACATTTACTCATGGCCATTCCCATCGTAACCATTCCCTGTCTTACCAGCTTAGAAAGGGGGGAAAAACAGAAAAAACACACCCTCCGCACTAGCTAGCAGAAAACTGGAAAAAATGAAAAATGGAATGTTGTCTTATAAAGTTATTCCATATGTCCCTTAGGAAGGAACAAAAAAGTCTACAGGGTGAGCGCTGATGCTACTCGCCTTCTGTGGGTACACTTTTTCAGAAAGAGCATCCGGCTACATGCATATTATAGCCATAAAGCACCAAGCAGCTGTAAATACGCTGCAACACCTTGAAGGAAAAGTTTTGCGCAGTAGAGGCAAGGTCTGTATATATATATATATGTATCCCCTGGCAAGGCACACTATTTAAACCTACTGAGAAGGATAACCTGTCATTGGAGTATAGTCAGAGCATATGTGCCTACCCGTGTGCAATCGGCCTTCACTGCACCGGATTGTGGTACGCCAGTCCAACAAAAAAGGGGGAAGAAAAGGAGAAGGGTAACAACAGCCCAATCAGAATGTACCAAAAAATAAATGATGATTCACTTCAATGCAAGGTATCCAGTCAATCTGAAATACCCGAGGGGACCTCAAAGAATTTCACAGAACCACTGTGTTCAACACGGAGCTTACTGGGGTACAGCATACTATACTTGAGTCTCTTTCCCCCGGAGCTTCTATTGAACCTCCACAAACGTGCGGCGACGCCTCTGCAGCTCAGGGGAAAAATCTGGGAAGAAGTTTAGGGTGGTATTCCCAAACTGGAGCTGTGGAGTTCTTCCAGGCTTCAGCAAGGATGAGATCTCTATCTCGGTAGTTCAGGAACCGCACCAGGAATGGCCTGGGCATGGCAACTTGCGATCTCGGGCCTGTGGGGACCCTATGAGCATGCTACACAATGTATGCTGAGGAGAATTGCTGTAAATTTAGGATTTCTTGAAAGAAATTTTCAGCAAAGCTGGCTGGATGTGAACTCTCCGCGCCCTCAGGAAGGCCCACTGCATTGTTACCTTTGATGTCATTTTTATTCTATATTCAGTGTGGAAACCTGAGAGATTCTAAAGTTGAGGTTAAAGAAGAGATAAAAGAGGAGGATGATGAGGATGGGGTGATAGAGGAGTCCAAGTTTCTAAAAGTGCACAAAGCCATAAACTATAGAGTATAACCTTAAATACAAAATATATGTAATACACATAACAGTACCATCATCCCAGTTGATAATTGTCAAGAAATGGGAATTCTAGGAATATCGGGGCAGTTGCTGAGGCTGCTCCCTTGGTATCCACACCCAAAAATATTTGTTATAGGGACTATTGCGGTACTAGATAGACAATACACAGAAGACTTGATTATAAAAAATTACAAAATAATTTAATAAGGGCAAAAAGATTAAATCCATCAAAACTTCCATATTGCTAAAATCATATACACCGCAGTTTAACAAACTACCGACGGGTGACCCCGTAAGGTTTCTGTCGAAGAGGGGTATGGAAACGTTTCCTCTACCGGTTTCGCAGCGAACTGCTTCTTCAGGAGGATAGTCTACATAATAAATAAAAATATTTACAAATAATCAAATAGCAGCGAATCATATAATGACATAACAGAAGATTTACAATAATTTAAATAGTGAGGGGATCAGCTCACCCACAAAAGAGGAAGCAGTAGATCACAGGACCCATTGGTTTCCTCCCACGGCAGATGCGGGGGGATTGTAAAGGACTCCTCAAATTTAAACAGAGATATATATATGTGTGTGTGTGTGTGTGTGTGTGTGGGTGTGTGTGTGTGTGTGTGTATATGATATGAAAGTTATAGTAAGATGAGACACTAACCTATACACAGCTAAAGAGCGATATATAGGTGAAAAGAGATTGAAAAAAATACTGTGTGCATAAGGGCTACAGAAAGAGCCTATGAAAAAGGGGTGCTTAGTTGTGCATCCTAAGGTGTCCTAAACATACGAAGATTACCAAGGAACCTAACCAAGTTAGGAAGAAAAGGAATAATAGATAAGGAATCTGTGGAAAAAGTGGAACCACCACAAAGAATAGAGTGAAAAGGATATAAGTGAAATAAGAGTGAAACTGAGAGCCAAACATACTGTTTGGGCTGTATAATCCAGTGCACACTACCCATGTTCATAGAAGTAGATCAAACAAGGCAACATCATAGTAGCCAAAGAATACAAATGTAATAGTGTGCAGGGCAAGTATCGCCTAATCTATATATATATATATATATATATATATATATATATATATATATATATAAAATACACTTTATTAGCTAGGAAACAAACATGAACCTGGGCATTGATCGCCATCTGTGGGGGTACACACAGAGCAATCACCATAAGCACATATAAAAAGGCATACAGTAAGATCAGACTAGGAGACCTAGGGTACTAGAGGTCCCAGTCATCGGGTACTAAAACAGAAATACACTAACCTGTATAAACATGTCCAATAGCACAACCCGGTATGTGGAGTCCTGGAAACTGGTCCGCTATTTAAGCTCCCCAACACTTCCGGCGTCAGAGCATGCTGCTAAGCGACGGGGCCTGACGTCACGGGGGGCGGTCCACTCGCCCACACTGCGCATTCGCATGGCCATGCGACATCGCGCGTGCTATTGCATCGCGCATGTGCATGGACGTGCACACAGAGCATGTGCGTGCCGGAGGGGCCCATGGACCAAAATATCCAGGCGCATCCAGCGCAAGAAGGATACTGTATACAATACTGTACCCATATAAAAGTGCACAATGATCTGTATCAGGACACCAACTACAGGAACCCACCAGAGAGATGTCCCCATCCTCTGTATTCCTGGGATTCCACACAAGAAGGTCACACCATCCCTCACCACCATAATCAGGTAGATGATTGACAATTATTGGTAGATATGATTAATACACAGCAAGTCTTGTTACAATGAATGTTTTATTATATCTTTCAGAATATAAACCTCGGGGATGATAATATTGCTGTTAAAGAAGAGTATAAAGAGGAGGATGAGGAGTATGGAATGATGGAGGAGATTTCCGAAGGACACAAGGATATGGTGGAGCCACCTAATACCAGGAACCCACCAGAGATATGTCCCCATCCTCAGCATTCCCTGGATTCCACACAGGAAGATCACACCATCCCTCACTGTTGCAAGGTTGGTGGGACGGAGGTTATAAAACACACTTATAGAGACAATGTGTAAATTTTTATGCAATGTCACAAAAATAAAGCTTATATCTTACAGATGATATTCTCTCTCTTTTTCTTGATTTAGAGTGGAGATCCAATTGATATAGAATTTGAGGTTAAAGCAGAAGAAGAGATGTATGTGAGGGATGATCAGCAGTCTATAGAGGAGGATGGACTAAAGGGGACATTTATAGAGGAGGACACTCCTACAGAGATCAGCACAGGTGGGTCATTAACACTAAATACATTCCTCCACCCATACTGCTCACTGATTGATCCAGAGTAGGGCAAGGACTGGGTGATATCAGCCTGTAATACCCTGGTCACTTTCCTGACCTGTCTTCCCCATCCTGTATTCCTGTATTTCTCTTGGATAATCTTCCTTCTCTGTGCTGCAGACACAATTTATGTAGACTGGATTTATGGAGATTCTGGGGTTCAGCTGGCAACAAAATATTAATTTTGTGATTTTGGTCTTCTGCCCCATACCTAGGTATGGCAAGATGCATTGACAGAACAATTCTCCTAGGATTACTTGTTCTGTTGTTTGCTGGCTGTGCAGGGTGGAGGGATATGTCTGTATAGTTTCAGACCCAAGACACTGAGTGCAGTCTCAGGAGATGGGAGGCAGCGGTGTGGGACCTCTGCAACTTGTCTTGTGTAAACATTTATTCTGTCACTGATTACAGAATACCCATATTATGATTTCTGACCCCTACACTATATAATACTGTACATTACATACTCCTGACCCCTGCACTATATACTCTATGTTGTACATGACATCATTCTGATACTATAAAATCCTAACTGTTGTATCCTGTATAATAAGTTGTACTTTACATAACCCTTACTTATTTTGCACCCATTTTCTACCAGCTGGACATTTTATATTGGATGATTTGATTGGAGCACATACTTTTACATGGTGATAATAATGTGAAAACATCTTCAAACATTGGAACCTCAAACAGAAAGTGATAATGAGGGAGGAGTCACTAACCCAATGATGGTGGTCTTCAGAATCGGTCCAGTCTTCATCTTGGTTGTTCTCCCCCATCCTCACTCTCTGACCTCTGGTGGGGCTCAGCCCTGCTGTTATACATGACTAAATAAGGAAGTGCAGGACTTCTTGTGTTGGGAAGATGGCAATGAGTGATAGAGGGTGTGGGGACACTCGTCCTATAATCCCTTCATCACTGTTACTCCTATAAAAGACAGTTCTCGTTTCCTCATTCTCTGACTAAGGTCCATGAATACAGAAAGGAACTGGTAGGAGATTCAGAGATGTACTGCTGAAACAACTAATGGATTATGAAAATAGTTGTCAACTATTTTCATAATCCATTAGTTGGTCAGTCGATTAATTAGCCTACACACAGAATGCATTATTTATTTACATATCAGAAAAGGCAGACGTCTTTGTACCTTCCTATAGGGGAACTCTATACTATACTTTTTACCTTCCTATAGGGGAACTCTATACTATAATTTGCAGCTTCTTATAGGGAAACTCTATACTATACTTTGCGGCTTTCTATAGTGGAACTATATACTATACTTTGCAGCTTCTTATAGGGGAACTCTGAAGGCAGGAGGAACCAGAAGTGGGGGGGTCCAGAAGAGGAGAATCAGGGTTGCTCTGTGAAAACCCATTACACAGAACAGGTAAGTATGACAAGTTTGTTAAAGAAAACCAACATTTACAATGACTTTAAGGTCTCTGTGCAGGGAAGATCAGCATCTGATCCCAGAGAAGGTGGAGCCTGATAGACTGGAGGTAATAGAAGGCATTACAACTACTGTACATTTAAAGTAAAAGTTTACTAATATTGTGTATTTATATTTAAAATGATTGTACCCATGAAATAAAAGTCTCAGATATGATATAAAAAAAAGTCTATATATGATATAAAATATTTAACTTTCACTATTTCACAGTATAAATCACTTATAGTGGTGATTATCTGCTAGTTTTTGTAATATAAAGGACTATTTTTTTTAACCCCATTATAACAGATGATTAAAAAAAACATGCTGCTGCTAATAAATGTCCTATACTGGCCATACACAGATCAATTTTTGGACAAGAATATTCACAAAAATATCTGTATGAAAATTATTTTTACATAGATGAATGGACGAGTGTCGTTCAAAAATTCCACTTGCTTTTAACATTTCATTTTAAAATGAATGTAACTTCTGAGCAAAAACCACATACATTATTTAAAAAAAATTTCGATGGAGAAAAGTTTTCTGTTCTGCCCCTTTCGAATTTTCCCGTCACTGTGGTCAGAAATGAATGCCAATTTGACCCCACTAATGGTTAGAACATTTTGTGTTGTCCCCCCTATACATTGTAAAGCGTTGCGTAAACTGTTGGCGCTATATAAATCGTGAATAATAATAATGAATATTTTTTTGAAAAAGAAAAATGAGTTTGTGTACGGCCAGCATGAGTGACATTAGGTGCAGGGAGCTTGTACCCACCTACCTGTCTATGACAAGGTAGTCTGTCATCCATCATATTATATTACACTCCTGTCTGATCATCTGCAAACAGCGTTTTACCTCTTTTTTACATTTTAATAATGTTGATCTCTGATTCTGATATGTATCAGATTCTCCCTCTAATAATATATCTATCTGTCTGTTATTCTCAGAATGGATTAAATATCCAAATATATATCTGGATATTTATATTTACAGCTGTATATAGATATTCAAGAATATTAACTCAATTATATACCAACCTTTTTTTGAGGTTTTTATCCAATTAATCAAAACAATAATCGGCCAACTAATCAATTCTGAAAATAATTAGTTGTCGCCCTACAGAGGACCCATTTACTAGTTACTCTGAGGGGGAATTGTAAGATCCTCAGAGACAAAGCTGCCTGATGGGGGGACGGAGTCCTGGTTTGAGTTTAGGGGAACCAATCTGCTCATGTCTAGTAATCTTCTTATTTCTATTTTAGTAGATGGATGGACGATGAGGAAAACCTCAGATGATTGTCTCACTTCGTCTCCAGACTGTAAAGTAGAAGATGAGGACATCACACAGTATAGTCCAGGAGAAAACCCGACTACCTCAAATGTTCATCTGGCACCACACAGACCATCGTATTCCTCTTATCATGAGGAACCTCAGACTGTGAGGGACGGTGCCGTCCTTCCAACAGATAAGAGGTTTTCCTGTACTGAGTGCGGGAAGTGTTTCCATTATAATTCCAAACTTAATAGGCATAAAAGATCTCACACAGGTGAGAAGCCGCATTCCTGTCCTGAGTGCGGGAAATGTTTCCCTTTTAAATATAATCTTGATGTGCATAAAAGATCTCACACAGGAGAAGAGCCGTATTCCTGTATTGAGTGTGGGAAATGTTTTTCAATGAAGTCTCATCTTTACACACATCAGAGACTGCACACGGGAGAAAAACCGCATTGCTGTCTTGAGTGCGGGAAATGTTTTGTACAACAATCAAATCTTGTCACACATCAGAGATCTCACACGGGGGAGAAGTCGTATTCCTGTACGGAGTGTGGGAAATGTTTTTCACGTAAGTCACATCTTCACACACATCAGAGATCTCACACGGGGGAGAAGCCGTATTGCTGTCCTGAGTGCGGGAAATGTTTTTCAGACAAGTCCGGTTTTAACAGACATCAGAGATCTCACACGGGGGAGAAGCCACTTTTCTGTCCCGAGTGAGGGAATTGTTCCTCACTGAAGTCCTGTCTTCCTGTACATCAGGCATCCCACACAGCCCTCAAGGTGTATTAGTGCCTGTAAATGTCTTCTATATGAATATTGCTGGACATCACAGCTCTCATGTGGGGAAGAAGCACACCCTGATATACACCTCAGATATACTCCATCGCTGATATTCATAATGTAAGAAACCGTTCCAGCGGTGTGGACATTTTTTGAAAAAATTAACTTGTCTGAGGGACTAAATCGGGGTCCAAATCTCCTTGTTCCTTATGACAATTTCCTTGTTCCTCATCTACCAGAGAGCTCAGCAGAGGTGTGGGAGTTCATTTAAAACTACAAGCCGACATCGGCAAAGGACAGAACTCTGTGAATGAATGGCACGGCGGCGCTCTTTTCATGAAGTGACAGCGGCGACGGGGGACTTCTCCCTGCACTGCTGTCACACAGAAGACTCGGATCACTAAGCCGCTGCAGGAACATCTAACATGTTTCCAAAGGTGAACGTTTCCTTTAACCCTTTCACTGCCAGAGCCATTTTTACTGGTTTTTTTTGCCCACATGTTTAACCACTTCAATACCGGACACTTTCACCCCCTTCCTTTCCTGGGCCCATTTTCATCTTTCAGTGCTGTCACACTTTGACAATTACGTGCTCATGTAACACTGTACACATATGACATTTTTATATTTTTTCACACAAATGGAGCTTTCTTTTGGTGTTATTTGATCACCACTGTGGCTTTTATTTTTTGTGCTACAAATAAAAAAAGACGGAAAATTCAAAAACATTTTTTTCTTTGTTTCTGTTATTAAATTTTGTAAATAAGTACGTTTTCTCCTTCACTGATGGGGAGGTACTAACAAGATTACCTGGTGGGCACTGATTGGCATTACTGACCATCACAGCTGTTGGGCCTGCACTGATAATCAATGAGTGAGTGAGTGAGTGACTTGTATAGCGCTACCTATGCGAACTGAATCGCCTCATAATCAATGCTGAATATCAGTGCAGATCCCTCCTGTCAGGAGAGCCGCTGATTGACTCTCCTCTACTCATGCCTTGTCAGCATGAATAAAAGAAAACCGAATACCTGCACTTCTTGGTTACCATGTGATTAGCTTTGAATAGACACAGCGGATCACATGGTAAAGAGCCTACATCATAGGCTCTTCACTGAGATTGGAGAGGCGGTGTGTTACAGCGGCACACCGCACCACCGATCACCCCGCTCAAGCGGCTTACTCTTCTGGATGATGAATAATTTTAGGCCTGAATATTATAGAAAACCCCTAAAACATGATATATTTTCTGAAAGCAGACAACCTAGAGAATAAAATAGCGGTAGTTCCAATTTTTTTGTCACATATTATCTCAAATCTATTCCTATTCTATCAAATACTTACTGTAATTTTCCTTTCCTGAGGGACTCCATGGCAACCTACGTGTGGGTTAACCCCACCTCCTCTCCAATGCTATAGGACCCCATTCCCATAAATTTGAGCTCACCACCAGAGACTGCGTTCCGTAACTAGCCAACTCTTGACCGATGGGTGGGAACTCCTTCTGCCATGGAGTCCATCAGGAAAGTAAAATTACGGTAAGTAAATTTTCCATGTTCCTGACAGACTCCATGGTAGCCTACGTGTGGGAAATAACTAGCCAAAGCACACAAAGGCGTGAATGCTGATCAAAATTAAAATTAATTTGCCCCGTCAACCGACAGGATTCTTAAACCAAAGATCACAGAAGATAGAGAAGCAGGTTCTATGCAATAATGTGACATAAAGGTGTTAATGAAGGCCCAGGAGGCCGCTTTGCAGATAAAATGTGGAGCCACATGTCGGGCTGCTGCCCAGGAAGCCACCCTAGTGGAATATGCCATCACTGCCTCTGGAGGAGCCAAGCCCTTAACCCTATAAGCCCACTGGATCCAGGCCGCAATTGTTCTGGTCGAAGCTTGCTTCCCTTTGTTATTCCCGGAGTGCAGGATAAACAGATAGTCAGAACGTCTAAAGGAGGAAGTAACTTGCAGGTATTCCTACAGTATTTCCCACACCCACCTAACTGTCCCAGAGCCACCGCCATCAAATCATTCCGTGCATCTATTACCTTTTGTATCGCCACCCCCTCCCTTTAGAACGTAAGCTCTACGAGCAGGGCCTTCCTGTCCCTTCTGTATTGAACTGTACTATAATTTTGCTGTCCCCCCTCTACATTGTAAATCGCTGCGTAAACTATTGGCTTTATATAAATTGTGTATAATAATAATAATACATCCAGAGGTTGAGCTTTGGATCTGGCAGTGAGCCATAATTTTTTCTGGCATGAAAAAGAGTTTTACAGACAAAAGAGGGGTGTCGCTATGGGGGCTAAGTATGCCCCATCTGTGGCTAACCTCTTTATGAGTTTTGGGGAAAATGGGGCTATTTATAGTATGAACGTTCCGGAATTGAGGTTATATAAGCAATATATAGACGATATTATAATAATCTAGGCAGGATCGCAAGATTCTTTTCGTAACTTTTTGCAAAAGATGGGTGATAACCCGTTTGGTATCTCTTTTTCTGAAACTTTTAGTTGTCAAGAGGTTAGATTCTTGGATCTAACAATATTCAAGGAAGGAAATAAACTGTTCACACACACTTTTTTTTTTAAAGATGTGGACAGGAATGGCTACATTCCACTCACCAGCTGCCACCATCCGAGATGGTTGGGTGGTATCCTCAAGAGCCAGAAGAAATTGTAACAAAAATTAGGATTATGATATACAGTGTAATCTGATTTTAGAATGTTTTCATGACAAAGGGTACAATCTGGAAGATTTAAAATGAACCAAAGAGATTATTGGGGAGATGGACAGAGAGGATTTGTTTAAAAAAGAAGAAGAAGTCTAAAAAAACAAAACAAGATTTTGGTATAGCTTTTCTGACTGGCTACAATCGACAGTAGAGGTCGACCGATATGGGTTTTTCTCTGGCCGATGCCGATATTTAGAAATCATGGCGGCCGATAGCCGATATATGATGCCGATTTTTTTGGGCCGATATGTTAGGCCGATTTTATTTTATTTATTTATTTATTTTTAATCCCCCTTGATCTAACACACCTTTCCCACTGTGGCGTTTTAAGGCGCTTTTGGGCTAAAAATAGCGCCTGTAAAGTGCCTGTAAAATGGCTCCCCTGCAGTCTGTGTGAAAGACAGAGTGCTTTCACACTGAGGCGATGCGCTGGCAGGATCTTAAAAAAAAGTCCTGCAAGCAGCACGTTTGGAGTGGTGTATACCGCTCCTCCACCACTCCTGCCCATTGATATGAATGGGCACCACTGCCGAAGCGCATGCAATGCGATTTGGCAGCAGTGCTTCATGGGCGCATTTAACCTCTTCCTTGGCCGCTAGCTGGGTTATATGTGCCCCACTAGCAGCCAAATAGCACCGCTAAAATGATGGTAAAGAGCCGCTAAAACTTGCGTTTTACCATCAACGCCTGCCCGCTCCAGTGTGAAAGCGGCCTTCATACGTGATACAGAAAATTTCTTACACTTAAACATTTATTAAACAAAACAAACCTCCAATCAGTTTACTTGTATGTATGATTTAGATAAAAAATATATATATATATATATATATATATATATATATATATATATATATATATATTAAATAAAAACAGGTAGTCAAAACTTTTGGACAAAAAAAAAAAAAAATGGGCTAACTTTACTGTTTTTATTTTATTTTTATTTTTTAAATGCTGTATTTTTTTCCCAAAAAAATGCATTTGAAAGACCTCTGTGCAAATGCCGTGTGACATAAAATATTGCAACAACCGCTATTTTATTCCCTAGGATCTCTGCTAAAAAAATATATATCATTTTTGGGGGGGGGTCTAAGTGATTTTCTGGCAGAAAATACAGGATTTTTACTTGTAAGCAACAAGTGTCAGAAAAGATTTAGTCTTTAAATGGTTAAACTGAGAACTTCTACACACTGAGATTACTTAATTCATTCAAGTGTAAACATTGTATCTTTCTGTTCTTTTCTTGGCAGTCTGCCCAGAGAGGAGGAAAGGGTTGCTATGACGACTCAGTCAACTTAGACTGACTTCTATACAGAAGTCATTTCAAAGTCCCGCTGTAGTTCTAAATCGGCTTTTTATCAGCACAAATCGGCCGATGCCGATTATTCAAAAAACGGCAAATATCGGCCGATATATCGGCCGGCCGATATATCGGTCGACCTCTAATCGACAGTACAGAGATTTTGAAAAACGTATAACAAATCACTGGTTTCTGTGTTGCCTACTCAGCCTAGATTTATTTACACCAAGCCACCCACCTTGAGACTGCAATTGGCGCATAATGTTGTGAATCCCCTTCAAAAGCTATTCACTTTTTTGAACCAGACCGGCTTCTATAGCTGTGGTAGATGTATGATGTGTAGGACCTCTAGATTTAGGAAAAGAAAAACTACACAGTTCAATTCCCTTATCACAGGGAGGACATATGAGCTCAGAAAATTCATCACATGTGGGACCACACACATGACTTGTTTGCTGTCTTGTCTGTGTGGGCTCCAATATGTGGGGAGGGCCACCAGACAATTAGGGGTAAGGTTAAGGGAGCATGCGAACAGGATCAAGAAGGGCTACAAACATCATAGCCTTTCCAACTATTTCAGGTTGTTCCATGAGCGAGATCCTAGTGTCCTTAAGTTCTGTGGGATAGATAGAGTGGAGGAACATTGTAGGGGCTCCAATCTCAAAAGATCTATCTCTTAAAACGAGACACAATGAATCCATAGACTGTGCACTTTAAGTCCCCATGGTATCAACATTGATTTGGATTTAAATTGTTTTCTTTCTAAATGGTAAATTGTTTCTGCATCCATCCATCATCTTTGGTATTAATTTTTGTTCAATAATTTATTTTTATTTTTATTTAAATTTTTTTTTTTTAGTTCTTTTATTTCTATTTTATTATTTCATATTATTTTCCCCAAAAAAATTTTCATTATATATTTTTTTCTTTTTTACTTATTTTATTTTATTTTATTTTATAAAGATTTTTTCCTGATATGATTGGATGATTAACAGAAATAATTTTGGGTTCATTATAATTTGTGTAAATCAAGTTCCTAATTCCATTACAATGTTGTTTATATCTATTTTTATGAAGATTTTATATAATTCATTTTTATATATTTAATTTGATATAGTTTGAATTCTAAGGAAAAGGACGTCTTTGTTTTTGTCCTTTTGCTCTTTTATGTGTTAAATAAAGTTTTATCTCATGCAAACCAACATGATGATTATGCAGGACTTAGAGTGAACCTTTTTTCCTCTGATCATGATTGGCTTATTGGTTCCACCTTTTTAGGTGGAGCTTCCTTCTAAAAATCTTTATAAATACCATCTTCCGCCGGCCGGAACTAATTTCCGGCCTACGGCTTATCCAGTGACGCCATTTCCTGCCTCAGTGGAGCGCACGCTGAACGAGCGGCGATCGCGGAAGTTTCCTATCTGAAAGTTTGCTTTCTCATCTTATCCTGTAAGTAGCGCCGTAGTGCGCAATTTCATTTGAGCCTCACAGCACTTCACCATGCAGCTTTCTCTCTTTTTTTTACCGGTGGAACATGAAAATTCCCCTGTAATCCAGTGTGCACCTAATGTTTTTGTCTGGAATTTTCCACATCATCAGTTAATTTGCCTGATTTTGGACTGGAAGGTTTTGGCTTGTTTGGTGAGTGCGGTCTAAGAAGGGGGACACATTGTATGCACTTTATTTACGTTGGACACTTTATATGCAATTTATTCACGTTGGACTCATTTAAATGCTAACTATTATTAGATATTGTGGTCATTGACATGAGTCTTTATCTATTTTCTTTCACGTTCACATGTTTGGCTATTGACATGAGTTTTTATTTATTTTCCCATATATGTTACATTTGCTAGCACTGTTTTCACTAGTATATCAACATTTGGAGGTGTAGCACTTTATTTTAGCAGCAGTGGCAACATTTCACATTTATTTCACATTTTTAATTTTATCACATTTCTCCAGTACCAGTTTTTTGTTTTATATGTGTATAATAATACTACATCCAGAGGTTGAGCTTCAGTGGACCCTGGGCCCTGAATGTAGGTAGGACAATTTCTTGGTTCTCATGGAACACTGAAGTAACTTTCGGGTTTGAGCCAAGCATAGGGATGAGGACCACCCAAAGGAAGAAAGTCAGAAATGGTTCTTCATGACCCAAGGACACGATCTCATAGACCCCTTTAGCCGAGGTGATGACTACTAGGAAGGCGACTTTTGAAGAAAGGTCTTTGATAGAAAGCGGAGGGGATCCCGTGGTACTGAGTCCAGTCAGTGAGTTGAGAACAAGGGGAAGATCCCATTTGTGGAATCTTGGCCTTCTTTGGGGCCTGAGTCTTGCCGCCCCACGGAACAACTGCCGGATTAGAGGATGAACGGCCCATGATGTTCCAGAGAAGGCCGACAGGGCTGAGACTTGGACCCCGAGGGAGCTGATGGATATAGACAGATCTAGGCTGGATTGGTGGAAGCCCAGGATGTCTTGGATTTCCAGACCTCTGAACGAACTACACATAGAGGATGTAAATTCAACATATTCCCCCGTAGACTTTATATGTGCTTCCCTTTCTCGAGCTCATGAGGTTGGAAATCACTCTTGATGTGCACCCAAGATTTTCCAGCCTCTCCCTCCCAAGAACCAGACCAGTTAGTAACGCCGGGGAAGGGTGCAGGACTGCCCCTGAGAAAGAAGGTCCGGTCTGAGAGGAAGAGGAATCGGGTTTCGGAAGCTGAACTGGGTCAGGAGGGGATACCATGGGCTGTTCAGCTGGTAAGGCACTATCCCCACCATTTCAACCGCCTCCGCTTGGAGTCTCTGCAGAAACTTGAGGATGATCAGGAATGGGGGAAAGGCATATGCACTGCTGAAGTTCCACCGATCAGTCAGGGCATCTATTCCAAAGGCCTGGCTGCAACGACCCCGAGTGTAATATTTCCTGATCTTGAAGTGGCAGGGGTATGCAAATAGGTCCACTTCGGGATTGACTCCCAAGGGCAGGATTCACTTGAACGTCTCCGCATGAAGAGACCATTCGTTGTTGTCTAACTGAACACGGGACAGGAAGTCCACCTAGACGTTCTGGACACTGGGGAAGAAGACTGCCAAGATATTGGCCAGGATCCTCTGGGCCCATGACATGATGGGCTCAACTTCTTGGAGCAAGGTGGAGCTCCGAGTGCCCCTTTGCCTCTTCACATAGGAGACTGTTGTGGTGTTGTCCATTCTCAATAAAACTGATTCCCCTTTTAGGAGATGACTGAAAGTTTGAAGGGCACACCAGGCTGCCCGTAGTTCCAGGACGTTCAAGCCTGGGTTGTGGAGACGGGCATCCCACCTGACTTTTGCAAGCTCTGACCTGCAAAGGGCTCCCCATCCAGCACCTCTGGCATCAGTCGTGACCGTGACCCAAGAGTCGGGGGGTGATGGAGTGGCATATGAGTAGATTCCTGTGCTGAAGCCACCTGAAGAGGCTGTTCACTGATGTTATGTGACTGGATTGGTTGTTGTCTCCTATCTGGAAAGGGCGTAGCCTCCACAGAGACCATTTGACCATGGGGGTCATAGAGACCACTGTGCCAATCATTTTTAGGCACTGTGAGGCCCTCAGGCGTGAGGAGCTCATGGTCTGAAAAATTCTCTCTCGTATGACTGGGATCTTCTCCACTGGGCGAGAGATGATACTTTCCACAGTGTTGAACTGGGCCCCTAGATATACCAGGTGCTGAACTGGTTCTAGGTGGCTTTTCTCTAAGTTTAGGAGCCAACCAATATCGAGCAGTTTGGTGATAACCTGCTTTTTGTCTTGGGATAGTAGCAGGAGGTCATCAAGATAGTGGTACAAGCGTATCCCCTTTGTTCTGATGAGGGCCACCACTGCAAGAAGAACTTTCAAAAGGACTCAGGGTGAGGTTGTCAGCCCGAATGGGAGGCATGTGAACTGTAGGTGTCCCTGCCTGACCCTGAACTGGAGGTATTTGTGGAATTCTTCTGCCACAGGCACGTGGAAATAGGCACCCTTTAAGCCGATTGAGATTAGCCAATTGCCTGGCTGTACGGCTTGTTGGATGGTAGACAGAGTCTCAATTTTGAATCTTTTGTTTTTTTATAAACCTGTTTAGGTAAGTTAAGTCTATCACGGGGGGCCATGAACTGTTTTTCTTTTACACTAAGAAGAGAGGGGAATATACCCCTTGGAACTCTTTGCCCTTCAGGGGCACCATGGCTCCCTGTACCGCCAGCGAATCCACATAGGACAGTAACATCTGCTTCTCTTCTTCTGACCCTGGTAGCAGGATAGAAACAAGCTGGGGGGGGGGGGACTGGTGAAGTACCATGTGTGGCCTGAAGAGACCGTCTTGATGGTCTAATAGTCCAAGATTGAGGCCACCCAGACGTGCCAGAAAAGAAGCAGATGTGGGCCCACCCAGGTGGGTCCGGTGGGGGCAATCTCAAAATGACTTATCCAGCTAACGTCTGCTGGATGCCTGGCTTTTAGTGGGCTTTCCAAAGGATGTCTGACCTCTTCTCCTCCAATTCCTTCTGAAAACCCGGCTGGGCCTGTAAGAGCGAGCTTCTCTTGAATCTTCTCCGCAGGTTCCTCTTCTGGCCGGGCAGATTCCTATCCTATGACAAGAAGCCCAACTTCCCACCCATGGCCCGGGCTATGGCACTATCCAGCCTGTTACCAAACAAAGAGGCCCCTTCAAAGGGGAACCTTTGCCTTGAAGGGGTATAATCTGGAGGTTTTGCTTGACAAAGAGGTTTTGTTGTCTATTTTGCTCCATTCTTCATAAATAATATCCATCGACTCTGAAAGGAGAGAAAAATTTGGAGTGCTTCTTCCCCACATGCTTAAAGAATTTCCTTTGATTAGCTGGGGGAGTGGATATTCCCACTTAAGGGCCTCTTTGACCACTTTAATTAGTGCTGAGACAAGGGTGAAGTCGAAGCCTCCGACAAATTCGTCTCCCTCCATCTCGCTGTCTGAAGATTCGGGAGATGCATCATAAGGCTGGGATATGCCTGAATCCTCTTGGCCCTGTCAGCTAGGGAGCCTGATGGTGGACTGGCTCTACGCAGCGGGTTGTACCCCATTTCCTCAGGGATTGTTGCACCACACGCTTAACTAGAGACTCCATCTGTTTGTTTTCAGTTTCTTAATCCCTGACCGCCTGGGCATAGCATGGGTCACATAATGACTTGCCCTCCGGGACTCGTGTCCCACATCCCCAGCAGGCTCTGCAATCAGAGCTGCTGTCATGGAAGTGGGTGCGGTGTCTGGAGGAGGAATGGGAACCTCTCCTCTGTTGGTGGTTCCTGGATATGATGAGTACTAATGTTGCGGCTTGGCAAGGTCTCTGTCATCGGGCCATGATTTGGTGGTTTGACCTGGAAGAGCTAAAAAAAAAGAGAGAAAATGGGAAGTCTGGCGTTAAAAATTTTGTCCAACCATGAACAATCTCGGCCCCTCCTCTGCACGTACCTTGGGCGTGAGGGCTGGCCGCATTGAGGTGGTGACTAGTGATGGACGAACTTCCGACGGGACGTTTCGCGAACGCGAAATGCGAACGGACCCAAACGTTCGCGAAACCGACCGTTCGCCGCGGGCCCCATTGACTTCAATGGGAGGCGAACTTTGCAAACCTTCATGTCGAATTTGCGGCCACGTGGTAATTATTAGGGGGTAAAACGTAGTCCCACCATCTGGACAATGACATAATACATGTATGAGGTGAATTTGGGATCGATAACTACAAGCATTTTTATTTTATTTGGGAAATTGTTCTAACAATTCAGGACTATGGAGCTAATGAAGGCAATGGAGGAGAGGGAAGGTCAGGGACCAGGGTAGGCAAAGAAGAGGGTGCAGGAGATGATCACCAGCAGCGTGACATACCGGAATGACACATGCACCGTAATACAGAGCACTGACAGCAGCACCGTGACATACAGCGCTGACAGCAGCACCGTGACATACAGCGCTGACAGCAGCACCGTGACATACAGCGCTGACAGCAGCACCGTGACATACAGCGCTGACAGCAGCACCGTGACATACAGCGCTGACAGCAGCACCGTGACATACAGCGCTGACAGCAGCACCGTGACATACAGCGCTGACAGCAGCACCGTGACATACAGCGCTGACAGCAGCACCGTGACATACAGCGCTGACAGCAGCACCGTGACATACAGCGCTGACAGCAGCACCGTGACATACAGCGCTGACAGCAGCACCGTAAGCAGCCCCAGGAGGAAGTCAGCACAGCACAGGGATGGTGTGATCCCCTCATAATAAGAACCCCCAGGAGGAAGTCAGCACAGCACAGGGATAGTGTGATCCCTTCATAATAAGAACCCCCAGGAGGAAGTCAGCACAGCACAGGGATATCATAAGCAGCCCCAGTAGAAATATGACACCGCTCAACCTCTTCAAAGAGGAGGGTAGGGGCATATAGTACGGTGTGCTTTTTTGGGTCAAGGAAGTGAGCCAAATGAATTAAGAAGGTCTGTGTGCTTGATTAAAAAAATAGTTTATAGACATATACATGGTCTACTGGTCACATGTGTTGAATTCCTCCGAGATCCATGCCTCATTCATTTTTAGAAATGTGAGGTAGTTAACACTGTGGTGAGCTAGGCGAGTACGCTTATCGGTCACAATCCCCCCTGCTGCGCTGAACGTCCTTTCGGACAGGACACTGGATGAGGGGCAAGCCAACAGTTCGATTGCAAATTGGGCAAGCTCTGGCCAGAGGTCAAGCCTGCCCACCCAGTAGTCTAGGGGTTCATCACTCCTCAGAGCGTCCACATCGGCCGTTAACCCAATGTAGTCGGACACCTGACGGTCTAGGCGTTCCCTGATGCTGGATCCGGATGACACCTGTCGATGGGTCGGCTGAAAGAATGACCTCATATCCGAAGTCACCAACACATCTTCAAACCGGCCTCTTCTTGCAGGCGCTGTTGGATTGGTACCCGCAAATCCTTCTCTGGGAGTGGGAATTGCTCCTCTGCCAGCGCACGCAAAAGCAGAATGCAGCATTTCTCGAAGCAAGGCCTGGAAGTGCTGCATTCTGACAGCCCTCTGCGACAGCGGTAACATTTCCGCCATTTTGTGTTTGTACCGGGGGTCTAAGTACGTTGCCACCCAGTACTGGTCCTTGACCCTCATGCTTTTTATACGGGGGTCCCTATTAAAACACTGGAGCATGAAGGCCCCCATTTGCACTAAAGTGGAAGCGGTGTGGTGGCCTGGCTCCTGCTCATCATCCAGGATAATGTCGTCCTCTTCATTCTCCTCTCCCCATCCTCGCACAACAGGGATCCCAGAAAGGTTTAAAGCATGCTCTTCTTGCTCCTGCTCATCCGCCCCGGCACCATCCTCCTCTGACTCCTCATCAGACTCCTGTTGTTGACTTGTCTCAGATAGAGTAGCCCCCCCTGGGAATTCATCCAGCATTGCGACTTCCTCATCTTCCCGCTCCTGCTCCTCCACAGCCTGATCAATGACACGACGCAATGCACGCTCCAGAAAGAAGGCATAAGGTACCATGTCACTGATGGCGCCATGGCTGCGACTGACCAGTTTGGTGATCTCCTCAAATGGCCGCAGAAGTCTGCATGTGTCGCGCATGAGCAGCCACTGGCGCGGTGAAAAAAAACCCAGCTCCCCAGAACCGTTTCTTTCGCAGAGTTCATACAGGTAGACGTTAACTGCACGTTTCTGCTGGAGCAGCCTATCAAGCATATAGAAGGTTGAGTTCCATCGCGTCGGGCAATCGCAAATAAGACGTCTGACCGGCAGATGGTGTCGCCGCTGAATGTCAGCAAGGCGAGCCATGGCCGTGTAAGATCTTCTGAAATGGGCCGAGATTTTCCTTGCCTGCCGCAAGATGTCCTGGACCCCAGGGTATTTGACAAGGAATCGCTGCACGACCAAGTTTAAGACGTGTGCCATGCACGGCACGTGCGTGATTTTGCCCTGTTTCAATGCGCTAAGCAGATTGGCACCGTTGTCACACACCACTTTACCAACTGTCAAATTGAGCGGTGTTAGCCACTCATCTGCCTGTGAACGCAAAGCTGAAAGGAGTGCCGGGCCAGTGTGGCTCTTTGCTTCCAGGCACAACAGACGCAGCACGGCATGGCAACGTCTCACCTGGCATGTGGAATAGGTTCTGGGGAGCTTGGGCGGTGCAGTGGAAGAGACGCTAGCAGCGGAAAAGGAGGAGGCAGCTGAGGAGGAGAGGGAGGAGGATGGAGTAGGAGGAGGAGAAGAAGAGTCAGGCCTGCATGCAATCCGTGGCGGTAAAACCAAATCTACACGGGTGCCACGGGTTACATGCTTGACGGCCGTCAGAAGGTTCACCCAGTGGGCAGTAAAACTGATATACCTTCCCTGCCCGTGTTTGCTAGACCACGTGTCTGTGGTCAGATGTATCTTGGCACCGACACTGTGTGCCAGAGATACATTCACTTGCCGCTGAACATGGCCATATAGCTCTGGGATGCCCTTCTCTGAGAAATACTTCCTTCCTGGGACCTTCCATTGTGGTGTTCCAATGGCCACAAATTTGCGAAAGGCCTCCGAGTCCACCAGTTTATATGGCAGTAGTTGGCGGGCTATGAGTTCTGACAAGCCAGCCGCCAACCGTTGGGCAAGAGGGTTATCCGGCATCATCATTTTTTTACGCTCAAACATTAGGCCCACGGAAGCCTGCCTTTTTGCAGAAAAATGTGAGCTTGGCGTGATGGAAGGTGGAGTGGAGGACAATTGTGAGGAGAGAGGAGAAGGAGAAGTAGAAGACGAGGCTGGACGGTGAGAGCCTGCAGTGTGGCTTTGTGTGTTCCGTTGCTCCCACTGGGCTCGGTGATGGCTGCTCATGTGCCTTCTTAAGGCGGTCGTCCCTAGGTGAGTATTGGGCTTACCGCGACTAACGCGTTGACTGCAAAGATTGCAGATGGCAACGCTATTGTCAGCAGCGGACACGTTAAAAAAAGCCCACACTGCGGAGCCATGTGCCGGTGTCCTGGGAGCGCCAGATGTGACCGTACATGGTCGATGACTCGCTCCTGATACATTTGCAGTCTGCTTTGTCCCTGCTGTGCAATGTAAGTCATTGCTGCTTCTCCTCCCTATCTGCTGGTCCATATCTCCCTCTGAACTCCCCTCCTCTTCCTCTCTTGTGGGCACCCACGTGACATCACTAGACACGTCATCATCAACGTCACCTTCCCCACCGCTATAAGTAGAGATCTCGGAGTAGGCAGCAACACCGGGGACCAACCTCCTCCTTGGGCTGATCTGGGTACTGGCGTCAGACTGCTGAGTAGCGCTTGTTGCTACCTCCTCTTCCTGATCCAATACCAAGAGTGGCTGCGCATCAGAAATGTCCTCTTGATATGGATCGGAAAATAATTCCAGTGACTCAAGCGGAAGGTATGTGGTGGTGGTGGTGGTGGTCGTGTTGTTGGTGGTAGTGTCTTTGGGGGTGCACATAGCAGAGAGTGAAGAAGAGGGTGCAGATCGAGAGGATGAGGAGGGTGCAGAAGAGTAAGGCTGAGCGAGCCACTCAACCAAGTCTGGTGCATCCTTTAAAGTAATTGAACGCACCTTCTGCAACTTCCCACTTTGGCTCAAGCCTGTTGCTCCTGCCCTACCCCTACCACCCCTGCGGAAGGGCCTGCCTCTTCCTCTGCATGTCATTTTTTAAATGACCCTGTGACAAAACTCTTAGTCCCTATACCGCTGAAGGACTGCTGCAGTATAGGTGAGCGGTCAGCAGTGGTGCACGTCAACCCTATCTATTGTGGACCTATAGCGGTCCTTACAGAACAGCAGACTGTACCGCACTCAAGCCTATGTACCGTAGCACCCTATACCAAGTTACCAGTCCTTATAAGAACTTTTGTGGACCAAGCAGGTTGTGTATTAGTGTTTAGCAGACTGTACGTCAGTCCCTATACCGCTGAAGGACTGCTGCAGTATAGGGCAGCGGTCAGCAGTGGTGCACGTCAACCCTATCTATTGTGGACCGATAGCGGTCCTTACAGAACAGCAGACTGTACCGCACTCAAGCCTATGTACCGTAGCACCCTATACCAAGTTACCAGTCCTTATAAGAACTTTTGTGGACCAAGCAGGTTGTGTATTAGTGTTTAGCAGACTGTACGTCAGTCCCTATACCGCTGAAGGACTGCTGCAGTATAGGGCAGCGGTCAGCAGTGGTGCACGTCAACCCTATCTATTGTGGACCGATAGCGGTCCTTACAGAACAGCAGACTGTACCGCACTCAAGCCTATGTACCGTAGCACCCTATACCAAGTTACCAGTCCTTATAAGAACTTTTGTGGAACAAGCAGGTTGTGTGTTAGTGATTAGCAGACTGTACGTCAGTCCCTATACCGCTGAAGGACTGCTGCAGTATAGGTGAGCGGTCAGCAGTGGTGCACGTCAACCCTATCTATTGTGGACCGATAGCGGTCCTTACAGAACAGCAGACTGTACCGCACTCAAGCCTATGTACCGTAGCACCCTATACCAAGTTACCAGTCCTTATAAGAACTTTTGTGGACCAAGCAGGTTGTGTATTAGTGTTTAGCAGACTGTACGTCAGTCCCTATACCGCTGAAGGACTGCTGCAGTATAGGGCAGCGGTCAGCAGTGGTGCACGTCAACCCTATCTATTGTGGACCGATAGCGGTCCTTACAGAACAGCAGACTGTACCGCACTCAAGCCTATGTACCGTAGCACCCTATACCAAGTTACCAGTCCTTATAAGAACTTTTGTGGAACAAGCAGGTTGTGTGTTAGTGATTAGCAGACTGTACGTCAGTCCCTATACCGCTGAAGGACTGCTGCAGTATAGGTGAGCGGTCAGCAGTGGTGCACGTCAACCCTATCTATTGTGGACCGATAGCGGTCCTTACAGAACAGCAGACTGTACCGCACTCAAGCCTATGTACCGTAGCACCCTATACCAAGTTACCAGTCCTTATAAGAACTTTTGTGGACCAAGCAGGTTGTGTATTAGTGTTTAGCAGACTGTACGTCAGTCCCTATACCGCTGAAGGACTGCTGCAGTATAGGGCAGCGGTCAGCAGTGGTGCACGTCAACCCTATCTATTGTGGACCGATAGCGGTCCTTACAGAACAGCAGACTGTACCGCACTCAAGCCTATGTACCGTAGCACCCTATACCAAGTTACCAGTCCTTATAAGAACTTTTGTGGACCAAGCAGGTTGTGTATTAGTGTTTAGCAGACTGTACGTCAGTCCCTATACCGCTGAAGGACTGCTGCAGTATAGGGCAGCGGTCAGCAGTGGTGCACGTCAACCCTATCTATTGTGGACCGATAGCGGTCCTTACAGAACAGCAGACTGTACCGCACTCAAGCCTATGTACCGTAGCACCCTATACCAAGTTACCAGTCCTTATAAGAACTTTTGTGGAACAAGCAGGTTGTGTGTTAGTGATTAGCAGACTGTACGTCAGTCCCTATACCGCTGAAGGACTGCTGCAGTATAGGGCAGCGGTCAGCAGTGGTGCACGTCAACCCTATCTATTGTGGACCGATAGCGGTCCTTACAGAACAGCAGACTGTACCGCACTCAAGCCTATGTACCGTAGCACCCTATACCAAGTTACCAGTCCTTATAAGAACTTTTGTGGAACAAGTGAGTTGTGAATGTTTAGCAGACTGCAGCAGAAGGGCAGCAGTCAAGTATAATATCCTTTCTATATTTGGAAGAAAGAATATTATACATGTACAAGCCTATTACTGTACCACTGATACCAGTCCTGAAAAGAACCTTTGTGGAACTAATAATAACAGCAAGTCTTTAAAATTACCCTCACTGCCTGACAACACTGCTTCCTTCCTGTCCCTATACAAATTGGCAAAAAAAGAGAACGATTAGTGGTTACTGGAACAGCTCTTTTGTGGACCTTGATAGTAACAGCTAATGATGATGATGATGATGATGATGATGAAAGACTAATCTGGCTGTCCCTGTAGCATACACCGTCCTTTCCCTTTCTCTAAACTAACAAAAGACACTCAGGCTGCTGCAAGAATCAGCAGCACAGCAAACCTATCAACACCTAACACCTATACCAGTCCTGAAAAGAACTTTTGTGTACCAAATAGCTAGTGGTTTATCTCTCCCTACTCCACACAGGAACCTGTCCCTATCTTAACAGAAGAAAGAATGTAAAATGGCCACCGGATCGGGTGTATTTATAGGTTAGGGGGAATGTACAAGTGTCCATGTGCTGTCATGTCTCAATTGGCTGTCCTGTATCACATGATAAACGTGTCACCAAAGGTTAAAGTTCTTGTATACATTAAACACGTAAGTCCGCCGCGGCGAACGACGGAAAAAGGCGTTCGAACGTGCGGACCGCGAATGTCGGAAATTCGCCGCGAAACGACCGCCGGGCGAACCGTTCGGCCATCACTAGTGGTGACCTGTCCAGGGCACCTGGAAGGGGGGTCAATCAAAAATATAGGGATCACACAGCCTTTGGGTAGCATTCAGTCAACCTAGGAAAGCTGGGGAAACGACAAGCAACAACAAAAATGTATTTTATTTTATTTTATGCCTTCCCCTTTAAGAAGGTCACAACGTGATCATGGTCCCAGGCTGGGGCTTACCTTATGCTGAGTGATCCAGGCTCGGGGAAGCTGCCGCTCACTGTCCACAGGGGTTCCCAAATTGACAGGGGCTTTTAAAACCCCGTCACCGCCTCCCCCCTCCTCGCGCCTACACCACAGAGAGCGGTCGTTCAGCACCTGTGAGGCCGCCGGGCTCTCCGCCGAGCTGCACATGCGCAAACCAAGCCTCAGTGTCACTGAGGCCCAGATCTGTGAGGTGTTCTGGAACGCAGGAGCGTTCCAGGTGCCATGAGAGGCCGAAAGCTGGAGCCAGGGAGGAAGAAGAGGAGAAGACAAACTGGAACATAAAAAAAAACATAAGTAGCTGCCATGGAAGGGAATTATGCAAATTTCAGACCTTGCCAGCCAGGTGTACTTGCTAGACGTCCCATCCTGGGCATACTCAGGCAGCCCCCCCCTCCATCACTTGGGTATCCTGTGCCTGAAGCCACTCGCCCGCCCGTGGCTGGGCCCTGGGCTTGCACCGCATGATTGGTAGGCCTGACTCCAGGAATCATCTGGACTGGACGCCGTACAAGCAAATGTGAGTCCACACAATGTAGGTCAATAGAGGAGGACAAAAAAGGAATGCAGTATCTGTTGATGAGCTCAAATTTATGGGGTCCTATAGCATTGGAGAGGAGGTGGGGTTAACCCACACGTAGGCTGCCATGGACTCTGCCGTAAATACAAAATTTCAGTAAAAACCCCACTAAAGTTCTTTTCGGGGGCACAAAAACATGATAAATTACCCAAATTTTGGGTAAAGTATGACAGCGTAAAGAGTAAATAGATACCTAACATGTCAAACCTTAAATTTCTGTGTACCTGTGAAGTTCCAGTACCTTATCTTTTCTATAGGTGATGCTTTAAAAGCCCCCTGTAGGTCATCAGTTTAGTGTTACGGAGGAGGTCTGGTGATAGAATTATTGCTCTCATTCCGGTGTGCGCGCCGATATGTAACGTGTATCGCAATCAACGTTTTCAGGCGTAGGCACCCCAATGTGTGAGTTTATGTTTGTACATGCGAATATATGGGGGGGTCTCAATTTTTGGGGGTGAGGGGTGGGGCTTTATGTGCCTGGATTTAAATTTATATTTGTACAATTACAATTTGTTTTTGTTTTTCATTACATAGAAAAGCCTTTTTCCACCAGGGTGCCTTGAGGGTTCTTCAGGGGTGCCTTGTCAAAATACCGAAAAATTGCCCCAAAACTGTATACAAGCCAGAGGGTGGATGAAGCCTTTTAGTTACACAAAGCCTCAGGTTTTCATTGTACATCATTACAACCTTATAGCTGCCGACCTCTTAACGACCAACGGCATCATGAGCTGATAAGGAGGATGTCAGTTGCCTGAATATAATTTTTGTGTGACCCTCCCCCATCTCTCTCCATCAGTTTTGGAATCTCATTAGCTGAGTGATGGAGAAAACCTGAGTGAGAAGAGAAACATTGGAATACTAGTCAGTACCAGTTTTCAAAAGTGTATTGTGTATTTGCTTTGGAAGAATAAATCACTTATAATGTTGGGTGTCCTATGTGTGTGGATGTTGCTGCATTATGTAGAACTATTAGAATAGTTTTTAAATTTTAGATTGGAGCACCTCAAGACTGTCCATAATTTCGGAGGGTGCCTTGACTGAAAAAAGGTTGAGAAACACTGACATAGAAGATACAAAGTCCCCTATGTGATGATTTTTTTGGTGACAGGTTCTCTTTAATGAGACACCCAGGGTCTAAAAGGCTCCCAATGTCTCCCCTGTGCTCCACTGAATGTAATGTAATACAGATCACACTCCATTATATTCTTTCCCAGACTTGATGGCTGGGGAAACTGTCAATGGGGACCCGGAAGTGATGTCATACATGTCACTTCTGGGTCAGGAACAAGAAGGGTAGGAGAGCGGATGTGTGTCCTCTCTCCTCTATACCCATCATCACCCTCTATGCTGGTCCCGGGTCCACAGATGGGCAAGAAGAGCCCGGAATACATAGCGGGTGTGTGTCGGGGGGGCACTTTACCGGGGGGTGGAAACATTCGCTCAGCCACCCGAATGCTTCCATCCCACAAGTAAATCTGCTCCTTGCTTGCCCTCAGAACTGCATGTGGTGTACATTTTGTGGTGTAGGATTTCACAAACACTTAGGTCTATTTTTTTTTCAATTAATTTGAACGAATATGACCGGCATTCATCCAGTTGTGATGAATATTGGATGTATTTTATTTCATACACTGATTTCCTTGGCTCCATCTAGTGGCCATAATTGGTATTGGGCTAATTTTACTAGGGGAGATTTGTCAGGAAAAATACCCCATTATGGCCACTAGATGGAGCTGACTATCATAGGAAATCAATTTGTTAGGTCATGGCCAGAATTTGTAATGGCTGGATGAGTGCTTGTCACATTTGTCCCATGAATTTTCAGTAGACCCCTTAGTTTCCTTCATCAGACATGTCTTCATACTAATACCTAAGATCATACTCAAACACTTAAAGTTACCAAAACAACACACAGACCCCCGAGGTTCTTCTATGTATTTGGGGAACCTTTGGAGGCTCTGTGTGCTGTTTAAATTAAAAAAAAGGTGCCGGAAATCAAATGTAATTTTCTACCAATTTAAACTGATTATTTTTTTCTTTGTAAGTGTCACTTTATCTGTAGCCCACCCTACAGCAAGAATAAAGAAATGTATAGAGCCCCCAAAATCCATACCAGGCCCTCTGAATGTAAGATGGATAGTAAAGGGGCGGTTTCACACAAAAAAAGTGTGTGCCCCCCAAAAAATCCATACCAGAACCTTAATCCACACCAGGTCATGTGCCCGCAACATGGGGGTGCCTTGCCAGGGGGACCCCCTGTGGCAAATTGCCTTATCCCCATCTTGATGAGGAAAAAGGCCTCATCCTCACAACTCTGGCCTAGTAGTTGTGGGGGGTCTGGGGGGCATATCAGAATCTGAAAGTGTCCAGATACCCCCACATGAATGTGTTTGGGATATATAGTACATGGCTCCCCTACTCATTTAAAAAAAAAAGAAGAAATAAAGCAATAAAAACCCTCAATGTCTTTTATTTTAAAAAAATCCCCCCAAAAGTCCCTCATTGTAAATCCATCATCAATCTCGATGCCAACCCCCAATAACCCCCAATGATCCGCCACACAGGAGCGATCTCCTATGGCAGTGATGGCGAACCTTGGCACCCCAGATGTTTTGGAACTACATTTCCCATGATGCTCATGCACTTTGCAGTGTAGTGGAGCATCATGGGAAATGTAGTTTCAAAACATCAGGAGTGCCAAGGTTCGCCATCACTGTCCTATGGTAACACTCGCTGACTGATAGTGTCCTGAGCTGTCATCAGCTATTTAAAGGAAGGGGCGGGGATAGTTGTGACATCATTCCCCAGATATGGTCATATTCGGACACTGGTGTCATGTTCTATGCCCCACCCATTTGCCTATGTTGCCATGTAAGGGAATGGGTGGGGTGAAGTCGGTGATTGCTAAGGACGGAGTTGTTGCAGGCAGCCGTTGCTTCCCTAGAAACCAGTGACAGACAGAAGCCGTCACATTTGTCTACACCAAATGCCGTAAACATTGGATGTTCAGAAGAATGTGGGAGGAGCCAGTGTTCATCCAATCTTCTGTTCAGACATGGAGCTCCTCCCTAATGCAGATAATTGTCAGTGTGTGGAAGTGATTGTATCTGGCAGACAGGGATCTGTATGTGTGTGTGTATCACTGCCCGGCACACCACTCACATCACACACTTCATCCAATCTGCCCTAAATCATGTGTGTGCTGAGGGGGAGGGGGGCAGTGGAAGAAGTCATCACACCATGATTCTAGATTGAAGGATCGCTTGGAGGATCCTCTGAAGTGTGTGGGGATCACTTGTCTGCTCCACACTCCTTAGACTGTATGAAAGATTTGTATCTGCCTGTGTGTGTCCAGCCAGATAAATGTGGGAGAGTCTCCCTCCAGTAGTGATCAGCAGTATTGTAGGCAGTGAGAACTGTATTATAGCTGGTTTTATCTTCCCAGAGAAAGATCTCCCCTCATTCCTCCTCCACCAATCAAGGATCTCACTCCAGTTGGCAAATCACCATAGATATGATCTCCTTGACATCCATTGTTGGTGTCAGTGTGATAAAAAAAAAAAAACATTGTTGGTGTCAGTGTTATAAAAAAAAAACATTGTTGGTGTCAGTGGTATAAAAGCTCCTCTGTTATTCAGCTCACAGTCGGGCTCTTTACTGGCACCTCTGACTGCATGTGCACCCTTTGGGTGTACTATAGTTTGGATTGCAGCTCCTCTCCTATCTCACAGGGACATGTAGTAACAGGACCTGGGACTAGGAAGAAGTGGGGGCTATGAGTACAAGTGAAGGTGGGAGGCTGTTTGTGTAGGGGGGGGCAGCTGAATGTGTACATGTAGGTGTGCGTGGGGTTGGGGAGCTGAGTGTGTACAAGTGTGTGGGGGGGCAGATGACTGGGTACAGGTGTGTGTGTGGGGGGGAGCTGTGTACAGGTGTGTGTGGGGGGGGGCAGCTGAGTGTTTACGGGTGTGTTGGGGGGCTGAGTGCGCAGACATGAGAGGGGTGCTGAGTGCGTAGAGGTGTGAGGGGGGACTAAGTGCGTAGAGGTGTGAGGGGGGACTGAGTGCGTAGAGGTGCGAGGGATGGCTGAGTGCATAGAGGTGCTGGGGGCTGAGTGCGTAGAGGTGTGGGGGGACTGAGTGCGTTGATGTCTGAGGGGACAGAGTGCGTAGAGGTCTGAGGGGACTGAGTGAGTAGAGGAGAGGGGGGGACTGAGTGAGTAGAGGTGTGGGGGGACTAAGTGCATAGAGGTGTGAGGGGGCTGAGTGAGTAGAGGAGTGGGGGGGACTGAGTGAGTAGAGGAGTGGGGGGGACTGAGTGAGTAGAGGTGTGGGGGAGACTGAGTGAGTAGAGGAGTGGGGGGGACTGAGTGAGTAGAGGTGTGGGGGGGACTGAGTGAGTAGAGGTGTGGGGGGGACTGAGTGAGTAGAGGTGTGGGGGGTACTGTGTGCGTAAAGATGTGGGGGGTACTGCGTGCATAGGGGTGTGAGGGGTGGCTGAGTGCGTAGAGGTGTGAGGGTGCTGAGTGATGTGGTAGCAATTTTGCTGCTATGCTATGCACATAGCCCCACTACCTACTTTGTGCTTCAAATAAGCACCCATTTCCATCTTAATGATATAATGCTTTCATGTTACCTTCCAATACATTCATTCCAGTGAACAGACTCAACCATCCTTCTACGTTCTCATCTCAGCCTGGCTGCTCCTCAGCCAGGCCGCCCTGGTTACCCATTAAAGAGACATCAACAGTAGTGTTTCCTTCTGCTTCATCGTCAGCAAGCCCAGAGAGCCCCCCTTGACCAAAGCTTTTTATTACTTTTCCCACTGGAAGCCACGCCCTGGAGGGTTTGCCTCCAACAGCTGAACACCTCCCGCAAAGGATGTGACCTCACAGCAGTAACAGGATGTGAATGTCCATATAAGGACAATACAATACAATACAATACAATACAATACAATACAATACAATACAATACAATAGAAGGCACCTTTACAGACATGTATACATTCAAATAGTCTGTTACACAGACTGACCAAATTCTTTCAATGATGGAAACCATACAAAACCAATGAACGATGATTATAATTCTGTCGATAGAAATCCTTAATATATATACATTGTTCCAGAGAACAATGTATACTTGGATAATTCATCTCTTGTGAATGGAAAGCCATCTACAGATGTGCACCGCCTATCTCCATATGTTGATCAGACACAGGAGAGACGATGTGCGCACATCCGCACACAGCCAATGCCTACAGAGCACGCATATGTCCCCAGACGATCGTCTGTACAATGTACAGGGGCCCTTTTGCTGGTGGACATACCCCCACTCCGCAAACACCTTTCTTTCCAACCCCAAGATATTATCCACTACCTAACGGATCTCATCCAGCGTCAGTCTGCCCCAGTCAGCTCTAAAAGAGCGGGCTGGGAGAGAATGAACACAGGACGACTCTTATGACAATACATATAATAAATACATCTAAAATTTCCACAACAGCTCCTCCTCTTTGTCATATGATCCCATGTGTCCCTCGATGACTTTCGATCTTCTTCTTACACCTGGCCTTACAGTCCATATGAGTCCATAAAAAGGAAAACACGGCTTGACATGTAGACTTTTCCTCAGGAGGGATGACATGGTGAGCTGTAGTAGTCGCTGGTCGGTCTGGGATCCTCTGTGTCTTTTTCTTGGGTCAGGCATCTTGGGCTCATCTGTTCGGGCTCTGGTCACGCGTCCAATCAGGCAACAGGAACGCCTCATCACGGAATATAGAAGAATAGAAACAAAAAAATCATGAGTAAATATACCCCTAATTCCTTCAAAATTTGATCCGCTGCAAAAATAAAAATTAAATGCCCCCAGATTCCCAGACCCTTAAGAAGATTCCAACCTTCACTAGCTATAGCTCTGGCTTTGCCTTTTAGGTTTCTTAGCCTTATCCATATGGGCCTGAACTTTGCCACCAGTATCCCCGATCCAGGTATAGCAATCTTTACTTATGAAATCCCAGGAACCACCCTTGGGCTGTGGGAACTTCCTTGTTGCTTCAACAGTTACATGAAAACATCCCATCCTCAATGGATGAGAAATTGTTCAATCGTTTCATAAGCTCAAGCCCCCACCGTGTACAAGCAATTCCCTTCCAGCTGTCCCTGCCATCCTTACCTTCTCTCGCGCCATCAGAATCGGCCGCGACATAAGATGCTGGGACGAGATTCACCAGCACACATGAACTTCTTGCCTTAGGGGAATTACCTTATAAGCTGTAGATCCACATTAATACCAAACTAAAGCTGGAACACGCTTGTGGGCTACCTAGTTATCCCGTTACCAAAACTGGCAAGAACCAGAGCTATTTTTAAAATTATAATACATTTTACCCTCTAGAAATGTATCATTAAATTCTATTGTCATGTGTCTGTTTGGATTGTACTAGTTTGTCAAAAACTCCTCACACCAATATGCCTATATATCTCATACACTGCTGTCATTGCTGGGGCACTTAGAGCTCAGTGGAGACTCAGAGTAGACCCCACCATGTGTCCTGTTCACTTCCATACCTAGTTGGAAAATACACTTTAAAAATATAAATAAAAAGATACTTCTCATCCTTTTCTCCTTCTTCAATCTTCTTTACAACGACCCAGTCACCTGTCACAAACTTGGCTAGAATTAGAGTAGTTAGTATTATTGGTTTGAAAAATTTGTCATTCTCACCTCTCTCATCCCCCCTTTTTCCTCATTACAAACTGGAGGAAAACACCCAGGGTAAACTGTGAAATAGCCTATGATACTTTTACCTTCTTATACACTTTCAGAAACTCCTTGGACCTGAAAAGATACTTATAAACAAAAGTTATTACTCTGCCCTTCATAGACAATACAACATTCGTGTACATTGGTAAATTGTCATTGACATTCCTCAAAACCGATAATAACTAAACCCCTCTGTAACCCTTACTTTCACGTTCTTACTAAAAATACAACACCCGCGACACGTAAGAGGGCTGCCGCGGTGGGTTCAGACATCTTCTTGTTACCACAAACAATGAGAATACTAAAACCTGAGACAAACACTTAGATACAAATGTGGGGGAGATATTTCATAGTTCCAAATCAAAAATTATAAATTTAAAAACAACCAAATGGAATTCTGCCTTCACTCTTAGCGATAGAAAAAATAAAATACATACAATGGGAAAGACACAAGGACATCTCAGAATATTGTATGGACCAGCCACACAAAGTTCTTAAATGGGCATGAGAATTCCAACCACAGTTCCTCCTCTGAGAATCACAAAAGCAAGTACTACACATCCATCAGCTCACTCAGCCTTACAGATTTCTGAAGCCTCAGTTGCGATATATCAACTTCCAGAGGGATACCCAAAATAGTATCCTTGGACCACCTATGTCAATCTTTGAAGGGCTAATGGCCTTTAGCCCCAAAACTAGGATCCTTATGTACTGTGCAGCAGTCTGACTGTGGGAAGCCTCCAATCCTTCCCTTGCATGAACCTCCTAGTGCCCATGGCGATTCGAATCGGCTTATCGTCTTACCCCTGCGTCCAGGGAAACCGTTGCACCTACTTTGGGGACCACCGCCAGGTGCCATCTTGTGCGGTGGATTAATGGACTACAGCTAGTCCCTCAACTAGAAACTCCACCTGAGGTGTTATCACCCCCCGAATTAAGTCTCTACCCCTCACAGTATATGCGTACACAAACGTTTCCTTTGTACGCCCATACACTGCGTCGCCAGATTATGCCACACAGAAAACACAATAACTCCCGCTTACTCTACAGAACAATGCTGCTTCTCTCTCTGTATCTAGATATTACAACAACCAACATGGGTGCCTCCTATTTGCTCTCTACCCAAAACTGTATTACAGTACAAACCTTAGAAAAAACTGAAATTAAAATTTAAAACTCTCTTTCAAACGCCATTATTTTCCATTGTCCTAACAAACGTGAGTCAGAAAACCCCCGACTCCTCCCACCAACTTCCTGTCTCTAAAAGGTTGTAGCATGAACCCAGCAAACACGTTCATTTACATATCAATGTTACAGGAAAAGGGAGGGGGAGCCTCGCCCCATATGCAGACTATACAATACAAACTTAACAAAAAACAAAACAAATGAATTGCCCTCTGTGGAACTTCCATACATTTGTAATAAAAATAACACACTGCTGTGTACAAAACCTCAGTTCAAGCTAGTTTCACCATCCACTGAAATTAAAAGCAAAATAGAGATTTACACTGAAAACCAAAAATTCACTACAGAAAATGCAATAGCTTAACTGAAAAAAAAATCACATAAAAGGTACAAAAGTAGAATTCACTTAAAGGATATGGCGCCTAGAGAGAGGTGCCCAGACCACATGGTCTAAGAACAAGATGGTGGTTCATATCACATGGTTTCACACACAAAGGAATGGTGTCTGCACCTTCCCCTATAGAGATGCTCAGATTTTCACAAATGGCCACCAAGCTTGGTCACATGGCAGACAACAAAAGCTAGGCCCCAACAAAATGGCGTCCTTTCCCGCCAAAACCACAACTTCTCCCCACAAACCCACACACTTGAAAATGCACACTTAGACACACAGTTTAGGAACAGTTCCACTGAAAAGTATGTAATCTTACTACACAATTGAGAATGCACTCTTAGTAACACATGTTAGCCAATGAAACAAAAACACCACATAAAACGACAATATAACACAATATATCCCAGGCCAGCTCAAACATAGCTTCTTTTATCAAACAAAGCTAGCATAACAAGCCATTGTTTCCCTTCCCACAGGGCGTATCCCATTCAACACAAGGCCGCATGGCACAGAATCTTGCAGTTAAATTGCTCTACAAAACTCATGCAGTCTACTTGTTCCATACATAGGTAAAAATCAAAATTCATCCATTTCTCACATGCATTACAAACTTGTTATCCAAATCACACACACATTCTCACACACACACACATTCTCTCACACACACACACACACACACAATCAAACTTCAAGCATTATCTCAAAAAGATGGAAAATTGTTCTTTTCACAAAGCAGAACCTCCCCAATGCATCAGGCAGAGAAGACGTATCCCTTTTTCAGGACAAAAACGTTTTCATGTCCTGGACTAGGTCTTCTTCTCCCCCTCTCTGCCTGTGCAGAGGGGGGCTTTGTTTGGTCCACTGGTTCGCCATCTGTGGTAGCAATTTTGCTGCTATGCTATGCACATAGCCCCACTACCTACTTTGTGCTTCAAATAAGCACCCATTTCCATCTTAATGATATAATGCTTTCATGTTACCTTCCAATACATTCATTCCAGTGAACAGACTCAACCATCCTTCTACGTTCTCATCTCAACCTGGCTGCTCCTCAGCCAGGCCGCCCTGGTTACCCATTAAAGAGACATCAACAGTAGTGTTTCCTTCTGCTTCATCGTCAGCAAGCCCAGAGAGCCCCCCTTGACCAAAGCTTTTTATTACTTTTCCCACTGGAAGCCACGCCCTGGAGGGTTTGCCTCCAACAGCTGAACACCTCCCGCAAAGGATGTGACCTCACAGCAGTAACAGGATGTGAATGTCCATATAAGGACAATACAATACAATACAATACAATACAATACAATACAATACAATAGAAGGCACCTTTACAGACATGTATACATTCAAATAGTCTGTTACACAGACTGACCAAATTCTTTCAATGATGGAAACCATACAAAACCAATGAACGATGATTATAATTCTGTCGATAGAAATCCTTAATATATATACATTGTTCCAGAGAACAATGTATACTTGGATAATTCATCTCTTGTGAATGGAAAGCCATCTACAGATGTGCACCGCCTATCTCCATATGTTGATCAGACACAGGAGAGACGATGTGCGCACATCCGCACACAGCCAATGCCTACAGAGCACGCATATGTCCCCAGACGATCGTCTGTACAATGTACAGGGGCCCTTTTGCTGGTGGACATACCCCCACTCCGCAAACACCTTTCTTTCCAACCCCAAGATATTATCCACTACCTAACGGATCTCATCCAGCGTCAGTCTGCCCCAGTCAGCTCTAAAAGAGCGGGCTGGGAGAGAATGAACACAGGAGGACTCTTATGACAATACATATAATAAATACATCTAAAATTTCCACAACAGTGAGTAGAGGTGTGGGGAGGACTAAGTGAGTAGAGGTGTGGGGGGCCCTGTGTGCGTAGAGGTGTGGGGGGGATTGAGTGCGTAGAGGTGTGAGAGGTGGCTGAGTGCGTAGAGGTTTGATCAATGAAGGGGGGTACCAGATATTGGATATGCCCTGGGTGCCAAATGCTCTAGGTATGCCCCTGAATGGATTATCACATCTGAGGAGTGCTTCTGATGGAACATCTTTGTATTCTTATATAATGAGGGTTTATTGGAATTCTAAATAAAAAAATTTTTTGGACATTTTCTGTTGATTCTTCTGAATACCAACATATTGAAAACCTCCGACCATATCACTCCAAATTTACACCCCCATACGCCCAACCTGAGGAAGGTTTAGACTTGTTCTGATCTCTGTGTACAAAGAGCAAATGGGATGTGCCCAGAGATGGGTTCTATAAGAAATGACGGAGAAAATTGAGTACTGTGCGTGATACTCTTTTTTTATTTGCACTAACATACAATTTTTTAGGACAAGCTTTTGGGGTATGTCCCCTTCTTCAAGGTCCAAGCAGTACTGATTCACACATTTTTAAGCAGAATGTTAAAAAAAATAACAAAAAACATATCTCTGAGGGAAAGGAGAGAAAAACACATACAAATTCTCTGTCACAATTGCACTAATACGGCTACAATCACATCAAGTGTAAGAAATGATGGAAAGCAGAGCAGACTCTGACAATGGTGTAGTAAGGAACCCTCCCCCCTCCCCCTCTTCCTCCCTTCCTCCTCCTCCCCTCTCTTCCATTTCCTGTATCAGATATAATTTCAAGTAGCATTCAGAAAAACAACTCTGCTCACTTCTGGTCTTCTTACGGTAAGAAGAAGGTGGACAGTCCCAGTGTCCTGGTTCCAGGTGTTTATCTTCCAGAATCTTCTGTGATTGGACTCGTCACCTTTCTGGGAATATTTTATTGTTTATTGCATTAACCAGAGCACTGCCACTACCACATTTTTTTTAAATGTTGTCATACTTAGACCCTACCTAGGTAGGTGTCCTGGTGGAGGCAGCAGCTCACATTATTAGAATTTCACCATCAGCATGGGACATCCCCCCTTATTGACCCCATGTCCTGTGTTCTGCAACTTTTTCCTGCATCCTATGTCCTGCGGTAACCTACACCCTTCTCTGGTACCCTGTACCCTATGTCCTGCATTCTGCACACTGTACCTTTCCCCTGCACCCCGTGTCCTGCTTTATGCACCCTTCACCACATGTCCTGCACCTTGCACCCCGATGTTCTACACTCTGCACCCTGCTCCCCATGTCCTTAAGTCTGCACAATGTACCCTTCCCCTGCACCACATGTCCTGCATAGGGATGGGCCCGATGTTCGATTCGAATGTAAGTTCGACTCGGACATTGGGTGTTCGCCTGTTCGCTGAATAGTGAACAATTTGGGATGTTCGCGGCAAATTCGAAAGCCACAGAACACCCTATAAAGTCCACGGGAGAAATCAAAAGTGCTAATTTTAAAGACTTATATGCATGGTATTGTCATAAAAAGTGCCTGGGGACCTGGGTCCTGCCCCAGAGGACATGTGTCAATGCAAATAAAAGTTTTAAAAATGGCTTTCGGGAGCAGTGATTTTAATAATGATTAAAGTGAAACAATAAAAGTGAACTATTCCTGGGGGTGTCTATAGTATGCCTGTAAAGTGGTGCATGTTTCCCGTCTTTACAACAGTCCGAGAGCAAAATTAAATTTCTAAAGGAAAAAAAAATCATTTAAAAGTACTCGCGGCTATAATGAATTGTCAGTCCCGGCAATACACATAAAAGTCATTGAAAAAAACGGCATGGGATTCCCCCACAGTCCATTACCAGGCCCTTTGGGTCTGGTATGAATATTAAGGGCAAACCCGAACCAAAATGTAAAAAAAAATTCCACGGGGGCCCCCCCAAATTCTATAGCAGGCCCTTCAGGTCTGGTATGTATATTAAGGGGAACCTCGTGCCAAAATTAAAAAAGAAAATGGCATGGGGGTCCCTCGCATGCTGCCAAAGATCCGCCTCCATGGGAGGCACCCACCATAATGACCATCCTCTCAAGTGACAGTTTTTTATAACCGAGGGCGGGGCCACGCGGTGACGTTGCTGGGTGACCCCGCCCCCTCTAACGCACAAGTACATCCCTATGGCTTCCCCGTGTGTCAGAGGGGAGTGGGGTCACCTGGGGACATCACTGTGTGGCCCCGCCCTCAGTTATAAAAGAACTGTCACCTGAGAGGACGGTCATTACGGCAGGTGCCTCCCATGGAGGTGGATCGGTGGTGGCACGCAGGTTTTTTTTTGCGGTCCATCGGCGGAGCAAGAGAAGAAGAAGAAGACTTTGTGGAACATTTTTATTTTTTATTTCCCAAGCCATGTCATCTAATATTTACCATTTTGACACTTTTTTGTGAAATGGTAGGGGTACATTTGTACCCCGTTACCATTTCGCATGGGGGAGGCCGGGATCTGGGGGTCCCCTTGTTAAAGGGGGCCTCCAGATTCTGATAAGCCCCCCACCTGCAGACCCCCACAACCACCGGGCAAGGGTTGTGGAGATGAGGCCCTTGTCCCCATCAACATATGGGCAAGGTGCTTTTGGGGGCTCCCCATGTTGAGGGCATGTGGCCTGGTATGGTTCAAGAGGGGGGCCACTCTCTCGTCCGCCCCCTCTTTTCCTGCGGCCTGCCAGGTTGAGTGCTCGGATAAGGGTCTGGTATGGATTTTGAGGGGACCCCTGCACCATTTTTTTTTAATTTTGTGGCGGGGTTCTCCTTAATAACCATACCAGACCTGAAGGTCCTAGTATGGAATTTGGGGGGACCCTCACGCATTTTTTTTTTTAAATTTTGGTTCGGGGTTCCCCTTAATATTCATACCAGACCCAAAGGTCTTAAATGACTAGTTTTTAAATAATTTTTTTTCTTTAAAAATGTCATTTTGCTCTCAGAATGTTTTAAACACGGGAAACATGCACCACTTTATAGGCATACTATTGATACCCCCCAGGTATGAAATTTAAAGCAATATTTCACTTTAACCACTTGACCACTGGGCACTTAAACACCCTTAATAACCAGACCAATTTTCAGCTTTCGGTGCTCTCACATTTTGAATGACAATTACTCAGTCATGCAACACTGGACCTATATGAAATTTTTGTCCTTTTTTTCACACAAATGGAGCTTTCTTTTGGTGTTATTTAATCACTGCTGGGTTTTTTATTTTTTGTGCTATAAAAGAAAAAATACAGAAAATTCTGTAAAAAAATGAATTTTTCTTTGTTCTGTTATAAAATTTAGCAGATTAGTAATTTTTTCTTCATACATTTTGGCCAAAATTTATACTACTACATATCTTTGGTAAAAATAAGTACAAATTGGTGGATATTATTTGGTCTTTGTGAAAGTTATAGAGTCCACAAGCTATGGTGCCAATATCTGAAAATTGATCACACCTGAAGTACTGACGGCCTATTTGAATTCTTGAGACCCTAACATGCCAGAAAAGTACAAATACCCCCCAAATGACCCATTTTTGGAAAGAAGACATTCCAAGGTATTTAGTAAGAGGCATGATGAGTTTTTTGAAGTTGTCATTTTTTCCCACAATTCTTTGCAAAATCAAGATTTTTTTTTACTTTTTTTTTTCACAAAATTGTCATATTATCAGTTTATTTCTCACACAGCATATGCATACCACAAATTACACCCCAAAACACATTCTGCTATTACTCCCGAGTACGGCGATACCACATGTGTGAGACTTTTACACAGTGTGGCCACATACAGAGGCCCAACATGCATGGAGCGCCATCAGGCGTTCTGGAGCACCCAGGACAATTCTGACATTTCTCTCCTACATGTAAAAATCATCATTTATTTGCTAGAAAATTACATAGAATCCCAAAACATTATATATGTTTTTTTAGCAAACACCCTGGAGAATACAATGGTGGTCGTTGCAACTTTTTATCTCGCACGGTATTTGCGCAGCAATTTTTCTAATGCTTTTTTTTTTTTAAAAAAACAGTTTTGTGCTTAAAAAATAAAAATAAAAAAGAACACTGTAAAGTTAGCCCAATTTTTGCATAATGTGAAAGATGAAGTTACACCGAGCAAATCGATACCTAACATGTCACTCTTCAAAATTGCACAGGCTCGTGGAATGGCGCCAAACGTCGCTACTTAAAAATCCCCATAGGCGACAATTTAATTTTTTTTACTGGTTATATGTTTTGAGTTACAGAGGAGGTCTAGGACTAGAATTATTGCTCTCGCTCTAACATTCGCAGCGATACCTCACATGTGTAGTTTGAACACCGTTTTCATATGTGGGCTGGACTTACGTATGTGTTCGCTTCTGCATGCGAGCACATGGGGACAGGGGCGCTTTAAAAAAAAAAAAATGTATTGTTCATTTTACTTTATTTATTTTAGTTTGACATTTTTTTCCCCAAAAATAATTTTTTTGATTACTTTTATTTCTATTACAAGGAATGTAAACATCCCTTGTAATAGGAATATGGCATGACAGGTCCTCTTTACAGTGAGATATGGGGTCAATAAGACCCCGCATCTCACCTCTAAGCTGGGAAGCCTGAAAAAAAAAAAAAAAGATTCTGGATTTGATCGTATTGGCGAGTCGGTAGAAGCACCGGAGGGCGGCGGGAGGGGGGGTGTCTATGGCTGAGTATTGCAGGGTATCACCGACTATGGCTGGGTATGGCTGGGTATCTCAGAGTATGGCTGGGTATCTCAGAGTATGGCGTTGCAGAGTATTGCGTTGCAGAGCATTGCAGGATATTGGAGGGTGTTGCAGAGCATTGCAGAGTGTTGCATGGTATTGGCGGGTGTTGTAGAGCATTGCAGAGTGTTGCAGGGTATTGGTGGGTGTTGCAGAGCATTGCAGAGTGTTGCAGAGCATTGCAGAGTGTTGCAGGGTATTGCAGACCATTGCAGAGTGTTGCAGGGTATTGGCGGGTGTTGCAGAGCGTTGCAGGGTATTGCAGAGTGTTGCAGGGTATTGCAGAGTGTTGCAGAGTATTGCAGGGTATTGCAGGGTATTGCAGAGTATTGCAGGGTATTGCAGAGTAATGCAGAGTATTGCAGGGTATTGCAGAGTATTGCAGGGTATTGCAGAGTAATGCAGAGTAATGCAGAGTATTGCAGTGTAATGCAGAGTAATGCAGAGTATTGCAGTGTAATGCAGAGTAATGCAGAGTAATGCAGTGTAATGCAGAGTAATGCAGAGTAATGCAGAGTATTGCAGAGTGTTGCAGGGTATTGCAGAGTATTGGCAGGGAATTGAGGGGTTAATTTTCGGTGAGCAGCGATGTGGGCACTGCAGATGCAGCCCACATCGCTGCTGACACCGATCTCTTCCCCCTCCACTGTTCCGATCGGTACAGAGAGGGGGAGGGAGGAACCAGCGTCATCACATGACGCCGGTTTGTTTACAAGTGATCACTCCGTCATTTGACAGAGCGATCACGTGGTAAACGGCCGCTATGATCCGTGATACCGTGATCCGCTATGATCCATGATGCGGTTTACGGATGCTCTCGAGTGCGCACCCCAGGGGGCGCGCGAGAGCGGAATTCTGGGAGGACGTCATATGACGGCCTCCCAGAGTTAAGAAACCGCCCTGTAGCCGTCATTCGGCTATAGGGCGATTGTTAAGTGGTTAAACATTATGAAAATCACTGCTCCTGACAAAAATGCAATTTTTAAAACTTTTTTTGCATTGATACACGTCCCATGGGGTAGGACCCAGGCCTCAAACACTTTTTATGACAATAATTTGCATATAGGCCTTTAAAATGATCACTTTTGATTTTTCATTTTAGTGTCCCATAGACTTTAACCACATCAATACAGTGCACTTACACCCCCTTCCTGACCAGACCAATTTTCAGCTTTCAGCGCTCTCACAGTTTGAATGACAATTACTCAGTCATCCAACACTGTAACCATATGAAACTTGCGTCCTTTTTTCCACACAAATAGAGATTTCTTTTAGTGGTATTTAATCACTAGTGGGTTTTTTATTTTTTGTGCTATATATAAAATATAAAAATTTTGTGAAAAAAATGACTTTTTCTTTGTTTCTGTCATAAAGTTTTGCTAATTAGTAATTTTTCTTCATAAATTTTGGCCAAAATTTATACTGTTACCTATCTTTGGTAAAAATAACCCACATTAGTGTATATTATTTGGTCTTTGTGAAAGTTATAGAGTCTACAAACTATGGTGCCAGTCGCTGAAAATTTATCACATCTGATCAGGCCTTCAGTACATCAGGTGTATCTCATTTCTTGAGACACTAACAAGTCAGGAAAGTACAAATACCCCCCAAATGACCCCTTTTTACAAAGTAGACATTCCAAGGTATTAAGTAAGTAGCATGGTGAGTTTTTTTAAGTTGTCATTTTTTCCCACAATTCTTTGCAAAATGAAGATTTTTTTTATTATTTTTTTTTTTACAAAATTGTCATATTATCAGGTTATTTCTCACACACAGCATATGCATACAACAAATTACACCCCAAAATACATTCTGCTACTCTTCCCGAGTACGGCGATACCACATGTGTGAGACTTTTACACAGCCTGGCCACATACAGAGCACCAACATTGATGTAGTACCTTCAGACGTTCTACGAGCAAAAATGACGCATCTCATTTCTCAACCACCTATTACATTTTTGAAGGCCCTGGAGTACCAGGACAATGGAATTTCCCATAAAATGACCCCATTTTGGAAAGCAAACACCCCAACGTATAATCTGTGAGGCATAATGAGTCTTTTGAACGGTTAATTTTTTTCCAGAAGTTTTTGGAATATGTGGAAAAAAATAAAAACGCTTTTTTTTACACAAAATTGTCAATTTATAAGATATTTCTAACACATAGCATGTATATAGCAAAATTGACACCCCAAAATACATTCTGCTACTCTTCCCGAGTATGGCGATACCACATGTGTAGGACTTTTACACAGCGTGGTCACATAGAGAGGCCGAACATTGAAGTAGTACATTCAGGCATTCTAGGAGCATAAATGACACATCTCATTTCATTCCTTCCCATCACACTTTTGTAGGTCCTGGACCACCAGGACAGTGAAATTACCCACAAAATGACCCTATTTTGGAAACGAACACCCCAACGTATATTCTATGAGACATGGGCTGCAAATAGGTACTCCGGTACTCCGATGGGTTGGAGATAGGTACTCTGATGGCCTGGTGACATGTACTCAGTTTTTCTGATCTCCTGGTGGCAGGTACTTGAGTACTCTGATGGCACTGTGACGGGTACTCTGATGGACTGTGATTGACAGGTACTATGAGGGGTGGTGACAGGTCCTCTTTATTGGGGGGGTGGCAGTCAGTGTGCTTGATGTGTACTGTAGGCGGTAACGAGATGTTACCGCAATCTCCTCTTCACACACGATCGGTGTGTGAGGAGGAGAACCCGGTAACATCTTGTTACCGCGGTTTGTTTACATTTTAGTGATCGGCTGTGAAAGGATCACAGCCGATCATGTGGGTAAACAGCTGGCCAATGGCTGTTTACCAGCATCGGTGATGAGCAGTGTTCCCAGGGAACACGCCGCCACCGACGTGCACACGCAGCGCGCTCATGATCGCGCGCATGCGCCGTGCACAGTCGGGGTGCGACCATCTGTGATCGGCCGTGACTTCATCACGGCCGATCACGTGGTAAACAGCCATAACCAATGGCTGTTCATCCCCTTCGGTGGCGAGCGGTGTCTCCGTGACACGCCGCCACCGAAGAAACAGGGGTGCGCGCGCACGATGGCGCGCATTCCCTGTTTAAATGGGAGGCCGTCATATGACGGCCTCCCGCCACAATAGGTGCACCGCCTGGCCGTCATTTGATGGCCGGCGGTCAGCAAATAGTTAATGGTGTTTGTGTGTTCGTCCAAATTTTTTGCCTGTTCGCATGTTCTGGTTCAAACTGAATGGGGGGTATTTGGCTCATCCTTACTCACCAGAGAGATCATTGAGAGGTGAGCAGTGCTGGGAATTCTGGGACATTATCCAGTAACAGACAAGGGATTTGTCTGGATGGTGACTGTATCATTGTGTGTGTCAGATTCCTATAGGGTGTCAGGATGTCACTGTCTATTTCTCCATGGAGGAGTGGGAGTATTTAGAAGAGCACAAGGATCTCTACAAGGACGTCATGATGGACAATCAGCCGCCCCTCACATCACTGGGTAAGAGGAGGCTTTATTGTAAAGGAGAGAGCAGTACAGAGGGTCCATTTAGATCACCCATCATCTGATAAACACATAGAAACAATGTATTCAGTCAGTGTGTGTGTTTCCTACAAATGTATCCAGTAATGGGAACCCACCAGAGAGATGTCCCCATCTTCTGTATTCCCGGGATTCCACACAGGAAGGTCACACCATCCCTTGTCATCATCAGGTAGGAACAATCACTGATAGTATCATTAGGATCTGTACATTATCTGCATTGTTACAATTGATGTAATTTTTTATTATATATTTAGAGTGGAAACCTGAGAGATTCTAAAGCTGAGATTAAAGAAGAGATAAAAGAGGAGGATGATGAGGATGGGGTGATGGAGGAGTCAGAGTTTCTTAAAGGACACAAAGATCTGTACCAGGATACCATGGTGGAGTCATCCAGCTATAGAAACCCACCAGAGAGATGTCCCTGTCCAGACTTTTACATGTTAATAATGTGATAACATCCTCTAACTTTGGAACCTTAAACAGAAAGTGATAATGAGGGAGGAGTCAATAACCCAATGATGGGGGTCTTCAGGATCAGTCCAGTCTTCATCTTGGTTGTTCTCCCCCCATCCTCACTCTCTGACCTCTGGTGGGGCTCAGCCCCACTGTTATTCATGACTAAATCATGGACTAAATAAGGAAGTGCAGGACTTCTTGTGTTGGGAAGATGGCAATGAGTGATAGAGGGGGAGGGGACACTCGTCCTATAATCCCCTCATCACTGTCACTCCTATAACAGACAGTTCTCTTTGTTTCCTCACTCTCTGACTAAGGTCTATAATTAAAATAATGAACTGGTAGGAGAATTAGAGATGTAGGGCTGAAACAACTAATGGCCATAATTAATTAGTTGGTCAGACAATTAATTGGCCTGCATACAGAATGTATTATTTCTTTAACCACTTTCAGACCGGACCATTTTGCTGGTCAATGACCAGAGGTCTTTTTACAATTTGGCACTGCGCTGCTTTAACTGGTAATTGCGCGGTCATGCAATGTTGTACCCAAACAAAATTTGCGTCCTTTTTTTCCCACAAATAGAGCTTTCGTTTAAAGGTATTTGACTGACTCTGCGATTTTTATTTTTTGCGATATAAACGTAAAAAGACCGCATATTTTGAAAAAAAATGATATTTTCTACTTTTTGTTATTAGAAAAATCCAATAAACTCAATTTTAGTCATAGATTTAGGCCAAAATGTATTCAGCCACATGTCTTTGGTAAAAAAAAAGTCAATAACTGTATATTTATTGGTTTGCGCAAAAGTTGTCACATCTACAAACTAAGGTACGTTTTCTGGAATTTACGCAGCTTTTAGTTTATGACTGCCTATCTCATTTCTTGAGGTGCTAAAATGGCAGGGCAGTACAAAACCCCCCCAAATGACCCCATTTTGGAAAGTAGACACCCTAAGAAAATTGATAAGAGGCATGTTGAGCCCATTGAATATTTTATTTTTTTGCCTCAAGCGATTGAATAATGACAAAAAAAAAATTGTTTTTTTTTTTTTACACAAAGTTGTCACTAAATGATATATTGCTCACACATGCCATGGTTATATGTGGAATTGTACCCCAAAATACATTCTGCTGCTTCTCCTGAGTACGGGGATACCACATGTGGTCGACTTTTTGGAAGCCTAGCCGCGTACGGGGCCCCGAAAACCAAGCACCGCCTTCAGGATTTCTAAGGGCATACATTTGTAATTTCACTCCTCACTACCTATCACAGTTTTGAAGGCCATAAAATGCCAAGATGGCACAAAACACCCACAAATGACCCCATTTTAGAAAGTAGACACGCCAAGCTATTTGCTGAGAGGCATGTTGAGTCCATGGAATATTTTATATTTTGCCACAAGTTGCGGGAATATCACAAACTTTTATTTATTTTTAATTTTTTTTCACAAAGTTGTCACTAAATGATATATTGCTCACACATGCTATCGACATATGTGAAATGACACCCCAAAATAAATTCTGCTGCTTCTCCTGAGTACGGGGATACCACATATGTGGGACTTTTTGGGAGCCTATCCGCGTACGGGGCCCCGAAAACCAAGCACCGCCTTCAGGCTTTCTAAGGGCGTAAATTTTTGACTTCACTCCTCACTACCTATTACAGTTTTGAAGGCCATAAAATGCCAAGATGGCACAAAACCCCCACAAATGACCCCATTTTAGAAAGTAGACACCCCAAGCTATTTGCTGAGAGGCATGTTGAGTCCATGGAATATTTTATATTTTGCCACAAGTTGCGGGAATATTACAAACTTTTTTTTTTTTTCACAAAGTTGTCACTAAATGATATATTGCTCACACATGCCATGGGCATATGTGAAATGACACCCCAAAATAAATTCTGCTACTTCTCCTAAGTATGGGGATACCACATGTGTGGGATTTTTTGGGAGCCTAGCCGCGTACGGGGCCCCGAAAACCAAGCACTGCCTTCAGGATTTCTAAGGGTGTAAATTTTTGATTTTACTCCTCACTACCTATCGCAGTTTTGAAGGCCATAAAATGCCAAGATGGCACAAACCCCCCCCCCCCAAATGACCCCATTTTGGAAAGTAGACACCCCTAAATTTAGGGGTACACTAGTGAGACTCACAGGTAAAAAAGCACCTAGGCTGTCAGCGACTGTATCAAAACGCTACAAAAAAAACTGTTAGCGATCGCAGGGATCAGGCCTGACTCTGCGAACGCTGCAGTTATGTGTGTTGTGTTTTGTAAGTGACAGTGATCGATCGATACTGAAACTATATGCCCTGAAACTATAAAAAAATAACTAACCAACCAGCGTCACCTGTAACAGTTATATGGTGATCACTGGTGAAAGGGTTAATTAGGGGGCAATCAGGGGGCTTTATGCGGTAGTATATGGGGGTCCCTGGCGCTATAAAAAGCTGCGGCGAACCTAAATACCTACCTGCCTAACTAGCGTCACCTGTGACACTAATACAGCGATCAGAAAAACGATCGCTTATTAGGCTGGGTTCACACTGGAGCGATGCGGGAACGCCACGAATCCGCGGCGGGTTCCCGCATCACACTGCCCTATGCGAACTGCTGGGAGTGTCAGTGAAATGTTAATGACACCCCCAGATCAGTTCGCATATCGCAGTGCGATCTGCAAACTCGGACAGGAATCGGATCGCATGGTGTGAACACCCATGCGATCCGATTCTGCTGCGGACCAAAAAAAGGGTCCCGTGCGAGTTTGCGGCGGGTGCGATGAGAATTCAGCCATACTATCTGTATGGCTGAACTCGAATCGCACAGAGATCGGATGTGATTTGCACTGCAGTGCGGTGTGAATCACATCCGTTCTCATAAACCGCTGCAATGTGAACCCAGCCTTAGTGACACTGGCGACGGGGGGTGATCACGGGGTTAAACCTTTATTGGGGGGGTTAGGGGGGTACCCTAGAACTAAAGGGGGCTAACCCTAACTGCCCTAACAGTTATTACAGTCACAAATGACACCAATGCAAAAAAAAAAATGCAATTGGTGTCACTGTGACTGGGGGTGCAGGGGTGATTGGGGGGGTGATCGGGGGGTGAAGGGGGGGGTGAGAGTGTGCCTGGCATGTTCTACTGTATTGTGTAGTGTTGGTGCAACTCACCGATCCTCTCTCCTCGGTGCCGGAACGAAAAATACCGACACGGAGGAGAGATTACATCACTTCCTCTGCCTGTGTTTACATTACAGGAGAGGAAGTGATGTCACGCTGCACTTCCATTCGTCAGGAGCGATCGCGAGGGGGTGGCCATGAACAAATGGCCGCCCCCTCATCCCGGATCGCTCCTGAACGGATTCCAACCGCCGCTGGCACCGGGGGGGGGGCCCGATCGGGCCCCCCACCAGCGGGAAGGCAGGGACGTACAGGTACGCCCATATGCCTGCCCGTGCCATTCTGTCGACGTACATCGTCGTGCGGCGGTCGGCAACTGGTTAAATTTCAGAAAATACAGCTCAGTACACCATCCATACATTTCAATAAATGCCTGAGAACTTGAATGTGTGAGGAGCAATGCCTCATGGGACATATATTCCTGAGCAAAAGAAGGAAGTAAGTGATTCTAAAGGCAGAATTTTTTGTACCTTGCTATAGGGGAACTCTATACTATACTGTGTAGTTTCCTGTAGGGGAACTCTATACTATACTTTGCATCTTCCTATAGGGGAACTCTATACTATATTTGTGGCTTCCTATAGGGGAACTCTATACTTTGTGGCTTCCAATAGGGGAACTCTATACTATACTTTGCGGCTTCCTATGGGGAACTCTATACTATACTTTGTGGCTTCCTATAGGGGAACTCTATAGTATACTTTGTGGCTTCCTATAGGGGAACTCTATACTACACTTTGCGACTTTCTATAGGGGAACTCTATACTATACTTTGTGGCTTCCTATAGGGGCACTCTGAAGGCAGGCGGAGCCAGAAGTGCCGTGGGGGGTTCATAAGAGGAGAATAAGGGCTGCTCTGTGCAAAACCACTACACAGAGCAGTTACGTATGACAAGTTTGTTTAAAAAAAAAGAAATCCAAAATTTACAATTACTTTAAGGGCTCTGTCCAGGGAAGATCAGCATCTGAACCCAGAGAAGGTGGAGGCTGATAGAATGGAGGTGACAGAAAACAACTAAAAAAGTCTGGCACCTGGAAACTTGGACATGTGTAGCATTGGGAACAATATAAAAAGTCCTACTGAACACATCAGGAGAGGTGTGAGTACAAATGCAAACAGTCAATGGCAACCACAAAAAATTGCTAGTCAGAACAAAATCAATGAGATGAACCATATATTGATTTATTGTTACCATATGGTGAATTAAAAACAGTTAAAAATCTCTTTGCATGGATTGATGACAATCAACTTTCTCACTACTGTGGTGGTACCTTATGGTGGTGGCCAGGGATGGACTGCCTTGTTGAGGAATTGCTGTGGTGGTGGAACCCTCATTCACCCCTACGAAATCCACAAAAGCAGGGAAGGGGAACCCAGCTCTTGTGGGACTGGGAGGCGATGTAGAGCTGGAATAACCTCCAATGGGAACCAGTGAACGAAAGACTCCTGGGCATGACGTCAAGCACTCGGGAAGACCAAATCTAAAGCGAGGCTTGGAGCACATTGTGGTGAAGAGCAAGCCGAGAAGAATGAGGAGAGAACGTGGCCGTTGTCTTGACAATGCGCTTTGGCATGTGGCCCTTGATCAAGTCATGTGACATTACCAGTGTGACATTACCAGCCAATGGAGATTAAATAGGAGTAACCAGACACTGTCCCTTTAAAAATTTTAATCTCCTCGTGGCTTACTCCTATTTAATTCCCATTGGTTGGTAATGTCACATGACTTGAGAAAGGGCCATGCCTCGAATTGCGTTGTCAAGAAAACAGCCACATTCTCTCCTTGTTCTCCTCGCCTTGCTCTCCACCACACTGTGCTCTAAGCCGCGCTTTGGATTCGGTCTCCCCGAACGGTTGACGTTACACACGGGAGTCTTTCATTCACTGGTTCCTATTGGAGGTTGTTCCAGCTGTTTCCTGGTCCTCTCTCCACCTTTGGCTGGCTATCCGTACTGCCATTTACCACCAGGGATTCAGTCAAGGCTCTACATCATCTCCCAGTCCCACACGAGCTGGGTTCCCCCTCCCCTTCCCCACTTTTATGGATTTTGTAGGGGTGCATGAGGGTTCCACCACCGTGGCAATTCCTCAACAAGCCAGTCCACCCCTGGCTGCCGCCATAAGGTACCACCACAGTAGTGAGCAAGTTGATTGTCATCTATCCATTTAGTTCACTATATGGTACCAATAAATCAATATCTCATTGATTTTGTCTGATCATCTGTCCGCACAAGAGTGTCCCAACTAGCACGTTTTTTATGGTTGCCATTGACTGTTTTGAGGTGATAGAAGGCATTAAACCATTTTCTGCCAGGCCCTGTGCTCCATTTTGTACACTCTTTGTGGCCAGACCATTTGTGGAATTTTTCCTTTTGTTTTTTATTTTACACTTATAGCTTATAGAATTTGTGAAAACCCCCCCCCCACCATATATTTTCTGAAAGCACATGGTCAGTAGAATAATAAGAAGGTGCTACAGATTTTTTAGACCCCGCAGTATTTGCGCAAATGTTTTATCAAACCAAAATATTTCCAAAAAAATACACTAAAACCATTATTAGCAGATAAAAACACAGCACATTTTACAAAATTCCTACCAAATATAAAAGCTTAACCTGTATTGAGTTAGCTGAACAATTCTGTTAGCAGAGTCTGCTGAACAATTCTGAGATAAGCTTATGGTCATTGAAGTGACCATAAGCTTATAGGAGAGGGAGAAAGAGGTTCGTATGCTGTACTGACTTGGCCACCTGCAGGCACTTCTGTACATCCGGACCTGGCAATGAAAGGGTTAATATTACATAAAGTAAAAGTTTACTAGTATTGTGCATTATATTTAAAATTATTATATCCATGAAAATAGTCTCAGCTTTCAGTACTACTTTAATATAAAAGGTTTTTCCCCTCTAACATCCATATACAGTATCTTCATGTGTGACTCCCAGGTAGAATCCTCCATCTTAGTTACCTGTAGTACGCTAGCCCAGAAGACCTCCTTTCTATATTGTGATCAGAGCTAACCTCTTTGCTAGAGAAATAATTTGTCCAAGACCAAATACACTGGCTAAGACCAGGAGTATCTAGCCATGATGACCATGAAGTGTTAAACCTTTCTGGGCGGCCCCTGTGCTGGAAGATGTACTTCCCCAAGCGCAGGGTGTCCCCCATTTCAGTCATCAATTCTCTCAGAGTAGGAGGCTCCATTCCTTTCCAATGCCTAAGGATAAGCCTGCGTGCTTGAAAGAGTGCTCTGGCTTGTTTTAGGGATTTCCTCAATGGAGAGGTTGTCTAGAATACCCAATATACAGGGCTTAGGATCCATCAGGATGCAGACCTGAAACACCTTATTAATGGTAGTGACAGCTTCTGACCAATATAGATGGAGCTTGGGGCAGCACCCCAATAGATGTATAAGGTCACCATGGTCTCTGGAACACCTAGTTCACTCCGAGTTATCTCTCAGACCCATCCTACACAGCCTTGCGGGGGTAAAATGTACCCGCAATATTATGTACAGCTGGGACAGATGCTGTGCCACATTGAAAGAACACAGCTGAAACGCCTGTAGGGCCTCCTCCCATTGATTGTCCTCAAACGTGCTCACTTCACTTTGTACTCTTCCATAGGTGTGCCATGTTGGTCGGGAAGCCCTTAAAGTGTGTGGATGTAAGCATGGCGTAACACCGGAAATAAATCCTTTAAAGTGAGAAACCTCTGTCATATAATGAAAGATGGGGGCCAGGGATAGGACCCACATGGACCCCTCTGATTGTGCCCGGACAGCATGATATAACTGTAGGTATGGGAAATACATTGATTGGGGAGGTTGAATTTAGTCTGTTGCTGGAGAAGATGTGTACCAGGTGTGTAACCCCAGTTTTACGTCTTTTTTAAATAAAAAAAAATGTGATCTTTGATTCTGATATGTAGCAGATTCACCCTCTAATAATGCATCTGTCTGTCTGTTATTCTCAGAGTGGATTAAATATCCAACTATATATCTGGATATTTATATTTACTGCTGCATATAGATATTCAAGAATATTAACTAAATTATACACCAACCTTTTTTTTAGGTTTTTATCCAATTAATCAAAGCAATAATCGGCCAACTAATCAATTATGAAAATAATCATTCGTTGCCACCCTACAGAGGACCCATTTACTAGTTACCTTGAGGGGGGACTTGTAAGATCCTCAGAGACAAAGCTGCCTGATGTGGGCGGAGTCCTGGTTTAGGGGAACCATTCTGCTCATGTCTAGTGATAATCTTTGTATTTCTATTTTAGTAGATGGACAGGAGATGAGGAAAACCTCAGAGGATTGTCTCACTTTGTCTCCAGACTGTAAAGTAGAAAATGAGGACATCACACAGTATAGTCCAGGAGAAAACCTGGCTACCTCAAATGTTCATCTGGCAGCACACAGTATAGATGGACCATCGTATTTCTCTTATCCTGAGGAACCTCAGACTGTGAGGGACGGTGCCGTCCTTCCAACAGATAAGAGGATTGACTTTACTGAGTGCGGAAAGTGTTTCTGTTCTAAATACAATCTTAATGTTCCTAAAAGATCTCACACGGGGGAGAAGCCGTATTCCTGTCCTGAGTGCGGGAAATGTTTCCATTCTAAATACAATCTTAATGTGCATATAAGATCTCACATGTTTTTCAGTGAAGTTCAGTCTTTACACACATCAGAAATCTCACAATGGGGAGAAGCCGTATTCCTGTCCTGAGTGCGGGAAATGTTTTTCAGACAATTCCAGTCTTAATAGACATCAGAGATCTCACACGGGGGAGAAGCCGTATTCCTGTACTGAGTGCAGGAATTTTTTTCACAGAAGTCCCATCTTTACACACATCAGAGATCTCACACCGGGGAGAAGCCAGATTCCTGTCCTGAGTGCGGGAAACGTTTTTCCGACAAGTCTAGTCTTTCAAAATATCAGAGATCTCACACGGAGGAGAAGCCACTTTTCTGTCCTGAGTGAGGGAAATGTTCCTCACTGAAGTCCTGTCTTTCTGTACATCAGGGATCGCACAGAACCCTCAATATGTATTAGTGCCTTGAGTGTGGGAAATGTCTTCTATGTGAATGTTGCTGAATATCACAGCTCTCATGTGGGGAAGAAGCACACCCTGACATACACCTCAGATATACTCCATGGCTGATCTTTATCATGTAAGAAACAGTTCCAGAGGTGTGGACATTTTTTGAAAAAATGACTTGTCCAAGAGACTAAATCGGGGTCCCAATCTCCTTGTCCCTTATGACAATCTCCTTGTTCCTCATCTACCAGAGAGCTCAGCACCGGTGTGGGAGTTTACTGAAAACTACAAGCCGACATCGGCATAGGCTATGACTCTGTGAATGAATGGCACGGCCACTCTCTTTTCATAAAGTGACAGTTGATATGGGGAACTTCTCACATGGTAAAGAGCCTACATCATAGGCTCTTTACCAAGATTAGAGATGCGGTGTGTCAGAGCGACACACCACACCAATGATTGCCACGCACCCGAGAAGATGTCATATGATGTCCCGTCAGGATAATGGAACCCCCGCCTGGCCGTCATTCACCTATAGGCCGGGCGGGAAGGGGTTAAAAAGTAATTTTAGGCCTGAAGATTATATAAAACACCCTAGGGAGTCAAATAGCGGTAGTTACAATTTTTTATGTCACACGATATTACCGCAGAAGTCTAGGAAACGCCAAATTTCAGTAAAAACACGCAAAAGTTAATTTTAAGGACACAAAAACTAGATAACTTACCCAATTTTTTGGTAAAATATAAAAGCTGACGTTGCACCGAGTACATAGATACTTCACATAAAGCAGTCTTTTTCAACCAGGGTGCCTTGAAGTTTCTTCAGGGATGCCTTCCAAAAATGCCTAAAAATTGCCCCAAAATTGTATACAAGCCAGAGGGTGGATGAAGCCTTTTCGCTACACAAAGCCACAGGTTTTCATTGTACACCATTATAACCCTCTAGCTGCCAAACTCCTAATGACCAATGACATCATGAGTTGATAAGGAGGTTGTCAATTGCCTGAATATAACCCCAGTTTAACCCTCCCTTGCCTCTCTCCATCAGCTTTGGGGTCGTATTAGCTTAGTGATGGAGAAAAACGGAGGGAGAAGAGAAACATTGGAATACTAGTCAGTACAAGTTTGGGAAAGCGTATTTACTTTGGAAGAATAAATCACTTATAATGTTGGGCGTCTTAGCCCTTGTACACACGGTCGGAGATTCCGACGGAATGTGTCCTATCGGACCGTTTTGTCGGATAATCCGACTGTGTGTGGTATGCATCGGACTGTTTCCGTCGGAATATCCGTGGGACCCAATTTTCCAACTTGTTGGAAATATTTTCCGACAAACTGGTCCGATCGGACATACTCCGATCATGTGTAGAGAATTCCGATCGGACAAAGTGCCACGCATGCTCAGATCAAATTCCTACATCAAAGCTATTGGCTACTAGCCTGAACGTAGTCCCGTCGTAACGAAATAACGTCATCACGTTCTGAACGATCGGATTTTCCGACAACTTCTTCCGACCATGTGTATGCAAGTTTCGGACTAAATCCGTCGGACAAAATCCGACGGACAAAATCTGACGGATTTGGTTGTCGGAATCTCCGACCGTGTGCTCAAGGGCTCACGTGTGTTGATGTTTTTACATTATGTAGAACTATTAGAATATTTTTTACATTTTAGATTGGGGTGCCTCAAGACTCTCCATCATTTTGGAGGTTGCCTCAAGACTGCCCATGATCTTGGAAGCGCCTCAAGACTGTCCATAATTTTGGAGGGCACCTCAAGACTGTCCATCATTTTGGAGGGCGCCTTGACTGAAAAAAGGTTGAGAAACACTGACATGGAGGATAAAAATTCCCCTATGTGATGATGTTTTGGTGCCAGGTTCTCTTTAATGAGACATCCAAGGTCTAAAAGACCCCCAATGTCTCCCCTGTGCTCCACTGAATGTAATGCAATACAGGTCACACTGCATTATATTATTTCTTGGCCTTGATGGTGAGGAAACTGTCACCCGGGACCCGGAAGTGACGTCAAACATGTCACTTCCGGGTCAGGAACAAGAAGGGGAGGAGAGCGGTTGTGTGTCCTCTCTCCTCCCTCCCCTCTACCCATCATCACCCGCTAGTCCCGGGATGCTGGTCCTGGGTTCCAGATGGGTAAGAGGAGCCCGGGATACATAGCGGGTGTGTGTTGGGGTGGGGGAACTTTACCGGGGGGGGTGGAAACATTCGCTCAGCCACTCGAATGCTTCCATCTGACAATAAATCCTGCTCCTTGCTTGCCCACAGTAGGGCTAAATGTTACAACAAAAACCTATCTGCATGTCCCGGGTGTCAGGCGATAGGAATTGTTCATCCCTGAGTTCATAAGGAGATCAGAGATCACCAAAGACATGGATGAAGTGTTGTACCGTGTTGGCCATTGATAGCAGTAGAAAAATAAAAATTGAGTCATTACCTTTCATTGGCTGAGTACATTTTGTGGTTTAAAATTTCACAAACACTATATATATATATATATATATGTAGCGCTGATATCCTTGTCTTCTGATGTGTATTAGTATTATAAAGAAAGTCTATGGATGGATCTATAGCTTAGTGTTTGGCACCATCCACCGGCCAAATACTGAAAGTGAACTTAAATTATATTTGGTTTTCAAGCATTAAACTATTGACAGGGGGGGGGGCATGGCCTGGACATGGCCGAGTGAGGTTGCACTTTTGGAGAGCTCCCGGCCTGAACCCTCACCACCCGGCTGCTATTAGCTTTGCATACCAGCATGAGCTCACAAAAGCGGTACAAGACGAGAGCGATCACCCGGGACACCCCTTCCGGCAAAAATCTGGGCGAGATCCGTTACTTTCGGAGACTGCAAGGGCTCTCCCCGGCACCAATGCTGCGGTGCCATGAGGCTTCGTATCCTGCATGGCCCAGCGTGATGTCGCAGCAGCGCCTGCAGACTGGCAGCCTGTGGAGCGGTCACCACCCGGGAGCCCAGCAGAGGACCTACCGTTGTCCCGGGAGGTGGAGATGGCCTACTCACAGTCTTCGGAGGCCTCCCCGCTGGACCAGGACATTCCCCACCCAGTCCGCAATTGAGTCCCTGATCCTCCGGCTGGAGGAAACGCACAGGAGGGACATCCAGGAGGTCAGGGGCGAGGTTTCCTCTCTGGCGGAATGAGTTGCTACCGGGGATTCCTCGCTGACCACCCTGGACGCACGAGTGGCAGCGCTCGAATGGGACCACGGCCATCACCAAGACACAGCAGTGTCGCTACAGCTCCACTTCGAGGACATTGAAGACCGGAGCCGCCGCAACAACTTGCGGCTCCGGGGAGTCTCTGAGACATCCGAGGTGGAGCAGGTGAGTGACACGGTCAGGAGTATATTCCGGGCAATACTGGAGGATCCCTCAGCAGATATCATCCTGGACAGAGCCCATAGAGCTCTGGGCCCTAAATCCACAGACCTGAGCAGGCCGGGAGACATTATATGTAGATTGCACCGGTTCACTCAGAGAGAGGAGACCCAGCGGAGAGCATGGGAGCGAGGGGACGCGGAGATCCAGGGATCACCAATTAAGATTCTACAGGACCTATCCAGGGCTACCCTCAGACGCAGAGCCATCCTCCGACCAGTCCTGGATCTGGCCAAACAGCATGGATCGACGTATCGATGGGGTTACCCACTTTCTGTGATCTTCCGCAAACACCAGCAGACCTACCAGCCCTGTTCCTATTCCTGGGCACGGATCCGATTCCAGTCCCTGATTGGCTACAGCTTCTTCCACGACAACTGAGCAGATCAGGACCGACAGCCAACCGTGGTCCCCTGCCACCTCATCAGTTCCGTGGCAGGAGAAGACGCCGCTCGAGATCCAGGGACGCCCTACATGAGTAGGCTTTGAGCCACTGTTATCTGTAACTTGCCTCCTGGCCTGCCCTCCCCCCGTGCCTGCCTTTACCCTCCGGCACTGAGCTTTTTGCCGACATTTTTTTTTTGGGAACAATGACATGTTCCCGGGATGGGAGTCCCCCCCCCCCTTTTCTATTTTTTTCCCCCTTTCCACGCACCAACGGGCCCTGCTCGGTCGGTCTCATCTGAGCCACACGCATCAGACGACCGGGGACGGCCCTAGATACTCCCCAGTGCCAGCGAGGAGCGGCCTTCCACGGAGGGCGAAAATTCTCCACATGGCCTTATCGGACGCCTGAGATCGTCTCACTGGCACAACTTGGACACATGGTTCGCTTGTTTTCAGGCTGTTGCCCCCGGACCTGACTATTGGGATGGATTTTTTGTGTGGGGGGTGGGGGGACACTACAGAATGTTGTGGTATGGGGGGTTACGCATTAGAGGTCTGATCACATCCATCACATAGCCAGGGGGTGGATCCTGCGCCCCCCCCTCCGGCCTCTCCGCGAAGACCGCGGCATGCACCGATTGGGGGGGATGAGGGCTTACAACCCCCCGTGTCGGGCGGGGGAGGGGTCAGGAGGTCCTATGCTGACCTTAGCCATGCTCACTTTGGGTAGGTTTGTTTGTTCTTTTTATGGTTCCTGCCCAGGCTTAGTACATGCATGTCTTATGTTTTCTGTTTGATTCTGTTTCCAATGTTAATCTTGTTCGGACTGTTAAGCTGTTTTGCAGTGGGATTTATCCTGCGCCGGTATTAATATCATTACCAATATCAATCTTAACACCAATTTCTATATCACTACCCACCATGCTATGCCGGGGGGCTGAGTGGGGATGGACAAGGGTATATCTCCCGGCTCTGTTCCTCTACTCCCCCACATAGGACTGTGCTCCATACCTAGGGAACCCCCTGGGGAGTACTTCAGCCACTTAGGCTATTCTAGTAACACCTTTCTCAGCGGCACGACCTTGTGTCGTTTTTTCTTTTCTTTTCTTTACTCTCTGATACTTTCCTTTGACCCTATTCTGCTTACACTCTCCACTCCTCCCTCCCTACCTTCCCCCCCCTTGACGAACATGGATACACTTCACATAATATCGCTAAATGTCAAAGGCCTAAACACGCCCGAAAAAACGGCGGATGCTGTTACACGACATGCATCGGGCCAAGGCGGATGTAGTCATGCTGCAAGAGACACATTTTAGGGAGAATAGCCTCCCGCTGCTTAAGAATAGGTTTTATCCCCTGGTCTACCATTCAAATTATACTAAAGCTAAATCCAGAGGGGTATCTATCCTCATTTCGGCTAGGGTGCCCTGGACTCTCACAGCCTTGCAGACAGACAAAAATGGACAGTACTTGTACTTGAAGGGGATGGTGGGAGACTGTAAGGTGACGTTCGCCAATCTATATTCCCCAAACGACCGGCAGGATGCCTTTATTGCAAAGAGACTGGGCCAGCTCTTGCGATTCTCCGAGGGTCAGCTTATTTTGGGTGGCGACTTAAACATACCCCTTAACCCTGCAGAGGACACCTCCTCCGGCACCTCCTCCACTTCCCGGGAGATGCGCAGGCGTATCGGTCAGGCGCTACACAATGCGCAGCTCATAGATGTGTGGCGTCTTTTTCACCCTGGCGAACGCGATTACACCTTTTCCTCGACACCCCATCAAAACTATTCGCGTATTGATTATTTTCTGATACCCCACAAACACTTGCACTCGATCGAGCATACCTCCATCAGGTCCATTACATGGTCGGACCATGCTCAGATTAGCATCTCCTTTTGTCTGTCAGACACGAGACCGGGACTACGCCCGCCATGGCGCCTTAACAAGAGCCTGTTGCAGGATCCAGAGGTCCTGGCTGATGTGGTTAGGGAATTGGGTCATTACTTCGATACTAATGCGACTCCTGCTGTTATCAGAGGGAGCCTTATTAAACACGGCTCCAGGCTGAAGCAGGCACGGACAGCCAAACTGGACTCGTTACTTACTAAACTACGTGACCTAGAGCTTGCACTTACTGTAAGTCAGCACCAACCAGGAACCTGGGAGCTGAACTCGACATGGTTAGATCACAGGTTACAGACCTTTTACAGTTTAAGGCCAAGGCGGCGTTACAGGTATGCCGCAGAAAAACTTACGAAGGGGGGAATAAATGTGGGAAGTTGTTGGCACGGTCTATTCAGACCCAGCGGGCAGCGGCCTTCATACCACACATCATAACCACCCCGGGGCAGAAACTCTCACTATCACAACAGATCACACAGGAGTTCAGATCATACTACAGCTCCCTGTACAATCTATCCTCGCCCCCGCCCTCACACTCGGATATGGTCGATTATCTCAATCTGGCCCAGATGCTGACGCTCCCGAGGGACACCCAGGAATTTCTAGAGGAACCCATCACTTTGCCCGAGATCCAGCAGGCTGTGAAGGCTATAAAGCCAGGCAAGGCCCCTGGGCCTGACGGCTTCACGGCCTCTTATTTCAAAATATTACTACCCACCCTGGGCCAACATATGGTGACCATATTTAACAGTCTTAGCACTGGGTTACAATTACATGACACCTCACTGCAGGCACAGATTACTGTCATTCCCAAGGAGGGCAAAGACCCCAGCCAATGCAGCAGCTATCGCCCCATCTCCATTCTGACCTAAAAATATTCACCAAAATCTTAGCATCCAGACTTCAACACCATCTGCCCCATCTCATCAATCTGGACCAGGTGGGCTTTGTCCCAACCAAGGAGGCCAGGGACAACACCTCCAAAGTCCTTAACCTAATCCATCTGGCAACTAGCAGGAGAACGCAGAGCGTCTTCTTGGGCACAGATGCCGAGAAGGTGTTTGACCGTGTCAACTGGCAGTTCATGTTTGAGACCCTGCATCGGGTAGGCCTGGGAGACAGGATGATGTGCTGGATTGCCGCAGCTTACTCCGCCCCTTCGGCCAGGGTGAGAGCGAACGGTTTTCTCACAGAAGCCTTCCCGATTACAAATGGGACTAGGCAGGGCTGTCCCCTTTCCCCCCATTATTTGCCTTGACCCTGGAACCGTTCTTGTGTCACGTCCGACTCAATCCGGATATTACTGGCATTGGACTCAAGGAACCACGGCATAAGGTCTCCGCCTACGTTTTCTCTTTCAAACCCAATGATATCGCTACCAAGCCTCCTACGAGAATTTGATATTTATGGCCGCCTTTCCAACCTAAAAATCAACTTCTCTAAATCAGAGGCCATGGGAATAGCTCAAGTGGACTAGCGTTGCCCTGAAATACCTGGGCACTCTCATTCCGACTTCGCTGTCTCAGTTATATAACCTTAACTTCCCCCCCTGCTAAAAACAGTACAAGGACTACTAAATGGATGGAGCAGCGGCCTTCACTCATTGTTTGGCCGCTGCAACATCCTCAAAATGACAATACTGCTAAATTCCTTTATCTCCTTCAGGCGCTTCTGATTCATGTACCCATCAGATACTTTAAACAAGTTCAAGCAACTTTTACGCGCTTTCTCTGGGCGGGGAAACACCCGAGACCGAGCGGGAAGTTGCTTTCCCCCCCGAAGTCTCGGGGGGGGGGGGGGGGTTTGGCGTTCCCTGCAGTCAGAACATATTACCAGGCCGCCCACCTTAGCAGGTTATTGGATTGGTGCCGACACGGCGACGTTAAATTGTGGACACAGTTGGAGCAGGATCAATTTGACATACCACTCCATAGGACACCATGGTGTTTCAATGCACTACCGCCAAGGTCTGCTCACAAATACTATCGAAACCCGGTTTCTCCACGAGCAACTCCCCCCTGCAGCCAGTCATCAGACACCCCCTTTTTGAACCTGGTCTGTGGGACAAGGAATTTATAGACCTTCGGGTCTCGGGCCTGTTTCAGGCTTCCCACTTCAGTACATTGGGAAGGTGGAGCACACACAGGGAACTAACCGATCCTGATGGCGAATACAAACTGGATTTCCTGAGGGCTACACAACTCAGACACTTTCTTAGAAGTCTGCCGCCCCCACAAAATGATGAGCAACAACCTCTAACAACTCTGGAGATGATTTGTACAGAGGCTGGGGTAATGTCACATACCCTTTCACTGTCCTACGCCTTAATGATGGAAGTGCCTGGAGACTGCCGACCCCCTGGCCTTCTTAAATGGGAAGAGGACTTAGGTATACACTTCACGACCCAAATGTCCCAACATATCCTCACTTTCACTCATCAATCCTCCCTCTGCACAAAAACCGAGGAAACAAATTATAAGATCCTCACGCGCTGTTATAGAACCCCTACCCTCCTACATAAACTTTACCCGGAGACCACCGAATGCTGCTGGAGGTGCCAAGCTGAAGAGGGCACCATCTTACACATCTTTTGGTCCTGCCCCCGATTTCGACACTACTGGACGGAGGGCCACCGGATCACCCAACTTTTTACGGACCGGCTGGTACCGGATGATCCGGCGTTCTTCCTCCTTCACGCAACCAGAGCCCCAGTCTGACAGTACAAAAAATCTGTGGTTCGCCACCTCCTGGATGCAGCCAAGGCCTGTATTCCATTGAACTGGAAATCCCCCCACCCACCATCTATCACTCAATGGCTTCACAAAATAGATTAGGTCAGTAGGATGGAGGATCTGGTTCTCACCAGTCAACACAGATAGGAGAGCTACTCCAAGACGTGGCAGGCATGGAATGTGTTTAAATACTCGGACGAGGGGCGGGAACATAGGAGGACTGACTAGTTGACCAGGACCTATGGGACCAGACTCTCCTCCCCCACTGGGGGGCGGCCGTGAGGACTCGAGGGGCAAGAACCACCGAATCCATGTTTGCCATGCCCCCCCTTTGACTCCTCCTCCCCCTTTACCCACCACCCCTTACTCCTTCCTCCTCCCTCCCTCCTCGTTTCTCCCCACTCTTTTTTTCATCTATCTCTTTTCTACTCTTCTCTTCTTTAGGCTGGGTTCACACTGCTGCGGGGGGGGAGATCCGGATGTGATTCGCACCGCACTGCAGTGCAAATCACATCGGATCTCTGTAGCGATGCGAGTTCAGCCATACAGATAGTATGGCTGAATTCGCATCGCTCCCGCAGCAAACTCGCACGGGACCCTTTTTTTGGTCCGCAGCAGAATCGGATCGCATGGGTGTTCACACCATGCGATCCGATTCCTGTGCGAGTGTGCAGATCGCACTGTGATATGCGGACGGATCTGGGGGTGTCATTAAGATTTCATTGACACTCCCAGCAGTCCGCATAGGGCAGTGTGAACTGCCAGTGGGAGTCATGCGATGCGGGAAAACGCAGCGGATTCGCGGCGTTCCCGCATCGCTATAGTGTGAACCTAGCCTTAGTGATCCCGGATCACGCCTTCTGCTTTGATTAAAGGCCTCGCTGGGATACTTAGTCCCACGGAGGAGGAGTATAGCAAGCATAAGGCTTACTTACTACCACACTTCAAGCACTGTATTATATTTGTGGAAGCAACACTAGGATCATTCTTAATTCAACTTTAACTGCTTTAGCCTTGGATTACAAATTTATATGGAGTTACCCATACATATATATTGTTTGTAACTGTTTTACCAGAGTTCATTGTCCTGTCAATCTATGTTGGATGACAGTACAATTTGTTGTAATCACCTATTTACAAATATATATATAGTAAAATATACTTTGGTTAAGTACCTCGTTGTGTGGAGTGTTGTTTTCTCTCAGCAGATGGAGCCAGTGGACCCTGAGAGGACAATACAGGTATATTGTGATATATTATATTGTACTGTATTGTATTGCACAACAGCTGTGTCAAGGGGACTGAGGCAAGCTAGTGGGGTTTTGTTACTAGAGTGCAGGCCCAAAATAAAATCAGCCGCTCCTTCGGGAGTCAGTGCTCTATATATATATATATATATATATATATATATATATATATATATATATATATATATATATATATTGAATGCATGTGAGCAGCATTCACCCAGCTGTGATGAATATTGGATGTATTTTATTTCATACACTGATTTCCTGGTGGTCATAATGCAGTAGTGTGTTATTTTTACTAATGGAGGTATTTCAGGAAAAATACCCCATTATGGTCACTAGATGGAGCTGGCTATCATAGGAAATCACTTTGCTACATTATGGCCAAACTATGTAATGACTGGATGAGTGATTGTCACATTCATCCCATGAATTTCCTGTAAATAGACCCCTTAGTTTCCTTCATCAGACATGTCTTCATACTCATACACTTATAATTGCCAAAAGAGCACACAGACCCCCCGAGGTATATATACAAGGCATATCTCACCCCATGCCTTGTGTCAATGCAGTCTTGATTAAGAGAGAAGTATTTTTGTGGATATGGTGATATATGGGGCTCGTCCTTCAGTGGTTATTTGTGTCCACATGGATGAGTTGTACCCGTATTATATATCTGAGAGATCCTTTCATAGGGCAGAAGACAGATTGCCCATATCTTCAGTAAGACAGTATTTACTAGCATCTCTTTTTCTGTTCATCCCCTTTTTATATGTGGCCAATAGATGGCCTGGAGCCTTATATTGAATGTAGGAGAAGATTATAACCCCACATATTGTCTATACATATATATCAAAAAAGGTTTCACTATTTAAACTTGGTAGATGTTAACCACTTCAATACCAGGCATAATACCCCCCACCGCCCAGACCAATTTTCAGCTTTTAACACTGTAACACTTTGAATGACAATTGCGCGGTCATGCAGCACTGGACCCAAACACAATGTTTATCATTTTTTTTCCCACAAATAGAGCTTTCTTTTGGGGGTATTTGATCACCACTGGGTTTTTTTTTGCTAAACGAATAAAAAAAAAACATTTTTTGAAAAAAATAGTTTTTCTTTGTTTCTGTTATAAAAATGTTGTAAATAAGTAAGTTTTCTCCTTCACTGATGGGTGCTGATGGGTGCTGATGAGGCTGCACTGACAGGCACTGATAAGGCGGCACTGGTGAGGTGGTACCAATGAGGTTGCACTGATGATGAGGCATTAATATGCAGCACTGATGGGCACTGATAGACTGGACTGATGGGCACTTATAGGCGGCACTGTTGGGCACTCATAGGTGGCACTGATAGATGGCTCTGATAGGCAGCACTGATGAGGCACTGGCAGGCATTACTGCTGGGCATTAATTGCCACATCTAATGGGCATTGATTGACACCTCTAATGGTCACACCTGGTGGTCTTGGGTGGCAGCCCTGGTGGCCCTGGGTGGGCATCCCTGGTGGTCCTGGGTGGCATCCCTGGTGGTCCTAGGTGGGCATCCATGCTGATAATTAGTGCAGTTCCCCCATCAGGAGAGTCGCCAATTGGCTCTCCTCTACTCATGTCTGTCAGCGCGAGTGGAGGAAAAGCCCAGACATGGCTATTCCTGTATACACTGTGATTGGACAGAGCTGATCACATTGTAAAGCGCCTCCATCAGAGGCTCTTTACCAAGATTGGTGATGCTGTGTGTCAAACTGACACACCACACCAACGATCGCCATGCTGCGCACCCCCACGGGCGCACAGGGTACTTTGTCGCGGTAAGTGGGCTTAAGCACCATATAGCAATATGGTGTGACCAAATTCCCATATTTTTTGATAATGTTTTTTGAAAATGTCTAGGTGTTTTAAATAAGCCTTGCAGGAAGTAAATGTTTTTTTTGCACGTGTGCTCTGTAATATTTAGTTGTGTTCCCACGGGCCCACGATCGCAGCTTATCTTGCTGGACGTCATATGTCGTCCAGTCAGGATAACTTAACCACTGTGCGCACGTCATTCTGTTATATGGCAGGCGGGAAATGATTAATATGACCACATAGAGATAAAACGTTGATTCATATATATATATATATATATATATATATATATATATATATATAATGGCATTGACCTCATCCTATAGGTGGACCTGATATGGTGATTTACATAGCTTTTTTGATTTACAATAAGGACCCCTTTCACACTGGGGCATTTATCAGGCGTTTTAGCGCTAAAAATACGCCTGTAAAGCGTTTGAAAAATAGCTCATCTGCAGTCCCAGTGAAAGCCTGAGTGCTTTCACACTGGGGCATTGCGCTTGCAGGATGTTAGAAAAAGTCCTGCAAGCAGCATCTTTGGGGTGGTTTGCGAGCACTGTATACACTGATCCTCCACCGTCACTGCCCATTGGAATGCATGGGCAGCGCTGCCAAAGCACCTGCAAAGTGCTTCGGCAGCAGCGCTACACGGGTGCTTTTGACCCCTTCTCAGAGGTTAAAAGTGCCCCGTTCCTGCCCGAATAGTGGGGCCAAAGCGCCGCCATAACAGTGGTAAAGCGCCGCTAAAACTAGCTGCACTTTACTGCTACCGCACCCACCACCCCAGTGTGAAAGGGCTGTAAAGGTTACGTTTTAGTTAAGTGGCCTTTTGGTGCACAGGGAAATGCACCCTCATCTAGTTCTAGACCATTATTATTTACAGAAATGATTTATTGCTCAAGAGCCCCTAGAAACCTTTGGAGGAACCCTGGCTGAGAAAAGCTGAACTAGGCAGTAATATATTTCTCTCCTCCTTGTTGGGAGTGGAGATGACCCCATCTATATGGCTATATAGTACATACACATACAGCACGATGACATGTTCACACTACGAGGTTTCTCGGGGCTGCAGTTCCTTTGAGCTCCACAAGGTGGTGATCTCACTTCTACACAGGAAGTCTCTATGGAAGATGGGAGATGAGTTCAGGAACAGGCAGGAAGTGACGTCAGGTACAGATAGGAAGTTCCAGGTGAGGGGTCAGTCAGGAGGAAGTAGAAAGAAGACATTGCTGAAAGTGGCAGCAGAGGAGGTAATAAGATCTTATTTTCTATTTACACCCAGTAACCCCCCCCCCCCCCCCGTCATGTTCGTCCTCTTCCATAGTCACTGTAATGTCCTTTATCTCCAGCAGATGATGATACACACATATGTAGTGTGGGCATTTAGATTAATATTTAGATGAACCCCTTCAGGGTCAGAACATTTCCCCACTTGTGGGGCCGGAACATTCTCCTCATTTTGGAACTTTTTCCACCAATCACCTTCTCACCTCTTCAGTCTATACTCTATACCTGGCAAAGAAAACGTTCATTTTTTATTTAACCACTTTCAGACCGGACCAATTTGCTGGTCAAAGACCAGACCACTTTTTGCGATTCGGCACTGCGTCGCTTTAACTGACAATTGCGCGGTCGTGCGACGTGGCTCCCAAACAAAATTGACGTCCTTTTTTTCCCACAAATAGAGCTTTCTTTTTATTTTTTACTTTTTGTTATAATAAATATCCCCCAAAAATATATAAAAAAACATTTTTTTCCCTCAGTTTAGGCCGATACGTATTCTTCTACATATTTTTGGTAAAAAAAATCGCAATAAGCGATTATTGATTGGTTTGCGCAAAAGTTATAGCATTTACAAAATAGGGATAGTTTTATAGCATTTTTATTAATAATTTTTTATTATTTATTTTTTTACTAGTAATGGCGGCGATCTGCGATTTTTATTGTGACTGCGACATTATGGCAGACACATCGGACATTTTTGACACATTTTTGGGACCATTGTCATTTATATAGTAATCACTGCTATATAAATGCAGTGATTCCTGTGTAAATGACACTGGCAGTGAAAGGGTTAACCAGTGGGTGGCAGTGTAGGGGTTAAGTGTTCCTAGGGGAGTGTTACTAACTGTGGGGGGGTTGGGCTTTCATTTAGTGTACACTGATCTCTGCTCCAATCACATGGAGCAGAGATCAGCGTCACTAGTTGCTAGGCAGAATAGACAAATGTTGTTTACGCAGCATTTGCTCTATTCGGCCGCTCCGTGAGACGATCGCGGGGATGCCCACGGCGATCGAGTCCGCGGGTCCCGCGACCGGACTCACGGGGGTCCCGACCAGCGCGCGCCCCCGGCGGCGCGCTCCCGATGGCAGGGCGGCATCGAATATTGGACGTACCTGTACGCCAATATGCCTGCCCGTGCCATTCTGTCGACGTACATCATCGTGCGCTGGTCGGGAAGTGGTTAAGAGAGGTGTGACGCACCTGGGAGAAATTATTCTGTGTGTACAGATACCTCACAGAGCTCCCCACAGCTCCTTCTACCTATGTCCCTCCAATCCAAGTCAGAGAATCCTATGACATCACACTGGCCTCGCAGCTCCTCCTCTCAATGTCCCTTCATCCAGAGTCAGCAATCCCTATGAAATCACACTGACCTCACAGCTCCTCCTCTCAATGTCCCTCCATCCAGAGTCAGAGAATCCTATGACATTACACTGACCCTACAGCTCCTCCTCTCAAAGTCCCTCCATCCAGAGTCAGAGAATCCTATGACATCACACTGGCCTCGCAGCTCCTCCTCTCAATGTCCCTTCATCCAGAGTCAGCAATCCCTATGAAATCACACTGACCTCACAGCTCCTCCTCTCAATGTCCCTCCATCCAGAGTCAGAGAATCCTATGACATTACACTGACCCTACAGCTCCTCCTCTCAAAGTCCCTCCATCCAGAGTCAGAGAATCCTATGACATCACACTGGCCTCACGGCTCCTCCACTCAATGTACTTCCATCCAGAGTCAGAGAATCCTATGACATCACACTGACCTCACAGCTCCTCCTCTCAATGTACTTCCATCTAGAGTCAGAGAATCCTATGACATCACACTGGCCTCACAGCTCCTCCACTCAATGTCCCTCCACCCAGAGTCAGAGAATCCTATGACATCAAACTGGCCTCAAAGCTCCTCCTCTCAATGTACTTCTATCCAGAGTCAGAGAATCCTATGACATCACACTGACCTCACAGCTCCTCCTCTCAATGTCCCTCCATCCAGAGTCAGAGAATCCTATGAGATTACACTGACCTCACAGCTCCTCCTCTCAATGTACTTCCATCCAGAGTCAGAGAATCCTATGACATCACACTGGCCTCACAGCTCCTCCACTCAATGTCCCTCTATCCAGAGTCAGAGAATCATATGACATCACAATGACCTCAGAGCTCGTGGCTTGAAACCAGGGCATGCCAGTTTTATACTTGACTGTGTCAAGTCTTGGTTTGTTTGTAACTTTAATTATTTAAAAAAAAAAAAACTATTCAGATTCACACTATGAGTGCCCATCTCTTTGGTTCATGAGGATATCCTGTGGTCTGATACAGAAGAGGTGACTGTTGCAACTTTATCTATTGGAAGTGATTCACCCCAGGAGGGGCAGAGGGATCTGGATACCCTGGTGTTTGCTGAGCCAAGGTGGAGGTGTCTGTTCTGGATACAGCCAGTACACTCCAGACGTTTTACCCCTAGAGGGGTGCAAGAATCTGGTGAGTGGGTGACTTAAGGGGAATACGGAGGTCACTTGATTGATTGCACACCTGTAGCTAAACCCAGGCTCGCAGGTGACAAGCACAAGTCACCTGAAATTTTGCTATTTTTGCACTACTTGAGATTGAACTTTAATGTTGATTGTATTTATCTTTTACATTTTTTGACACTTTTTACATTATATTTATAATTTTTTATGATAATCAATTTTTCATTAACTTATTATATAGGAATTTGCACACGCATCATATACTGTTTGGGGTGAATTATCAAGGATAAAATTTGGTGTTTTAGATGAACTGATGAAATCATCACTACTTTTTGCACATTTATTTTAAGACTAGGTGTTGGATATATGGTTACAAAAAGCACAATTAACCACTTTCAGACCGGACCATTTTGCTGGTAAATGACCAGAGGTCTTTTTACAATTTGGCACTGCGCTGCTTTAACTGGTAATTGCGCGGTCATGCAATGTTGTACCCAAACAAAATTTGCGTCCTTTTCTTCCCACAAATAGAGCTTTCTTTTGATGGTATTTGATTGCCTCTGCGATTTTTATTTTTTGCGATATAAATGGAAAAAGACCGCAAATTTTGAAAAAAAATGATATTTTCTACTTTTTGTTATTAGAAAAATCCAATAAACTCAATTTTAGTCATACATTTAGGCCAAAATGTATTCAGCCACATGTCTTTGGTAAAAAAAAAGTCAATAATTGTATATTTATTGGTTTGCGCAAAAGTTGTCACATCTACAAACTAAGGTACGTTTTCTGGAATTTACGCAGCTTTTAGTTTACGACTGCCTATCTCATTTCTTGAGGTGCTAAAATGGCAGGGCAGTACAAAACCCCCCCAAATGACCCCATTTTGGAAAGTAGACCCTCTAAGGAAATTGATAAGTGGCATGTTGAGCCCATTGAATATTTTATTTTTTTGCCTCAAGCGATTGAATAATGACAAAAAAATTTTTTTTTTTTTTTTTACACAAAGTTGTCACTAAATGATATATTGCTCACACATGCTATGGGCATATGTGAAATGACACCCCAAAATAAATTCTGCTGCTTCTCCTGAGTACGGGGATACCACATGTGTGGGATTTTTTGGGAGCCTAGCCGCGTACGGGGCCCCAAAAGCCAAGAACCGCCTTCAGGTTTTCTAAGGGCGTAAATATTTGACTTCACTCCTCACTACCTATTACAGTTTTGAAGGCCATAAAATGCCAAGATGGCACAAAACCCCCACAAATGACCCCATTTTAGAAAGTAGACACCCCAAGCTATTTGCTGAGAGGCATGTTGAGTCCATGGAATATTTTATATTTTGCCACAAGTTGCGGGAAAATTACAAACTTTAATTTTTTTTTTTTTTCACAAAGTTGTCACTAAATGATATATTGCTCACACATGCCATGGGCATATGTGAAATGACACCCCAAAATAAATTTTGCTGCTTCTCCTGAGTACGGGGATACCACATGTGTGGGATTTTTTGGGAGCCTAGCCACGTACGGGGCCCCGAAAACCAAGAACCGCCTTCAGGTTTTCTAAGGGCGTAAATATTTGACTTCACTCCTCTCTACCTATTACAGTTTTGAAGGCCATAAAATGCCAAGATGGCACAAAACCCCCACAAATGACCCCATTTTAGAAAGTAGACACCCCAAGCTATTTGCTGAGAGGCATGTTGAGTCCATGGAATATTTTATATTTTGCCACAAGTTGCGGGAAAATTACAAACTTTAATTATTTTTTTTTTTTTTTCACAAAGTTGTCACTAAATGATATATTGCTCACACATGCTATGGGCATATGTGAAATGACACCCCAAAATAAATTCTGCTGCTTCTCCTGAGTACGGGGATACCACATGTGTGGGATTTTTTGGGAGCCTAGCCGCGTACGGGGCCCCGAAAGCCAAGAACCGCCTTCAGGCTTTCTAAGGGCGTTACAGTTTTGAAGGCCATAAAATGCCAAGATGGCACAAACGCCCCCCAAATGACCCCATTTTGGAAAGTAGACACCCCTAAATTTAGGGGTACACTAGTGAGACTAGGTAATAAATGGCGGGTGCCCGGAAACTATAAAAAAATAACTAACCAACCAGCGTCACCTGTAACCGTTATATGGTGATCACTGGTGAAAGGGTTAACTAGGGGGCAATCAGGGGGCTTTATGCGGTAGTATATGGGGGTCCCTGGCGCTATAAAAAGCTGCGGCGAACCTAAATACCTACCTGCCTAACTAGCGTCACCTGTGACACTAATACAGCGATCAGAAAAACGATCGCTTATTAGGCTGGGTTCACACTGGAGCGATGCGGGAACGCCCTGAATCCGCGGCGGGTTCCCGCATCGCATGCCTCCCGGCAGCAGTTCACACTGCCCTATGCGAACTGCTGGGAGTGTCAGTGAAATGTTAATGACACCCCCAGATCAGTTCGCATATCGCAGTGCGATCCGCAAACTCGGATCGCATGGCGTGAACACCCATGCAAACCGATTCTGCTGCGGACCAAAAAAAGGGTCCCGTGCGAGTTTGCGGCGGGTGCAACACGAATTCAGCCATACTATCTGTATGGCTGAACTCGAATTGCACAGAGATCGGATGTGATTTGCACTGCAGTGCGGTGCGAATCACATCCGTTCTCAAACTGCTGCAATGTGAACCCAGCCTTAGTGACACTGGCGACGGGGGGTGATCACGGGGTTAAACCTTTATTGGGGGGGTTAGGGGGGTACCTTAGAACTAAAGGGGGCTAACCCTAACTGCCCTAACAGTTATTACAGTCACAAATGACACCCGCCGGGTGATCAGGGGGTTAAACCTTTATTAGGTAATAAATGGCGGGTGCCCTGAAACTATAAAAAAATAACTAACAAACCAGCGTCACCTGTATCAGTTATATGGTGATCACTGGTGAAAGGGTTAACTAGGGGGCAATCAGGGGGCTTTATGCGGTAGTATATGGGGGTCCCTGGCGCTATAAAAAGTTGCGGTGAACCTAAATACCTACCTGCCTAACTAGCGTCACCTGTGACACTAATACAGCGATCAGAAAAATGATCGCTTATTAGGCTGGGTTCACACTGGAGCGATGCGGGAACGCCACAAATCCGCGGCGGGTTCCCGCATCGCATGCCTCCCGGCGGCAGTTCACACTGCCCTATGCGAACTGCTGGGAGTGTCAGTGAAATGTTAATGACACCCCCAGATCAGTTCGCATATCGCAGTGCGATCTGCAAACTCGGATCGCATGGTGTGAACACCCATGCGATCCGATTCTGCTGCGGACCAAAAAAAGGGTCCCGTGCGAATTTGCGGCGGGTGCGGCGCGAATTCAGCCATAATATCTGTATGGCTGAACTCGAATCGCACAGAGATCGGATGTGATTTGCACTGCAGTGCGGTGCGAATCACATTCGTTCTCATAAACCGCTGCAATGTGAACCCAGCCTTAGTGACACTGGCGACGGGGGGTGATCACGGGGTTAAACCTTTATTGGGGGGGTTAGGGGGGCACATTAGAACTAAAGGGGGCTAACCCTAACTGCCCTAACAGTTATTACAGTCACAAATGACACCAATGCAAAAAAAAAATGCAATTGGTGTCACTGTGACTGGGGGGGGGGCAGGGGTAATTGGGGGGGTGATCGGGGGGTAAAGGGGGGGTGTGAGTGTGCCTGGCATGTTCTACTGTACGTGTGGTGTGTTGGTGCAACTCACCGATCCTCTCTCCTCGGTGCCGGAACGAAAAATACCGACACGGAGGAGAGATTACATCACTTCCTCTCCTGTGAGGAGAGGAAGTGATGTCGTGGAGCATTTCTATTCGTCGGGAGCGATCGCGAGGGGGTGGCCATGAATGAATGGCTGCCCCCGGATCGCTCCCGAACGAATGCCGACCGCCGCAGGCACCGGGGGGGGCCCGATCGGGCCCCCCACCCGTGGGAAGGCAGGGACTTATATATACGCCCATATGCCTGCCCGTGCCATTCTGCCGACGTATATCGTCGTGCGGCGGTCGGCAAGTGGTTAACAGAACAACAACAGTACACTACCCAATATAGGTCACAAGGTAAGCACACTCCCTTTGACATTTATCTCACTACTGGGGAATCACTTATTACCCATTTGAGAAGAGTGACCCATTGGGGAATAACTAACGCCCATTCATTGCATATTCACCTGAGAAGAGTGATTCACTGTAGAGAATCACTCTTCAGGTGACAAAAAGCCACCTGTAGCAATTATAAGCCACCTATTGCATACTCACCCGGGAGGAGTAATTCACTGTAGAGGATCACTCTTCAGGTGACGGGCAGCACCACCCACCCCTACATACACACAACAATGACATTACAGCTCCTCCTCTCAATGAGTCAGAAAATCCTATGACATCACACTGACCTCGCATCACAGATCACATGATAATCACATTTCCTCCACCTCCCTCCTTACCTTTCTGATAGAATAGAGAAATAAGCAGAAGATTCTAGAAGTCACCAGATAGATCATCGAGCTGCTGACAGGAGACATGAGCGGTGCTGGGAAGGACATCATGATGGACCATCAGCCGCCCCTCACATCACCGGGTAAGAGGAGACTTTATTGTAAAGGAGAGAGCAGTACGGAGGCTCCACCTAGATCCCCCATCATCTGATAAACACATAGAAACAATGTATTCAGTCAGTGTGTGTGTTTCCTACAGATGGATCCAGTAATGGAAACCCACCAGAGAGATGTCCCCGTCCTCTGTATTCCCGGGATTCCACACAGGAAGGTCACACCATCCCCCACCATCATCAGGTAGATGAGGAACAATCACTGATAGTATCATTAGGATCTGTACATTATCTGCATTGTTACCATTGATGTCATTTTTATTATATATTCAGAGTGGAAACCTGAGAGATTCTAAAGTTGAGGTTAAAGAAGAGATAAAAGAGGAGGATGATGAGGATGGGGTGATGGAGAAGTCTGGGTTTTTAAAAGTGCAGAAAGATTTGTACCAGGACACCATGGTGGAGTCATCCAGCTACAAGAACCCACCAGAGAGATGTCCCCGTCCTCTGTATTCCCGGGATTCCACACAGGAAGGTCACACCATCCCCCACCATCATCAGGTAGATGAGTGACAATTATTGGTAGTTCTGATTTATACACAGCATGTTTGTTACAATGAATGTTTTATTATATATTCAGAGTGGAAACCTCAAGGATGATAATATTGTTGTTAAAGAAGAGTATAAAGAGGAGGATGAGGAGTATGGAATGATGGAGGAGTTTTCAGAAGGACACAAGGATATAATGGAGACACCTAATACCAGGAACCCACCAGAGAGATGTCCCCATCCTCTGTATTCCCGGGATTCCACACAGGAAGATCACACCATCCCCCACTGTTACAAGGTTGGTGGGACAGAGGTTATAAAAACAGACTTCTAGAGATGATGTGTGGATTTTCTATGTGATGTCACAATATTAAAGCTTATATCTTACAAATGATATTTTCTCTAATTTTCTTGATTTAGAGTGGAGATCCAATCGATATCGAATTTGAGGTTAAAGCAGAAGAAGAAGAGAGGTATGTGAGGGATGATCAGCAGTCTATGGAAGAGGATGGAATAACGGGGATATTTATAGAGGAGGACACTCCTACAGAGATCAGCACAGGTGGGTCATTAACACTAAATACATTTCTCCACTCATACTGCTCACTGATTGGTCCAGAGTAGGGCAAGGACTGGGTGACATCAACCTGAAATCCCCTGGTCACTTTCCTGGGCTATGCTCCCCATCCTGTATTCCTGTATTTCTCTCAGATAATTGTCCTTCTCTGTGCTGCCGACACAATTTATGTATCTAGACTGGATTTGTGGAGATTCTGGTGTTCAGCTGGTGGCAAAATGTTCATTTTCACCCATAGGCGTTAATAGACCAGGGAACCTGGGGTATGTGTTTTGGGTCTTCTGCCTCATACCGAGTATGGCAATATCTCTGACAGAACAATTCTCCCAGGCTTACTTGCTCTGTTGTCTGCTGGCTGGGATAGGGAGGGATATGGAGGGATATGTCTGTATAGTCTCAGACCCAAGTCACTGAGTGCAGTCTCAGGAGATGGGAGGCAGCGGTTTGGGACCTCTGCAACTTGTCTCATGTAAACATTTAATCTTCCACTGATTACTGAATACCAATATTATGAATACTGACCATTACAATATATAACTTATCTTGTACATTACACACGCCTGACCCCTGCACTATATACTCTATATTGTACATTACATCATTCTGATACTATATAGTCCTATCTGTTGTGTCTTATACAATATGTTGTACATTACATAGTCCTGACTTCTGCTCTCTCCCCTCTAGCCACTACTATATATATATATATATATATATATATATATATATATATACATAATATGTACTCTCTTTTGTTACACCCATTTCCTACCAGCTGGACATTTTATATCTGATGATTTGATTGGAGCACAGACTTTTACATGCTGATAATAATGTGATAACATCCTCAAACTTTGGAACCTTAAACAGAAAGTGATAATGAGAGAGGAGTCAATAACCCAATGACGGGGGTCTTCAGGATCAGTCCAGTCTTCATCTTGGTTGTTCTCCCCCATCCTCACTCTCTGACTTCTGGTGGGGCAAAGCCCCGCTGTTATTCATGACTAAATCATGAACTAAATAAGGAAGTACAGGACTTCTTGTGTTAGGAAGATGGCGATGAATGATAGAGGGGGTGGGGACACCCATCCTATAATCCCCTCATCACTGTCACTCCTATAAAAGATAGTTCTCGGTATTTCCTCACTCTCTGACTAAGGTCCATGAATAAAGAAAAGAACTGGTAGGATATTCAGAAATGTAGGGCTGAAACAACTAATCATCATAATCGATTATGAAAATAGTTGTCAACTATTTTCATAAACATTTAGTTGGTCAGTCGATTAATTGGATTGCATACAGAATGCATTATTTCTTTACATATCATAAAATACAGCTCAGGACACCATCCATACATGTCAGTAAATGCCTGAGAACTTGAATGCGTGAGGAGCAATGCCTCATGGGACATGTAGTCCTGGGAAAGAGAAGGAAGCAATTGAGTCTAAAGGCAGATGTTTTTTCATCTTCCTATAGGTAAACTCTATACTATACATTGTGTCTTCCTATAGAAGAACTCTATACTATACTTTGCAACTTCATATAGGGGAACTCTATACTATACTTTGCGGCTTCCTATAGGGGAACGCTATACTACACTTCGTGGCTTTCTATAAGGGCGCTCTGAAGGCAGGAGGAGCCAGGAGTGCCGGTGGTGGTGGGTGGTCCAGGAGAGGAGAATCAGGGCTGCTCTGTGCAAAACCATTACACAAAGCAGGTATGACAAGTTTTTTAAAAAAAGAAATCCAACATTTATAATGAATTTAAGGTCTCTGTGCAGGGAAGATCAACTGGTAGACTGGAGGTATGTCAGAGAACTCACCATGTGAATGTCCGTCCCCGTGTAGCAGTGGTTCACTTTCGTCCCAAGGGCCATGTGCAGTGTCCCCGTCAGAGGCGTGCGAGTTCCGGTACGAACAGACGCACGCCAATACGAACACGTGGACGCACTCGCGCCAACCGAACGTATGCACTTACTCACGCATGCACGGCCACGTCCACCAATCAGGGCACATCTCGCCCTATATAAACAGGATCCTGACTTGATACCAGTGCTGGGTCGTCTTCAGCTTGTCCCTGGAATACCTGATCGTTCTTGTACCTGTGACCTTGTTCCTGACTACCGGCTTGCTCGACTATTCTTTCGGATCATCCCTGTTTACTGTTTCCTGGACTATTTCTGACCTTGGCTTGGATCTCCTACTTCGGCTTGCTTCCTGATTTTGTACCTCACACCTGCTTGGTTCCCGCTGTATTCCACCAGTGACCGGCCTACGCGTCTTCATCCAGGAGGACCCAGTATCTTCAGGTCTTCATCTCCAAGCCGCAGGCACCTGCACCCTTTCGCTGCCTCCACACTCCCTGTTCCCACTTCCAGGGGTGTGGAGACCGGAACCGTGCTAGAGGCCACCCCCAGAAGTCTGACTCCGCTGTAAGGTACGTGACAGTACGATCCAGCCAGAATGGAGTCCGACAGGGGGGCCTCACCTTTGGAAGCCTTGTGCCAACAAATTTCCGCCCTCACCCAAGCAGTCCAGGGCCTGCAAGATGGATATCACCAACTTGAGCAGAGAGTGGAGTCATTAACACCAAGCACCGCTGCTTCCCAAGGGGCCACAGCATCCCGATCCTCCGTTCCAGCAACGTCAGCATCTGCACATGCAGTAGTGGTGCCACTCGCAGAACCTCAAGTTCCTACCCCAGAGAGGTTTTCCGGAGATCGCAGCAAATTTTGTGCCTTCAGGAATGCTTGCCAGTTATATTTTTTGCTGCAGCCTCGTACTTTTTCCCTGGAAAGCACAAAGGTGGGATTCATTGTTTCCTTACTTCAGGGCGAACCCCAAACCTGGGCTCACCGCTTATTGGAACAGGCCAGCCCTCTGCTTGATACCATGGACTCTTTTTTGAATGAGATGGCTAAGTTGTATGATGAGCCTCAGCGTGCCACATCTGCAGAGGCCAGTCTCCATGCCCTTCAGCAGGGTCGCAGACCTATAGAGGACTACGTAACGGACTTCAGGCGGTGGAGTTCTGATACTCAGTGGAACGACGCCGCCCTCCGTTACCAGTTCCACATTGGACTGTCCGAGGCTCTAAAAGATGAGTTGGCCTGTGTCGGAGTTCCCAGTTCTTTGGAGGACCTAATACAAGTGTCAATTCAAATTGATCGTCGTCTCAGGGAACGGAGATCTGAGAGAATCAGCCAAATTCGTCCCACATGTATGTTGCCTAAAGTCCCGAATCATCCTCCCATTCCTTCATCTCATACACCTGCTACAACTTCTGAAGCTCCAGAGCCAATGCAAATAAGCTTGCTTCGTTCACCGTTATCTACGGAAGAAAAGCAGCGCCATCGTAAGAACAATCTCTGTCTCTATTGTGGAGAAGCTGGTCATTATGCAAATATGTGCCCAAACAAGACCCGTAAGTTCAATCCTTCACCTCTTGAACCCAATGCATTGCCTTTGACAAAATCTATTCACATCACTGTTTCCATTTCCTTACAGCTTCCAGAAGGAACAGTCCAGGTCCAAGCTATAGTTGACTCTGGCACCTGCAGCTGCTTCATTGATCATGCTCTTGTTCTTCAACATAATATACCATTGATACCCAAGCAACGTCAACTCTCCATACGGTTAGCGGATGGATCAAACATTAAATCTGGCCCCATCACCCATGAGACTCAACCATTATCCGCCAACATACTACCCGACCATCAGGAACTACTCCGCCTGGACGTTATTTCTTCACCACTATTTCCAATCATTCTGGGAATGCCCTGGCTACAAGCCCATAATCCTCAAATAAACTGGGTGACTGGTGAAGTGTTTTTTCAGTCCACCTACTGCCTTCAGAACTGCTTCCCTCAAGATCTCCCACCACTTGGCCCCAGTTCTTGCCTGCTCAGAGCCCACATCTGAGGCTCAAAGACCGGTCCCAGCTACATATCACAGTTTCCTAGACATTTCTGACAAACAAAAGGCTGACACTCTTCCTCCACATCAGGTTTACGATTGCCCAATTGAATTATTGCCAGGAGCTGAAATTCTCTTTGGAAGGATATTTCCCTTATCGGAAACCTGAACTTCTGGCCCTCAAAGAATATATTGATGAGAATCTCAAGAAGGGGTTCATCCAACATTCCTCTTCTCCAGCCGGTGCTGGAATATTCTTTGTTGAGAAAAAAGATCATTCCCTCCGCCCATGTGTGGACTACAGGGACTTAAACAACGTAACGATTAAAAATCGCTATCCCCTTCCATTGATCCCGGAATTATTACAGAGACTCCAGAGAAGCATATTTACAAAACTAGATTTACGAGGGGCCTATCATTTTATCAGAATCCGTGAAGGGGATGAGTGGAAAACGGCTTTCCGGACACGCTTTGGCCACTTTGAGTACTTGGTCATACCATTCGGACTCTGCAATGCACCAGCTACTTTCCAGCATTTCGTTAACGATATTTTCAGGGACTTTTTGGATTTGTTTGTGATCGTTTATTTGGACTCCCTAGAAACACATCGTGACCATGTAAAACGGGTTCTTCTCAGACTTAGGCAAAACGGACTCTATGCCAAAGCCGAGAAATGTGAGTTTGAGCGCCAGACCATTCACTTTCTCTGCCTGGTGATTTTGATTGAGGGTGTGGAAATGGATCCTCAGAAGGTTTCAGCCATCTTATCCTGGCCACCTCCAACCGACAAGAAAGGGGTACAACGTTTCATTGGGTTTTCTAATTTCTATAGAAAATTTATCAAGAATTTCTCCAGTATTATAGCACCTATCACACAACTCACAAGAAAACAAAGTCGGTTTCAATGGACTGCTGCAGCTCAAGCTGCGTTTGATAAACTAAAAGGACTGTTCACATCTGCCCCAATACTAAAACATCCTAAACCTGCTCTGCCTTATACCCTGGAAGTGGATGCATCAGAAAAGGCTGTAGGAGCCATTTTGTCCCAACGCCAAGGGCCTCAGTCCTTAATGCACCCTGTAGCTTTCTTTTCCAAAACACTAGGTGCATCGGAAAAGAACTATGATGTGGGGGATCGGGAACTTTTGGCTATAAAATCAGCCTTAGAAGAATGGCGGTACCTCCTGGAAGGGGCAACACACCCAATATTGATCTTCACAGATTGTAAAAATTTGGAGTACCTCAGAACGGCCAAACGTCTCAGGGCCCGGCAGGCAAGATGGGCCCTTTTCTTTTCTCGTTTTAATTTCCATATAACTTACAGACCAGGATCCAAAAACAGTAAACCTGATGCGTTATCCCGCATGTTCACAGAAACTGAAGTCTCATCTCTCCCGGACACTATCCTGCAAGCTGGAAATTTCTTATTAACACAACCTAGTTTCTTATCACAGGTTCGTCAGTCCTCCCAAGGAACATCAATCCCTTTAGATACAAACCTCCAAGAGAAGGATGGTCTCTTCTGGCAGAAACACAAACTTTTCATCCCTCAAGATCTCCGCACTTCTGTTATACAGGTTTGCCATGACTATCCTCTGGCTGGTCACTTTGGGGGTCACAAGACTATGAATCTAGTTCAAAGACACTTCTGGTGGCCAAATCTTGCAAAGGACTGTAGGGACTATGTCAACTCTTGTCCAACCTGCCTCAGAAATAAAAATAGCAAGAATAAAGCGTGGGGACTGTTGAGACCACTACCCATTCCCGAAAGACCATGGGATAAAATCGCAATGGATTTTATTGTTGAACTTCCTCCATCTGAAGGGTTTTCTTCCATTTTTGTGGTGGTGGATCGTTTTTCTAAAATGTCACACTTCATTCCCATGAAAGGAACTCCATCTGCGACTGAAACAGCCAAAATATTCATTAAAGAAATTGTTAGGCTCCATGGAATTCCCAGTGATATTATCTCTGACCATGGAGTTAAGTTCACGTCAAAATTCTGGAAGTCGTTGTGTGAGGCACTAGGTATCAAATTAAATTTTTCCTCAGCCTATCATCCCCAAACTAACGGACAGACGGAACGTACTAATCAGAGGTTGGAGCAGTATTTACGTTGTTTCACTTCCTTTTCCCAGGAGGATTGGGCCTCATTATTACCCTTGGCAGAATTTGCATTCAATAATTCTACTCACTCTGCCACAAACCAGTAACCATTCTTTTCTAATTATGATTTTCATCCTTCTTTTCTGCCAACATTTGTAGTGGATTCTCCTGTACAAGCTGTCCAGGATAGGCTAAATTTCTTTGTTACCAACAATCAGGTACTTAAGGAAACCATTGCCAAGGCACAAGAAGACAATAAAAGATTCTTCGATAAGAAGAAAAGGGGGAATTGGATTTAAAGGTCGGTGATCGTGCATGGCTTTCAACCGCGAACCTAAAACTGGCATGTCCCTCTAGAAAATTGGGACCCAGATATTTGGGACCTTTCCCAATTAAAAAGAAAATCAATCCAGTGGCCTATGAACTTGAACTTCCTGACTCATTCAGGATCCATCCTGTGTTCCATGCTTCTTTACTTAAGCCTGATGTACCCAATTCCTTTCCAGGTCGTGAGATAGGCCCTCCAGAAGCTGTGTTGGTAGATGAGGAGCAGGAGTTCGAAATCGAAGCCAATTTGGATTACAGGAAACGCCAAGGACAAAACCAATATTTAATTAAATGGAAAGGCTTTGGTCCTGAAGAGAATTCCTGGGAACCCGAAGCAAACCTCCATGCCCAGAGGCTCATACGGGCCTTTCATCGCTCTCAAAGTTTGGTTTGAAGAGGCATCCGGAGGCTGCCCTTAAGGGGGGGCACTGTCAGAGAACTCACCATGTGAATGTCCGTCCCCGTGTAGCAGCGGTTCACTTTTGTCCCAAGGGCCATGCGCGGTGTCCCCGTCAGAGGCGTGCGAGTTCCGGTACGAATAGACGCACGCCATTACGAACACGTGGACGCACTCGCACCAACCGAACGTATGCACTTACGAACGCACGGGCACGTCCACCAATCTGGGCACATCTCGCCCTATATAAACAAGATCCTGACTTGATACCAGTGCTGGATCGTCTTCAGCTTGTCCCTGGAATACCTGATCGTTCTTGTACCTGTGACCTTGTTCCTGACTAGCGGCTTGCTCGACTATTCTTTCGGATCATCCCTGTTTACTGTTTCCTGGACTATTTCTGACCTCGGCTTGGATCTCCTACTTCGGCTTGCTTCCTGATTTTGTACCTCACTGCCAGCACGTTACCAGACCCCTTGCTCGTCCCTGATTACGCACCTGCCTTTTTTCTGTACCTTATTGCCAGCCAGTTGCCAACCTAGCCTGTTCCTGACGTGCAGTGTCTTCCTCACACCTGCTTGGCTCCCGCTGTATTCCACCAGTGACCGGCCTACGCCTCTTCATCCGGGAGGACCCAGTATCTTCAGGTCTTCATCTCCACCTGCACCTGCCCCCTTTCGCTGCCTCCACACTCCCTGTTCCCACTTCCAGGGGTGTGGAGACCGGAACCGTGCTAGAGGCCACCCCCAGCTGTCTGACTCCGCTGTAAGGTACGTGACAAGGTAATAGAAGGCATTACTATTGCATAAAGTAAACGTTTACCAGTATTGTGCGTTATGTATGAAATTATGATATCCATGAAAAAAAAGTTTCAGATTTCAGTACTACTTTAAAAAGCCCCCCCATATAGCTTCATGTGTGACTCCCAGGTAAAATCCCCATATATCCTACTTCTGGGTACATTTATTATATATATGATATAAGATATATTACTTTCACTATTTCACAGTATAAATTAATCCCGTATAGTATTGATTATCTGTTGTTTTTGTACTATAAAGGACTATTCCTTTAACCCCATCATAACAGATGATTAAAAAAATCATTAAAATAATTCAGGCTGCTACTAAATGTCCTATGCTGGCCATGCTTGGATCCATTTTTGAAAGAGAATATTCACACAAATATTTGTACGAATATTATTTGTACATTTGCTGAATGGACGGGTGTAATTTGAAAATTCCACTTGCTTTAAACATTCAATTTTAAAATTAAAGTCCCTTCTGAGCAAATACCACATACACTATTTGAAAATTTGTTAGATGGAGAAAAGTTTTCTGTTCTGTTCCTTCGAATTTTCCCGCCACTGTGGCCAATTTAACCCCACTAATGGTTAGAATATTGCATGAATTTAAAGCTAAATGGGTTAGTGTGTTTGGACATGGCTGAATGAAGACGTGTGGCTGCTGAGCTTCTGACCCTGTCACACACACCCCGGCCTAATTCACTACTATTGGTGCGGCATGCCATCCACTAAGAAGAAGACGGCTAAGGGGGAAACGAGGCAGTTACACCCGCTATAGCTGGTGGGGAAATATCCAGTTTCTTCACAAACTCTCAGGTGGCCTCCCCTGAATACAAGATGGCAGAGCCATGCAGCCAGCCATGAGAGTCCACAGACTCACCCTGCCTCTTCTGCTAACTCCATGGACTCTGACTCCTGCTCAGATACTCCAGCAGCCAGTGTGGTTCCCAGACTCCGGCCATGCACCCGCACACGCTGCGGGTGGACACGGAGCTGCGGGAACTTCTCCATGCTCTCCTGACCAAGGCGGAAATTGAATCCCTGAGTTGAGGCCTGGAGGAAAAACATTGCAAAGCCCTGCAGGAGGTTAAGCAAGATCTACACTCCCTCTCCACCCAGATGACCACGGGGGAAACTTCCCTGGTGGCCATGGAACAATGGGTGGCATTCATGGAATCCCTCCAGGATGCCTACATAGTCGTGGCAGTCACCCTGTAACTCCATATGGAAGATATGGAGGGCATGAGCCGGCACAATAATCTGCGGCTTTGGGGTCTTCCAGAGGACTTAACAGCATCTGCCTTGGAAATCTCCCAAAGGTTACCGGATGACCCCCTCCCTGCAAACCTGGAGCTGGACCAGATCCACAGAGCCCTGAGCCCCGTCCCGTGGATCCTAATCGTCCACAGGATGTGGTTTTCAGAGTCCACCATTTCACCCACAAGGAAAGCATCCGAAAAGCGTGAGAGGCTGGAGACATCGACTTCAATGGGGCGATGGTGGGAATGCTACTGGACTTCTCTTGGGCCACCCTCCACAGGCGCTCCTTACTCTGCCCGTTCCTGGAATTAGCCTGCCGGCTCGGCACCACGTACCGCTGGGGCTACTTCTTCTCAGTTACCTTCCATAGGAACCAACGCTCTTTTACCCTCCAAGCACACGGCGACCTCCCTGCTTTCTTCCAGTTCATGAAATCTGACCCCATACAGGTCTCGAATTGGCTGCAGTTCCTCCCACAGCCGACAGGCTGAGCAGGACCGGCACCCCCATGGAGAAGCTCTCAACCTCGCCCACAGAGATCCAGGAGACATTCCAGGATGATCTCCCCGAAGGGTCCAAGTGAGTCGGACCCTGTCAGGTCTACTTTCCTGACAAGTACTTCCCATTGCACTACTACTGCCTTTGGCCCCATGTTTAGCAACTCACCCTCCACCCTTCTAGGTGTAGAGACACTTTTATAATGACTGCATCTCTGCCCCCCAGGATGTACACTCCATAGAGATTGTATGTAGTTCACCCTCTATTGCCTTACCAAGGTGTGCCCCTCCTCCCCGTGGTTTCTTCTGTCACACAGAAGATATACTCTATTTCCCCCCACCCTTGCCTGGAGAACTCCTTTAGGATCTTTGGACCCACCATCCGGTTCTCACTGACTCACCACTTATTGCTATTACACAACAAGTCACTGGGAGGTCTTAGTGCCTTAATGTTTTGGGCTACAAGGATTTCACACTTGCTGCAGCTATACTTTCAACAATGACGATTAACCTTTTTTATTCTTTACTCAGGTTTGGTCCTACGTATAACCCGGGGTCATGTGATATGTTAGGTTTATATGCAAATAGGCCATTAATCCTGTAAAATGATGGAGGGGGAACCAATAACATACTTAATGGTTTGACGGGTGGGCATATGGTCCTACCCGGCTGGTGCGGGGAGAGGCCCTGCCCCCTGTGTAATATCTTGTGGGTGCGGGCTCGCCTTCCCGGCCATGGACCCACCATGACTGGGAGTACCCCATCATCCTAAGGCTCCTAGATGCGAGACTGCCCATGTCATCTGCTATAAATGTGATGAAAGGGGGGAAATTACATAGTCTTCTGTCAGGTTTTACACCTTTTGGAAGCCTTCCACACAGGGCTTTTTTGTGATACCTGCTTCACTGCACAAGAATTTTTTTAAGTCTACCTTGTTATGCCCTTTCCACCGATTATCTATCCACCAATTACTTTTGTAGGGATGGCCTGCCGAGGCCCGTGTCACCTCTGGGGTGGCGCAGGTGCTGGGGTTTGTGTGGTGTCTGCCTCCTGCCCTCAGCGGGCTACTTTTTCTCCCCCTTTTTTTCTTTTTTTGGGGGAGAGTGGGATGCGGACATCGGCGACCTCCATTTCTATAGAATACCGCATTATCTTTTCTATAGTTATTGTTGACGTAAGATTGTTTTTTATATACCTTTTATTACCAGAGTCGGGGTGGCCTGGAGTGGGTTGGGAATGCTATTAAATGATCTGAAACGCTCCCATGCTGATATAGCATTCAAGAAACCCATTTCAGAGACAACAGATTGCCCATACTCAGAAACAGATTTTACCCTTTGGCCTATTACTCTACTAACAAGTCTGCTAAGACTAGGGGTGTCTCTATCCTGGTATCTGGTACACTTCCATGGACCTACTGCATGTCCTTATTGGACACAGAGGGACGCTTTGCCTTTCTTAAGGGCCTCATTGGTGGAGTTACGGTGATGCTGGCAGCGGTTTACGCGCCTAACGATCATCAGGGTATCTTTGTCCGTCATACTTTAAGCAAACTGTTGGATTTTTAGGAGGGTTAGTTAATACTGGGAGGTGACTTCAATATCCCCTCTGTAGATGCATCCTCGGGCTCTTCCTCTGTCCCTGCTGGCTCCCACAAGCGACTGACACAATCCATTTATAGGGCCCGACTGATTGATGTATGACGACTACAACATTCAGGAGACAGAGATTACTCATTCTATTCCTCACCCCACAAGATATACAGGAGAATCGAATATTTCCTGATCCCCATAATAAACTACATGCTGTATGTGAAACCTTCATCGGATCTATAACATGGTCTGACCATGCCCCCATTTCACTGGCCTATGCACTTGCAGACGTCTCTTCCCCATGTCTCGATTTTGAAGGCTGAATGAAAGCCTACTACAGGTCCCAGAGGTGCTGGAGCAGGTGAATAGAGAGTTGACCTTCTACTTTCAGATGAACAATACTCCAGAATGTGACCCGGGGATAATATGGAAAGCCCATAAGGCTGTGATCCGGGGACTACTCATTAAACATGGCTCCCGGTAGAGAGGACATAATGGTGCTTGCTCTCGGATCAAGGAAGAAAGGAACAAACAGTTGGCGGTACCATGTACCAAAGTCCTGTCGAAGCCCAGCACAGACACGTCCCATCCCTGACCTTAGATACCGAACTTGTTTCTCTCTGCACCCAGATTAACTATCTACTGTGCTATAGGGCTAAAGTGGCACTGCAAATATGTCACAAAATAACTTATGAGTCCGGAAACAAATGTGGGAAGACCCTGGCTAGATCCATCAGAGAACACAAACTACTCTCGTATATACCTCACATATTCTCCTCCGGAGCTCAAAAAATTACTATGCACACACAGATCTCCCAAGTCTTCCGGGACTTCTACGCTTCCCTCTATAACTTGCCTTCAATGCCATGTTCCCAAAAGCAGATAGATGAATATATTATTTCCTCCCAGCTCCCTTCTCTTTTGCTAGAGATCCGGGAAGAACTGAACATGCCAATAACTTTAATAGAGCTGGAACACGCCATTAGCTCAGCTAAATCATGTAAAGCCCCAGGCCCGGACGGATTCACCCTTCAATACCATCGGACTCTTCTCCCGATTTTTGGCCCATTTATGCTAAACCTGTTTAATGCCCTTGGAGAGGACTTGGTACTCCCTAGAGAAACTATGCAAGCTCACATCTCCGTCATTCCTAAGGAATGAAAAGATCCAACCTCATGTAGCAGCTACAGACCCATCTCTCTCCTGAACGTGGACCTCAAATTGTTTACTAAGATTCTTGCGACTCGTTGAGCTAACGACTTACAGGACTTAGTCTACCTAGACCAAGTGGGCTTTGTCCCTACCAGGGAAGCGAGAGATAACATGACCAAGGTCCTCAATCTGCTACACATAGCCACATCAAATCATACTCCTTGTGTCTTTCTTAGTACCAATGCGGAAAAAGCATTCAACCTCGTAAACTCTCAATATATGTTCTCGGTACTACACCAGTCCTACACTTAGGAGATACTATAATTAAATGGATTTCTAAACTCTCAGCTCCCTTACCTATTACAAATGGAAGGAGACAGGAGTGTCCATTGTCACCCCTGCTCTCCGCTTTATCACTTGAACCATTTCTCATAGAATCCGGACATCCAAGGTTTAACCTTGGCAGACAACCAATACAAAATTTTGGCTTCGTAAAGTGGAAGATGTTAATAAAATGGAAGTCTTAGTGCTCACTGCGCAACACCAGCAGGAGGGGCACTCTAGGACTTGGGGACTTTGGAACCAGTTTGTTGTCTCTGCGGAGGGTATGGCCCTCCTGGGAACATGATGTTACACTTAGGCATTGGAGCCCAATTATCGTGCATTGGCCTGAAACAAACACCATACGTTCTCTTTCCCCCTACCCAGCCACCCCTCCCACCCCTTTCCCAATTTTTCTCTTTACTTGTTCCCCCTTAATTTCCACATTCTCTTTTTTTCCTTACACTTTTCTCTTCTTCCTTTTCTTAATTTTCTGTTTGTACACCGGAAGCACCATTTTTTTAGAAAGACGGGATCTTACGCCACAACATACTTTTTGTATCTTACTTAACCTATAGACAGAAGGGAATAACATACTGGTCATTGTTTTTTTTTCAGTTTTTACCTTTTTCCTTGGTTGTTCACTTCTCTGCACAATTTAATACATTCTATGGATGTTTCCTCAAGACCCTCCCTAGTAAAGTACATACAGTTAAACTGTTCGTGGCTATCTATGTTCATACTTATGTCTTCAGTGACTGCATGTATAGATGTAATGACCTGTTTTCTCCCATTGTGGGTAGAGCTGCACAATTAATCGTCAAGAATCGTTATAGCAATCTTGACTAAAGTGTTTCACAATTCTTTCTATGCAAATAATTCTCTCTGCTCTTCTGAAGCCACAGCCCTCAAAAGAAAGGAAGAGAAAAACTGGGCAGTCTGTCAAGAATCAAAACATTCTTTATCAGTTGAACTCAAGTATAAACATTTTAACAATTTGTCAATGGAATAGACTATGTGAGTGAAAAAAGTTTGACCACTTAAACACTAAACCTTTTTCTGACATTTGTTGGTTTCAAATCATTATTTGTTTTTGCTAGAAAATTACTTAGAACCCACAAACATTATATATATTTTTTAGTAGACACCTAGAGAATAAAATTGTGGCTGTTGCAATATTTTATGTCATGCTGTATTTGCGCAGCGGTCTTTCAAATGCAATTTTTTTTTAAATTACTTTAATGAATTAAAAAAACTAAATAAACTAACCAGTAAAGTTAGCCCATTTTTTTTTGTATAATGTGAAAGGTTCTACGTCGCGAGAATTGTGAGTGAATCGTGATCTTTTTATTCTAAGCAAAAAAAATTTGATTCTCATTTTGGACAGAATCGTGCAGCTCTAATTGTGGGTATTAATAAAAAATCATAATAGATATTCAAGAATATTAACTAAATTATACACCAACCTTTTTTTGAGGTTTTTATCCACTTAATCGTAACAATAAATGGCCAACTTATCAATTATGAAAATAATCATTAGTTGCCGCCCTACAGAGGACCCATTTACTAGTTACCTTGAGGGGGGAATTGTAAGATCCTCAGAGACAAAGCTGCCTGATGTGGGCGGAGTCCTGGTTTAGGGGAACCAATCAGCTCATGTCTAGTAATAATCTTTGTATTTCTATTTTAGTAGATGGACGGGAGATGAGGAAAACCTCAGAGGATTGTCTCACTTTGTCTCCAGACTGTAAAGTAGAAGATGAGGACATCACACAGTATAGTCCAGGAGAAAACCCGACTACCTCAAATGTCCATCCGGCACCACACAGTGTAGATGGACCATCGTATTCCTCTTATCCTGAGGAACCTCAGACTGTGAGGGACGATGCCGTCCTTCCAACAGATAAGAAGTTTTCCTGTACTGAGTGCGGGAAATGTTTCCATTCTAACTACAATCTTAATGTACATAAAAGATCTCACACAGGAGAGAAGCCGTATTCCTGTCCTGAATGCGGGAAATGTTTTTCACAGAAGACCAATCTTTACACACATCAGAGATCTCATACAGGACAGATGCCGTATTCCTGTTCTGAATGCGGGAAATGTTTTTCACAGAAGTCCAGTCTTTACGCACATCAGAGATCTCACACTGGGGAGAAGCCGTATACCTGCCCTGAATGCGGGAAATGTTTTTCACAGAAGACCAATCTTTACACACATCAGAGATCTCACACCGGGGAGAAGCCGTATTCCTGTCCTGAGTGCGGGAAATGTTTTTCAGAGAAGTCCAGTCTTTACAAACATCAGAGATCTCACATGGGGGAGAAGCCATATTCCTGTCCTGAGTGCGGGAAATGTTTTTCACAGAAGTCTAGCCTTTCCACACACCAGAGATTGCACACGGGGGAGAAGCCGTATTCCTGTCCTGAGTGTGGGAATTGTTTTTCACAGAAGTTTAATCTTTGTGCACATCAGAGATCTCACACAGGGAAGAAGCCGTATTCTTGTCCTGAGTGCGGGAAATGTTTTTCACACAAGTCTCATCTTTACAGACATCAGAGATCTCACACGGGGGGGCAAGCAACTTTCCTGTCCTGAATGAGGGAATTGTCCAGTCTTTCCAGACATCAGAGATCTCACACGGGGGAGAAGCCGTATTGCTGTCCTGAGTGCGGGAAATGTTTTTCAGATAAATCCAATCTTTACAAACATCAGAGATCTCATACGCATAAGAAGCCATTTTCCTGTCCTGAGTGAGGTAATTGTTTCTCAGTCCTCACTGAAGTCCTGTCTTCCTGTACATCAGGGGTCCCACACAACCCTTGAGGTGTATTAGTGCCTTGAGTGTGGGAAATGTCTTGTATATGAATGTTGCTGGACATCACAGCTCTCATGTGGGGAAGAAGCACACCCTGATATACACCTCAGATATACTCCATGGCTGATCTTCATCATGTAAGAAACATTTCCAGGGGTGTGGACATTTTTAAAAAAAATTACTTGTCAAAGGGACAAAATTGGGGTCCCAATCTCCTTGTCCCTTATGGCAATCTGTTAAAGGAAAAGTTCACATTTTATAAAAAATAATAAATGCACATTTTCTGCAGGTCAAATTTTTTTATATACTATACGTAGGCGCCTCAATGTGAGCTTATGTTTGCAAGTGCGTATATGTGAGGGTGGGCATCAATATTTTTGGGGGGATTTTATGTGCTTGGGTGTAACTTTAATTTTGTACAAGTAAAAAAAATGTTTTTTTTTTACTTAACTTTTTTTCATGCACATGTCTATTATCCAGCTAATCTTTATAACTCAAGACCAGCTGACTGTGCAAGCTACTTTGACACTGCCATTTATCATGTCTCCTTGTTATGTCCCCCAAGTGTTGTGTAAGTGGCACAGATGATCATTTACGATGTTACAAAATTATGGGATTGCTATGTATTCTATACTCTGTATGTTTTTTTTTTAGTTAGGCTGATTTTCTGTGTTGCCAAGGCCTAAAAGTTCTCGAAGAAGCTTATCGATGTGAAACGCGTCGACCTCTTGGACAATTCAGCAGAGCTAAATGAGCCATTATAAATATATATAGCCTAATGTTTGATGGAGTGGTTCCCATGTGGTTTTAACGCATCATTTTATTATTTGCAATATTTATTTTATGTAATTTTTATGTTCATCCATTTTCTTACCAATAAAGTCCAACATAGAAGGTTATTTTTGAAATTATATATATATATATATATATTGAAGGTGGTAAATTTATAGTAGCCAAATCTTCATCGTTTTACATATAAAAAAAATGTTGAATGAATGTGCCTAGCTGTGATGAATATTGGATGTATTTTATTTTATACACTGATTTCGTTAGCTCCATCTAGTGGTCATAATGCATTATTGTGATATTTTTACTAATGGAGGTATGTCAGGAAAATACCCCATTATGATCAGTAGATGGAGCTGACCATCATAGGAAATCACTTTGCTATATTATGGCCAGGATTTGGAATGGCTGGATGAGTGATTGTCACATTCATCCCATGAATTTTCTGTAAGTAGACCCCTTAGTTTTCTTCGTCAGACATGGTTTTATACAGATAACTGAGATCATCATCATACACTGGTGAGTACAGTACACAACAAAGGATATAAATTAATCAAAGCAACAATATTAAACCAACTATTGATTTAAACCTGAAAATATACATTTGCCCATCAGATGGTGCTAAGTATCCTAGAAGTTATTGCCATTTAATGAACAAATGTAACATTGTTTATTTTCATTTGATGGAAAACCTTCAACCAGCTCAGCAGATCACTTCATTCCCCAAATCCCCCCATTCACACAGAAGGGATGTACATGCATTGTCACCGGGCAGATTGCTATGTAAATTATTTATGAATAGACCCTTAAATGTCAGGAGACGTTTATATAAAATGAAAAGTATGTAGCAGATAAATGAATAGACCTCCTAGCAATGTTATTACCAGGCTGCAGCTAGGGGGAGCTCTAATGATTACAGTGTGACCACAGCAGAGTGATCCCATCTAGCTCACATTAACCCTTTCACTGCCAGAGCCGGTTTTCCATTATTTTTGCACACATGGTAAAATGAAGATTTTGGGCCTGAAGATAAAGATAGATAAAACCCCCAAACATATATTTTCTGAAAGCAGAGGCCCTGGAGAATAAAATGGTGGTAATTGTTAAGGTGTTCCTCGTACACAAATGTCACCTTCATAAGGGGGATTATTTTCTACTTTCCCCCATTTTCTATGGTGTGATCTTTTCTACAATACTTTTATACATAAAATAGTGGAAAAATGTGTGTAATAACCACAACAACACCTCTCCATTCACATTGGCGTCATGATGAAAATATACAAACAGTAAAAAAAAAAAGCGAAAAAGATGTGCAAACATCACATTCCAAACATTCCTCAAACAAAGTCCATTAATAACTGTGAAGAATAAATCGCTCCACTCCCTTATATATACACCACTTAGTGCTCGTGTCACCCCTCCCCCCTCTGGAAGCCACTCACCGGAACTATATGCCCCCCACTTTCATGGGTGGGAACACACATTATACACAATTTTCAGGTAAAATATAAAAGATGAGGTTTGATGAGTAAATAGATACCAAACATGTCAAGTAATAAAATTGTGTGTGCCTGTGACATGGCAAAATACTACAGTACCTTAAAATCTCCATGGGAGGCGCTTTCCTGCTCATCAGTTTAGAGATAAGTGTGATCTCTGGTGGTAGAATTATTCCTCTCACTCCGACATTCGTGGTGATCTCTCAAATGTGTGGTGCAATCACACTTTACATACACATATTCACAGTATGGGTGTGTTTGCAGGTATGTGCTGGGTAATGGGGGTTACTTTTCATTTTTTAATATACATTTTATGATCATTTTTATTTTTTAACTTAGCGGTATTATTTTTTTTTATTTAGCTGTATTGCTATCACAAGAGGTTAACAAACTCCCATGTGATATCATTGTGCAGGTGACAGGTCCTCTTTATGAGACATGGGGGTGTATTAGACCTACAATGTCTCCTCTACTCTCCAATGCACAGGTGGTGCTCGGTTAGATGGTTCCTTGGCGGTATCATCCGGGGAACGACAACTCAAAAATGGGAAACACTCAGAGCTGAGGACTGCCACCTTCATTCAGTGCAGAGGAGATCGGGGGATGGATGGTCACCAGTCTCCTCCCTCTTGGCCTCCTGAAGCTGTTGGGTGTGGTCTCGGGATCCGAAGATCAACAAGAGAGCCCAGGAACCATTCTGAGGGCAGTCATATTGGGGGGACCGGGCCGCCTGCAGTGTAAATGGGATGATGCAGCTATATAGCCCCCAGGATCACTCTTACTGTGCAGCTGGGACCCGGCTAAAGAAAACGAGCACTGCTACTGCCACCATCAGCTTGTGATTAACCCTTCACTCTCTGGGTGTACTATGGCTGATCGCCTCCATGCCACTCTGCATTGATGCAGGATTCATGCAAAAGGAGCCCTGACCAAGCATTGAGTGCATACTATACTGTACATGGACAGACTTTTCACTAAGCCAACATTACTGTATTAACAATTATTTTTTTATTGGTCTTGTGTATTATTCTAATTAACTAAGATACTGAATTTTGGGGTGTCACTAGCTGTAAGCCATAATCATCAAAATTAAAAGAAAGAAATGCTTGAAATATATCACTCTGTGTGTAACGCATCTGTATAAAATATAGGAGTTTCACTTTTGATTTGAATTACTGAAATAAATTAACTTTTTGACAATATTCAAAATTCAATATTCAAAATGATATCTCTCGGTCTGGCTCCTTCTATATTAGTCATCTTTCCTACCTGGTGGACTCTTTCAATCCTAGGAAAGTCTCCTGGTTCTCTCTCTAGCAGGGGATTGAAAATAGTTTTTATATTTTCCTTCAGGTCTTCTCTCTTTTCTTCATAGACTGCACGTATTCTCAAATTCGACCTTCTGTCTCGATTTGCCTGATCTTCTAATGTATACAGGATATTTATTTGGTTTTGTTGGGCTATTTTCAGCTGTTCCCTTAACCTGCACAGCTCTTTAGCATGTTTCTCAGCTCTATCCTCTGCCACTTCCACTCTAGTCAGCAGGTGTCCCAGGTCTGTTCGCAACAGATTCATCTCACATTTGATCGTTTTCTCTAGTCCCATAAACATTTCTTGAATATCCCCTTTAGTTAATATTGCAGCCGAGACGCTTAAGTCCTCTGCCCTGCTAGAATCCACTACACTTTCTGTTAAAATATCCTCCGCTGAATGATCAGGTGTTTCACTTGTCTTCTTGTCCGACCCCTTTTTCTTATGCGATCTCTCCCTTTGCTGTTCCCCCAGACCACTGGTTTGGGGGGGGTCTCCCTGGGTCATATACATTTGTTTCGTACTTGTTGCTGCCGTTGGGGTTTTACTTCCACCCCGCTTTGGTCCTTTACTCCCCATTTTGCTCCTATAATATATGTCTTTCTATGTTTTGATCCTTCCCTTCACCCTTATTAATAAATCTCAGACGCTTTTGGTATCTCTGCGTAGCAGTTCCAGAGGAGGGGGGGGGGCGTTGTCGCCTTTGACAGGTAGGTGTCAAGCCCAAAGAGCCCGATATCAATACCTGGGAGAGAGGGGGATGGGGGGGGGGGGGCAAGAAGAAAAAGAAAAGAAGAGGGAAGAAGAGAAGAGAAAAAGAGCAGAGGATGGTATGGAGGAGCCGTATTGATAAGCTGGCAGTTGCCACCTCATTTTCCCTTTTTCCTCCCGATAATATGCCTTACTCTTGCTTCCTTCAGTCCACTTTGCTCTCTCTCCTTTGCTACTCCTACTGCCCTTCAATATGTATATGCAGTCGCATACAGTCTTATGTCTTACTGACCTCTTACAGTCTTATGTAGTTGTATATATTCACAGCGACTCTGGTAACACAGGAGGGTATAAGCAGGCTTTCAGCACGGGAAAAAAGAAGAAAACAAGAGATAAAGAAATACCATACAGAGGTTCAAATCCTGTCCCTCACTTCCTAATCTGGTGAAATAGGGTCAATAGTCTTTTTAATGCAAGGCAGTCTGTGCTCAGTAGTCAAAGATGAATAAAATGGCTCCCTTTTATTGCATTTCCAAATACTCTTCTCGAGTGTTATTCTTATTTTTGATGATTATTCGAGTATCTATATAATTTCAAATATTTTCAAGCATTTCCAGGAGGGATATACATTAATCACAGGTCATTACATATAATTACCGTCCTCTATCAGTGCTCAGTCCACAGTTTTCTCTGGCTTTCCTACTCACACTTGTGGATTTTATAGGTTTTATTCCAGAGCCATCCTTGTACAGTGGAAAGCAGTCAGAGGGGGGGTGGGGGAGCGCGGATCTATCACAGTCCTCTGAATTCACTCCTCTCTTGTTCTCCCCCCCTTGCACTGATCAAAGATGAATAAGATAATCCCCTTTTAATGCCTTTCAGACACACTTCTCTGGCATTTATGCTGGTTGCTGTTTAAATGCCTGTATAATTGGGTGTTTCCAAAAACCTTCAGACATTCCCAGGCGAGATATACTTAAATCACAGACAGTTTCATATGATTACCCTTCTGTGTCAGGTCTCAGCCAGGGCCGGACTGGCATACCGGGAGATTTCCTGGTAGGCCGCCAGCCCTGGGGCCGTTTTGCGGCTGCACTGCTACTCTCCTTCTCATGTGTATCACAGAGCTGGCTGGCTCTGTGTTCGGCGGCCGTGCTGTAACACGGCCCGCCCCCCTAAACCTGCTTGTGTGATAGGCGGAATATTGATTCTACTATCACACAAGCAGGTCTAGGGGGGCGAACACAGAGCCAGCCAGCTCTATGATACACAGTAAGAGATGCTGCCCTGTGCCTGGATTGGAGGAGAAGCAGGACATATAGAGGAGATGAGCTTTCTATATTCCTCCATGCAGCCGCTGCTTCTTCTCCTCCTATCCAATCCAACTTCTTTTACTGCCCCCTCCAGTTATCCTTGTGCTCCCTGCCCCCCCCCTGCTCTCCTCCCTCACCACACTCTCCAGCAATCCACAGTGCTCTCCAGCCACCCCCCCCCCCCCCCACAGTGTGCTCTCCAGACCCCCACGGTGCTGTCCACCCCCCCCCCCACAATGCTGTCCACCCCAAATAGTGCTGTCCACTCCCCCACAGTACTCTCCAGCCCCCCACAGTGCTCTGCAGCCCCCACAGTGCTGTCCACCCCCCCCCCCCACAGTACTCTCCAGCCCCCCACAGTGCTCTCCAGCCCCCACAGTGCTGTCCACCCCCCACAGTGCTCTCCAGCCCCCACAGTGCTTTCCACCCCCCACAGTGCTCTCCAGCCCCCCACAGTGTTTTCCAGCCCCCCACAGTGCTCTCCACCCCCCCACTGTGCTCTCCAGCCCCCTACTGTGCTCTCCAACCCCCACACTTCTCTCCAGCCTCCCACAGTGCTCTCTACCCCCCCTCAGTGCTCTCCACCCCCCCCCCACAGTGCTCTCCACCCTCCCACAGTGCTCTCCACCCCCCCCCCCACAGTGCTCTCCACCCCCCACAGTAGTCTCTAGCCCCCGCAGTGCTCTCCAGCCCCCCCAGTGCTCTCCAGCCACCCCCCCACAGTGCTCTCTAACCCCCCCCAGTGCTCTCCACCCCCCCACAGTGCTCTCCACCCTCCCACAGTGCTCTCCACCCCCCACAGTGCTCTCCAGCCCCCCCACAGTGCTCTCCACCCCCCATAGTGCTCTCCACCCCCCCACAGTGCTCTCCAGCCCCCCCCCACAGTGCTGTCCACCCCCCACAGTGCTCTCCAGACCCCCACAGTGCTGTCCACCCCCCACAGTGCTCTCCAGACCCCCACAGTGCTGTCCACCCCCCACTGTGCTCTCCAGCCCCCCACTGTGCTCTCCAGCCCCCTACAGTGCTCTCCAGCCCCCACACTTCTCTCCAGCCTCCCACAGTGCTCTCTACCCCCTCTCAGTGCTCTCCACCCCTCTCCACAGTGCTCTCCACCCCCCACAGTAGTCTCTAGCCCCCACAGTGCTCTCTACCCCCCCTCAGTGCTCTCCAGCCCCCCACAGTGCTCTCCACCCCCCCACAGTGCTCTCCACCCTCCCACAGTGCTCTCCACCCCCCCTCCCCCCACAGTGCTCTCCAGCCCACCCACAGTGCTCTCCACCCCCCCCCCCAACAGTACTCTCCAGCCCCCCCCCCACAGTGCTGTCCACCCCCCACAGTGCTCTCCAGACCCCCACAGTGCTGTCCACCCCCCCCCCCCCCCACAGTGTGCTCTCCAGACCCCCACGGTGCTCTCCAGACCCCCACAGTGCTGTCCACCCCCACAGTGCTCTCCACCCCCCACAGTGCTTTTCAGCCCCCCCCACAGTGCTGTCCACCCCCCACAGTGCTCTCCAGACCCCCACAGTGCTGTCCACCCCCCCCCCCCCCCACAGTGTGCTCTCCAGACCCCCACGGTGCTCTCCAGACCCCCACAGTGCTGTCCACCCCCCACAGTGCTGTCCACCCCAAATAGTGCTGTCCACCCCCCTCACAGTGCTGTCCATCCCCCACAGTACTCTCCAGCCCCCACAGTACTCTCCAGCCCCCACAGTGCTCTCCAGCCCCCACAGTGTTGTCCACCCCCCACAGTGCTCTCCACCCCGCCACAGTGCTCTCCAGCCCCCCCTTCCCACAGTGCTCTCCAGCCCCCCCACAGTGCTCTCCAACCCCCCACTGTGCTCTCCAGCCCCCCACAGTGCTCTCCAACCCCAACAGTGCTCTCCAACCCCCACACTTCTCTCCAGCCTCTCACAGTGCTTTCTACCCCCCCACAGTGCTCTCCACCCTCCCACAGTGCTCTCCACCCCACACAGTGGTCTCTAGCCCCCACAGTGCTCTCCACCTCCCCCCCACAGTGGTCTCCAGCCCCCCACAGTGGTCTCCAGCCCCCACAGTGCTCTCCACCCCACCCCGCAGTGCTCTCCACCCCCCCCCCCCCACAGTGGTCTCCGGCTCCCACAGTGCTCTCCAGCCCCCCATGCTCCCCACCCCTGTTCTTTATGCCCCCGGCACTCTCTGCCCCGTGCTCTCCAACCCTGTTCTTTTTGGCTCCCCCTCCAGTGCTCTCTCAAGCTCCCCCCAGCACTCTCCGCTCCCCACCCCTGTACTCTCCACTCCCCCCTGCATTTTGCCCCCACCCATGTGCTCTCCAACTCTGCCAGTCCTCTCCGCCCCCCATAGCACTCTCCAGTCCCCCGTGCTTTCCACCCCTTTTCTTTCTGGCCCCCACTGGTGTTCTCAAGCTCCCCCCATTTCTCTCCACTCCTCCCTGCTCTTTGTACCCCCAGTGCTCTCCAGCCCTGTTTTTCTTCCCCCCAGTAGTCTCAAGCTCCCCCCAGTGCTCTTCGCCACCCCACACTCTTAGCCCCCCCAGTGCTCTCAGCCTCCCGTGCTCTCCACAGCTGTTCTTTTTGGCCCCCACCATTGCTCTCAAGTTCCCCCAGCACTCTCCGCTCCCCACCCCTGTACTCTCTACTCCCCCTGCATTTTGCCCCCACCCATGTGCTCTCCAACCCCGCCAGTGCTCTCCGTCCTCCATAGTGCTCGCCAGTCCCCCGTGCTTTCCACGCCTGTTCTTTCTGCCCCCCACTGGTGCTCTCAAGCTCCCCCAATTGCTCTCCACTCCACCCTGCTCTTTGTACCCCCCAGTGCTCTCCAGCCCTGTTTTTCGGCCCCCAGTACTCTCAAGCTCCCCTCCCCCCAGTGCTCTTCGCTACCCCACACTCTTAGCCCCCCAGTACTCTCAGCCTTCCGTGCTCTCATCCCCTGTTCTTTTAGACCCCCGCCATTGCTCTCAAGTCCCCCCCCAGCACTCCCCACCCCTGTGATCTCCACTTGCCCTGCTCTTTGCCCCCACCCATGTGCTCTCCAACCCCACCAGTACTCTCTGCTCCCCCTTCTCTCCAGCTCCCACCCAGTGCTCTCCACTTCCCCAGGACCAGAGGACAGGCTGACTGGGGCCGAAAAATAAGGACGGCTGAAGGTGCAGGCGGCCAAGGACCACTCCATCTCACAGCAAACAGATCCTCTGGAAGGAGCACCGTCCCCATCCAAAACGAGAACAGGCTCTGCCTGCTGCTGGCCATCATTGATATCCTGCTGACATGCAAGGTACTGTACCGAGCATCAACAGCACACCTTCTCACAGACAGGGACTGCAGACTGGGACATGCGGCACAGGAGAGGCTGACATGATGGGCACAGCGAGACTGCATTCACGGCACAGTGAGGCTGCATTGATGGACACAGCGAGGCTGCAATGATGGGAACAGTGAGGCTGCAATTATGGGCACAGTGAGGCTGCAATGGTGGGCACAGTGAGGCTGCAATGGTGGGCACAGTGAGGCTGAATTTGGGCACAGTGAGGCTGAATTTGGGCACAGTGAGGCTGCATTTGATGGGCACAGTGAGGCTGCAATGATGGACACAGTGAGGCCAAATTCATGGGGACAGTGAGACTGCATTTGATGAGCACAGTGAGGTTGCATTGATGGGCACAGTGAGGCTGAATTTGGGCACAGTGAGGCTGCATTTGATGGGCACGGTGAGGCTGCAATGGTGGGCACAGTGAGGCTGCATTTGATGGGCACAGTGAGGCTGCAATGATGTGCACAGTGAGGCTGCAATGGTGGGCACAGTGAGGCTGCATTCATGGGCACAGTGAGATTGCATTTGATGAGCACAGTGAGGCTGCATTGATGGGCACAGTGAGGCTGCATTTGATGAGCACAGTGAGGCTGCATTGATGGGCACAGTAAGGCTGCATTTGATGGGCACTGGTGAGGCTGCATTGAGCTCTTGTATCATGCCTGCAGTCTCTGACCATCTCTGGTATTATGTCTGCAGTCTCTGACCATCTCCTGTATCATGTCTGTAGTCTCTGAGGGAGTCTGGAGAGGAGTCAGGATGGGGGTCATGGGAGAAGTCAGACTTGTGTGGACTGTGAAGAAGAGACTATAGGATAAAACCAGAGCCAACCAAGCTGGAACTGACTGACTGAGCCCTGCATGGTGCACCTGAGAGGTCGACAGTGACAGCACCACCAGGCCAGTCTGAAGGGGGGTCACTGATGTAAGGGGGGAGTGAATACGATAATGGCACTTATATAAAGGGTTTCCCCCTTATATCAGTAACCCACCCCCCCCTTACCTTAGTGTATTCTTTCTGCAGAAGGTGGTTCTCCCCCCCCCCCATGTTCTGAGTTCCTCGGGTCCCCCTTGATGATTGACCACTTTTAACTGGAATTTGCTTTTATATATATATATATATATATATATATATATATATATATATATATATACATACATATAAATCCCTATGTGATTTCATATCTGTCTTATCTATATATAATACACTCTTCAAATGTGCATTAAAGTGGTTGTATAGCCAAATTGGAGACTTTTACCTACAGGAAAGCCTATAATAAGGCTATAATAAGGTAAAAAAAAAAATCTCCCAAACCTGTATGGTTTAGGAGATATTCCCCTCGCAATGCGCCGCTGACTGCAGTGGCGCATGCGCACAGGGGATTCCCGGCTGGAAGCCCGGCAGACGTCGGACCCTGCCGGAGAGAAATCTCCTGCGCGCATGCGCGGGAGTAACGATATCACGGCTCCGGCCACTCACAGCGCCGGAGCAGCGATACCCGGAAGAAACGAAGAGGGAACATGTCAGCTCCCTCTGCGTGGATCAGGACAGATGTCGGGCCTCATTCTAAGGTAAGTATTTCATAATGAGCTAGTATGCGGTGCATACTAGCTCATTATGCCTTTTGCTTTGCAGGTGAGGAAAAAAAAAAAATTCAGCGGGTATACAACCGCTTTAAAATGTGTGGTTTTTCCCTTTTATGAACATAAAATAATGACGTTATGCTGTTGCGCTTGTATAATAATGCTGTGGGGCTGGTATGAAATTTTTTCCAGGGCTGGATTTTATTCCCAGTCCGGCCCTGGTCTCAGCCAGAAGTTTTCTCTGGCTTTCGTACTCACGTTGTAGGTTTTATTCCAGAGTCTTTGTGCAGAGAAATAGCCAGGGGAGGGGGGAGGGGGAGTGCCGGTCTCTCAGCAGGTCTGTGTTCACTCCTCTCCAGGGCCGTCTTTAATTTTGATTGGGCCCTGGGCAAACATTTTCTTGGGGCCCCCCCCCTCCATTCTGAGACATACAAAAAATAGCAGGTAGACTCAAAATCAGTTTACTGCAGCAGATCACGCAGTGATTGCAATTGTTTGCCAGAGGTTACAGCCTATCCTTACTGCTCACTGGCTGGTTGCTAAAGGTTACAACACATAATTTCTGCTTGCCGATTGGTTGCTAGAGGTTAATGCACATCATTACCACGTACTGATTGGCTGCTAGAGATTAAAGCAGATCACTACTGTTCGCTGATTAGTTGCTACAGGTAAATGCACATCATTACCTTTCACTGAGCAGTGGAGCAATCCTAAATAATTGAGAAAGTAAAGGGGCACATTAATACACATACTACAGGAGAGTGTCAGAGACTGCGGACATACTGCAGGAGACAATCAGAGACTGCAGACATACTGCAGGAGACAATCAGAGACTGCAGACATACTGCAGGAGACAATCAGGGATTGCAGACATACTGCAGGAGATTACCAGAGGCTGCAGACATACTGCAGGAGATTACCAGAGACTGGAGACATACTGCAGGAGATTACCAGAGACTGCGGACATACTGCAGGAGATTACCAGAGACTGCGGACATACTGCAGGAGACAATCAGAGACTGCGGACATACTGCAGGAGACATTTAGAGACTGCGGACATACTGCAGGAGACAATCAGACACTGCGGACATACTGCAGGAGACAATCAGGGACTGCGGACATACTGCAGGAGACAATCAGAGACTGCGGACATACTGCAGGAGACATTTAGAGACTGCGGACATACTGCAGGAGACAATCAGAGACTGCGGACATACTGCAGGAGACAATCAGGGACTGCGGACATACTGCAGGAGACAATCAGGGACTGCGGACATACTGCAGGAGACAATCAGGGACCGCGGACATACTGCAGGAGACAATCAGGGACTGCGGACATACTGCAGGAGACAATCAGGGACTGCGGGCATACTGCAGGAGACTATCAGGGAGTGCGGGCATACTGCAGGAGACAATCAGGGGGTGCGGGCATACTGCAGGAGACAATCGGGGGGTGCGGGCATACTGCAGGAGACAATCAGGGACTACGGACATACTGCAGGAGACAATCAGGGAGTGCGGGCATACTGCAGGAGACAATCAGGGAGTGCGGGCATACTGCAGGAGACAATCAGGTACTACAGACATACTACAGGAGACAATCAGGGACTGCGGACATACTGCAGGAGACAATCAGGGACTGCGGGCATACACTACAGGAGACAATCAGGGACTGCGGATATTATACAGGTGATAGTCAGAGAACTATCAGCAACGCACAGCTTTACAGTTGAATAGCACAGCTCAGGGTTTAAGCAGTCAGGCATTTTATAGGTGTAAGGACATACCTGGCTAGCGAAACTCATTACATAAATTTAGAGGTGTGTGGGCGGGGCTTCCATTCTCGCCTCTCACTACAACAACCGGGAGCTCCACTGATGCTTTGTAGGGGAGGCCCCGTTACCCGTGAATTGGGGCCCCGATGACGGCTTTGCAGAGTGCACAGAGGACACGGGAATCTGTATTCCCGCGCTAGCCAGCTGAGAGGGGGCGGGGCCGGGAGCTCCACTGACGCTCTGACCCCGCCCCCGTGCAGCCTATATGCTCGGAACAGAGCGGCTGTAGTGAGAGCCAGTTATCGGAGTGGGAGCGTCAGTGGAGCTCCCGGCCCCGCCCCCTTTATAATGGCTGGGGAATACAGAGGTCCGTGGGCGGGGCCGGGAGCTCCACTGACGCTTCCACTCCGATCACTGGCTCTCACTACAGCCGCTCTGTTCCGAGCATACAGGCTGCACGGGGGCGGGGTCAGAGCATCACTGGACCTCCCGGCCCCACCCCCTCTCAGCTGGCTATCACGGGAATACAGCCTCCTGTGTCCTCTGTGCACTCTGCAAAGCCGTCATCGGGGCCCCAATTCACGGGTAGCAGCGCGGGCCCCCCTACAAAGATTGGGCCCAGGGCAGGTGCCCCGTTTGCCCTATGCTAAAGACGGCCCTGCTCCTCTCCCTGTTCTCGCACGCTGTTTACCTCCTCCACGCTGACTATCGGGGAAGGAGATCCTGTCATCTGGGGGCTCTCACTCCCCGTCACCTACAGCGCTGCGGTTGTGGTGCTACAATGGGGAGATCCAGGAGGCCCATGTCCCAGCCGGCCGGCTCCCTCAGGCTCCTCCCTCCGTGATGCACACTACATCATCATGTTGATCGAGAACTACAGTCTTAACTATAAACCGGCATTCCCAACCGTACAATTTTACTGGAGGGGATGAGATCAGTTTTGGGCATGAGCAGGTCGGCCTTGGCATTCGCTGACTCTTTTTTAAGAGGGCAGAGTTCAGGAAGTCAAGATTGGCTCCTTTTACTCTAAGAACTCCACCTTGGACTGCGTAATGCCACAGGGTTCTGCCCTGTCTCCTCTGCTGTTCAACATCTACTGTATATGAGGCCTTTTACTGACCTAAAGACTCACACCTTCCAGTACCATGTATATACAGACAACACCCAGGTCTACATGAGGATTCCTAGGAACTAGCAGGCTGATGCTGCCCTTGCCAACTGCTTGGAGGCCATCAATACATGAATGTCCACCAATTTTTTGAAACTCAATGGTGGAAAAACTGAAGTGATCATCTTCAGTGTTTTAGCTATTCCTCCAGATATTCTGCCTTGGCCTTCCTCATTTGGTTCTCCTCCTGAGGTGGCCTCCCAGGGTTGTGACTTGGGATTCGTCTTAGCCCTTGTACACACAGTCAGAAATTCCAATGGAAAATGTCCAATCGGACTGCGTTGTCGGATAATCCGACCGTGTGTGGGCTCCATAGGACTGTTTCCATCGGAATATCCGACGGACAAAGTTTGAGAGCTTGGCTATAAAATTTTCCGACAACATGATCCGATCTGACTTTTTCCGATCGTTTGTAGAGAATTCCGATTGGACAAAGTGCCACGCATGCTCAGATCAAATTAGGAGACCAAAGCTATTGGCTACTAGCCTGAACGTAGTCCCGCCGCAACGACTGAACATCATCACGTTCTGAACGATCGGATTTTCCAACAACTTTGTCCGACCGTGTGTATGCAACACCAGTTTCGGAAAAAATCTGACGGATTTTGTTGTCAGAATGTCCGACCGTGTGTACAAGGGCTAAGACTCAGGCTTAACCTGGTCCCTTAGGTAATGAGGGTTGTCAGTGCATGCTACTGGCAGCTAAAACTCCTGAGGGTGTTGTTTAAATACTTGGACCCTCCGGACAAGAAAACCATCATCTGTGCCACGATAGCCAGCCGCCTAGACTATTGCAACTCATTATATCTGGGATTGCCAAAGAAGACAGTGCAGAGGTTTCAACTCATACAGAATGTTGCGGCAAGGCTACTTATGGGTGTCCCTTTGAGGGATCATATCACCCCGTTCTTTGTGCCTTGCACTGGCTGACGGTCTACCATCATACTCTGTTTAAAGCAGGTTGTGTCATGTTCAAAATTATGAGAAGTCTTGCTCCGAGTTACCTCTGTTCACGCTTCTACAAACAAGTTCTGGGAAGATCATTTAGATCGAGAAGAAGAGACCTCCTCCACATCTCCGTGCCTAAGAAGACCTGATGTGGTGGCCGAGCTTTCTCCCACCAAGGTGCTGTGCTATAGAACAGCCTCCTTGCTGAGTTCCAGGAGGATCCTACCATCTTGGTCTTTCGCAGGAAACTGAAGACTTGGCTCTTCACACAAGCCTTTCCTGTGTAGCCTCTCTTGTTCCAGCTCTCATGCTGCTTCCCTGCTGCTGTCTCCTCCTAGCCCCTGGGTTTTTTCCAGGGACTCCCCCAAGCGCGTCGGGACCCTACAGGGTAAATGACCGCGCTATATTAAGGTGCCACTCAACTCAACCCCTTGTGACATCACCAACCCAAACATGCACTGGTCTGTGACATCACAAGGGGGGCAGAGCCACCAGGTGGCCCTGCCTTTACTTGTATAGGAACTGTCAAACGGCAAGCCAGCCATTATGCAGTTTGCCTTCACAACGGGCGGATCATTTTTTTGTTCTTTTTCTGGTCTGGCGGCATCGTGATTGATGATAGATTTACATCGGGGATGTCTAAAACTGTCTCTGTGTTTTTATTACTTTTCACACTCTTTTGGTGAACGGGTAGGGGTACTCTGGGGGATCGATCAGTGATTTTTTATTATTTATTGCTTATAACACTAATGATCAATGTTAAAATCAATACTTTTAACTGTTGTGATAGGCTTTTATTCATGACAGCCTGCTTACTATTGTGATGCTGTGATCGGCAACAGCTAAGCGAATCACATGATACCCCAGCCACTAACAGAGGCCTGGTTATGAGCGCCTCAGGGGGTGCCCAGTGCACATGAGCTAAGCAATGTACCAGTACATCACTGCTGCCCCCCCCCCCCTCCACAGTAAATGTACTGTGGGCGGGCAGCAAATGGTTAAAGTGTAGAGTCATTTCTGGGTACTAAAGTTTGTCTTCATTGTACCAATATGCACAATATTTGTTTTTTTCGTTCAATACGTTTTTATTAATAGTTTTACTTCTAGCAAGATTGCAGTAAAAAAAAAAATAAGGAATTAGTAAAGGTATTAGCCACCGTTCACACCGGGTGCAATTTGTCTTGTGACTTGACAGTCTAAAGTCGCATGACAAGTTGCAACAACGTAATCGTTCAGCACAATTCAGGGAAAATGCATGTAGGAATGTATTCTCTCCTTGTGCTTGCAGGCACTACCATCCCTCCTGGCTACTCTGAAGATCTCCCAGGGAAAAGTAATAAAGGGTTAAGCCCAATGCTGTCCTTTAGAAGGCCTGCTACATGTGGCAGTCTCTCCCCTTAAGGAATCTCTGGGTCTGCTGATGTACTCACTCTGTCCTCCTTGCTCCCACTGTCTTTCAGGTAAGATTCGCTCTGCTGAATGGATCCTCCTGAGCCAGTCCGAGCCCAGCCTGGAGATGGGGTCAATCCTATACCTAAGAGACCACCTAGGCCACCAACAGCCTCCTCAACACTCCATCTTCCATATTTAAGGGCTGGCCTAACCACTGTGCCAGGACCGTATGTCGGGTATTTGCCAGGTTCCCCTAAGTATGAAGAGGTATGCCTGACTTCCACCCACTAACTTCTAGAAATTTCTCCAAACTTCCAGAACCAGGGAGAGGCACCAGAGACTTGCCTCTGTGAGTCATCCAGCCTGACCTGCAGTAAACCTTGACCCAGATTCCAGACACCTACCATGAGTCAATAAATGTGCCTGCACTTAAACTAATTACAAACTAGAGGGTGTTACACAGAAAATGAATAAGTAAGAGGGAGAGGCCTTCTAAGTGCAGTATAAAGACATATTTATTGTTAAACACAATTGGCAAATCACATGTATAAATAAGCTATGCGCTCTTCATAAAAAAAGCAAGTCTCTGTAATAAATGTTTCCTTCTCCTTGAGAGCGGTCTGTGTGAGGTGTACACAGAGGCAGTGTTGACCAGTCCCTTAGCTTGCCTCAGAACTACACTGGAACACACCTGGCGAAAGTGACATCAGAATTGGAGGATAACTGGACATGGCTACATGTTTCAGAGCATGCACACTCCCTTCTTAACTGCTTGCCGACCATATACTTTACATATACGGAGTCTACGTGGGTCTCCTGTGCAAGATCACGTACCCATACGTAATCATGCACTTCAGGGTCTGGGGCACGCACGCACACCTCAGATGACCCTCCCCAGCTGTGATTGTAACCAGCGGGAGCCAATCAGCGGTTCTGGAAGACTCTATGTCCGCCAGGACCCGCCCATCATTCGGGACAGAAGCAGAACCACAATCTGACTATGTAAACAAGGCAAATCGCCGTTCTGTAAGGCCGGATTCACACCTATGCATTTTTAGTGCTTTTTGCATTTTGCAGATTTGCATTACAGTCCATTTAACATGGTTTCCTATGGAACATGGTCTGTAGTGCAAATCTGCAAAATGCACAAAAAATGCCTAGGTGTGAATCCAGCTTAAGTAGGGAAGGTTGTGATCCTGTGTTTCTGCAAAGCAGGAACAGGGATCTCTGCCTTCCCATAGTACAAGCACCTCCCCCACATAGTGAGTAAGCACATTTTAGGCACACATTTAACCCTTTGATCGCCTCTGATGTTAACTCCTTCCCTGCCAATGTCATTAGTACAGTGACAGTGCATATTTTTAGCACTGATCACTGTATTAGTGTCATTGGTTCCCAAAAAAGTGTTCGTTAGTGTCCGATTTGTCTGCCGCAATGTCACAGTCCTGAAATAATTCGCTGATCCCCGCCATTACGAGCAAAAAATAAACAGAAAATGCCATAAATCTGTCCCCTATTTTGTAGATGCTATAACTTTTGTGCAAACCAATCAATATACACTTATTGGGATTCTTTTTACCAAAAACATTTAGCAAAATACACATTGGCTAATTTTTTTTTTTTGGATGTGTTATAGCAGAAAGTAAAAAATATAGTTTTTTTTTTCCAAAACTGATGCTCTTTTTTGTTTATAGCACAAAAAATAAAAACAGCAAAGGTGATCAAACACCATAAATAGAAAGCTCTATTTGTGGGGAAAAAAAGGACAATCATTTTTTTGGGTACAGCGTCACACAATTGTCAGTTAAAGTAACACGTGGCGTATCGCAAATAAATGGCCTGTTCAACATTCCGGGGTTTACGTGGTTAAGGGTGGTTAAGCCTAGGCTTCAGAAAGAAGTGCGGGTGCTCCAAAATGCGTCCTTTGAGAAAGCCCATAGAAATGCATTAGGGGTATGGTTTACTACATGTGTGGGCCAGCAGAGACGAGTGGTGGTGATCGGAGGCAGCTGGTGCAATGAGAACAGTCGTATACACACTGACAGTCGCTGGACAGGTAGACAGGTCGCCGTATTGCCGGCGTTTGCTGGGCTATGCTGATTGGTTCTTATGTGAGTGCATAAAAACAATAAGAATTTTACATTATCACACTATTGTGGATTTAATTCAATTTTATTGGGAAGATCCGTGTTGTATATATGATGAGACGGAGCAGTAATATACTTGGAGGGAAATCAAAAGCTGGAGATCCTGTAGAATTCTGAGGCTCGGAAGAGGATATACTGGGAGGACATGCTCGGCTCATCCATCCATCTCGGTTATTATGCTATACGTTTGACTCGAACATCGGCTGTTCGTATGTTCGGCGAAGTCTGAACATTTTGGTCTGTTCGCGCCAAATTCGCGTGGCGCTCACGGCCCACAATGCACTGCGATGGCGCAGTGCATTGCTGGCTCATGATTGGCCAAGCATGCACTGTGACCCCGCATGCTTGGCCAATCGCAGCGCCAGCAGCGAGGAGAGCCATGATTGGCCACAGGCAGGATGCCTGTGGCCAATCATAGCTCAGGCTGTGTAGTGCACGCCCCACACTATATAAGGCCGCCAGCGCGGCGGCCTTGTGTAGTGTGTTGGCGTCTAAAGCAGTGGGTGTTCTGTGTACCTTCAACACAGTACACACCGATCGTTTTCGGACGATTTTCGATCTTGCTGTTGTGTAGTGGTTGTTGTCTGCATGCCCTGACCGCAGTATACACCGCTATATTCACCTCACCTATATAGCTAGTGATCTATCTTTTATAATAGAGCTTGCAGTCAGTAGTGTTAGGAGCTTGTGCGTGCTGTCTGCGTGCTCTGTACCCAGTACATACCGCTATATCCACCTACATAGCTGTTCTCTATTTGAGCCCACTTGCCATCTGCAGGAGTTATTGGAAGTTGTGTGTGCCTCCAGCACAGCACAGTATACATCTGTATATACCCCTTTATCTCTGGTGTTCTATAATAAAGGCATCTGCAGGAGTTAGTGGGTGTTCTGTGTACCTTCAACACAGTACACACCGATAGTTTTCGGATGATTTTCGATCTTGCTGTTGTGTAGTGGTTGTTGTCTGCATGCCCTGACCGCAGTATACACCGCTATATTCACCTCACCTATATAGCTAGTGATCTATCTTTTATAATAGAGCTTGCAGTCAGTAGTGTTAGGAGCTTGTGCATGCTGTCTGCGTGCTCTGTACCCAGTACATACCGCTATATCCACCTACATAGCTGTTCTCTATTTGAGACCACTTGCCATCTGCAGGAGTTATTGGAAGTTGTGTGTGCCTCCAGCACAGCACAGTATACATCTGTATATACCCCTTTAGTGGGCTTAGTGGGTGTTGTGTGCCTCCAGTACAGTATACCCCTTTATCTCTGGTGTTTTATAATAAAGGCATCTGCAGGAGTTAGTGGGTGTTGTGTGCCTCTAGCACAATATACACTACCCAACTGCTTTTTTACCCAACTCCCTTCAGGCCATTACCATGTCTGGAAGGCCAGCAAGGAGAGGCAGACAGGCGCGAGCCGATAAAAGAGGGCAAGCAGGCTCTGTGTCTAGAGACAACAGTGCTGGTCGTGGACGCGGTGCATTGTCATCAGCACGTGGCCATGGGACACGCTTGTCCTTCTTTTCGGCAGCTGGACATGTTGAGCCGCAACATGCCAACGACTTGGTAGAGTGGATGACCAAGCCCTCTTCATCCTCCTCATCCTCTCTCACCCAGTCTCAGGGTACTAGCAAAGCAGCTGCCAACGCATCGTCTTCCCTCCTCTCAATGTCATCATCAGTGACTCCTTCCCTAGACCCACCACGTCCTCCTGAGGAGTCTCCTGAACTCTTTGAGCACAGTGTTGGGTACATGCTCCAGGAGGATGCCCAGTGTTTTGTGGGCTCTGATGATGACACTCAGCTAGAGGAAGGCAGTAGCGTGAGCGCAGAGAGAGGGGATGCTCAAGAAGGACAGCAATCTGGCAGTCATGTTCCACAAGCTGCAGCATACTGCCAGGTTTGCTACAGCGATGAAGAGGGAGGAGATGATGAGGGCACTGACTCCACGTGGGTGCCTGGAAGGAGAGAGGAGGAGGAGGAGGAGGGGGCACATGTCCAACGAGGCAGGATGCCCTCCGGGGGCCAGCTTAGGGGCAGCACACCGACTAAATCACACCGCAGAGCTCCGCCTGTGCAGGGCGCTGCCTCTGCGCGTTATTCTAAAAGTTCTTTGGTGTGGGCCTTTTTTGAGACGAGTGCATCAGATCGCACCACTGCTATTTGCAACATATGTCTCAAGCGTATCTCGCGTGGCCAAAACATCAGCCGCTTGGGCACCACATGCTTGACCAGACATATGTTGACCTGCCATGCAGCTCGTTGGCAAGCGTACCTCAAAGACCCACACCAAAGAACAAAGCGAACCTCTCCTTGCTCCTCATCAGCTGGCATCTCCAACCCCACTAGACCTTCAGTCCTCTCTGAAACCTGCTCTGAGAGGAATGAAAGTGTAGAATTAGGTGTATCACAGCCAAGTGCTTCCGGGAACTCTGCTAGCGGTACACCCACGTCCGATTATAGCAGGCAAATGTCCCTGCCCCAGCTGCTGGACCGGCGAAAGAAGTTCACTCCCAGCCATCCACATTCCCAGCGGTTGAATGCTAGCTTGGCTAAATTGCTAGCACTTCAACTGCTGCCTTTTCAGTTGGTAGACTCGGTCCCCTTCCGTGAGTTTGTACAATGTGCGGTTCCTCAGTGGCAGGTCCCCAAACACCACTTTTTCTCACGGAAGGCGATTCCGGCTCTCTACCGGCATGTGGAAGGCAATGTCCTTGCCTCGCTGGACAGGGCAGTCAGCGGTAAGGTGCATATTACCGCTGACTCATGGTCCAGCAGGCATGGACAGGGACGTTACCTGTCTTTCACGGCCCATTGGGTCACTCTTCTGGCAGCTGGGAAGGATGCAGGACAAGGTGCAGTAGTGTTGGAGGTTGTTCCGCCACCACGCCTACAAAATGCTACTATTGGTTCTGACACACCTCTCTCCTCCACCCCCTCCTCTTCTTCTTCCTCCATGGCCTCTTCCAGTGCTCTGTCCTCAGAACCAGCGGTGCTTTGTAGGCGTTCCAGGGGCTACGCAAGTACGCAGGCAAAACGATGCCATGCCGTGCTTGCGCTGGTTTGTTTGGGGGACAGGAGCCACACTGGGGCGGATGTTTTGTCAGCTCTGCAGGGGCAGGCCGAGAGGTGGTTGACGCCACGCCAGCTTAAGCCAGGAATGGTGGTTTGTGACAATGGCACCAACCTCCTCTCCGCCCTCCGACAGGGACAACTGACCCATGTGCCCTGTGTAGCTCACGTCCTTAACCTGGTGGTGCAGCGGTTCTTGGGCAAGTACCCCAGCTTACAGGATGTCCTGAAGCAGGCCAGGAAAGTCTGTGTGCATTTCCGCCGATCATTTAATGCCTGTGCTCGGCTGGCTGAGCTCCAAAAGGAGTTGAACCTGCCCAAGAACCGCCTTACATGTGACATGCCCACCAGATGGAACTTAACGTTGGCCATGCTGCAGCGGCTGCACGCGCAGCAGAGGGCCATCAATGAGTACCTGTGCGACTACGGCACCAGGACAGGGTCAGGGGAGCTCGGTTTTTTCTCACCACGCCAGTGGGGCATGATCAGGGATGCATGCACTGTCCTGTCACCGTTTGAGGAGGCCACAAGGATGGTGAGCAGTGACAGTGCATGCATCAGTGACACTGTACCTCTTGTCCACCTCTTGGAGCATACGCTGCGTGGAATAATGGACAGGGCACTTGAGGCAGAACAGAGGCAGGAAGAGGAGGACTTCCTTGCCTCTCAAGGCCCCCTTTATCCAGACAGTGTTCCTGCTGTGCCACCCATCACACAGGAAGAGGATGAGGAGGAGGAGGATGATTGTGTCAGCATGGAGGTGGAGGCTGGCACTCAGCATCAGCAGTCTTGTAGGGATGATTTACAGTCCCAAGAAACACGTGGACTTGTACGTGGCTGGGAGGAGGTAGCTGCGGATCATGTTGTCCTTAGTGACCCAGAGGACTCCGGACCGAATGCCTCAGCTAACCTACGCTGCATGGCCTTCCTGATCCTGCAAAGCCTGCGGAAGGATCCTCGTATTCTTCGGATCAAGGAGAGGGACCATTACTGGCTGGCCACTCTCCTTGATCCACGGTACAAGGGTAAGGTTGCCGACCTTATCTTGCCATCGCAGAGGGAGCAGAGGATGAGACGTCTCCAGGAGGCCTTGCAGAAAGGTCTGTGCAACGCGTTCCCAGAGACTGGGAGGTTACAAACTGCTGGTCCTGGACAACGTGTTGCTGAGGCATCGGTCAGAAGGAGCGGTGGAGAAGGTGGCCGTCTGACTGATGCTTTCAGACAATTTTTTAGTCCGCAGCCCCAAGGTATGATCGGTTCCAGCACCCATCGCCAGCGTATGATTTACATGGTGCAGGAATACCTAGGGGCAAGGTCAGACTTGGACACCTTTCCCACCGAAAATCCTCTGGCTTACTGGGTCTTGAGGATGGATCACTGGCCAGAGCTTGCACAGTATGCAATTGAGCTACTGGCCTGTCCTACATCCAGCGTTCTTTCGGAACGCACCTTCAGTACTGCTGGTGGCTTTGTTACCGATCACAGGGTGCGCCTGTCCACCGAATCAGTTGATCGACTGACCTTCATCAAGATGAATCAGTCTTGGATCACCCACAGCTACCAAGCACCTGAAGCTGATGTAACAGAATAATTTGTGTTGAAATATCACATCCCTTCAAGACTGCCTATGCTGATGCTGAGTGACTGTCCCGTTATGTTGATTGTCTATCCTCTTCCTCCTCCGCTGATATGTTGGAAGAACATTTCTGGTTCTGGGTGATGCCATCAGCCCAATTTTTCTGCCCCTGTTTAACAGGGGTATTTAAGTACAATTTTTGATGCAATGCTTTGCAGCAGGGCTAATTCCTGCAATAAAACAAGAGTATATGGCAGAGGTTGCAGTGTGGTGGCACCAGCACCATCAGCCCAATTTTTCTGCCCCTGTTTAACAGGGGCGTTTAATTACAATTTTTGATGCAATGCTTTGCAGCAGGGCTAATTCCTGCAATAAAACTAGAGTATATGGAAGAGGTTGCAGTGTGGTGGCACCAGCACCAGTGCCTAAGGCCCAATTTTTCTGCCCCTGTTTAACAGGGGCGTTTAATTACAATTTTTGATGCAATGCTTTGCAGCAGGGCTAATTCCTGCAATAAAACTAGAGTATATGGCAGAGGTTGCAGTGTGGTGGCACCAGCACCAGTGCCTAAGGCCAAATTTTTCTGCCCCTGTTTAACAAGGACATGTAATTACAATTCTTGATATAATATTTCACAGGAGGGCCCCTTCCTGTGCCCACCCAGAGTAACGGTGAGGACTTATAGTGTTGTGGCACCAGCACCACAACCACCAAAGGTCAATTTTTCTACCACTGTTCAACAATGGCATGTAATTACAATTCTTAATATAATCATTCACAGCAGGGCGCTCCAGCGCCCACCAAGAGTCACTTTGAGGGCTTACAATGTTGTGGCAAAACCAACACCTTGTTCCACCATTTCTGCAGAGCATATAGGGCAGGCCCCTACTTTCAAACATCCAACTTACAAACATCTCCTACTTGCAAACGGAAGGAGACAACAGCAAGTGAGATGAAAAAAGATGGACGACAAAACAAATTATACAGGGGTGATAACCCTTCCCTATGTTTTCCAAAAAGCTTAAAAATAGTTTTTTTGACTGGAGCTACACTTTAAAAATGTACCAGTTGAAAATTACAAACAGATTCAACTTAACACAACAAACCTACACAGTCCCTGTCTTGTTTGCACCGCCTGTATACTGCTGTTCTGAGTATATAGGGCCTGGGGGCCACACGCATTTCCTTTTTTTAATATGGGTACGAGGTTCCCCTTAATATGCGTACAAGACCCAAATAGGCTGGTAATGGGCAGGGAGGGCTACCCATGCCATTTTTCTCAATGATTTTCAACCATCTTGCAGGAACCAGATATAACATTAAAACCGCAAGCAGTTTTAAATGGTGTTATTTCCGTTTAATGTCATTTTGTGCAGGGACTGTTCTAAACACGGGAAACACGTGGCACTTCACAGGCATACTACAGACACCCCCCAGGCACCATATTTAAAGGAATATTTCACTTTTTTTTTTCACTTTAATCGTCATTAAAATCAGTGCTCCCGCCAAAAAGGCCATTTTTAAAAACATTTTAGGCATTGACCCATGTCCCCTGGGGCAGGAGCCAGGTCCCCAAACCCTTTTTAGGACAGTATCTTGCATATTTAGCCGTTAAAATTAGCACTTTTAATTTCGAACGGTCGAGTCCCATAGACTTCAATGGGGTTCTAACGTTCGTACGAATTTGGGGTCCGTTCGAAAGTTCTGGTGCGAACTGAACCGGGGGGTGTTCGGCTCATCCCTATTATGCTGTTTTAGCCCAAATCCAGTAGATGGTGGTCTGCACTCCAGTATTCAAGTCACAGTGGTGAACATATATGAAGATGGATCGGTGTATGTGCATGGAGAGATACACATTATGTGGACTGGATTGTGCTAATAATGACACATTCTATCAGTTTATGTTGTATATTCATTCACTGAGGGGTGTCTAAATAGTCTGGGTATTGACATCCTGAGATTTATTTATTTCATATTGTATTATCATTTCTGACATGAACTGTTGTTTTGGGTAAACTTTATAGTTTTGAAGGTTTATTACTACGGAAGATTTCACATTAGGATCTTGAATCTGGGGTTTGATTTATATTATTTAGAGCCAAGTGGGGTTTCTACTATTTATATCAGGGATATGCAATTAGTGGACCTCCAGCTGTTGCCGAACTACAATTCCCATGAGGCATAGCAAGACTCTGAAAGCCACAAGCATGACAGCCAGAGGCAGAGGCATTATGGGACTTGTAGTTTTGCAACAGCTGGAGGGCCGCCAATTGCATATCCCTGATTTATACGAATACCGCATTATGGCCACTAGATTGAGCCAATGAAATCGCTCTATGAAATCAAATATGTCCAATATTCATCATGGCTGGGTGAATGCCAGTCACATCCATTCAACTATTTTTTTTTTTTTAAACAGACCTGTAAATGTTTGTGAAATCTTACGCCACAAAATGTACTCAAAGGTAATGACTCAATTTTATTTTTCTACTGCTATCAATGGCCAAAACGGTACAACACTTCATCCATGTCTTTGGTGATCTCTGATCTCCTTATCAACTGTTTCTTACATGATGAAGATCAGCCATGGAGTATATCTGAGGTGTATATCAGGGTGTGCTTCTTCCCCACATGAGAGCTGTGATGTCCAGCAACATTCATATAGAAGACATTTCCCGCACTCAAGGCACTAATACACCTCGAGGGTTGTGTGGGGTCCCTGATGTACAGGAAGACAGGACTTCAGTGAGGAACAATTCCCTCACTCAGGGCAGGGAAGTGGCTTCTCCCTTGTGTGAGATCTCTGATGGCTGTAAAGACTGGACTTCTGTGAAAAACATTTCCCGCACTCAGTACAGGAATAAGGCTTCTCCCCAGTGTGAGATCTCTGATGTGTGTAAAGATGGAACTTCCGTGAAAAACATTTCCCACACTCAGGACAGGCATATGGCTTCTCCCCCGTGTGCAATCTCTGATGCCTGTAAAGACCAGACTTCCGTGAAAAAAAATTCCCGCACTCAGGACAGGAATACGGCTTCTCCCCCGTGTGAGATCTCTGATGTCTGTACAGACTAGAATTTTCAGAAAAACGTTTCCCACACTCAGGACAGGAATACGGCTTCTCCCCCGTGTGAAATCTCCGATGTCTGTAAAGACTAGAATTGTCTGAAAAACATTTCCCACACTCAAGACAGGAATATGGCTTTTCCCCGGTGTGAGATCTCTGATGTCTGTAAAGATCGGACTTCTGTGAAAAACATTTCCCGCACTCAGGGCAGGAATACGGCTTCTCCCCTGTGTGAGATCGCTGATGTATGACAAGCTCTGATTTTTGTATAAAACATTTCCCACACTCAGGACAGGAATGTGGCTTTACCCCTGTGTGAGATCTTTTATGAACATTAAGATTGGATTTAAATTGAAAACACTTCCCGCACTCAGTACAGGAAAAGCTCTTCTCTGTTGGAAGGACGGCCCCGTCCCTCACAGTCTGAGGTTCCTCAGGATAAGAGGAATACGATGGTCCATCTACACTGTGTGGTGCCGGATGGACATTTGAGGTAGTCGGGTTTTCTCCTGGACTATACTGTGTGATGTCCTCATCTTCTACTTTACAGTCTGGAGACAAAGTGAGACAATCCTCTGAGGTTTTCCTCATCTCCCGTCCATCTACTAAAATAGAAATACAAAGATTATTACTAGACATCAGCTGATTGGTTCCCCTAAACCAGGACTCCGCCCACATCAGGCAGCTTTGTCTCTGAGGATATTACAATTCCCCCCTCAAGGTAACTAGTAAATGGGTCCTCTGATCTCCTAGCAGATCATTTCTTTATTCATGGACCTTAGTCAGAGAGTGAGGAAACAACGAGAACTGTCTTTTATAGGAGTGACAGTGATGAGGGGATTATAGGACGAGTGTCCCCTCCCCCTCTATCACTCATTGCCATCTTCCCAGCACAAGAAGTCCTGCACTTCCTTATTTAGTCCATGATTTAGTCATGAATAACAGCGGGGCTGAGCCCCACCAGAGGTCAAAGAGTGAGGATGGGGGGAGAACAACCAAGATGAAGACTGGACTGATCCTGAAGACCCCCATCATTGGGTTATTGACTCCTCCCTCATTATCACTTTCTGTTTAAGGTTCCAAACTTTGAGGATGTTATCACATTATCATTAACATGTAAAAGTCTGTGCTCCAATCAAATCATCAGATATAAAATGTTCAGCTGGTAGGAAATGGGTGTAAAAGAGGTAAGGCATATGCAATATGTACAACGTATTATGTAGGATACAACAGTTAGAATTTTATAGTATCAGAATAATGTAATGTACAACATAGAATATATAGTGCAGGGGTCAGGAGTATGTAATGTACAATATAAAGTATACAGTGTAAGGGTCAGGACTCATAATATTGGTATTCAGTAATCATTGAAAGCCTAAATGTTTACACGAGACAAGTTGCAGAGGTCCCACACCGCTGCCTCCCATCTCCTGAGACTGCACTCGGTGACTTAGGTGACCTAGGCCCGGCACAGCCAGCAGACAACAGAGCAAGTAATCCTGGGGGGGATTGTTCTGTCAGACTTCTTTCCATACCCGGGTATGAAGACCCAAAGCACATACCCCAGGTGCCTAGGTCTAGTAACATCTATGGTGAAAATGAACATTTCTTTATTGTACATCACGGGACACAGAGCAGCATAGTAATTATTATGTGGGTTATAGGCCACCTTCAGGCGATGGACACTGGCATACCCAAGACAGGACGTTTCCTCCCTATATAACCCCTCTCATACAGGGAGTACCTCAGTTTTTACAACAGTGTCGGTGACAAAGGTGTTGGTCATGATTAAAGATGTGCTACGAGGAGCTCCTCTGGAAGGATCCTTACTAGATCAAACAGCCTTTTGTAAGACCAGATCCATCCAAAGTGCCACTGAGGCCAAAGTGGATGGTACCCGGGCCTCGTAAAAGAATGAGGTTTTTCCTGTAACGCCTATACTTGGAGGGCTGGACCCAGAGATCCAGTACTTTGGTCATGCATCTAATACCATAACGTTTTCTGGCAGGGTGCTATACAGGTCCAAGGGAGTTGACCTCAGATAAGAAAGGGACCCAGTCCTTGAAGGTTTTTTTAAAAACATAGCCTTCCGTGATGGGTGAAGGTTGTGTCTGTCTGCTTACCAACAGTATCCTGCAGCGGGGAAATGTTAAGTGAAGAATCCTAAGGAACTTTAAGTTCACTTATGAATTTCTTCTTTTTGAGTAAATGTGGTCATGCCTAGTTTCTACCACTAGAGGGTGTGAGAGCACATACCTTTTACATGCTCCTCAGTATCTCGCTCTGTGTCAGTAGGAGACGGCGTGCTTAGCCTCCAGGAGGATATTGCAGGGGGGGATTCTTGGATGTTCCATGGATATGCTTGCACGTTCTACAGGCGGCTCTTTTCCGCCCCGGGAGCAAGGGTGATGGAGGCCACAGCGGATGGACTATAACCCCCCTCGGGGGTCGCGGTAGCTCCCCCCCCCACACCGGATCTGCCGAACGGCGTGCACGTGAGAATCAAAGATATAAAATAATAGAGCGAGGTGTGTTGGGGAGGGAAAGAGTATGGCTTAACGCAGCGCCGCGTGCATGACCCAGAGTTCACATGCACCACGCGGCGCAGGTGCAGGGCTGTTGAGCCCATAAGACAGCCTCTTGTAAGTGCAGCTGACTGATCTGAATGGACACAGGAGCAGTGGGGACATGTAAGCTGGTGCATACGGGCATTCCCAGGACATATTTACTCAGCATCAGGCTGAGCACTGATAGCAGCATTTTATTTTGCTGGACTATAGCTCAGCAGGTGGTGCGTTTGTTTTCTTTTAGTACTGCTGCTTTTTGTGCTTAGGACTATGCCTTCCAAAAAGGGGGGTACAAACACCTCAAAGAAGGGACCAAACGCATCACCTTTGGGCACTGAGGATCCTAATCATGCCTTTTCAATGCCATGTTACCCTGAAGGACCAGAAGTGGCTGGCCAGGGTGAGCCATTGGCACCATTAGATGTTGCAGCTGTTTCCAACATTTCAGCCCCTGTCTATGTAACTGAGGACGTTTTATCCTCAACCCTGCTGGGGTTAGTAGAAAGGCTAGCTGCTTTAATCGCACCTTCGCACCCAAAGTGGGAGAAAATGCGATAGATCCCCCTCCCTCGCCCCTGGTCCTCTAACAAGGAAGCAGTCGACAAAGGAGGATGAGTTACCCTCAGGGGATCGGGAAGAGTGACAGACTAGTGGTTCCTCTTCTGAGGAATCAACTGTGGAGGAACCCTTTTCAGCCTCACAATCTGAACAATTGCTGGTGCAATCCCTTACAGAAATAGTCCATTCTGCATTCAAGCTGCCCCTAGCTGAGTCAGCTGAAAGGCCCGTTTCTTCCCTGGGTTCTCTAATACCTCCTCAGGCTCTGCATGCCTTTCCTGTCCATCCATTGCTGAAGCAACTTATATATGCTGAGTGGGATCACCCAGATAGGCATTATCTCCCTGCTAAAAAAGTTTTCAGCACTCTATCCCATGGAGGAAAAATTCACCAACAAATGGGGTATACCAGCAGTTGACACTGCTATATACTGTGTGAATAAAAATTTTACTTGTCCTGTAGACAATGCTCAAATGTTTAGGGATCCAACAGATAAAAGATTGGAATTCTTATTGAAAACCTCTTTTTCCTTGGCAGGTGCAGTAACTCAACTTGCGGTTGCAGCAGCAGGCATTTGTCAATCCCTAAAAGACCAGTTTAACCACTTCGGTACCGCGCTATTGCCAAATGACGGCATTAGCGCGGACCTACATTTCCGGGACTACGTCTATTGACGTCGTCCCGTGTACGAGCGGCCTGCGCCCCCCCTGAGGGGCGCGCGCGGCGCGCTCTGTGATCGGCGAGTCCATGAGACTCGCCTGATCACCGATCCGTGCAAGGGGTCGATCCCGACCCCTTATCATGTGATCAGCTGTCAGCCAATGACAGCTGATCATGTGATAGAACGGAGCCGGTAATCGGCTATTATTCCTCCTCGCGCTGACAGCGCGAGGAGAAAGAAAAAAAGCCGATCACCGGCGGCCGTGTTCGGGACATCAGTCCCGATCACGGCCAGTAATGTAAGCACTCACCTGCCCCCTGCCAGTGCCCACCTGCCCCCTGCAGTGACAATTTAATAAAAGTTAGTGCCCCCCGTCAGTGCCACCCAGCAGTGCCCACAGTGCCACCCAGCAGTGCCACCCACAGTGCCCACAATCTGCCTCAAAGGTGCTGCACCCCAGTGCTGCCCATCAGTGCCCAGCAGTGCCACCTATCAGAGCCACCTATCAGTGCCACCTATCAGTGCCCATCTATCAGTGGTACCCATCCGTGCCACCCATCCGTGCCACCCATCCGTGCCACCCATCCGTGCCCATCTTATCTGTGCCCATCTTATCTGTGCCCATCTTATCTGTGCCGCCTTATCTGTGCCCATCGGTGCCGCCTTATCTGTGCCTATTAGTGCCGCCTTAACTATGCCTATCAGTGCCCACCAGTGCAGCCTATCAGTGCCCACCAGTGCAGCCCATCAGTGCCCACCAATGCAGCCCATCAGTGCCCACCAATGCAGCCCATCAGTGCCCACCAATGCAGCCTATCAGTGCCGCCTAATCAGCGCACTTCAATGAAGGAGAAAAATGACCCGTTTGCAAAATTTTAGAACAAACTATTAAAACATGATTTTTTTTTTGCATCTTTTTTTGTTTGTTTAGCAAAAAATAAAACTCCGAGCTGTAACTAAATACCACCAAAAGAAAGCTCTATTTGTGGGAAAAAAATGATAAAAATTTCATTTGGGTACAGTGTTGTATGCCCGCGCAATTGTCATTCAAAGTGCATCAGCGCTGAAAGCTGAAAATTGGTCTGGGACTGAGGGGGGTTTAAGTGCCCAGTAAGCAAGTGGTTAAACAGGCTTTCAAGGTGATCACTGTTCAGCAGGCCCAGGACTTAGCTGAGCTGCCAAGGGCATTATGTTTTGAAATTGATGCCATTAATGATTCTATTCACCCAGCGTCACGATTTACACTCTTGCTAGTGCATATGCGTAGGATCCTGTGGTTGAAAAATTGGTCAGCCGAAGCACCGTGCAAAAACTCCTGGCTGAGTTTCCTTTTCATGGGGAATGGCTGTTTGGGGATGATTTGGATAAATACATCCAAAAAATTTCAAGTGAAAAAAGTACCCTTTAAATGTCCCTCCTTTAAACTGGCTTCTTCTCCAGGGCTGGGGCATCAGCATCTAGGCAGTTGTGACGGCCTCCACCATCAGGTTCAAGTTGTAAACCTCAAGGTCAAGCCCAGGGACAAACGAAGTCCTGGGGAAGGAAACCTAGAAAACAGAATTCTAAGACCTCTTTATGAAGGGGTGCTCCCCACTCACTCGGGAGGTTCTCAGAAGTTTGGCAGGAAGAGATTCAGGACAGATGGGTCATCTCCACAATAGCTCTAGGTTACAAACTAGAGTTCAGAGAGTTCCTGTCCCCTCGTTTTTTGAGGTCAAGCGTCCCCAAAGATCCAGAGAAAAGGAAGTCTCTGTTTCTAGCATTAGAACTCTTGATGTCTCAAGGGGTGATCATGGAGATTCCCACGGAGGAGCAAGGGTTGGGGTTTTATTCAAACCTCTTAACGGTGCCCAAACCAAGTGGAGATGTCAGACCCATTCTAGATCTCAAAGATCTGAATTGGTTCCTGAATATCCGCTCCTTTCGCATGGAGTCGTTTGGGTCGGTAGTTTCCATCCTACAAAGAGGGGAACTTCTGGCGTCAATCGACATCAAGGATGCATACCTACATGCGCCTATTTTTCCCACTCACCAGAAATATCTGCAATTCAAAGTGGAACAGCACCATTTGCAGTTTGTAGCCTTGCCCTTCGGTCTAGATACTGCACCCCGGGTATTTACAAAACTTCTTAGCAGGATCAAGTAGGAAAGAAAGCCAGTAATTCTTGTAGCCCCAGCGTGTCCCAGAATGTCCTGGTATGCAGAGTTCATAAAGATGGCAGTAGGGGACCCATGGACCCTTCCACCACATCCAGACCTACTCTCGCAGGGGCCAATATTCCATCCTACCTTACAAACTCTAAGTTTAACGGCTTGGCTATTGAAGCCCACATTCTAAAGAATTGCGGACTCTCCGGGTCAGTGGTTTCTACCTTGATTAATGCGAGGAAACTGGCTTCCAGAGTCGTATATTATAAAGTCTGGAGGGCTTATGTTTCCTGGTTTTAATCCAAGGGTTGGCATCCTCGGAAATATAGCATAGGTAGAATTTTTGCCTTTCTACAATTAGGGGTAGAGATGAAGCTGGCCTTAAGTACTATCAAGGGTCAAGTCTCAGCTTTATCGGTATTATTTCAAAGACCATTTGCTTCGCATTCTTTGGTCCGGGTTTTTATGCAACGGGTAACGTGGCTTAATCTGCCAGTTCGGTCACCCTTGAACCCTTGGGACTTGAATTTAGTTTTGTCGGTATTGCAAAAACAGCCTTTCGAACCGATACAGCATACTGCCTTGGTCCTTCTGACAAGAAAATTTATTTTTCTGGTTGCTATATCCTCTGCAAGAAGGGTATCAGAGTTGGCTACTCTTTCTTGTAAAGAGCCATATTTAATTATTCACAAGGACAAGGTGGTGTTGCGTCCTCATCAAAGTTTTTTGCCTAAAGTGGTGTCAGGTGTCCATCTAAACCAAGATATTGTCCGACCGTCCTTTTTTTTTCCAGAACCCTGTTCTGCGGAAGAGAAATCACTACATTCCATTGATGTAGTGAGAGCAGCCAAGGTCTATTTAAAGACGACTGCTCAGATTCGGAAGACTGATATTTTATTTGTGCTGCTAGAAGGTCCTAGGAAAGGACAAGCAGTGTCAAAATCTACTATTTCAAAGTGGATTCGGCAAGTTATAATTCAGGCCTATGGTTTAAAAGGGAGAATTCCACCTTTTTCAAGTCAAAGCACACTCCACCAGAGCAGTTAGTGCATCATGGGTAGGGATGAGCTTCGTGTTCGAGTCGAACATACGTTCGACTCGGACATCGGCTGTTCGCCCGTTTGGCGAATTCCGAACGTTATGGGCCTTTGGCGCCAAATTCGTGTGGCGCTCAAGGCCCACAATGCACTGCGATAGGGCAGTGCATTGCTGGCCAAGTATGCACTGTGACCCCGCATGCTTGGCCAATCACAGCGCCGGCAGCGAGGAGAGCCATGATTGGCCACAGGCAGGATGCCTGTAGCCAATCATAGCTCAGGCTGTGTAGTACACGCCCCACACTATATAAGGCCGCCAGCGCGGCGGCCTTGTGTAGTGTGTTGGCGTCTGAAGCAGTTAGTGGGTGTTCTGTGTACCTTCAACACAGTATACACCGATCGTTATCGGCCGATTTTCGTTCTTGCTCTTCTGTAGTGGTTGTTGTTGCGTGCCCTGACCGCAGTATACACCGCTATATTCACCTCACCTATATAGCTAGTAATCTATCTTTTATAATAGAGCTTGCAGTCAGTAGTGTTAGGAGCTTGTGCGTGCTGTCTGCGTGCTCTGTACCCAGTACACACCGCTATATCCACCTACATAGCTCTTCTCTATTTGAGCCATCTGCAGGAGTTATTGGAAGTTGTGTGTGCCTCCAGCACAGCACAGTATACATCTGTATATACCCCTTTATCTAGGAGTTAGTGGGTGTTTTGTGCCTCCAGCACAATATACACCTGTATCTACCCTTTATTGCTGTTCTCTAATAGAGCCATCTGCAGGGCTTAGTGGGTGTTGTGTGCCTCCAGTACAGTATACCCCTTTATCTCTGGTGTTTTATAATAAAGGCATCTGCAGGAGTTAGTGGGTGTTGTGTGCCTCCAGCACAATATAAACTACCCAACTGCTGTTTTACCCAACTCCCTTCAGGCCATTACCATGTGTGGAAGGCCAGCAAGGAGAAGCAGACAGGCGCGAGCCGATAAAAGAGGGCAAGCAGGCTCTGTGTCTAGAGACAACAGTGCTGGTCGTGGACGCGGTGCATTGTCATCAGCACGTGGCCATGGGACACGCTTGTCCTTTTCGGCAGCTGGACATGTTGAGCCGCAACATGCCAACGACTTGGTAGAGTGGATGACCAAGCCCTCTTCATCCTCCTCATCCTCTCTCAGCCAGTCTCAGGGTACTAGCAAAGCAGCTGCCAACGCATCGTCTTCCCTCCTCTCAATGTCATCATCAGTGACTCCTTCCCTAGACCCACCACGTCCTCCTGAGGAGTCTCCTGAACTCTTTGAGCACAGTGTTGGGTACATGCTCCAGGAGGATGCCCAGTGTTTTGTAGCCTCTGATGATGACACTCAGCTAGAGGAAGGCAGTAGCGTGAATGCAGAGAGAGGGGATGCTCAAGAAGGACAGCAATCTGGCAGTCATGTTCCACAAGCTGTAGCATACTGCCAGGTTTGCTACAGCGATGAAGAGGGAGGGGATGATGAGGGCACTGACTCCACGTGGGTGCCTGGTAGGAGAGAGGAGGAGGAGGCACATGTCCAACGAGGCAGGATGCCCTCCGGGGGCCAGCTTAGGGGCAGCATACCGACTGAATCACACCGCAGAGCTCCGCCTGTGCAGGGCACTGCCTCTGCGCGTTATTCTAAAAGTTCTTTGGTGTGGGCCTTTTTTGAGACGAGTGCATCAGATCTCTCAAGCAACATATGTCTCAAGCGTATCTCACGTGGCCAAAACATCAGCCGCTTGGGCACCACATGCTTGACCAGACATATGTTGACCTGCCATGCAGCTCGTTGGCAAGCGTACCTCAAAGACCCACACCAAAGAACAAAGCGGACCTCTCCTTGCTCCTCATCAGCTGGCATCTCCAACCCCACTAGACCTTCAGTCCTCTCTGAAACCTGCTCTGAGAGGAATGAAGGTGTAGAATTAGGTGTGTCACAGCCAAGTGCTTCCGGGCACTCTGCTAGCAGTACACCCACGTCCGAATATAGCAGGCAAATGTCCCTGCCCCAGCTGCTGGAGCGGCAAAAGAAGTTCACTCCCAGCCATCCACATGCCCAGCGGTTGAATGCTAGCTTGGCTAAATTGCTAGCACTTCAACTGCTGCCTTTTCAGTTGGTAGACTCAGCCCCCTTCCGTGAGTTTGCACAATGTGCGGTTCCTCAGTGGCAGGTCCCCAAAAGCCACTTTTTCTCACGGAAGGCGATTCCGGCTCTCTACCGGCACGTGGAAGGCAATGTCCTTGCCTCGCCGGACAGGGCGGTCAGTGGTAAGGTGCATATTACCGCTGACTCATGGTCCAGCAGGCATGAACAGGGACGTTACCTGTCTTTCACGGCCCATTGGATCACTCTTCTGGCAGCTGGGAAGGATGCAGGACAAGGTGCAGTAGTGTTGGAGGTTGTTCTGCCACCACGCCTCCAAAATGCTACTATTGGTTGTGACACACCTCTCTCCTCCACCCCCTCCTCTTCTTCTTCCTCCATGGCCTCTTCCAGTGCTCTGTCCTCAGAACCAGCGGTGCTCCGTAGGCGTTCCAGGGGCTACGCAAGTACGCAGGCAAAACGATGCCATGCCGTGCTTGCGCTGGTTTGTTTGGGGGACAGGAGCCACACTGGGGCGGATGTTTTGTCAGCTCTGCAGGGGCAGGCCGAGAGGTGGTTGACGCCACGCCAGCTTAAGCCAGGAATGGTGGTTTGCGACAATGGCACCAACCTCCTCTCCGCCCTCCGACAGGGACAACTGACCCATGTGCCCTGTGTAGCTCACGTCCTTAACCTGGTGGTGCAGCGGTTCTTGGGCAGGTACCTGGGCTTACAGGATGTCCTGAAGCAGGCCAGGAAAGTCTGTGTGCATTTCCGCCGATCATTTAATGCCTGTGCTCAGCTGGCTGAGCTCCAAAAAGAGTTGAACCTGCCCAAGAACCGCCTTATATGTGACATGCCCACCAGGTGGAACTCAACGTTGGGCATGCTGCAGCGGCTGCACATGCAGCAGAGGGCCATCAATGAGTACCTGTGCGACTATGGCACCAGGACAGGGTTAGGGGAGCTCGGTTTTTTCTCACCACGCCAGTGGGGCATGATCAGGGATGCATGCACTGTCCTGTCACCGTTTGAGGAGGCCACAAGGATGGTGAGCACTGACAGTGCATGCATCAGTGACACTGTACCTCTTGTCCACCTTTTGGAGCATACGCTGCGTGGAATAATGGACAGGGCACTTGAGGCAGAACAGAGGCAGGAAGAGGAGGACTTCCTTGCCTCTCAAGGCCCCCTTTATCCAGACAGTGTTCCTGCTGTGCCACCCACCACACAGGAAGAGGATGAGGAGGAGGAAGAGGATGATGATTGTGTCAGCATGGAGGTGGAGGCTGGCACTCAGCATCAGCAGCAGCAGCAGTCTTGTAGGGATGATTTACAGTCCCAAGAAACCCGTGGACTTGTACGTGGCTGGGAGGAGGTAGCTGCGGATCATGTTGTCCTTAGTGACCCAGAGGACTCCGGACCGAATGCCTCAGCTAACCTACGCTGCATGGCCTCCCTGATTCTGCAAAGCCTGCGGAAGGATCCTCGTATTCTTTGGATCAAGGAGAGGGACCATTACTGGCTGGCCACTCTCCTTGATCCACGGTACAAGGGTAAGGTTGCCGACCTTATCTTGCCATCGCAGAGGGAGCAGAGGATGAGACATCTCCGGGAGTCCTTGCAGAAAGGTCTGTGCAACGCGTTCCCAGAGACTGGGAGGTTACAAACTCCTGGTCCTGGACAACGTGTTGCTGAGGCATCGGTCAGAAGGAGCGGTGGAGAAGGTGGCCGTCTGACTGATGCTTTCAGACAATTTTTTAGTCCGCAGCCCCAAGGTATGATCGTTTCCAGCACCCATCGCCAGCGTTTGATTTACATGGTGCAGGAATACCTAGGGGCAAGGTCAGACTTGGACACCTTTCCCACCAAAAATCCTCTGGCTTACTGGGTCTTGAGGATGGATCACTGGCCAGAGCTTGCACAGTATGCAATTGAGCTACTGGCCTGTCCTGCATCCAGCGTTCTTTCGGAACGCACCTCCAGTGCTGCTGGTGGCTTTGTTACCGATCACAGGGTGCGCCTGTCCACCGAATCAGTTGATCGACTGACCTTCATCAAGATGAATCAGTCTTGGATCACCCACAGCTACCAAGCACCTGAAGGTGATGTAACCGAATAATTTTTTTTTAAATATCACATCCCTTCAAGACTGCCTATGCTGATGCTGAGTGACTGTCCTGTTATGTTGATTGTCTATCCTCTTCCTCCTCCGCTGATATGTTGGAAGAACATTTCTGGTTCTGGGTGATGCCATCAGCCCAATTTTTCTGCCCCTGTTTAACAGGGGCGTTTAATTAAAATTTTTGATGCAATGCTTTGCAGCAGGGCTAATTCCTGCAATAAAACAAGAGTATATGGGAGAGGTTGCAGTGTGGTGGCACCAGTGCCTAAGGCCCAATTTTTCTGCCCCTGTTTAACAGGGGCGTTTAATTACAATTTTTGATGCAATGCTTTGCAGCAGGGCTAATTCCTGCAATAAAACTAGAGTATATGGGAGAGGTTGCAGTGTCGTGGCACCAGCACCAGTGCCTAAGGCCCAATTTTTCTGCCCCTGTTTTTTTTTTTTTTTTTGAAACAACGAGTTTATTGGTAAACGAGCCAGTAAAAAAATTTACAGTTTTGGTACATCCAACAATAGAGGGCAGCAACAAACAAAAACAGTTCACTGACATAGAATATTACAGGCCAGATCCATTAAAACTGTAACAATATACATATATGAACACATACACTGTAAGACGTACGGCGCAGACAAAGTGATAGTCTTTAAAAGCATATCCAGATTACCCACTGGTCCCTGGTTAGAGCAATGGGACAAACAACACATCATAAGTTCGCTCAATACATGAAAACTAATACGATCCATCACTGCCCTATCCCGCCCATTTTCTGCCCCTGTTTAACAGGGGAGTTTAAGTACAATTTTTGATGCAATGCTTTGCAGCAGGGCTAATTCCTGCAATAAAACTAGAGTATATGGGAGAGGTTGCAGTGTGGTGGCACCAGCACCAGTGCCTAAGGCTCAATTTCTCTGCCCCTGTTTAACAGGGGAGTTTAATTACAATTTTTGATGCAATGCTTTGCAGCAGGGCTAATTCCTGCAATAAAACTAGAGTATATGGGAGAGGTTGCAGTGTCGTGGCACCAGCACCAGTGCCTAAGGCCCAATTTTTCTGCCCCTGTTTAACAGGGACATGTAATTACAATTCTTGATATAATATTTCACAGGAGGGCCCCTTCCTGTGCCCACCCAGAGTAACTGTGAGGACTTATATTGTTGTGGCACCAGCACCACAACCACCAAAGGTCAATTTTTCTACCACTGTTCAACAATGGCATGTAATTACAATTCTTGATATAATCGTTCACAGCAGGGCGCTCCAGCGCCCACCAAGAGTCACTTTGAGGGCTTACAATGTTGTGGCAAAACCAACACCTTGTTCCGCCATTTCTGCAGAGCATATAGGGCAGGCCCCTACTTTCAAACATCCAACTTACAAACATCTCCTACTTGCAAACGGAAGGAGAATACAGCAAGTGAGATGAAAAAAGATGGACGACAAAACAAATTATACAGGGGTGATAACCCTTCCCTATGTTTTCCAAAAAGCTTAAAAATTGTTTTTTTGACTGGAGCTACACTTTAAAAATGTACCAGTTGAAAATTACAAACAGATTCGACTTAACACAACAAACCTACACAGTCCCTGTCTTGTTTGCACCGCCTGTATACTGCTGTTCTGAGTATATAGGGCCTGGGGGCCACACGCATTTCCTTTTTTTAATATGGGTACAGGGTTCCCCTTAATATGCGTACGAGACCCAAAGGGGCTGGTAATGGGCAGGGAGGGATACCCATGCCATTTTTCTCAATAATTTTCAACCATATTGCAGGAACCAGATATAACATTAAAACCGCAAGCAGTTTTAAAATGATGTTATTTCCGTTTAATGTCATTTTGTGCAGGGACTGTTCTAAACACGGGAAACACGTGGCACTTCACAGGCATACTACAGACACCCCCCAGGCACCATATTTAAAGGAATATTTCTTTTTTTTTTCACTTTAATCGTCATTAAAATCAGTGCTCCCGCCAAAACGGCCATTTTTAAAAACATTTTAAGCATTGACCCATGTCCCCTGGGGCAGGAGCCAGGTCCCCAAATCCTTTTTAGGATAGTATCTTGCATATTAGCCGTTAAAATTAGCATTTTTAATTTCGAACGTTCGAGTCCCATAGACTTCAATGGGGTTCTAACGTTCGTACGAATTTGGGGTCCGTTCGAAAGTTCTGGTGCGAACCGAACCGGGGGGTGTTCGGCTCATCCCTAATCATGGGCATTGCATCACCAAGTCTCCATGGCTCAGATCTGCAAGGCCGCAACTTGGTCTTTAGTTCATACATTCACTAGATTCTATCAGGTGGATATAAAAAGACATGAGGATATCGCCTTTGTGTGCAGTGTGCTGCAGGCAGCAGTATAGGTCCTCAAGTTTGATGGCGCCCTGCTTGTTGTGTCTCCCTCCCCTCAGATAGCATTGCTTTGGGATGTCCCACATAGTAATTACTATGCTGCTCTGTGTCCCGTAATGTACGATAAAGAAAATTGGATTTTTATAACAGCTTACCTGTAAAATCCTTTTCTTGGAGTACATCACGGGACATAGAGTTTCCTCCCCTCTTTTTGAGATATATGTATATTACTTTGCTACAAAAACTGAGGTACTCCCTGTGTGGGAGGGGTTATATAGGAAGTGAACTTCCTGTCTTGGGTGTGCCAGTGTCCATCACCTGAAGGTGGCCTATAACCCACATAGTAATTACTATGCTGCACTGTGTCCTGTGATGTACTCCAAAAAAAGGATTTTACAGGTAAGTTGTTATAAAAATTCTATTTTTGCTGCCAGCTGAACCCCAGAATCTCCATAAATCCAGTCTAGAGACATAAATCGTGTCTGCAACACAGAGAAGGAAGATTATCGGAGAGAAATGCAGGAATACAGGACGGGGAACACAGCTCAGGAAAGTGACCAGGGGGTTACAGGCTGATATCACCCAGCCCCCGCCCTACTCTGGACCAATCAGTGAGCAGTATGGGTGGAGGAATGTATTTAGTGTTAATGACCCACCTGTGCTGATCTCTGTAAGAGTGCCGTCCTCTAGAATTAGCCTCATTATTCCATTCTTCTCCATAGACTGCTGATCATCGCTCACATAAGTCTCTTCTTCTTCTTTCACCTCAACTTTAGAATCTCTCAGGTTTCCACTCTGAATAATAATAAAAATGACATCAGTGGTAACAATTCAGATAATGTACAGATCCTAATGATACTATCAGTGATTGTTCCTCATCTACCTGATGATGGTGGGGGATGATGTGACCTTCCTGTGTGGAATCCCGGGAATACAGAGGACGGGGACATCTCTCTGGTGGGTTCCTGGTATTTGGTGGCTCCATCATATCCTTGTGTCCTTCTGAAATCTCCTCCATCACTCCATACTCCTCATCCTCCTCTTTATACTCTTCTTTAACAACAATATTATCACCCCCGAGGTTTCCACTCTGAATATATAATAAAACATTCATTGTAACAATCATGCTGTGTATAAATCAGAACTACCAAGAATTGTCAATCATCTACCTGATGATGGTGAGGGATGGTGTGACCTTCTTGTGTGGAATCCCAAGATGGTCCCATGGTGTCCTGATACAGATCTTTGTGTTCTTTTAGAGACTCCTCCATCACCCCATCTTCATCATCCTCCTCTTTTATCTCTTCTTTAACCTCAACTTTAGAATCTCTCAGGTTTCCACTCTGAATATAGAATAAAAATGACATCAATGGTAACAATGCAGATAATGTACAGATCCTAATGACACTATCAGTGATTGTTCCTCATCTACCTGATGATGGTGGGGGATGGTGTGACCTTCCTGTGTGGAATCCCGGGAATACAGAGGACGGGGACATCTCTCTGGTGGGTTCCCATTACTGGATCCATCTGTAGGAAACACACACACTGACTGAATACATTGTTTCTATGTGTTTATCAGATGATGGGGGATCTAGGTGGAGCCTCCGTACTGCTCTCTCCTTTACAATAAAGTCTCCTCTTACCCGGTGATGTGAGGGGCGGCTGATTGTCCATCATGACGTCCTTGTAGAGATCCTTGTGTCTTTTTATATCTCTATTCTATCAGGGAGGGAGGTGGAGGCAATGTGATGGTCATATGATCACCAGATTTCACAGGAGAAAAACTGTAGGATAAGAACACAAATATTAAAATCAGATTATATTCCCAGAATCCTCCTCACCTCACCATTCAGGTCTACATTATATTAAAGCCCTACTCCAGACTGAGGTATAATTTTCCCACACAGGACCCCACAGGTTCAAAGCTTGTTGCAGGTATTCTGACGTCATTACATACAATGCAGGACCAACAGTCCCACTTTGCTAGTGAGGATGCCAAGGGTTCCCCCATATCCTAAGAGCATTCCAAAACAAAAAGAGATGGCGGGACATTAAGAGGAGGAGCTGATAGATCAGTGTGATGTCATAAGATTCTCTGACTCTGATTGGAGAAACATTGGGAGGAGGAGCTGTGAGGTCAGTGTGATGTCATAGGACATATAGACTCTGGATGGAGGGACATTTGGATGGGGAGATTTGAGGGGCCCTCTATATGAGGCTCCTGTACAAACCAAATCATTGTTCCTGGGTGTGTCCTTCCTCTCCTAAACTGAAGAGTGAACTTTGACCTTTACCATACAGAAATCTGTCAGGAATGTGAAAGTAAGCTCTCATGTGATCAGGTGACGTGCGGAGGAACGGAGTGTAAATAGCAGACAATTTTCTCCAGAGCTCCTAATGGTGAGGATGGATTTTGCTGAGTGCTGGTGCCAAGTTTCCACCCCCCAGGATCACTGCAGGTGTGGAGAAAAGCTGTGTAAGAGGATATGGAGGAGAGATGAGGAGGAGATCCAGGAATCAGGATAAAGGTCAGGACAAGCAACAGACGAGCGCATCCAAGAGATGAAGCCGGGGTCACTACACAGAAAATCAATCCAAGGAAACAACAGGCAGGACGAGGAATAGCAAGAAGGAGCTCAGAGACAAATGAGAATATTGCTCAGCCAATGGGAGATGATCTCAGCATGACTTACATAATGAAGGAGATGAGGGGGAGGGGAGGAAGTCACTTATGGTGACCATAGAGACATGGAAATTCAGCTGGTTCAGCAGGGATCGGTCACATTTCCATCCATGTGTGGTCACTGCCCGATAAAAGTCACTCCATCAGTGGCTGCAGCCAATAGCTTCATCACTGATCTGTGTATTCTGAGAGCGGAGGAGCGCCCCCCATTGTCAGAATACAATAGTGCAGCGGGGAGGATTCCCCCATCCCCCTCCAATGTGTGGATGGGGGAATCGATTAACCACTTAAAGACCAGGCCTTTTTTTCCAGACTTGGTTTTTACAAGTTAAAAACAAGTTTTTTTTACTAGAAAATTACTTGAAACCCCCAAACATTATACATTTTTTTTCTAACACCCTAGAGAATAAAATGGCGGTCGTAGCGATACTTTTTATCACACCGTATTTGCGCAGTGGTCTTACAAGCACACTGTTTGGGGAAAAATTACTTTTTTGAATAAAAAAATAAGACAACAGTAAAGTTAGCCCAATTTTTTTTATATTCTGAAAGATAATGTTATGCCCAGTAAATCGATACCCAACATGTCACGCTTCAAAATTGCGCCCGCTCGTGGAATGGCGTCAAACTTTTACCCTTAAAAATCTCCATAAGCAACATTTAAAAAAATCTACAGGTTGTGTGTTTTGCGTTACAGAGGAAGTCTAGGGCTAGAACTATTGCTCTAGCTTTATCGATTGTGGCGATACCTCACATATGTAGTTTGACCACCGTTTTCATATGCGGGCGCTGCTCGCGTATGCGTTCACTTCTGAGCGCGAGCTAGTCGGGAGGGGGCGCTTTAAAAAAAAATATCTTATTTATTTTATGTGATTTTATTTATTTTTACACAATTTAAAAAAAAAATGGGTCACTTTCATTCCTATTACAGGGAATGTAAACATCCCTTGTAATAGAAAAAAAAAGCATGACAGGTCCTCTTAAATATGAGATCTGGGGTCAAAAAGACCTCAGATCTCACATTTGGACTTACATGCAATAAAAAAAAAAAAAAATGTTGTCATTTGAAAAAATGACAACAGAAAAACGTCCCTTTAAGACGTATGGGCGGAAGTGACGTTTTGACTTCGCTTCCGCCCTGCTATAGTATGGAGACGGGTGGGGGGCCATCTTCCCCTCACTCATCTCCATACCCAGCCATGGACAGGTCCCAATCGCCTCTGCCGCTGCCGATGGCTCTGGTAAACGGCAGGGGGGGTTTCCCCTCTCCTGCCGCCGATAACGGTGATCATGCGGCAAATCTGCTGCAGAGACCACCATTGTCGTAAACCAGACTGCCAGCTCTAAAGATGGATACCTCGGTTCTGGCAGCAATTGCTACCGCTACTGAGATATCCATCTTCAAACTGCCGACGTATATGTACAGAAGCTGGTTGGCAAGTGGTTACATTATTTTCTCTAATCCCGCTGGATGAACGATGAAACTGAACCATGTATGGCCAGATTTGGAAGCAAAATATATTAATCATCAACTGATCTCCCCTGAAAGGGTTAATCTACATATTACCTCCTCTGCCACCAGATCCAGCAGTGTCTTCTCTCTACTCCTTACCAAATGTAACGCCCTCTCTTTACCTGACATCACTTCCTGTCTGTATTCCATAGAGACTTCCTGTCTGGGTAGAGGTGAGATCACCATCTTGTGGAGCTCAGAGGAACTGCAGCCCCAAGAAACATCTCGTAGCATGAACACGGCTGTTTCAAGCATAGAAATGAAGATGCCGCAAGCTGTTTGAGGAGTCGTGTTGAATTGTATAACAGGAACAGCAAACACAGAACAGGAAACAAGAAGTACAAGCAATGCAATATTACCATAGAATATATTACAATAGAGTCACTGTATTTGTATAAGAAGTCCATAACATCTCACTTTTTTTACATTCAATTCAAAAATGTATAAACAACCTAAAAACAGATTGTGAACTGCAGGGACGGACTGACCATTGGGCCACTCGGGCACTGCCCGAGGGCCCCGGGCCACTAGGGGGCCCCATCAGGGTTGTCAGCCTCAGTAAAACCAGGGACAGTATGTAAAAATCTGTGCTTATTTTTACATCTGTCTCTGAAATGTCCCTTACCGACATCATTTTGGTCTAAAAATTCCGACATTATAGCTGCCCCACCTCTCCAGTACCTTCTCAGCCAATAGAAACATGTCTGTGTATACTGTGTGTACATGTATGTGTATACTGTGTGATTGTATACTGTGTGTGTTTTTGTATACTGTGTGGCCCCATAATCTCTGATTGCCTGGGGGCCCCATAATCTCCTACTGCCCGGGGGCCCCATGAGTTGTCAGTCCGCCCCTGGTGAACAGTGCTAAACATAACATATTGTGTTACTGGTAGATACACTACAGATGGAGTCTATTTGGCGGTCTTGAAACTCTAACTCTGCACAAGGCCACATTAATTTTTCCTGGGGAATGCTGTTCAGCTCCAGAAGGTGTTGAAGAGCTGCTCTCTTTCCTGGCTGGTGTGTTTGGTACAGAAGAACTTTCTGGTATATGTGGCTTCATTATGTCATCCTCATGGTATCCTTCAGATATGACCGTAGTATTGTCTCTGCTTCGCTTATGTGGTCCAGTTGGACTGGGGGCATTGTAGGACTAGGGGCATTGAGCTCCTCGGGAGGATCATGTGCAGGATGCTCATAGGCTTCTGCTGTGAGTTGTTCTGCCACTTGTAGGTCCACTCAATTGCGGTGGTAGACATTGCCTTCCACATCCATAAGATATGAGTGAGGAGCAACTCTCTGAACAGAGGTGCCCAGTCTCCAGTGACCAGTCCTGTTGCCAGGCAGCAGCTTCATATGGATTGATTTTCCAGTTCTCAGCTCAGGTAAGTCTTTGGCAGACACATCAAATGTCAGTTTGGAGACTTGTTTTCTACATCAGAGTTTCTCCAGTACACCTGTAACCACACAAGGTTCAAGCAATTTGTTTGCCACAGGTAATGAAGTCTTCAGTCTCCTTGACCTCAAGCACTCTGCAGGACTACCATCCATGCCTTTGGTTGGGGTGTTCCTCCAATGTAGAATGGCTTTCCACAGGTCATTACTAGGGATGTGCCGAACACCCCCGATTCAGGTTTCACCAGAACATGCGAACAGACCAAAAATTAGTGCTAATATGCAAACACTGTTGAAGTCTATGGGACATGAATGTGAAAAATCAAAAGTGTTAATTTTAAAGGCTTATATGCAAGTTAGCTGGCCCCAGGGGACATGTATCAATGCAAAAAATGTTTTTAAAATGGCTGTTTTTTTCAGGAGCAGTGATTTTAAGAATGCTTAAAGTGAAACAATAAAAATGAAACAATCCTTTAAATATCATGCCTGTGGGGGTCCCCTTAGTCTGCCTGTAGTGGTGCATCTTTCTCACATGTTTTACTGTGCTGCAGCAAAAAGAAATTTCTAAAGGAAAACATTTAATTGAAAATTGCCCGCTGCTGTAATGTATTGTCGGATCTCTTCAGGTCTAGTATGGATTTTAAGGGGAACCCCGTGTCAAAATGTAAGAAAAAATGGCGCGGGGATCCCCAAAATCCATACCAGACCATTATCTGAGCAAGCTGCCATGGCAGGAAAGGGGGTGGGACGAGCGAGCGCCCCCCCCCCCCGAATCATACCAGGCTGCTTGCCTTCAACATGCGGAGGGTACTTTGGGGTCCCCCCCAAAGCACCTGGTCCCCATGTTGATGGGGAAAAGGGCCTCATTCTCACAACTCTTGGTTGTGGGGATCTGCCGGTGGAGGGCTTATCAGAATCTGGGCGCCCCCTTTAACAAGATCCCGGCCCTCCTATGTGAATGGCTATGGGGTAAATTTTACCCCTACCCATTCACCAAAAAAGTGTCAAAAAAGTAAAAGGAACAGGAAACTGTTACTGACTTGTTTAAAAAAAAAAGTGTCCGGCGATGTCCATCCATCTTCAATCACGGCGCTGACGGACCCGGAAAACAGAAGGAAAAAAAAGACGGAAATACCCTGCTTCTATGTTCACCAACTGCTGTTTTTTTGCTGTGACAGCTCTTATATAGGCAAGGGTGCCTCCATACCAGATAACCCGCTGATGTAACCGGATGACCCCACCCCCTTCTGATGGCACATAACGTCGGGAGGGGCGAGGTCACTCAGTTAAGTCAATGGCTGGACCCGACCTTGCCTACATAACGGCTGTCACAGACAAGAGGCAGCAGTCGGCAGATCGCCTCCCATCAAGGAAGAGGTTTTTTTTATAGTTTTCGGGTCTGTAGGCGTGGTGATTGAAGATGGATGGACATCGCCCGCAGACCCCCACAGCCAATGGCCAGGGTTGTGGGTATGAGGCCCTTGTCCCCCATATACATGGGGACAAGGTGTTTTGGGGGGACCCCAAAGCACTCTCCTCCTGTTGAGGGCAAGTGGCCTGGTATGGTTTAGAAGGGGGATCGCTCGCTCGTCCCCCCCATCCTGGCCTTTTTGGTGTGGTGTTTCCTTTAAAATCTATGCCAGACCCAAAGGGCCTGGTATGGGCTGGGGGGTAACAAATGCTATTTTTTTTCTTTATTCAGTCATAGGGTTCCCCTTAACCACTTCAATACACTATATTATATATGTACACTGCACTATATACCCTGCACTTTATTAAATATACTACACTGACTGCACTATATACTCTGAACTGCAGTATACGGACTGCACTATATATACTCTGAACTGCAGTATATATACTATACGGACTGCACTATATATGCTGCAAAAAAATTGGGCCTTAGGTGTTGGTGGTGCCAGAACACTGTAAGCCCTCACAGTTACTGTTGTTGGGAGCAGGAACAAGCCCTGCTGTTAAATATTATTTAAAAAATTGTAATAACATCCCTCAGCCAAACAGGTGCAGAAAAATTAGGCCTTGGGTGTTGGTGGTGCCAGAACACTGTAACCCCTCACAGTTACTCTTGTTGGGCGCAGGAACAGGCCCTGCTGTTAAATATTATTTCAAAAATTGTAATTACACGCCACTGTTAAACAGGGGCAAAAAAATTGGGCCTTGGGTGTTGGTGGTGCCCTAAACCAAAAATATTGTTGGAAGCTAGCATCATCAAGATTCAGGAGGAATAGAGTAGGCAGCATAGGATCCCAGATCCATAGCAAATTCAATCAGTTACATCAGCATCAGGTGCTTGATAGCTGCTGATCTAGGACTGATTCATTTCTATAAATGTGAGCCTATCAACTGAGTCTGTGGACGGGCGCACTCTTTGATCCGTTACAAACCCTCTAGCAGCACTGAATGTGCGTTCAGAAAGCATGCTGATGCAGGACAGGCCAGTAGTTCAACAACAAAGAAGTCAATTCTGGAATATGAAAGTTGGGATGAGGAGAAGTAGGAGAAGTCCCGTTCATTGCTGTGGTGGCACCTCCAAGGGTCATAAAGGTCGTTTGCATGAAGAAAGGGATTTAGGATGGAGCGTTGGGTTTTAGGCATAGAGGTAGTGTCTAAAGAGGAATCCCCAACGATGTTAAAGTCTCCGCCCATGAGGAGCCTCCCCCTTCGAATTTGCATGATTTTTTTGTATAGTCGGTTGTGGAATCGTAGTTGATGTGTATATGGACCGTATACATTTACCAGGGTGTAGGTAATTTGGTTAATGTCACAGATGATAATCAGGAATCTGCCTTGTGGATCGACAATTGATTGATGTAGCGTAAACTGTACAGTGTTTCGTATAGCAGTGAGGACACCATTTCTCTTCTTCGGCCCTGAGGCTAAGAAAATATGGTCATAGTTTTTCATCTTGAGCGTAGGAGATTTTGCCGCAGCGAAATGAGTCTCTTGTACTAAGAGGATGTCAGCTTTTTGGTTGGTAGCCTCTTTAATGAGTGCAGATCTTTTTTGAGGGGAGTTTAAGCCCCTAGCGTTAATAGAGACTAGTTTGAAAGCCATTCTTAGGATTGGATAGTAGTGTGGATGTCCGTAGATACAGCAGAGTAGTAAGATATGTTGGGCTGTTTTGCCAGTCCGCTATATGAGGAGTACGCTGTATGTTATAGTGCTAGGTGCCTCATGCAACTTGTTAGGGGAAGTGGAAGAAGGGTAACTGGTGCTGGGTATGGATGAGGGGTAGGGGTTAAAAAATGAGAGCCCAGTAACAAAAAAGGGTCTGAGCTCAATGTGCAGACACTACTGCAAAAAAGAAAGTGGGGTAGAGAGATCTTACGTCCACAACGTGGGACAGGGATCTCTGAACAGGCAGGCAAGTGCTGGATAGGAATGCTGCAGTTAGCCAGCCATAATGATTTTGTAGAGAAGGGTAAAGTTTACGCTGGATGTCCATCAGAAGGATCTCCACCGGTTTCCATGAGAGTCGGCATTTGGGCAGAAGGGATCGGCGGGTCTTCTGGAATGATACGCCATTGTTTCAGGAGAGAAAGCCCCATAGGGAGAGTACGCACTGCATGGGTTTTGTTTTGATGCGTGTTAAGAAGCTTAGTAGGGAAGCCCCATTTATAGGGTATATTATGATTTCGAAGCGCTTTCGTGATGGTCGCTAGCGGTCTGCGATTATCCATCGTTGCTTTTGAGAGATCCGCATACAACGCAATGTTAGTGAAGGGGTCAGGGAGATTCGTTGCTCGTTTGGCTGCGTTTAAGATTCTGTCTTTGACAGAAAAAAAATGGATGCGCACCAATACATCCCTGGGAGTAGAGTCAGGAAGGTACGACGGCTTGGGGAGTCTGTGTGCTCTGTCGATTTCCAGATCACGGGTAGTAAGGTCAAGTAGAAGAGCCTGCATCAAAGCTTGTATAAATTGTATGAGCTCGGATTGTTGGATCGATTCTGGGACATTGCGGAATTTAATATTGTTCCTTCTGGAACGATCTTCCAAATCTGCGATTTTAAGGTTGATTAATTGTAGTTCATCTTCATGGTCTGCAAAGCCGTCAACCAAATCATTATGTGCAGTGAGCACGTCTCCCAATTTAGTCTCCATATGTGTGATAGCAGTGTCATGTTGATTCACTACAATAGAGAGGGATGAGACTGCTGAGGATATGTCAGAATATAGTGTCTGCCTCAGTGAGAGCAGCATGTTCTTCATGGTGCTTTCTGACAGAGGTTGGTCTGAGGCAGGGAAAGTCTCCAGCACTGAGGCTTGTTGCGGTGGGGGGAGGGAGAACAAGCTGTGAGCTGAGGGAGTTTGTAATGGCTCTTCCGTCCTGAGCCTGGACTTAGCAGGGCTGGAAGTTGTGGGAGAGTTAGGTGGGGAACACTCACCCTGTGCGTTGTGTAGACGCTGGGGTCCCGAAGACAGCAGGGAGCTCTGAGGCGCCTGTGAGGAGGAGGACCGCGCTGAGGAATCTCGGCCGCCGCCGCCATTTTGGCTGCTCAGCGCGTCAGTCCGAAAATAGTCCGTTAGTTTTTTAGGTAAAGAGGATCTCTTTCTTCTTTTAAGCATGATCGCTTATTGTGTGGAGCCTTCGGATGCTCTGTGAGTGTTTTCCCCTTCTCAAGAGCCGTTTTGACTGTCGCTGTGGCTGGGTTTCTGCGGAGCAGGAGAATCAGTCAGCCATCTGCACGAGCTGGCAAGCCACGCCCCCGTCGACAGGCCAGTAGTTCAATTGCATATTGAGCAAGTTCTGCCCAGTGGTCCATCCTCAAGATCCAGTAACCCTGTGGTTGCTCTGTTGGAAAGGTCTCCAAGTCTGCTCTGGCCCCTAGATATTCCAGCACCATATAATGCAGATGCTGGTGATGGTTGCCTGAACCTTGCCGCTGAGAACTGAAGAATTCTTTAAAGGCATCGGTCAGCTGGCCACCCTCTGCACCACTCTTCCTCTGACTGAACAAAGCCTCAGGAACGCATTGTTCCACGCCAGGAAATGGTAACCTCCCAGGGTCTGGAAAGGCATTACATAAACTTTTCTTCAAGGCCTCCTGTAGATGTTTCATCTTCTGCTCCCTCTGCGAAGACAGGATGAGTTCTGCAACTTTACCCTTGTAACGTGGACAAGAAGCATTGCCAGCCAGAAATTATCCCTTTCCGTGATATCACAAATCCTAGGGTCCTTTCACAGGCTTTGCAGAATCAGGGAGGCCATGCAGTGCAAGTTTGCAAAGGCATTAGATTCTGAGTCCTCTGGGTCATTAAGGATCACATTATCTGGAACTACCTCCTCCCAGCCACGTACAACTCCTTGGGTTTCCGGGGACTGAAAACCATCCCTTGAAGACTGCATGTTATCCTCTACATCCATACTGACACAATCCTCCTCCTCTTCTTCCTGTGTGTTTAGCTATCTGCATAAAGGGGGCCTTGAGAGGAAAGGAAGACCTCCTCTTCCTCCCAATGTTCTGCCTCAAGGGCCCTGTCCATTAGTCCATGGAGTGTGTGCTCCAGCAGGAAGACTAGAGGGACAGTGCCACTGATGCATGCATTGTCGCTGCTCACCATCCTTGGCCTCCTCAAATGTTGACAGGACAGTGCATGCATCCTTGATCTGTAGCCACTGGCATGAAAAAAAGAAGCCAAGCTCCCCTGACCCTGTCCTGGTGACATACTTACACAGGTATTCATTGATGGCCCTCTGCTGTGTTTTGCAGCCTCTGCAGCAGTGCCAATGTTGAGTTCTACCTGGTAGGCATGTCAAAAATGAGGCGGTTAGTGGGCAGGTTGCATTCCCTTTGAATGTTAGCCAGCCGAGCACTGACATTGTATAACCGGAGGAAATTACCACAGACTTTTCTGGCCTGCCTCCGGAGATCTTGTAAACCTGGGTACCTGGTCAAGAAATGCTGCACCACCAAATTCAGAATGTGTGCCAAACATTGAACATAGGTCAAGTGTCCCTGTCAGAGGGCAGACAGAAGGTTGGTGCCATTGTCGCATACAACCATTCCTGGCTCAAGCTGGTGTGGCGTCAACCACCTCTGAGCCTGCCCCTGCATAGCTGACAGAATCTCTGCCCCAGTGTGGCTTCTGTCCCCTAGGCAGACCAAGTGAAACACTGCATGGCATCTTTTAGCCTGACTGCTTGAATTGCCCCTTGAACATTTACAGAGCACTGTTGGTTCAGAGGGCAAGAAGAGGCCACAGAGGAGGGGCGGAGCAGAGAGCTGTGGCAGAATCACCACCAGCTTTTTGGAGGTGTGGTGGGGGAACAAGCTCCAACAACACTGAGCCCTGCCCTGCATCCTTACCAGCTGCCAGCAGAGTTACCCACTGGCCCGTGAAGGTAAGGTAACATCCCTGCCCATGCCTGCTGGACCATGAGTCAGCAGTAATATAAACCTTGCTGCTGACCGCCCTCTCCAACAAGGCCAAAACATTGCCTTCCACGTGACAGTAGAGAGCTAGAGAGCCTTACGTGAAAAGAAATGCCATTTTGGAACCTGCACATTCCACAAATTCATGAAAGGGGCAGAGTCTACCAGCTGAAAAGGCAGCAGTTGCAGTGCTAGAAATTTGGCTAATCTAGCATTTAGATGCTGAGTATGTGGATAGCTGGGATCAAATTTATTTTTATGGTTCAGCAACTGGGGTAGGGAAATTTTCCTGCTGAAATCAGCTGGTGGTGTACTGCTAGCAGATTGGCTGCAAGTACTTGTGACACCTATTGCTATATCTTCATTCCTCTCAGTGGAGGTTTTTGAGAGGACTGGAGGTATAGTAGGGTTTGAGATCCCAGATGAGGAGGAAGGAGAAGTCTGCCTTTTTCTATGATGTGGGTCTGTTGCCAACGGACTACATGGCAGGTCGTCATATGTCTGGTCAAGCGTGTGGTGCCCAAGCGGCTGCTGTTCTGGCCATGCTTAATCCACTTCAGACGTAGGTTGCAAACAGCAGCAGAGTGATCTGCTGCACATGTGTCAAAAAAGCCCACACCAAGGAACTTTTGCAAGCCAGTGGGGAATCAGTAGTGCCCTGTACCTGTGGGGCTCTGTGGAGTGATGCAATAGGGAAGCTGCCCCCTAGAGGACATCCTACCTCGTTGGAGTTGTCTCCTCCTCCTCACTTTAATCCTCTCTTCCGTTAGGCACCCAAGTACAGTCAGTGACCTCATCATCCCCTCCCTCCTCGTCACTTGAGCAAACTGCAGCTGCGGAAACATGACTGCCAGTTTATTGTCCTTCTGTGGTCCTCTCTCTAGGTTCACGTTACTCCCTTCTTCAACCTGGGAATCAACATTGGAGCCTTCAAATTGCTGTGCATCCTCCAACAGCATGTAGCCAACACTATGGTTGAATAATTCTGGTGACTCCCCCATGCATGATGGTGGGGCTATGGTAGGAGTAACTGTGGACAAGGAGTCGGTTGAATAGGTTGCTTTGGAAGCTGCCTTGGAAGGCAAACTACTATGAACCTGGGTGACAGAGGATGAGGAGGATGAGGACAGCTTCGTTATCCACCAACTCTTCTGCATGTTGTGGCTCAATAAGACAGCCAGCAGCAGAAAAAAAGGACAAGCATACCCCATGGCCACCTGCAGAGGAAGCACCATGTCCACAACCACCACTGTTTGCTGTAGACACAGAGACTGCTTGCCCTATTTTAGGGGCCTGTGAGTGTCTGCCTCTCCTTGGTGGCCTTTTGGACATGATGGGGATTTTTTTTTCACAGCACACTACACTGTATTATATAATGTGTACATCACCTGAAGTGTATTAGACTCTGTACACACTGTATTATATACTGTGTACACCGGCTGCACTATATTAGAAACTGTACACGGCTGCACTGTATCATATACTGTGTACACCACCTGAATTGTATTAGAAACTGTACACACTATATTATATACTGTGTACACTGCCTGCACTGTATAGTTCATATAGCAGTGGGGAGTTCCATTGCCGTATGCTCTTTTTTATCTGCCAGTTTGGCCTTCCTAAATCCCAGCGCTTATTCAATTATTTCAAAGAAATTAGGAATTAATTGGTTAGACTTATGCGGTCGGATATTCCGAAGGAAAATGTTCGATGGGAGCTTTTTGTCAGAAATACCAACTGTGTGTAGGCTCCATCAGACATTTTCCATTGGAATTTTCGTCGCACAAAATTTGAGATCTGGTTCTCAAATTTTCCGACAACAAAATTTGTGTGTACACAATTCCGACGCACAAATTTCCACGCATGCTCGGAATCAAGCAGAAGAGCAGCACTGGCTATTAAATTAAATTTTTCTTGGCGCATCGTACATGTTGTACATCACAGCGTTCTTGACGTTCGCAATTTCTGACCAACTTTGTGTGACCGTGTGTATGCAAGACAAGTTTGAGCCAACATCCGTCAGAAAAAAATCCCATGGATTTTGTTTTCGGAATGTGCGGTCGTGTGTACGGGGCATAAGATATCTATGTGAATAAGGTAATTTCCTTCACCTAGGTTAAACTAGAATTTTCTCTACTAGACACCAATATTGTCCTATTTAATCATATTAAAATACCTTTCTTATACGGTTTTAGAAAATATTCTTCTCCCTATGGTTGCAACTAGGGATGAGCTCAGTGGTTCGGCGAAGCTAGAACTCTGTGGGCCGTTCGCGACATATTCGTGTGGCGCTCACGGCTCACAATGCATTGCACCATCGCAGTGCATTGCTGGCTCATGATTGGCCAAGCATGCACTGTGACCCTGCATGCTTGGCCAATCACAGCGCCGGCAGCGAGGAGAGTCATAATTGGCCACAGGCAGGATGCCTGTGGCCAATTATAGCTCAGGAGGGTTAAATACGCGACCCACACTATATAAGGCCGCCAGCGTGGCGGCCTTGTGTAGTGTGTTGCGGCGGTCGGGGAAAGAGCAGGATAGGTAGGGACAGGGTCTTTGTTGCTTGCAAACCTAGCGCTGTTAAAGTGGGAGTTGTGTGCCTCCAGCACAGTATACACAAGAATCTGCAGCAGTTAAAGTGGGTGTTGTGTGCCTCCAGCACAGTATATACCTGAAGCTACCCTTTTATTACTGGTGTTCTTCTGTAATGCAGGCATCTGCAGCTGTTAAAGTGAGTGTTGTGTGCCTCCAGCACAGTATACATCTGAAGATACCCCTTATTGCTGGTGTTCTGTAATACAGGCATCTGCAGCAGTTAAAGTGGGTGCTGTGTGCCTCCAGCACAGTATACACCTGAAGCTACCCTTTATTACTGGTGTTCTGTAATACAGGCATCTGCAGCAGTTAAAGTGGGTGTTGTGTGCCTCCAGCACAGTATACACTTGAAGATACCCCTAATTGCTGGTGTTCTGTAATACAGGCATCTGCAGAAGTTAAAGTGGGTGTTGTGTGCCTCCAGCACAGTATACACCTGAAGATACCCCTTATTGCTGGTGTTCTGTAATACAGGCATCTGCAGCAGTTAAAGTGGGTTTTGTGTGCCTCCAGCACAATATACACCTGAAGTTACCCTTTATTACTGGTGTTCTGTAATACAGGCATCTGCGGCATTTACAGTGGGTGTTGTGTGCCTCCTGCACATTATACATCTGAAGCTACCCCTTGTTGCTGGTGTTGTTCTGTTTCTGTAACACAGGCAGGCAGCTGCAGTAATTACAGACGGTGTACTGTGTCATTTGCTCAGTGTGCACCTAAAGCTACCCAATTGCTGGTTTTCCCATCTCCCTGCAGGCCATTACTAAGTCTGGAAGGCCAACAAGGACAGGCAGACAGTCACGAGCCAATAAAAGAGGGCATGCAGGCTCTGTGTCGAGAGACAACAGTGCGGGTTGTGGACGCGATGCATCGTCATCAGCACGTGGCCATGGGACACGCTTGTCCTTATTTTCGGCAGCTAGACGTGTTGAGCCGCATCATGCCGAAGACTTGGTAGAGTGGATGACCAAGCCCTCCTCATCCTCTCGCACCCAGGCTCAGGGTACTACCAAAGCAGCTACCAACGTGTCCTCTTCCCTCGTCTCAATGTCATCAGTCACTCCTTCACTAGACCCAGAATGTCCTCCTGAGGAGTCCCCCGAACTGTTTGACCACAGTGTTGGGTACATGCTCCAGGAGGATGCCCAGCGTTTTGAAGGCTCTGATGATGATACCCAGCTAGAGGAAGGCAGTAGCATGAGCGCAGAGAGAGGGGATGCTCAAGAACAGCAATCTAGCAGTCATGTTCCATCAGCTGCAGCATACTGCCAGGTTTTCTCCAGTGATGAAGAGGAATGGGGTGATGAGGTCACTGACTCCACGTGGGTGCCTGATAGAAGAGAGGAGGAGGCACATCTCCAACAAGGCAGGATTCCCTCTGGGGGCCAGCTTAGGGGCAGCACACCGACTGAATCACACCGCTGCCTCTGCGCGTTATTCCAAAAGTTCTTTGGTGTGGGCCTTTTTTGAGACGAGTGCATTAGATCGCACCGCTGCTATCGGCAACATATGTCTCAAACGTATCTCGCGTGGCCAAAACATCAGCCGCTTGGGCACCACATGCTTGACAAGACATATGTTGACCTGCCATGCAGCTCGTTGGCAAGCGTACCTTAGAGACCCACACCAAAGAACAAAGCGGACCTCTCCTTGCTCCTCATCAGCTGGGATCTCCAACCCCACTAGACCTTCAGTCCTCTCTGAAACCTGCACTGAGAGGAATGAAGGTGTAGAATTAGGTGTGTCACAGCCAAGTACTTGCGGGCACTCTGCTAGCAGTACACCGACATCCGATTGTACCAGGCAAATTTCCCTGCCCCAGCTGCTGGACCATCGAAAGAAGTTCACTCCCAGCCATCCACATGCCCAGCGGTTGAATGCTAGCTTGGCTAAATTGCTAGCACTTCAGCTGCTGCCTTTTCAGTTGGTAGACTCGGCCCCCTTCCGTGAGTGTGTGCAATGTGCGGTTCCTCAGTGGCAGGTCCCCAAACGCCACTTTTTCTCACGGAAGGTGATTCCGGCTCTCTACCGGCATGTGGAAGGCAATGCCCTTGCCTCGCTGGACAGGGCGGTCAGTGTTAAGGTGCATATTACCACTGACTCATGGTCCAGCAGGCATGGACAGGGACGTTACCTATCTTTCACGGCCCATTGGCTCACTCTTCTGGCAGCTGGGAAGGATGCAGGACAAGGTGCAGTAGTGTTGGAGGTTTTTCCGCCACCACGCCTCCCAAATGCTACTACTGGTTGTGACAAACCTCTCTCCCCCACCCCCTCCTCTTCTTCTTCCTCCATGGCCTCTTCCAGGGCTCTGTCCTCTGAACCAGTGGTGCTCCGTAGGCGTTCAAGGGGCTGCGCAAGTACATAGGCAAAAAGATGCCATGCCATGCTTGCGCTGGGTTGTTTGGGGGGACAGGAGCCACACTGGGGCAGATATTTTGTCAGCTCTGTAGGGGCAGGCCGAGAGGTGGTTGATGCCACGCCAGCTTAAGCCAGGAATGGTGTTTTGCGACAATGGCACCAACCTCCTCTCCGCCCTCCAACAGGGACAACTGACCCATGTGCCCTGTGTGGCTCACGTCCTTAACCTGGTGGTTCAGTGGTTCTTGGGCAGGTACCTGGGCTTACAGAATGTCCTAAGGCAGGCCAGGAAAATCTGTGTGCATTTCCGCCGATCATTTAATGCCAGTGCTCGGCTGGCTGAGCTCTAAAAGGAGTTGAACCTGCCCAAGAACCGCCTTATATGTGACATGCCCACCAGTTGGAATTCAACGTTGGCCATGCTGCAGCGGCTGTACGCGCAGCAGAGGGCCATCAATGGGTACCTGTGCGACTACACTGTCACCATTTGAGGAGGCCACGAGGATGGTGAGCAGTGTGACAGTGCATGCATCAGTGACACTGTACCTCTTGTCCACCTGTTGGAGCATACGTTGCGTGGAATAATGGACAGGGCACTTGAGGCAGAACAGAGGCAGGAAGAGGACTTCCTTGCTTCTCAAGGCCCCCTTTATCCAGACAGTGTTCCTGCTGTCCCACCCATCACACAGGAAGAGGACGAGGAGGAGGCTTGTGTCAGCATGGAGATGGAGCCTGGCACTCAGCATCAGCAGTCTTTTAGGGATGATTTACAGTCCCAAGAAACCCGTGGATTTGTACGTGGCTGGGAGGAGGCGGCTGCGGATCATTTTGTCTTTAGTGACCCAGAGGACTCCTGACCGAATGCCTTAGCTAACCTACGCTGCATGGCCTCCCTGACCCTGCAAAGCCTGCGGAAGGATCCTCGTATTCTTCGGATCAAGGAGAGGGACCATTACTGGCTGGCCACTCTACTTGATCCATGGTACAAGGGTAAGGTTGCGGACCTTATCTTGCCTTCGCAGAGGGTGCAAAGGATGAGACATCTCCGGGAGGCCTTGCAGAAAGGTCTGTGCAACGCGTTCCCAGAGACTGGGAGGTTACAAACTCCTGGTCCTGGACAACGTGTTGCTGAGGCTTCGGTCAGTCACAGGAGTGGAGAAGGTGGCCGTCTGACCGATGCTTTCAGACAATTTTTTAGTCCGCAGCCCCAAGGTACGATCGGTTCCAGCAACCATCGCCAGCATCTGATTTACATGGTGCAGGAATACCTAGGGGCAAGGTCTGACTTAGACACCTTTCCCACCAAAAATCTAGCTTACTGGGTCTTGAGGATGGATCACTGGCCAGAGCTTGCACAGTATGCATTTGAGCTTCTGGCCTGTCCTGCATCCAGCGTTCTTTCGGAACGCACCTTCAGTGCTGCTGGAGGCTTTGTAACTGATCACAGGGTGCGCCTGTCCACCGTCTTGGTTGTTCGACTGACCTTCATAAAGATGAATCAGTCTTGGATCACCACCAGCTACCAAGCACCTGAAGCTGATGTAACCAAATAATTTTTTTTGAAATGTTACATCCCTTCAAGACTGCCTAAGCTGATTCTGAGTGACTGTCCTGTTATGTTGACTGACTATCCTCTTCCTCCTCAATGATCCTGCTGATAGCTTGGAAGAACGTTTTTGGTTCTGGGTGACGCCACCAGTGCCTAAGGCCCAATTTTTCAGCCCCTGTTTAACAGGGGCGTGTAATTACAATTTTTGATGCAATGCTTTGCAGCAGGGCTCATTCCTGCACTCCAACTAGAGTATCTGGGAGAGGTTGCAGTGTCGTGGCACCAGCGCCTAAGGACCAATTTTCAGCCTCCGTTAAACAGGGGTATGCAATTACAATTTTTGATGCACTGCTTTGCAGCAGGGCTCATTCCTGCACTCCAACTAGAGTTGCAGTGTCGTGGCACCAGTGCCTAAGGCCCAATTTTTCAGCCCCTGTTTAACAGGGGCATGTAATTACAATTCTTGATATAATATTTCACAGCAGGGCCCGTTCCTGCGACCACCGAGAGTAACTGTGAGGACTTCTAGTGTTGTGGCACCAGCACCACCACAACCACCAAAGGCCCAATTTTTCTACCACTGTTCAACAATGGCATGTAATTACAATTCTTGATAAACGTTCACAGCAGGGCACTCCAGCGCCCACCAAGAGTCACTTTGAGGGCTTACAGTGTTGTGGCAACACCAACACCTTAGGCCCACATTTCTGCAGAGCATATAGGGCAGGCCCCTACTTTCAAACATCCAACTTACAAACGTCTCCTACTTGCAAACGGAAGGCAACAACAGGAAGTGAGATGAAAAAAGACGGACGGACAAAAAAATTATACAGGGGTGATAACCCTTCCTCGTTTTCCAAAAAGCTTAAAAATTGATTTTTTGACTGGAGCTACACTTTAAAAATGTACCAGTTCAAAATTACAAACAGATTCTACTTAACACAACAAACTTACACAGTCCCTGTCTTGTTTGCACCACCTGTATACTGCTGTTCTGAGTATATAGGGCCTGGGGGCCACACGTATTTCCTTTTTTTAATATGGGTACGTGGTTCCCCTTAATATCCATACAAGACCCAAAGGGGCTGGTAATGGGCAGGGGGGGCTACCCATGCCATTTTTTTCTCAATGATTTTTATCCGTATTGCCGGAACCAGACATTACATTAAAACCACAAGCAGTTTTAAATGACTTTTTTTCCATTAAATTTCATTTTGTGCAGGGACTGTTCTAAACATGGGAAACACATGCCACTTCACAGGCATACTATAGACACCCCCCAGGCACGATATTTAAGGGAATATTTCACTTTTTTTTCACTTTAATCATCATTAAAATCAGTGCTCCTTTTTTGGACAATATCTTGCATATTAGCCATCAAAATTAGCACTTTTTATTTCGAACGTTCGAGTTCCATAGACTTCAATGGGGTTCTAAAGTTCGTACACATTTCCGGTCCGTTCGAAAGTTCTGGTGCGAACCAAACCGGGGGGTGTTCGGCTCATCCCTAGTTGCAACGTGCCGCCTTGACCCAGGATCTAGAAGAATTGTCAGAATCAATTGATTCAAGATTTGACTTTAAAGCATTCGGTAGATCTCTTCTCTCTCAGCCTGATAATTACATGCAATTTTGTGAAATGTAAAATGCACATATATACTCATTAGAACTTCTTTGTTGTAAAATGTTTTATTGTTAATATTTTCAATTACACATTCTTTTTTCAGTATCAGCTTCATGCAGCACTATAGTCTCCCGAGGAAGCTCTCTTGAACGAAACATGTTGAGCACAAGTGGTTGCAATGGTGAATGAAATTTATATATTTGACTACTTTTTGTCATTTTAAATATATTGTTATTCAATAAAATGTATAATTTTTTAAACCAACTGTTTAGTTAATTGGTACCCTAAAAGTCTTTCTTTTTGATACCTTTAAAATCCTTCATTCCTTGGGATGTGGTGCCCACTTCGCTTTCTCAGTACCTGCACTCCAGGCACTAATACACCTCAAGGGTTGTGTGGGATCAATGATGTTCAGGAAGACAGAACTTTGAGGAACAATTCCCTCACTCAGGACAGGAAAGTGGATTCTCCCCCGTGTGAGATTTCTGATGTCTGGAAAGATGAGACTTCTGTGAAAAACATTTCCCACACTCAGGACAGGAATACGGCTTCTTCCCTGTGTGAGATCTCTGATGTGTGTAAAGATGGGACTTCACTGAAAAACATTTCCCACACTCAGGACAAGAATACGGCTTCTCTCCTGTGTGAGATCTCTGATGTACGTAAAGAGTGGACTTCACTGAAAAACATTTCCCGCACTCAGTACAAGAATACGGCTTCTCCCCCGTGTGAGATCTCTGATGTTTGTATAGATTGTTCTTCTCTGAAAAACATTTGCTGCACTCAGGACAGGAATATGGCTGCTCCCCCGTGTGACATCTTTGATGTGCGGAAAGACTAGACGTCTGTGAAAAACATTTCCCGCACTCAGGACAAGAATATGGCTTCTCCCCTGTGTGAGAGGTCTGATGTCTGTAAAGATTGGAAATAGATGAAAAACATTTCCTGCACTCAGGACAAGAATACGGCTTCTCCCCCGTGTGAGATCTCTGATGTGTGTAAAGATGGGACTTCACTGAAAAACATTTCCCGCACTCAGGACAGGAATATGGTTTCTCACCTGTGTGAGATCTTTTATGCACATTAAGATTGGATTTAGAACGGAAACACTTCCCGCACTCAGTACAGGAAAAGCTCTTCTCTGTAGGAAGGATGGCACCGTCCCCCACAGTCTGAGGTTCCTCAGGATAAGAGGAATACGATGGTCCATCTACACTGTGTGGTGCCGGATGGACATTTGAGATAGTCGGGTTTTCTCCTGGACTATACTGTGTGATGTCCTCATCTTCTACTTTACAGTCTGGAGACAAAGTGAGACAATCCTCTGAGGTTTTCCTCATCTCCCGTCCATCTACTAAAATAGAAATACAAAGATTACTAGACATGAGCTGATTGGTTCCCCTAAACCAGGACTCCGCCCACATCAGGCAGCTTTGTCTCTGAGGATCTTACAATTCCCCCCTCAAGGTAACTAGTAAATGGGTCCTCTGATCTCCTACCAGATCATTTCTTTATTCATGGACCTTAGTCAGAGAGTGAGGAAACAACGAGAACTGTCTTTTATAGGAGTGACAGTGATGAGGGGATTATAGGACGAGTGTCTCCTCCCCCTCTATCACTCATTGCCATCTTCCCAACACAAGAAGTCCTGCACTTCCTTTTTTAGTCCATGATTTAGTCACAAATAACAGCGGGGCTGAGCCCGACTAGAGGTCAGAGAGTGAGGATGGGGGGAGAACAACCAAGATGGAGCCTGGACTGATCCTGAAGACCACCATCATTGGGTTATTGTCTTTCTAACACAGGAAGTACTGCACTTCCTTATTTACAGAGGCGGCTCTCTAATTAGGCAAATTAGGCGGTCGCCTCAGGCCTTCCGCTTACAGGGCCTCACTGCCACCTAATTTGCCTACCGTGTGTGGGAGAGAATGTTCCCTGGTTGGTGTCCCCAGGCTGGACTGGCTGTAGGGAACACTGGGGCCATATTTACTATCAAGAGCTGCCTTCCCCCGAGCTCCCCTTTCACTCACTGTGTACAGCTGCTTAAACATACTGCCCCCTCCACCACACACTCTGCCAATCAGAGATTACATTACAGCAGGGCCCTGCAGCCCTGTATACAATGAGGGCGCTTCTGACATTTCCCGCCTCACCCACCATGTGTGACTGGTTCTCTGTACTGTGTATGTAGTGAGTGCTCAGAGGAGCATGAAGATGTCGGGAGGAGACCAGAGATGACGGGGTGGTGTGGCTAGGATTGGACACAGGTGAGCTGTGCAATTGCTGCTCATTATCATAGTGGCTCTGTACAGAATTGTCTATGGGAGCTGTATAATGTGTGCTGGGGGCAGACTCAATCTGTATTAGGACACACCTGAAGTGTGGATATGGGGTGGGCACTTCAACCTCCTGCTCTCTCCTCTATGAGATATGTTGGCATGAAGAGTTATGTACAGCTTGGTGCACCACACCATTTACTTGCCACAGTGATGAAAAAATGTGCAAGCTCCAGCTCAGGTTAGGAGTTTCTGCAGGACAAAGGACTCTCTACTTACCCCCACATGAAGGAAATGAGAGTATAAGCACAGTGGGAGAGTCATGTCCACACAGTCTCTGACCATCTCTTGTATCATGTCTGCACATCTCTGACCATCTCTTGTATCATGTTTGCACAGTCTCTGACAATCTCTTGTATCATGTCCGCACAGTCCCTGACCATCTGTTGTATCATGTCCGCACAGTCCCTGACCATCTGTTGTATCATGTTCACACAGTCTCTGACCATCCCTTGTATCATGTCCGCACAGTCTCTGACCATCTCTTGTATCAGGTCTGCACAGTCTCTGACCATCTCTTGTATCAGGTCTGCACAGTCTCTGACCATCTCTTGTATCAGGTCTGCACATCTCTGACCATCTCTTGTATCAGGTCTGCACAGTCTCTGACCATCTCTTGTATCATGTCCACACAGTCTCTGACCATCTCTTGTATCATGTCTGTAGTCTCTGAGGGGCGCTACAGAGGAGTCAAGTGCGGGAGTTCTGTCAGGACAGGAGTCATGGGAGGAGTCACGTGTGTGGACTGTGGAGAGGAGAATTTAGGATAAAACCAGAACAGCAAATCTGAAGCCCAGAGAGAACCACCTGATTGAGCCCTGCACGGTGCACCTGAGAGGAGGTCAGTGATAGTGCTGCAAGGCCAGTCTGAAGGGGTCATTGATGTAAGGGGGGAGTGAATACAGTAAGGTAAGGGAACACTGATATAAAGATTCACCCTTATATTAGTAACCCCACCCCCTCTACCTTAGTGCCTTAAATCTGTGAAATTTTAAAAAATGGGTACTCATAGCATGATTCTGTTTAAAAAATATTTGTTAGCCACACAGTATAACAAGCAGGGCAAATCTAATGGCCGACCAACAGAATAGAGGAAGATAAAATGCAGTAAGCCATCTAAAACCGGCTTGCGTCCCACAGACCGGAAGTGACGTGGGTGCGTACTAAGCTCCGGCTTACACGTTTCATCATAGGACGTCATCTGAGGCGGTGCCATCTTAGCACACCTCACGTCATATATGGTGGACGGTGGTGCTGGGCCAACCTCTTATATTTAGGTGTGTCATATTTGTGGGGCTGAAGACATCAGTTGTATATGCCTACGCCAGCCTAGTTTTGATAAAGTTTTTAGGCATGAACATTTATAATGGGCAAAGTAAACCTCATAGGGAATCCTGCTAGAGTCGGAGACCGGATGCCCCTAGTGGTCATATATAAATGGCCACCAACGTCTTCGGCCCCACAAATATGACACACCTAGTTACAGGAGGTTGGCCCAGCACCACCGCTCACCATATATGACGTGAGGTGTACTAAGATGGCACTGCCTCAGACCTATGATGAAACGCGTAAGGCAGGGCTTAGTACACACCCACATCACTTCCAGTCTGTTTTTTTTCCGGTCTGTGGAATGCACACCGGTTTTACACGGCTTACTGCGTTTTATCTTCCTCTATTCTGTTGGTCGGGCATTAGATTTGCCCCACTTGTTATACTGTGTGACTAATAAATATTTTTTAAAACAAAGTCACACTATGAGTACCCATTTTTTATGTCCATTTATATGAGGATACCCTGCGCCTGGTGTACCATGGATGGGTGATCGGTCCGGATATTTCTACTAAAGCAAAATTTGATTACACGCACTTTACCCCTGCAGGAGTACAAAGATCTGGTGAGTGTGGAACCGAAGGGGAGCACTTCTGTCACCATTTTTGCTGCACTGGAGTCACAAATGCGTGTATGCACAGAGCACTTTGGACATCTGCACAAGTCACTTGGGAATATTGCATATGTTTATACTGTAATATTTGGGGGTTATTTTAGCTTAAATGTAGAGCTTACCAGTGAGCTGGATCCACACCAGATGTCGTTTAAGGGCTCGTAGGCCCACTTTTATTAAAGAAAGAAAAGTCAGATAACAAAATAGTTGCCCACACAGGGGTTTCAGCTTTCCACAGCAGTAATGTATGTAGAACCAAAAATACCAAGCCACCTGGCTCTCTTTAGCAGCACTGCTGCTCAGACTTCTGCTGCAGCCCTCTTGGCTCTTTAACAGAGTTCCCGTACACACAGTACCTCAGCACTCTTTAACAGCGTCTCTTTCAGCCCACAAGCTTGGACCCTCTGTCTACTCTGACAGACCGACCTGTGCAGACATGCACACTTCTTCTCCCTTACACGCCTGGACTCCTCGGGAGGGTGGAGCCCAGAACCATGGTGTTGGCTTTGTTTTAAGCCCAAGACCCACCTGTGCAATCATGCAGCCAGACTTCTGGCTGTTCCCAAAACCCGGTCCCAGGATTGGAGATTCCGTACTACCACATATCCCCCCCCTTTGTTTCGACCCCGAGGGCGGAACACCCAAGTTACTTTTGGCACCTCTGTGCCAGATACCATTTACAGAAGTACCCTCCTGTCCAACCTCGCTTCTCCTAACGGGGAACTCCACCCAATGCCTCCTTTGGTGTCTCCCTCTAAGCCTTACTGTCACCCTGCTATGAGCTTTGATGCGACCTTCCCAACTTTTCTTCCGAGTGAATTTCCATAAGCACTTCCTCTCCTGAAATCTAAATGGGTTCCCGTTGGTCTTTCTACCAACCCTTCTGCCTCCACACTTCAGTTTCCCAGGTTTCCCCAAAACTCTCTCAGCAGTACTGTTCTGAGACTGTAGGGGGCCTATTTCTATAGTGTTTAGAACGGAAACCCACCTCTTATTTCTGGTACCTGACGCAGCAGTCACTAACTGATTACCAGGTTTACCTGTACCTTTGGGCACCACATTATCATGTACCATTAACACATTATTTGGTTCATCATTGACAGACATATTCAAACCAACATTAGACCTCTCAATGTTGCACATGTCACCAATGCCTTTTTTTTCAAAATTTGCTAGGGCAGAGTCTGCAGAGGGCACACATACTGGAGGGCCGCCATCACCCACAGGAACCTCACAGGACGCCACCTCCCCTGGGTTCACCCACTCTGCAGGCAGCTGTCCTATCACTTGACCCGTTCTGATGCCATCTGTATTTTTATCCACCGGAACAGGCAAGTTCTGGTCTGATCCACATACAATTTTTATCACACTCCTTGTCCATTCCCCTGTCCCGGGGACCTTATTAGGTTTGTCACCTAAACCAAGCACTGGACTGGGGACCCCAGTCTCTTTAACCACCTTTGTTTGAGCCCTGGTCAGGATCTCTGCTGCTTTCAGGTCCACACATGGCCCTTCCACCTCATGTGGTTTTTCTACTGGTGCAGTATACGTGCCCTTCACCAACTGACCAGCACCACACTGGACCATAGCAGCAGAAATGCTTCCCATCTGGCTGTTAGGAGGTGTAACCACAGGCAATTTAGGCTTATTTTCAACTTCTCCAACATCTGTCTCAAATATTTCTTCTGGATCTAATCTAGCAGCATACGTAGCGGCAACTTTTAACAAAAGTAGCAAATTTAGGAATAAACCATTCCTGTCCTGTTTTGCTTTGCTCTGTACAGCCTGCCATACAGTGCTCCACCTAGTGGTACTGCGCAGTACCAGCCCATCAGACTGTGGAGGAGACACACTAGTATAGATTGGCTGTACATCCCAAAGTTCAAGCATCTCTTTTAATGCTTCAGTTATAAACCAGGCCCTTGACTCCAGACCTAAGTCCTTCCTGGGGATGCAGAGAGACTCACTTGCTGAGACTTGAAAAGTTGCAATGGTTAACGGAACCTCCTCCCGGCTGGAGGTAAACACAGCCTGATGCTCCACCAGAGCGCTGCCAATTGCTGGACTCATACCCAACTTCTCAGGCTCAGCATCAGTGAACTGCTCCAGCACATTACCAGCGACGTCACGTTGACACTCCATGTCAACCTCAGTTTTGTGGGTCACGGACAACGTCTCTGCTGCGCCCTTATTTGGTTCATCCTGCTCACCAGGGTTAACCCCTGCAGCAGCCACCGTGCCCTCAGGTACAGGCTGTTCTGCAGCCCCTCCTGCTGGCCCAGCAGAAACCGTGTCCACCTTATCTTTGTGCATAAAAGCCTCATCTATCAGGGAGATAAGATTTTTGCTCCAACTATCCCAATCTGTTGTATGTGTGCTCCCTTCTGCGGTACTCCTCAGCACCGATCCATCTGCCCAAGGAGACACATAAGAACAGACTGGCTTAGTTGCAGACTCATTACACCAGTCATTGTAAATCATGTCAGACTGTGGTAGCACAGGTTGCAATACACCATATTCACCACCTTTCTCTGCTTGCATTTCATAAGCCTCACACACGTTTGCATTTTTCACAGGTTGTGTTAATCCACCATTTACCTGCACATTTTTAGTACTAGCAGTTTGCACCAACACATTACTATTACACGGTACAGTTCCATTCTGTCCCACCAGAGTGACATCGCAGTTGTCCAGGGCAACCTCTGACTCCAACACATGAAGTTCCCTGGAGATTCCTGTGGACAACTGTGCTGTCTTACCACCAGTTGCTACAGGCAACCGCCCATTTTTCATAACCCCAGGTTCTTTCAGAGCAAAAGTTTTCCCAACAGCATTAAACTTTTCATTAACAGTAACACTTATAGCATTTTTCACATTTGTAGGCTGTCCTAGCCCATGGTCAACTTGAGCCTGATAGTCATTAGACACAACACTTTTAGACATCAACACAGGTTCTATGTGGATTTTAACCCTTGCATTCCCACTATATAGGGAAAAGTCATTCTCAAGTGCACATTCAGTGGCCCCACTAACTGGGGTCACTCTCACCTCATCATGGACAGTCTTGTAACCAGTCCTTTTACACATGAAATCAGCAGTTCCAGCCATCATTTCATTAAAGACAGTCTTACCCACCGCAGTAGTTGGGGTCACCATCTTCGAGTACGTCGTCTTATGCACCAGTCCTCTGCTGCACTTTTACTGGCCAACTCCCCCTGGTGGCCATGGGATGAAACTACAGCAGGCATCTCCCACCGTTTAGCACCCCCTGCAGGCACAACAGGAAACTTCTTGTTGCTAGGGGTGACTGCAAACATATTTTCACCGGAATCTTGGCCTACAGACAAAACTTTCTCAGCAACATTATCTCCAGCCGTATTCCACAACCTAGGGCAAGAAAACATGCCATGCCTCAGCTGGCCACATTCCAGGCATGGTACTGGACGATTTTTTCCCAAAGCGATTCTCTCCTGGTGATTCCCAGCTGGCCGGAATGCACAGGCCTCTTTGTGGGGACGCTGAACCAAACCTCTACTGCAGCTCCTTTCAGGCATAAATTTCACTCCGGTTGCCATGGGAGACCGCACTCTCCCAGCAGAACTTTGCTGGCTCTCTCCAACATGATAAATTGGCTCCTCCTTAAGCCACTTTCCACGATCCTTATTAGACATAGACCATGGTACAGAGACAGCCCGACTGGCTTCTTTTGCGTTGCTATGGGCAACCACTCTCATCCTCAGCCTTTGATCAGCCTCTCTCCTTGCATATCGCATGGGCTTCTCTCTGCTGGATCCCATCTCATGCTGTGACACATTCACATCTTTCACAATAGCTGTTTTAACTGCAGCAGCTTTGCCAGGGGCAACAACAGCCCTCTTCCAGTTATGGACATCCAGCGGCTTTTCCCTTGCACTGAGGGTTGGCTTCCTTTCCTCTGTAGCTTGGTTCAGTGCTGCTAAATGCCGCTTGCACCAATCCACTGCAGATTCAAATGCTGGTGGGCTCTCCATAACAGCAGTCACCTGTGCACTCATTGCACCCGTGTTGCTAGGGACAACCCCAGCCCTTTTTCTCCTTGATAAACTCTGATCAGGTATGTATGGGTTTCGTTCAGGTGGAAACATCCCCTCCAACCACAGAGCTCTGTCTCTTTTAAAGCAAGTTGCTTTTCTCTTCATGCAAGCTTTCCTCACCTGCACATTGCACACACTGATTGTGCTGTCTCATGCACACAAACACAGTTCATAGCAAGAGAGAGAAAAAAAAAAAATTTTTTGACTTTTCATTCACAGGTACACCACCTGCAACACGCAATGCCTTTTGCCTGGCTGCACTTCCACACACAGCCAACAGTTCCTGACTTGAACTTACTGTGGAGCAAGGACCCGGATTCCACCATCTAATGCCCGCATTCGAACACCACTTGTAATATTTGGGGGTTATTTTAGCTTAAATGTAGAGCTTACCAGTGAGCTGGATCCACACCAGATGTCGTTTAAGGGCTCGTAGGCCCACTTTTATTAAAGAAAGAAAAGTCAGATAACAAAATAGTTGCCCACACAGGGGTTTCAGCTTTCCACAGCAGTAATGTATGTAGAACCAAAAATACCAAGCCACCTGGCTCTCTTTAGCAGCACTGCTGCTCAGACTTCTGCTGCAGCCCTCTTGGCTCTTTAACAGAGTTCCCGTACACCCAGTACCTCAGCACTCTTTAACAGCGTCTCTTTCAGCCCACAAGCTTGGACCCTCTGTCTACTCTGACAGACCGACCTGTGCAGACATGCACACTTCTTCTCCCTTACACGCCTGGACTCCTCGGGAGGGTGGAGCCCAGAACCATGGTGTTGGCTTTGTTTTAAGCCCAAGACCCACCTGTGCAATCATGCAGCCAGACTTCTGGCTGTTCCCAAAACCCGGTCCCAGGATTGGAGATTCCGTACTACCACAATACTAAAGACTGAACTTTGTATTATATATACATATTTTTTCACATGAGGACACTTTGGTTTGGCTTATTATATATATATATATTTTTTGAGGACTATTTTTTAGCGGAGTATATATACTCTTTCATATACTCGCAGGAGCGTGTCCCTAGTGACAATTGGTGCCAGATGGCCTACTTAAAGGGTGTCCCAACCACTGATCAGTGCTAACTGGTATTCTGCTGTGCTCCTGATACCCTGAATCCTGTCTGATACCCATTGCTGACCTTGACTCCCATTTGACTCTGCTACTGGACTCTGTTATACCTGATCCCTGGCTCCTGATCCCGACTTCCCATCTGACCTTGCTTCTGTTTGATGACTGGGTACCTGGCTGCCTGTCTGCTACTGAACCCGGCTATCCTTGCGACCTTGCTCCTGTTCCCTGCTTGGCTCAGCACTGCCATCTGAGGGCCTGTGACTACGGTCCTACGGCCAGCTGCGACTTCCTGCTACAAGCTTCTGGGTTTTCAGTTTTCATCTGCAGGCACTCATGTTCCTCCTGTCCCTTGGCTCCTTCTGTTCCATCCTCAGCGGGACCTGGACTGAAGATACCGAGAGGCTGACCTCATCATTTCAGTCTCCCTTTAGGTACGTGACAACACTTCTGAAGGTCACTCTTCAGTTAAGGGGCAAAGCCACCTTCCTCTTTCCCATATCCCTGTATTTTAGTCGCTTCAATTTTTTTGAGTATTTCAGAGGAGGCAGCAGCCCAACATTATTCTGAGCCGCGGAATCTTATTAACGACATACTTATTGAGTGGGCAAATGCTTGCTTTCGATGGCGTCTGACACTTTGGAGAGGTGTTTCTCTTCACGGATGAATCCCGGTTTTCACTGTACAGGGCAGATGGCAGACAGCGTGTATGGCATTGTGTGGGTGAGTGTTTTGCTGATGTCAACGTTGTGCTGATGTCTGCGTTGTGGATGGAGTGGCCATGGTGGCGGTGGGGTTTAGAGTATGGGGAGGCATATGCTATGGACAACGTAGACAGGTGCATTTTATTGATGGAGATACAGTGATGGAGATACTGTGACGAGATCCTGAGGCCCATTGTTGTGCTATTCATCCACAACCATCTCCTCATGTTGCAGCCTGATAATGCACGGCCCCATGGTACAAGGATCTGTACACAATTCCTGGAAGCTGAAAACATCCCAGTTCTTGCATGGTCAGCATACTCACCGGACATGTCACCCATTGAACATGTTTGGGGTGCTCTGGATCGGCATAAACGGCAGGGTGTTCCAGTTCCTGCCAAAATCCAGCAACTTCGCACAACCATTGAAAAGGAATGGACCAACATTCCACAGGCCACAATCAACAACCTGATCAACTCTAAGCCAAGGAGATGTGCTGCACTGCGTGAGGCAAATGGTGGTCACACCAGATACTGACTGGTTTTTGGACCCCCCCCCCAATACAGTAAAACTGCACATTTTAGAGTGGCCTTTGGTAAGGTAACACAGTGATGTAGTGGTTAGCACTTTTACCTCGCAGCAATAGGGTCGCTGGTTCAAATTCCGCGACACCATCTGCCTGGAGTTTGCATGTTCTCCCTGTGCATGCGTGGGTTTCCTCTGGGTACTCCGGTTTCCTCCCACACTCCAAAGACATGCTGGTAGGTTTATTAGACCCTGTCTAAAAAAATTGGCTAAAATATGTGTATGTGTTTGCCAGCGTGTGGGGACCCCACGGGTAAAAAGCCGCGCTATACCGCAGATGGACAACGGTGGCAAAAAGCGACCTGATGCGATTCAGTTCGCATAGGTAGCGCTATACAAGTCTCTCATATTCATTCATTTTATTGTGGTCAGCCTAAAGCACACCTGTGCAATAATCATGCTGTCTAATCAGCATCTTGATATGCCACACCTGTGAGGTGGATGGATTATCTCTGCAAAGGAGAAGCGCTCACTAACACAGATTTGTGAATATTTGAGAGAAATATGCCTTTTGTGTACATAGAAAAAAAAAATCACAGATCTTTGAGTTCAGCTCCTGATAAATAGAAGCAAACACAAAAGTGTTGCGTTTATAATTTTGCTCACTGTATATAGTGCAGGTGTCAGGAGTATGTAATGTACAATATAAATTATATAATGTAAGGGTCAGGACTCATAATATTGGTATTCAGTAATCAGCGGAAGCTTATATGTTTCCATGAGATAAGTTGCAGAGGTCCCACACCGCTACTTCCCATCTCCTGAGACTGCACTCAGTGACTTGGGTCTGACACTATACAGACATATCCAGGACCGCTGATAGAAATCATGGGGCGCTGTACAGCCTACCTGATGGGGCCCCCTTCAGCCCCACCCCAGCCCCCACCTTGAAATGAAGTGCAAGTTATATGGAATGTATTTATGTATTTTTTATTTATTTTTACTAGTAATGGTTGTGATCAGCAACTTGACAACAGGACATGCCAATGCCATAATGTGCTGCAGACAGTGCCACCCATGCTGCCAGTGCCATAACGCTTGTGCTGCCTGCAGAGACAAGAGTGCCACCCCACCCATGCTGCCAATGCCATAATGTGTAGATGCTGCAGACAGATACGATGCGTAATCATCATATAGTAGATCTTGAATCACCCCCAAGCAAGCACACATCTGTTTTAGCCCCACGAGCCACTTCATCTCTGATCCTGCTGCTGCCTGGAGTCAGTCACAATTTCAAACGTCACCCACTTTCTCTGCCGCTGCCGTTCGCCTCCCTACTTCTCCAGTCTCACTGTCTCAGGCCGAGTGGAGAACAGAGCAGAAAGCCATGACCAGAGGGAGATGAATCACTCCGCCAGGGAAGGCAATATGCAGGCCGGGACTTGAGCCAGCATGCGGAGCGGGCACAGAAGTGACACGCGCCCAAAATAGAAGAAATAGTCCCTCCCACACACCCACAAGAACATCAGTACGGAGTTACCCAAAAAGTAGAAAAAACCCTCAGATAAGTCAGAGCGGAGCCGAGGGGGGTGCTGGCAGAGATACTTTTTTTTTAAATCATGCATTCTTTCATTCCCTGTCCAGATTGCCCAAGCCCGGTACAACAGGGACAGTTTTACTGGCTTATCAGCAGCCCTGGACATATCCCGCCACCCGGCAAGTAATCCTTGAAGAATTGTTCTGTCAGAGATCTTCCTAGACCCAGGTATGGACAGAGGAATTAAAGTACATACCCCAGGTGCCTAGGTTGAGCAACAACTATGGAAAAATCAACATTTCTTCCAGCTGAACCCCAGAATCTCCATAAATCCAGTCTAGATACATAAATTGTGTCTGCAGCACAGAGAAGGAAGATTATCGGAGAGAAATACAGGATGGGGAACACAGCTCAGGAAAGTGACCAGGGTATTACAGGCTGATTTCACCCAGTCCCCGCCCTACTCTGGACCAATCAGTGAGCAGTATGGGTGGAGGGATGTATTTAGTGTTAATGACCCACCTGTGCTGATCTCTGTAGGAGTGTCCTCCTCTATAAATGTCCCCATTATTCCATCCTCCTCCATAGACTGCTGGTCATCCCTCACATACCTCTCTTCTTCTTCTGATTTCACCTCAAATTCTATATCGATTGGATCTCCACTCTAAATCAAGAAAATGAGAGAGAATATCATCCGAAAATTATAAAGTCACATAAAAAAATCCAATGTTCTAGATGCTCCGTCCCACCAACCTTGTAACAGTGGGGGATGGTGTGATCTTCCTGTGTGGAATCCCGGGAATACAGAGGACGGGGACATCTCTCTGGTGGGTTCCTGGTATTTGGTGGCTCCATCATATCCTTGTGTCCTTCTGAAAACTCCTCCATCACTCCATACTCCTCATCCTCCTCTTTATACTCTTCTTTAACAACAATATTATAATCCTCGAGGTTTCCACTCTGAATATATAATAGAACAGTCATTGTAACGAATATGCTATATATAAATCATAACTATCAATAATTCTCAATTATCTACCTGATGATGGTGGGGGATGGTGTGATCTTCCTGTGTGGAATCCCGGGAATACAGAGGACGGGGACATCTCTCTGGTGGGTTTCTGTAGCTGGATGACTCCACCATGGTGTCCTGGTACAGATCTTTGCATATTTTTAGAAACTCTGTTCCTGCCATCACCCCATCCTCATCATCCTCCTCTTTTATCTCTTCTTTAACTTCAACTTTAGAATCTCTCAGGTTTCCACTCTGAATATATAATAAAAATTACATCAATGGTAACAATGCAGATAATGTACAGATCCTAATGATACTATCAGTGATTGTTCCTCATCTACCTGATGATGGTGGGGGATGGTGTGACCTTCCTGTGTGGAATCCCGGGAATACAGAGGACGGGGGGATCTCTCTGGTGGGTTCCCATTACTGGATCCATCTGTAGGAAACACACACACTGACTGAATACATTGTTTCTATGTGTTTATCAGATGATGGGGGATCTAGGTGGAGCCTCCGTACTGCTCTCTCCTTTACAATAAAGTCTCCTCTTACCCGGTGATGTGAGGGGCGGCTGATTGTCCATCATGACGTCCTTGTAGAGATCCTTGTGTCCTTCTAAATACTCCCACTCCTCCATGGAGAAATAGACAGAGACATCCTGACACCTTATAGGAACCTGACACACACAATGATACAGTCACCATCCAGACACTGGAGCCGGGTTCAGAATGCAGGACATGGAGTGCAAGGTGCAGGAGATAGGTGCATGACATGTGGTTCAGGGTGCTTAATGCAGGACATGGGGTGCAGGGTAATGGAGTCACTGCAATGTAGGTCACTGCAGAACATGGGATGCAGGAGAAGGGTGCAGGGTGTAGAATGTAAAACATGGGGTGCAAGGTGCAGGAGAAGGGTGTAGGACATGTGATGCAAGGGGCAGAACACATGACATGGGGTAGAGGGTACCAGAGAAGGGTGTAGGTCACTGCAGGACATGGGGTACAGGGGAAGGGTACAGTGATCAGAATGCAGGACATGTGGTACAGAATATAGGACAAAGCGTGCATAACATGGGGTGCAGAACGCAGGATATGGGGTGAAAGAGAAAGGTGCAGAACACAGGAGAAGGGTATAGAATGCAGGCCAGTAATCCAATCACCCCTCCCCCTGTGTCCTCCTGCATGTCCTGTACATCTCCCCCCAGCAGTGTGTGAGAGCAGAGTGGATGGAGAGGACATCTTGTGTACATAAAGCAGCATGTCCCTCCCTGGCTGGTCTCTTAGCTGGCTGCTTTGCAGGCTTGTTCTGGTTCCTCCTGTAAGGACTCTGTAGTCCTGTTTCTCAGCACCTTGTGGGGATCTTTGTGGCAGTGCCGAGGTGGCGCCATGTTGGAGATTCGGTCCCGCTCCTTCCTCTCTGTTCTGCCGGAGGGCTCTGCAGGGACACAGGCAGCTGTGGGCGGAAGCAGGAGCCGATGGTGACAGTAATGCGGCCGCGGAAAGGAGAAAGATCGGCAGCGGGAGCTCAGTGAGATGAGTCCTCTCATGCCGCTGTCCTGTCCAGTCCACCCCTGACTTCACAGGTCGGGTGCCATCATCTCCTCCTCCCCTCACCCTCCCGCCTGGCCCTGCTCCGAGCCACATTCCTGTCTGAATAATGTGTCCGGGTTTCAGGCAGAAACATTATTCAGACCAACAGTGAGAATGGGCTGACAAGAGCCCAGGGGCCAGGACACCATTTCTAGTCACCATGGTGACCTGGGATTTGTTGTGCCCTGACTTAAGGTGACCATAGAGACATGGAAATTCAGCTGGTTCAGCAGGGATCGGTCACATTTCCATCCATGTGTGGTCACTGCCGGATACAAGTCACTCCATCAGCGGCTGCAGCCAATAGCTTCATCACTGATCTGTGTATTCTGAGAGCGACGGAGCGCCCCCCATTGTCAGAATACAATAGTACAGCGGGGAGGATTCCCCCATCCCCCTCCAATGTGTGGATTGGGGAATCACTTCCGTTTTTTCCTCTCATCCCGCTGGATGAACGATAAAACTGAACCATGTATGGCCAGATTTGGGAGGAAGATATATTCATCATCAACTGATCCCTCTGAAGGGGTTAATCTACATATTACCTCCTCTGCAGCAAGATCCAGCAACGTCTGCTCTCTACTTTCTATGGAACGTCCTGTTTGTAACTGACATCACTTCCTGTCTGTTTTCCATAGAGACTTCCTGTCTGGGTTGAGGTGAGATCACCACCTTGTGGAGCTCAGAGGAACTGCAGAAACATCTCATAGTGTGAACACGGCCTTGTGCTGTGTGTGTATGTACTGTATATCCTTATAGATGGGTCATCTCCACTCCCGCCAAGGGGGATAGAAATATAAATACCCCTCACACTTCCTTCTCTTTCAGACAAACAGCAGGAACAGTCTTTCCCCGTGCAAACAACAATGATACACAGACAAAAAAACGCCACTCCACTATCTTATTACAGATTACCAAAGAAGAAGAAAGAAAGAAACAAAAGAAATGTCACAGGAGAGGCAAACAACGAGGAGGAGGAAGAAGATGCAGGTCCCTCGAACAGAAAATATCCACAGAGGAACAGAAAATAGACTCTGATGTGTCCTGTACCTCCACAGTTGTGAATTTGATAGATATACAGTTATCTGAGTATGAGGTCTCTTTATTGTCTCGGGGTCTCTCCTTTTCACCCACCTATCACTTCAATGTCTTTGATATTATTTTAGACATAAATAGATTTATTTATACGTAATCTTTCATTAACCACTTCAGATTTTACCACCTTCCTGACCGGAGCACTTTTTGCGATTCGGCACTGCGTCGCTTTAACTGACAATTGCGTGGTCATGCGACGTTGTACCCAAACAAAATTTACGTCCTTTTTTCCCCACAAATAGAGCTTTCTTTTGGTGGTATTTAATCACATCTGCGTTTTTTTATTTTTTGCGCTATAAACAAAGAGTATCCAGAGTATCTCCCTTCCACCCCCTATTCAGATTAGGAGAGGGGGTGTCTGCAGGTCCTAGACTAGGGCAGCAGGTGTCTGAAGGCCCTGGACTATGAGAGGGGGATCGTGGAGGCCCTCTGAACTAGGAAAGAGGGTGCCTGAAGGACCTGTCAGCTTCAGGGTGAAAGCCTGGATCTAAAGCCTGGGCTGATGAAGAGCCAGCCTGGTCCTGGAGGCTTGTGTTGCACTCCTGTGAACCATTTCCAGACTAGAGCTGCAACTAACGATTAATTTGTCTGTGAACTAATCTATCGACAATTTTTTCGATTAGTCAACGACTATCCGATTATTTTTTAATGAATCTAGTGTTTTTTTTTTGATTAGCTAATTAATCCTTTGGATAACCTTGAGAGTATTGTATTTCAGAGTATTGTATTGCAGAGTATTGGGCTGGCAGAGTATCGGGCTGGCAGAGTATCGGGCTGGCTATGGAGGGATGGCTGCTTCCATCCGACCTCTCCCCTCCACTGCACAGATCAGTACAGAGAGGGGAGAGAAAAACATGACGCCGGTTTGTTTACAAGTGATCGCTCCGTCGGAGTGATCACATTGTAAACGCCTGGGTGTAGAAACATGACCGCCGCTTTGGAGCTAGGCCGAAGCCACGGCCTCTCCTAAGGCTGAGACCGCGGATCGTTCCACGGATCGCGGCATGTGCCGATCCGAGCGGGGAGACCCGTTCGGATCACGGATCGGTGACGATCCGTTGCACCCCTAGGGACGGCGGCACGGAGGGGGAGAAGAGAGGGGGACGGCGGCACGGAGGGGGAGAAGAGAGGGGGACGGCGGCACGGAGGAGGAGAAGAGAGGGGGATGGCAGCACGGAGGACAGCGGTAGATACTAAGCACTGTGACGCATCGACGCCCTGCACGCACGTCAACGTATTTTTGTAGTCGATGTAATCGATTACGTCGACTCGTCGTGGCAGCTCTAGTGCAGACTGAAGCCCACTGTCAGCTGACATCACAGAGCCGGTCCAGGCTGGGGAAAGATTGCAATCATATAGTCTGGATCCATTCATATGCCTGAATTGGCACCCGGCTCAGCCTCTCAGACAGACGTCCCATCCCCTCCACAGCCCAGTATTTCAGTGAGCGGGTGGAGGGGCAGAGCAGAGAGCAAGAGACAGACAACCCCCAACTTTCAGCTCAGGAAGCTGTGAGAACGGAGCGATCAGCAGTGTTTGATTACTCGGTTCTCAGCCTTAGAGCCGGTGGGGGACAGATGCAGAATCCATCCAGGTAAGTATGATTCAAAAATAAAATTCCCATACTTCTCTTTTAATTACTCGACATCTCCTCTTTCCTGCTATCTGGCCCACATGACAATTACACAAACAAAATCTTTGGGGGGCACACCCTAAAAAAATGCATAAAGATGGTGCTGCCTAAAGACCATACAACAGAACAAAAATATTACAGCGCACACATGCAAAACTAACAACATTTACCTCCAGCAAGGCTTTTTAAAAACACCTAGACATTTTCAAAAAACATTATCAAAAAATATGGGGATTTGGTCACACCATATTGCTATACGTGCTTAAGCCCACTTACTGCGACAAAGTACCCCCCTCCCTCAGTAAGTATCTCTCATTAGTGACCACCTGTGTCATGGTGGAGACCTCATGTTCTCCCATATAGAGGAGTTTAGCTCCCATGGTTCAGAGAAGCAGGATCTCCTAGTCTATGCATGGTGTAGGATCCACTAATTATGGGGTACTTTGTCGCAGTAAGTGGGCTTAAGCACCGTCTAGCAATATGGTGTGACCAAATCCCCATATTTTTTGATAATGTTTTTTGAAAATGTCTAATGGTGTTTGTGTGGGGATACATGTTGTTCTGTTCATCTCTGTGCAGGCAGTCCAGTCAAAGTCAATTGGGACGCAGAAGCTGCATAGACATAGCCAAATGTCAAAATTTGACATGCAGACAGGAAAGGATGCATGTATCCGAACGCACAGTAGTCACACTCCTGATTGGCTCCCGTTGCTGTCAATCACAGCTAGTGAGCCAATCAGGAGATGGGGTTGGCGGGGCTGAGTCATGGCTCCGGGTGTGAATGGACACAGAGCCACAACTTGGGAGCACGCCTGATTGGGTGCTCCCTGCAAACTGCTTACTGTGGGAGCACCCAGCAGGAGGGAGGGGCCAGCGGTACCGGCGAGGGACCCAAGAAGAGGAGGATCTGGGCTGCTCTGTGCAAAACCACACAGAGCAGGTAAGTATGACATGTTCATTATTTAAAAAAAAAAACAAGACTTTAATAGCACTTTAAGGGTAACTGTGTGTAGTAAAGGATATGCAATAGAAAGAAATGTTTTATTTTATTAAAAATGAGTGTACTGAGGTTTGTACTGTCTGCATATGGCCCTTTAAGCCCCTCCCACTGTTGGTGCAATCTGACCACATCCACAGTTTTGCCACAGTGCCACTATATTGCCACATTTTTCTTGGGGGAGGGGTGCAAAAAAAATGTGCTAGCTATGCCACTGGGTAGAGGGGAGGGAGGAGAGAGGACACACATCTGCTCTTCTCCCCTTCTTGTTCCTGACCCGGAAGTAACATATATGACATCACTTCCGGGTCTCCGACAGTTTCCCAGCTATAAAGACCAGGAAAGAATATAATGCAGTGTGATCTGTATTACATTACATTCAGTGGAGCACAGGGGGGACATTGAGGGTCTTTTAGACCCTGGATGTCTCATTAAAGAGAACCTGTCACAAAAAAATCAGGGGACTTTGTCATCTATGTCAGTGTTTCTCAACATTTTTCCAGTCAAGGCGCCCTCCAAAATTATGGACAATCTTGAGGCGCCCTCTAAAATTATGGACAGTCTTGAGGCGTCCTCCAAAATTAAGGACAGTCTTGAGGCGTCCTCCAAAATTATGGACAATCTTGAGGCGCCCTCCAAAATTATGGACAGTCTTGAGGCGCCCTCCAAAATTATGGACAGTTTTGAGGCGCCCTCCAAAATGATGGATAGTCTTGAGGCATCCTCCAAAATTTTGGACAGTCTTGAAGCGCCCTCCAAAATTATGAACAGTCTTGAGGCGCCCTCCAAAATTATGGACAGTCTTGAAGCGCCCTCCAAAATGATAGACATTCTTGAGGCGCCTTCCAAAATTATGGACAGTCTTGAGGCGTCCTCCAAAATTATGGACAGTCTTGAGGCACCCTCCAAAATTATGGACAGTCTTGAGGCGCCCTTCAAAATTATGGACAGTCTTGAGGCACCCTCCAAAATTATGGACAGTCTTGAGGCGTCCTCCAAAATTATGGACAGTCTTGAGGCGTCCTCCAAAATTATGGACAGTCTTGAAGCGCCCTCCAAAATGATAGGCATTCTTGAGGCGCCTTCCAAAATTATGGACAGTCTTGAGGCGTCCTCCAAAATTATGGACAGTCTTGAGGCGCCCTCCAAAATTATGGACAGTCTTGAGGCACCCTCCAAAATTATGAACAGTCTTGAGGCACCCTCCAAAATTATGGACAGTCTTGAGGCGTCCTCCAAAATTATGGACAGTCTTGAGGCGCCCTCCAAAATTATGAACAGTCTTGAGGCACCCTCCAAAATTATGGACAGTTTTGAGGCGTCCTCCAAAATTATGGACAGTCTTGAAGCGTCCTCCAAAATTATGGACAGTCTTGAGGCGCCCTCTAAAATTATGAACAGTCTTGAGGCACCCTCCAAAATTATGGACAGTTTTGAGGCGTCCTCCAAAATTATGGACAGTCTTGAAGCGCCCTCCAAAATTACGAACAGTCTTGAGGCGCCCTCCAAAATTATGATGGACAGTCTTAAAGCGCCCTCCAAAATTATGGACATTCTTGAGGCGCCTTCCAAAATTATGGAAAGTCTTAAGGCGTCCTCCAAAATTATGGATAGTCTTGAGGCGCCCTCCAAAATTATGGACAGTCTTGAAGCTTCCTCCAAAATTATGGACAGTCTTGAGGCGCCCTCCAAAATTATGGACAGTCTTGAGGCACCCTCCAAAATTATGGACAGTCTTGAGGAGACCTCAAAAATTATGGACAATCTTGAGGCGCCCCAATCTAAAATGCAAAAACTATTCTAATAGTTCTACATAATGCAACAACATCCACACACGCAGGACACCTAACTTTATGAGTGATTTATTCTTCCAAAGCAAATACACTTTTGCAAACTGGTACTGACTAGTATTTCAATGTTTCTCTTCTCCCTCAGGACTTTATAGGCGCCACAACACACCAAGTCATCTTAAAGAATATATTTTTATTTGTACAAAACACAGAAAAGTTAAAAAGGACAAACAAAGTGAATTAAAAATCCTAGCAACAGCAGCGAGTGCAACTACCATATACAGTTGTGCTCATAAGTTTACATACCCTGGCAGAATTTATGATTTCTTGGCCATTTTTCAGAGAATATGAATGATAACACAGAAACATTTCTTTTACCCATGGTAAGTTTTTGGCTGAAGCCATTTATTATCAATCAACTGTGTTTACTCTTTGTAAATCATGACAACGGAAACTACCTAAATGGCCCTGATCAAAAGTTTCCATACCCTGGAATGTTTGGCCTTGGTACAGACACAGAAGGTGCCACACAATTAAAGGTTAATTTTGCACATTTGTGGCTTTTTAAATCACAATTAAGCCCCATACACACTATTAGATTTTCTGCTGATTTTTGTCTTCAGATTTACCAAAACCATGTAGTGCAAGGGCTTGCCTGATTACATACACATTGTAACTCCTAATGTTTGAGGTCATATTATATGGTTTTGGTAAATCTGAAGGAAAAAAAATCAGCAGTAAATCTGATAGTGTGTATGGGGCTTTAGTGTCTGTGTATAAATAGTTAATGAGTTTGTTAGCTCTCACATGGATACACTAAGCAGGCTAGACACTGAGCCATGGGGAGGTAGAAAAGAACAGTCAAAATACCTGCGTAACAAGGTAATGAAACTTTACAAAGATGAAAAAGGATATAAAAAGATATCCAAAGCCTTAAATATGCCAGTCAGTACTGTTCAATTACTTATTAAGAAGTGGAAAATTAGGGGCTCTTTTGATACCAAGCCGGTGTCAGGTAGACCAAGAAAGATTGCAGCCACGACTGGTGGAAGAATTGATGAAAAACAAGCTCTGGACTGCCGCACTCTTCACAAGACCACTTTCTTTTATTGGAAAATCACATCACAGCTCAACAAACACAGCGAACAAGGAAAAATTGCTATTGCTTAGCAATTTTTCCTTGTTCACTGTGTTTGAGCTGTGATGTGATTTTCCAATAAAAGAAAGTGGTCTTGTGAAGAGTGTGGCAGTCCAGAGCTTGTTTTTAGTCTGTTGCTAGTGGTAATAGCCAGAACCTGTGGCTTCCCAGCTGAAGAGACAGTTTACAGCCTGCATGTGTGCTCCTGGAGCAGTGAGATCCCTTCTCCTTCATATTACAATGGCGGAAGAATTGCTCAGGATACAAAAAAAAAACACTGGCAACCGCAGGAGAAATACGGGTTGCTCTCCAAAAAGACGGCACGGTTGTTTTTAAAGGAGCACAATTCAACGATATTTGAACAAAAAATAGCTGCATGGTTGAGCTGCCAGAAGGAAGCCTTTACTGTACCAATGCCACAAGAAAGCCAATGAGGCACGTCAAGGTGTTGTTGGGCATATTGTAACCGGGCTTTTTTGTGGAACTCGTGCAGTAGAGGCGTCTTTCTGGCAACTTGAACATGTAGCTATTTTTTGTTCAAGTATCATCGTATTGTGCGCCTTAAAAACAACCACACCATCTTTTTCCAGAGCAGCCTGTATATCTCTTAGGGTTACCTGTGGGGTTTTTCTTTGTATCCCGAACAGTTCCTGTGGCAGTTGTGGCTGAAATCTTTCTTGATCTACCTGACCTTGGCTTGGTATCAAGAGATCCCCAAATTTTTCACTTCTTATTAAGTGACTGAACAGTACTGACTGGCATATTCAAGGCTCTGTATACTTTTTCATATCCTTTTCCATCTTTGTAAAGTTGAATTACCGTATTTATCGGCGTATAACACGTACCCCAAGTTTAGGAGGGAATTTTAAGGAAAAAAATGTTTTAACCACTTGCCGCCCGCCACATAGCAGAATGACAGCAGCAAAGTGGTTTCAATACCCTGACTGGCCGTCATATGACGTCCTCAGGATATTAAGCCGCTGCGCACCCCCAGGGGCGATCGTTGTTGCGGTGTGTCGGTCTGACACCCCGCAACACCGATCTAGGTAAAGAGTCTCTGACGGAGACTCTTTACCACGTGATCAGCTGTGTCCAATCACAGCTGATCACAATGTAAATAGGAAGAAGCGGTGATCGGCTTTTCCTCACTCGTGTCTGACAGGCGCGAGTAGAGGAGAGACGATCGGCGGCTCTCCTGACAGAGGCGGTCTGTGCTGATTGTTTATCAGTGCAGCCCCAACTCAGATCCCACCCAGGACCACCATCATGCCACCCAGGACCACCAGCATGGCCATCCACACTGGACCACCAGGTATGCACCCCCTAGACCCCCAGGGAAATGCACATCTGTGCCCAGGCCGCTGCCAATCAGTGCCCACTGACAATGCCTACCACTGCCAGTGCCACCAGGGATGTCCATCAGTGCCGTGTATCAGTGCCCATCGGTGCCACGTATCAATGACCAGCAGTGCCGCCTATCAGTGCCACCCATAAGTACCCATCTTTTCAGCCCTTCAGTGCCCAGTGTCGCCTATCAGTGCCCACCTGTGCTACCCATGAGTGCCCACCAGTGCCGCCTATCAATGCCCATCAGTGCTGCATATCAGTGCCCATTGTCTGTGCCCGTCAGTGCCCACTCATTGGTGCCACCTCATCTGTGCCACCTTATGAGTGTATGTCAGTGCCGCCTTATCAGTGCCCATCAGTGAAAGAGAAAACTTACTTATTTACAACATTTTATAACAGAAACAAAAGCAAAACTTATTTTTTCAAGGTTTCCGGTCTTTTTTTATTTAGCAAAAAATAAAAACCGCCGGGGGTGATCAAATACCACCAAAAGAAAGTTCTACTTGTGGGAACAAGAAGATAAAAATTTTGATTGGGTACAGTGTAGCATGATTGTCATTCAAATTACGACAGCGCTGAAAGCTCAACATTGTCCTGGGCAGGAAGGTGTATAAGTGCCCTGTATTGAAGTGGTTAATGAAAAAAAACTTACATTTAAATGCCCATCAATGCAGCCTTATCAGTTTCCATCTGCAGCCTTGCTCAGTGTCATTTGCAGCCTTGTCCAGTGTCATTTGCAGCCTTGTCCAGTGTCATTTGCAGCCTTGTCCAGTGACATTTGCAGCCTTGTTAGTGTCATTTGCAGCCTTGCCCAGTGACATTTGCAGCCTTGTCAGTGTCATTTGCAGCCTTGTCAGTGTCATTTGCAGCCTTGTCCAGTGTCATTTGCAGCCTTGTTAGTGTCATTTGCAGCCTTGTCCAGTGACATTTGCAGCCTTGCCCAGTGACATTTGCAGCCTTGCCCAGTGACATTTGCAGCCTTGCCCAGTGACATTTGCAGCCTTGTCAGTGTCATTTGCAGCCATGCCCAGTGACATTGCAACCTTGTCAGGGTCACTGCAGTTTAAATATGGCACCACCGAGATACACAGAGCCAGTCCTTTGTATCTCGGCTCCTCTCGCAGTCCAGTTACTGGACGTAACTGTGAGCGGAGCCGAGCGCTGCCGAGATACACATAGTTGAGTGTACTCGGCTAGGCTCAGCTCGGCTCCGCTCACAGTCACACCCAGTCCCTGTGTTATGTCCATCATAGGGCGGAACTGTGATCGCAGCCGAGCCTAGCTGGGTACACTCGGCTATGTGTATTTCGGCGGCGCTTGCTCCTCCACTCACAATCAGCGGGGGAATACGCTCCCACAATTTTCTCCTGATTTTAAGGGGAAAAAAATGTGTGTTATACGTCGATAAATATGGTACCTTGTTATGCAGGTCTTTTGACTGTTCTTTTCTACCTCCTCATGGCTCATGGCTCAGTGTCTAGCCTGCTTAGTGTATCCATGTGGGAGCTAACAAACTCATTGACTATTTATACACAGAGACTAATTGCAATTTAAAAAGCTTTAAATGTGGGACATTTAACCTCTAATTGCCATTTTAACCTGTGTGTGCCACCTTCTGTGTCTGTACCAAGGCCAAACATTCCAGGGTATGTAAACTTTTGATCAAGGTCATTTCGGTAGTTTCTGTTTTCATTATGATTTATAAAGAGTTGATTGATAATAAATGGCTTCAGCCAAACACTAACCATGAGCGAAAGAAAAGCTTTTGTGTTATCATTCATATTCTCTGAAAAAGGGCCAAGAAATCATAAATTCTGCCAGGGTATGTAAACTTTTGAGCACACCTGTATACATCACCGTAAACCAAATATACTGTAGGCCAAACTTTTTGTGCGAACTTCAGTGTGCTTTTTACAAAAATGTTGTGTTTTTTAGACTTTTGCGGTAATATCATGACATAAGAAATTGGAACTACCACTATTTTATTCTCTAGGGTGTCTGCTTTCAGAAAATATATCATGTTTTGGGGGTTTTATATAATCTTCAGGCCTAAAATGATTTTTTAACTCCTTCCCACCTTACCAATAGCAGAATGACTGCCAGGCGGGGGTACCATTGTCCTGAATGGACGTCATATGACATCCAGAAGAATAAGCCGCTCTGGCGCGCGGCGATTGATGGTGTGGTGTGTCACTCTGACACACCGCATCTCCAATCTCGGTAAAAAGCCTATGATGTGGGCTCTTTACTATGTGCTGTGTCCAATCAAAGCTCATCACAGCGTAACCAGGAAGTGCTGGTTATCAACTTTCCTTTATTCATACCGACAAGGCGCGAGTAGAGGAGAGCCAATCAGTGACTCTCCTGACAGGGGGGATCTGCACTGATATTCAGCATTGATTATCAGTGCAAGCCCATCAGTAGAGATGGCCTTGCGGTTGACCCGGCGGTCGGTACGCGGCAAATTTTGCTCGTTCGCAATTCGCCAAACTGGCGGACTTCTGGCGCTGTTCTCGTGGCGGACCTATGCGTTTACATTGTGAAGAACTTTGACCCATGATGACACATCCATCATGGGGTACAGGAAAGCCAATTGAGACATTTCAGCACATGGACAATTGGACATTCCTCCTACCTTATAAATAGACCTGATCTGGCGGCCATTTTAAATTCTGTCTTTTGTCAGTGTAGGGAAAGGACGCTGTGTGGAGCAGGGACAGTCAGTCTAATCACTAGCTAGCTATTACTATTAGGTCCACAAAAGTCCTTTTAAGGACTGGTATAGGTGTACAGTATATAGGGTTGTACACGTATAATATACTTTCTTTCAAATATAGAAAGCATATTATACTTCACTGCTGTGCTGCTGAGTGCTGACCGATTCTGCAGCTGTCTTTTATCAGTGTAGAGACTGAGGGACAGTTTAGTGTTTGGAGAAGGGACAGTCTGCAATTCACTAGCTACTAGGTCCACAAAGGTCCTTTTAAGGACTGGTATAGGTGTAATACACATATAATATACTTTCTTTCAAATATAGAAAGCATATAATACTTCACTGCTGTGCTGCTGAGTGCTAACCGATTATGCAGCTGTCGTTTCTCAGTGTAGGGACAGTTTGGTGTTTGGAGCAGGGACAGTCTGCAATTCACTAGCTACTAGGTCCATAAAGGTCCTTTTAAGGACTGGTATAGGTGTACAGTATATAGGGTTGCACACGTATAATATACTTTCTTTCAAATATAAAAAGCATATTATACTTCACTGCTGTGCTGCTGAGCTGAGTTCTGACCGATTCTGCAGCTGCTGTTTCTCAGTGTAGGGAGGGACAGTTTGGTTTTTGGAGCAGGAACAGTCTGCAATTCACTAGCTACTAGCTAGCTACTACTAGGTCCACAAAGGTCCTTTTAAGGACTGGTATAGGTGTACAGTATTTAGGGTTGTAATACACGTATAATATACTTTCTTTCAAATACAGAAAGCATATTATAGTGCACTGCATGCAGTGCTGCTGACCGATTATGCAGCTGTTGTTTCTCAGTGTAGGGACAGTTTGGTGTTTGGAGCAGGGACAGTCTGCAATTCACTAGCTACTAGCTAGCTACTATTAGGTCCACAAAGGTCCTTTTAAGGACTGGCATAGGTGTACTATTTGGTGTGCAGTATATAGGGGTTTAATACACGTATAAAATACTTTCAAATATAGAAAGCATAGTATAGTGCATTTCCACTGTGCATCATTGTGACTGCTGAGCGGTTCTGCAGCGATATTAGAAAGAGTGACAAACACAATTAGAAAAAAGTATTATAACTGGTGTGATAGACCAGTAGACATGGGCGCCGTCAATATATTTGTTTCGTTCTGTTCCGTTATGGTTCGTATTAAAATTAATTCGTACTTCGTATTTTGTGTCCGAAATTCAATTTCAATTCATACGAAATACGAATTGTCGTTAGGTTCGTTAACTTGTACGAACGTTCTTTACGATGAACTTAAAGGAAAAAGCTCCCTGACATTCGCAAATATAACATTGCTTGCCATTTGACCAGAATAATCGATTGGCACACTCACGATACATCCAAAGATTGGGTTCGTCTTGAACAATTATTTTCTCCTATACCACTGACATCCCTCCCATGGATCAAGAGCCAATCTCATGAACGACTACACAAAACCCACCCACTAATCGACCCGACCTTACATTCTTTCCGTTGGGCTTGCACTAATCACGGAATCTCATCCATAAAGGGACCTATGACCCCACTTAGGGGAAACCCTGACTTCTTACCGGGTATGCACCCATCCTTCCTGACATTACACTGGCCGCAAAACACAGTGAGGGCTTACCATTTTTTCCACAATGATACCCTTTTATCACATTCACAACTAAGAGAACTCATGCCTAATACATCCTTCCCCTTCTGGACATACCTTCAACTCCGCCACTTTTTTCGCACCCAGAACCCCCAAACTCAATGGTCCAAAACCTTAACCACGTTTGAAACTATATGCTCTAACGGAGAACATCAGCGCCATATGATATCGTTTACATATTCACTGTTATTCTCTGATTGTGATCGAACAGACCTCCAAACGAGACAAAAATGGGCTGCTGAACTTCACTGATGTTCACCTCTCTGATGCTGACTGGGAAAATATTTATAGGTATGTCCATAAGGGAACGGTTAATGTGCAAACACAGGAAAATGCCTTTAAAGTAGTTTCGAGATGGTATCATACACCCCATAAACTACATCGAATTCACCCTTCCAAACCCCAGACATGCTGGAGATGCAACAATGATATAGGGACATTCCTCCACATATGGTGGACATGTCCACTCCTCCAACCTTTTTGGCTAGAAGTCCATAAAATAATTGAGACTGTCACAACCTACCGATTGGATTTTTCACCTGCCCAATTTTTATTACACTATACAACCACCTCAGACCGATCTTACTTCAAATCCCTGGCCATGCATATGGTCAATGCCGCTAGATTATGTATTCCATCTAAATGGCGCTCCCCAAATCCTCCACTTATCACAGAGTGGTTCAACCGCATCAATGCAATAATGCAGATGGAAGACCTTATTCATCAAACGAAAGACACCCCATCGAAATTTACAACCACTTGGTTGTGCTGGATCCATTATAAATCCACAGAAGCATTCAGGAATGTATCACCACAGCCCTGAACCGTCTGACAGAGAGTGTAGATATTCTTCTGAAACTATGTACCTATCCCCTTCCAGACACCCTCCCTCTACCCCCGACTATACATCACTTTGTTAGAGTTCTAAGTTCGCTCTCCCCAAAGCTACTCTAACCCACCCATTCCTTTTTACCTTTATATTATTTTATTGTACTATATGTAGTGTAGTAAAATGAGTCAAATTTACAGTATTTTGCTATTGCCTAGCGGCTGCGTCCGCACTTATTATATGTCCAAAAATTTTTTTTTTACAACCTGTGATACATAAGGCTTTTGCCATCTTGTTTATGGTCTACTTATATTTTGCAATAAAAAATGTTTATTAAAAAAAAAGAATTTAAAGGAAAAAATATACCTCGATATGACAGTCGATGCTGATAAAAGTTTGGTTTTTAACCGAAATACGAAATTCCGTTGAAGCAAAAGTTCGTATTTCGTACAAAATTCAGACGCATGGCAATTCGTATTTCGAATCCTCCCGAACGTACGAATTTAGGAAAATTCGTACGAATTTGAGATTCGTACGAAACTAATCGCACATGTCTATAGACCAGTGGCCCCCCAAAACGACAGATTGAAGCGGGGTGTTATATACTTTCTTCCACATACTGTATACTGCACTTCTCTAGAGACTTTTGTCACAGGATCATTTAAAAAATGACAGGCAGAGGAAGAGGCAGGCCCTTCCGCAAAGGTGGTAGGGCAGGAGCAACAGGCTTGAGCCAAAGTGGCAAATTGCAGAAGGTGCGTTCGATTACGTCAAAGGACGCACCAGACTTGGTTGAGTGGCTCACTCAGCCTTACTCTTCTGCCCCCTCCTGATCCTCTCGATCTGCACCCTCTTCTTCACTCTCTGCTGTGTGCACCGCCAAAGACACTACCACCAACACCACCACCACCATATACCCTCTGCTTGAGTCACAGGAATTATTTTCTGATCCATCAAAAGACATTTCCGATGCGCGGCCACTCTTGGCATTGAATCAGGAAGAGGAGGTAGCATCAACCTCCACTCAGCAGTCTGACGACAGTACTCAGATCAGCCCAAGGAGGAGGTTGGTCCCCAGTGTTGCTGCCTACTCCGAGATCTCTAATTATAGCGGTGGGGAATGTGACGTTGATGATGACGTGTCTAGTGATGTCACGTGGGTGCCCACAAGAGAGGAAGAGGAGGGGAGTTCAGAGGGAGATATGGACCAGCAGATAGGCAGGAGAAGCAGGCGGAACTTAGATTGCACAGGAGGGACAAACCAGACTGCTAATGTATCAGGAGCGAGGCATCAACCATGTACGGTCATATCTGGCTCTACCAGGACACCAGCACATGGCTCCGCAGTGTGGGCTTTTTTTAACGTGTCCGCTGCTGACAATAGTGTTGCCATCTGCAGCCTTTGCAGTCAATGCATAAGTCGCGCGGTAAGCCCAACACTCACCTATTGACGACCGCCTTAAGAAGGCACATGAGCTGCCATCACCAAGCCCAGTGGGAGCAACGGAACCCACAAAGTCACACTCCAGGCTCTCACCGTCCAGCCTCGTCTTCTATTTCTCCTTCTCCTCAGAATTGTCCTCCACTCCTACACACCTTCCATCATGCCGTCCTCACGTTTTTCTGAAAAAAGGCAGGCTTCCGTGGGCCAAATGTTCGAGCGTAAAAAAAATGATGACGCCGGATAACCCTCTTGCCCAATGGTTGACCGCTGGCTTGTCAGAACTGATAGTCTGCCAACTACTGCCATATAGACTGGTGGACTCGGAGGCCTTTTCGAAAATTTGTGGCCATTGGAACACCACAATGGAAGGTCCCAGGAAGGAAGTATTTTTCACAGAAGGGCATCCCAGAGCTATATGGCCATGTTCAGCGGCAAGTGAATGTATCTCTGGCACACAGTGTCGGTGCCAAGATACATCTGACCACAGACACGTGGTCTAGCAAACACAGGCAGGGAAGGTATAGAACTTTTACTGCGCACTGGGTGAACCTTCTGATGGCCATCAAGCGTGTAACCCGTGGCACCCGTGTAGATTTGGTTTTACCGCCATGGATTGCATGCAGGCCTGCCTCTTCTTCTCCTCCTACTCCATCCTTCCTCTCCTCCTCGGCTGACGCTGCTAGCGTCTCTTCCGCTGCGCTGCCCCAGCTACCTAGAACCTATTCGACATGACAGTTGAGACGTTGCCATGCTGTGCTGCCTCTGTTGTGCCTGGAAGCCAAGAGCCACACTGGCCCTGCACTCCTTTCAGCTTTGCGTTCACAGGCAGATCAGTGGCTAACACCGCTCAATTTGACAGTTGGTAAAGTGGTGTGTGACAGCGGCGACACAATCTGCCGGTCACACGTCTTATTTGCGACTGCCTGACGCAAAGGAACTCAACCTTCTATATGCTCGATAGGCTGCTCCAGCAGAAACGTGCAGTTAACAACTACCTGTACGAACTCTGCGGCAGAACAGGTTCTGGGGAGCTGGTTTTTTTTTTTACCGCGCCAGTGGCTGCTCATGTGCGACGCATGCAGACTTCTGCGGCCATTTGATGAGATCACCAAACTGGTCAGTCGCAGCCATGGCGCCATCAGTGACATGGTACCTTATGCCTTCTTTATGGAGCGTGCATTGCGTTGTCTCATTGATCAAGCCGTGGAGGAGCAGGAAGATGAGGAAGTCGCAATGCTGGATGAATTCCCAGGGGGCCTACTCTATCTGAGACAAGTCAACAACATGAGTCTGAGGAGGAGTCAGAGGAGGATGGTGCCGGGGCGGAAGAGGAGGAGCAAGAAGAGCATGCTTTAAACCTAGGTCTGGGATCCCTGTTGTTGTCTGTGGATGGGCAGAGGAGAACGAGGAGGAAGACATTATCCTGGATGATAAGCAGGAGCCACGCCACCACACCACTTCCAGTTTAGTGCAAATGGGGGCCTTCATGCTCCAGTGTTCTAACAGGGACCCCCGTATAAAAAACATAAAGGTCAAGGACCAGTACTGGGTGACAATGTACTTAGACCCCCGGTACAATCACACAATGGCGGAAATGTTACCACCATAACATAGGGATGTCAGAATGGAGCACTTCCAGGCCTTGCTTCGAGAAATGCTGCATTCTGCTTTTGCGTGCGCTTGCAGAGGAATTCCCACTCCCAGAGAAAGAGTTGCGGGTACCAAGCCAACAGCGCCTGCAAGAAGAGGGCGGTTTGAAGATGTGTTTGTGACTTCTGATATGAGATCATTCTTTCAGCTGACCCATCGACAGGTCTCATCCGGATCCAGCATCAGGGAATGCCTAGACCGACAGGTGTCCGACAACATCGGGTTAACGGCCGATGTGGACGCTCTGAGAAGTGATGAACCCCTGCACTACTGGGTGGGCAGGCTTGACCTCTGGCCAGAGCTTGCCCAATTTGCAATGGAACTGTTGGCTTGCCCCTCGTCCAGTGTCCTGTCCGAAAGGACGTTCAGCACAGCAGGGGGGATCATGACCGATAAGTGCACTCGCCTAGCTCACGACAGTGTTGACTACCTCACATTTATAAAAATTAATGAGGCATGGATCTCGGAGGAATTCAACACATGTGACCAGTAGACCATGTATATGCATACCTTTGGCTCACTTCCTTGTACAAAAAAAGCACACTGTACTATATGCCCGTACCCTCCTGTTTGAAGAGGTTGAGCGGTGTCATATTTTTGGGTCCCGTAGCGAGTTGCTGGTATCAGTGCTGGTGTCAGTGCTCTCTGTCTCAGTGCTGGTGTGGTGTCAGTGCTCTCTATCACGGTGCTGGTGTGGTGTCAGTGCTCTCTATCACGGTGCTGGTGTCAGTGCTCTCTATCATGGTGCTGGTGTCAGTGCTCTCTATCACGATGCTGGTGTAAGTGCTCTCTATCATGGTGCTGGTGTCAGTGCTCTCTATCACGGTGCTGGTGTCAGTGCTCTCTATCACGGTGCTGGTGTCAGTGCTATCCATCACGGTGCTGGTGTCAGTGCTCTCCATCACGGTGCTGGTGTCGGTGCTCTCCATCACGGTGCTGGTGTCGGTGCTCTCTATCTCGGTGCTGGTGTCGGTGCTCTCTATCTCGGTGCTGGTGTCAGTGCTCTCTATCACGGTGCTGTTGTCAGTGCTTTCTATCACGGTGCTGGTGACGGTGCTCTCTATCACAGTGCTGGTGTGGTCTCAGTGCTCTCTATCACAGTGCTGGTGTCAGTGCTCTTTATCACGGTGCTGGTGTCAGTGCTCTCTATCTCGGTGCTGGTGTCAGTGCTCTCTATCTCGGTGCTGGTGTCAGTGCTCTCTATCTCGGTGCTGGTGTCAGTGCTCTCTATCTCGGTGCTGGTGTCAGTGCTCTCTATCTCGGTGCTGGTGTCAGTGCTCTCTATCGCGGTGCTGGTGTCAGTGCTCTCTATCTCGGTGCTGGTGTCAGTGCTCTCTATCTTGTGCTGGTGTCAGTGCTCTCTATCACGGTGCTGATGTCAGTGTTCTCTGTCTCGTTCTGGTGTCAGTGCTCTCTATCACGGTGCTGGTGTCAGTGCTTAGTCTCTATCGCAGTGCTGGTTTCAGACAGTGAGGGAGATAGCAGCGGAGAAGCCAATCAGCAGGCAGTGCCAGCACCATGGCTGAGGATCAGCACTGGACTGGCACCTCTGGACCATCGCAGTGGAGCCCTGCATAGGTGGGGGTAAGGGCCGGGCAGAGGGAGGGGCTCAAGCACAGGTTGGCACACTGGCACAGGACTGCGCTGCCTTGACTGTGGCACTGATCATCTCCTGCACCCCCTTCATAGCTTGCCCTGACCTTGCCTCTCCTCCATGGCCTTCATGCGCTCCTGATTTGTCAAAATTTCACAGATAAAAAAAGAATGCTTGTCGTTGTCGATCCCAGATTCACTTAATACTTTTGTTATGTGAGTGTCCATGTGGTGGGACTATGTGTGCACAGCTAGTAAGTATTTTGTGGCTGAAAATATGACCTGGAGGTTTTTAAGGTTCGCCTGCCATTAAAGTCAATGGGGCCCGAACTTTTGGCCATGTTCGTGGTTCACGAAACGTCCCGTCGGAAGTTCGTCCATCACTACCCATCAGTGATGGCCACCTGTGCCCTACCAGTGATGTAAATGAGTGCCCAACTGGTATGCTTGTCACTACCTCCTCATCAGTGCCCATCAGTGAAGGAGAAAACTTACTTACTTTCAACATTTTATAACAGAAAAAAAAGAACAACTTTTTTTTCCAATATTTTCTGTCTTTTTTTATTTGTAACACAAAAAATAAAACCCCCAGTGTTGATCAAATACCTTCAAAAGAAAGCTCTATGTGTGGAAAAAATATATAAAAATGTAATTTGGGTACAGTGTTACATGACCTCACAATTGTCATTTAAAGTGTGAGCACGCTGAAAGATGAAAATTGGCCTGGGCAGGAAGGGGGTGAAAGTGTCCGGTATTGAAGGGGTTGAACATGTGAAGCAAAAAAAAAAAAAAAAGAGCTCTGGCAGTAAAAGGGTTAAAAGGAAACGTTTACCTTCAGGAAGAGGTTACATGTTTCTGCTCCTGTAGCGGGTCAGCTATCTGAGTCCTCTGTGTGACAGCAATGCGGGCAGAAGTTCCCCGTACTGACTGTCACTTTATGAAAAGAGCGCGGCCGTGCCATTCATTCACAGAGTTCTGTCCTTTGCTGATGTCGGCTTGTAGTTTTCAATGAACTCCCACAGCTCTGCTGAGCTCTCTGGTAGATGAGGGACAAGGAGATCGTCATAATAGACAAGAAGATTGGGACCCCGATTTGGTCCTTCGGACAACTGTTTTTTTTTTTTAAATGTCCACACTCCTGAAACGGTTTCCTACATGATGAAGATCAGCCATGGAGTTTATCAGGGTGTGCTTCTTCCTCACATGAGAGCTGTGATGTCCAGCAACATTCATATAGAAGACATTTTCCACACTCAAGGAACTAATACACCTTGTGGGTTGTGTGGGATCCCTGATGTACAGGAAGACAGGACTTCAGTGAGGAACAATTCCTTCACTCAGGACAGGAATACGGCTTCTCCCCGTGTGAGATCTCTGATGTGTGTAAAGATCGGACTTCGCGGAAAAACATTTCCTGCACTCAGGACAGAAATACGGCTTCTCCCCCCTGTGAGATCTCTGATGTCTGTAAAGACTGGACTTCTCTGAAAAACGTTTACCGCACTCAGGACAGGAATGTGGCTTCTCCCCCGTGTGAGATTTCTGATGCGTGTAAAGACTGTACTTCACTGAAAAACATTTCCCGCACTCAGGACAAGAATACGGCTTCTCCCCCGTGTGAGATTTCTGATGTTTGTAAAGATTGGTTTTCTCTGAAAAACATTTCCCGCACTCAGGACAGGGATGCGGCTTCTCCCCCGTGTGAGATCTCTGATGTGCGTAAAGACTGGACTTCTCGGAAAAACCTTTGCCGCACTCAGGACAGGAATGTGGCTTCTCCCCCGTGTGAGATCTCTGATGTCTGTAAAGATGGGACTTCACAGAAAAACCTTTCCCACACTCAGGACAGGAATATGGTTTTTCCCCTGTGTGAGATCTTTTATGCACATTAAGATGGGATTTATAATGGAAACACTTCCCACACTCAGTACAGGAAAAGCTCTTCTCTGTTGGAAGGACGGCACCGTCCCTCACAGTCTGAGGTTCCTCAGGATAAGAGGAATACGATGGTCCATCTACACTGTGTGGTGCCGGATGGACATTTGAGGTAGTCAGGTTTTTTCCTGGGCTATACTGTGTGATGTCCTCATCTTCTACTTTACAGTCTGGAGACAAAGTGAGACAATCCTCTGAGGTTTTCCTCATCTCCCGTCCATCTACTAAAATAGAAATACAAAGATTATTACTAGACATGAGCTGATTGGTTCCCCTAAACCAGGACTCCGCCCACATCAGGCAGCTTTGTCTCTGAGGATCTTACAATTCCCCCCTCAAGGTAACTAGTAAATGGGTCCTCTGTAGGGCGACAACTAATGATTATTTTCATAATTGATTAGTTGAACGATTATTTTTTCGATTAATTGGATCCTCAAAAAAAGTTTGGTGTATAATTTAGTTATTAATTGAGTTAATATTCTTGAATATCTATATACAGCAGTAAATATAAATCTCCAGATATATAGTTGGATATTTAATCCACTCTGAGAATAACAGACAGATAGATGTATTATTAGAGGGAGAATCTGCTACATATCAGAATCAGATCAACATTATTAAAATGTAAAAAAGAGGTAAACCGCTGTTTTGCAGATGATCAGACAGGAGTGTAATATAATATGATGGATGACAGACTCCCTTGTCATAGACAGGTAGGTGGGTACAAGCTCCCTGCACCTGATGCCACTTATACTGGCCTTACACAAACTCATTTTTCCATGAAAAAACATTCATCCAATTTTCTAACCATTAGTGGGGTCAAATCGGCGTTCATTTTCCACCACAGTGATGGGCAAATTCAAAGGAACAGAACAGAAAACTTTTCTCCATCGAACAAAATTTCAAATAGTGTATGTGGTTTTTGCTCAGAAGTTACATTAATTTTAAAATTGAATGTTAAAAGCAAGTGGAAATTTGGAACTACACTCGTCCATTCATCGAATGTACAAATCATTTTGGTACACATATTTGTGCGAATATTCTCGTCCAATAATCGATCCGTATATATGGCCAGCGTAGGACATTTAGTAGCAGTAGCATGATTTTTTTTTTAATCATCTGTTATGATGGGGTTAAAGAAAATTGCCCTTTAGACCCCTTTCACAATGGGCCATTTTACAGGTGCTTTTGGGCTAAAAATAGCACATGTAAAGCGCCTGAAAAACGCCTCCCCTGCAGCCCCCAGTGGGGCAGAGGCCGAGTGCTTTCACACTGGAGCGGTGCACTTGCAGAACGTTAGAAAAAGTAGCATCTTTCAGGCAGTGCGGGAGCGGTGTACACACCGATCCTCCACTGCCCCTGCCATTGAAATCAATGGGCACCTCTGCCGAAGTGCCTGCAAAGTGCAGGCGCTGCTGCAGGTACGAAATTAAAGGAATATTTCACTTTTATTGTTTCACTTTAAGCATTATTAAAATCACTGCTCCGAAAAAACGGGCGTTTTAAAAAAAGAAATTTGCATTGATACATGTCCCCAGGGGCAGGACCCGGGTCCCCAAAAACTTTTTATGACACTAACTTGCATATTAACCCTTAAAATTAGCACTTTTGATTTCGAATGTTCGAGTCCCATAGACTTTAACGCGTGTTCGAACAAGTTTTTTGCCTGCTCATTGCTGCGAACCGAACAGGAGGGTGTTCGGCTCATCCCTAGAATACAGGATGGGGAATACAGCTCAGGAAAGTGACCAGGGGATTACAGGCTGATATCACCCAGACCCCGCCCTACTCTGGACCAATCAGTGAGCAGTATGGGTGGAGGAATGTATTTAGTGTTAATGACCCACCTGTGCTGATCTCTGTAGGAGTGTCCTCCTCTATAAATGTCCCCGTTATTCCATCCTCCTCCATAGACTGCTGATCATCCCTCACACTCCTCTCTTCTTCTTCTGCTTTAACCTTAAATTCTATATCAATTGGATCTCCACTCTAAATCAAGAACATGAGAGAGAATATCATCTGTAAGATAGAAGATTTATTACTGTGACATCACATAAAAATCCACACATTGCCTCTATAAGTCTGTGCTTTATAACCTCTGTCTCACCAACCTTGTAATGATGAGGGATGGTGTGACCTTCCTGTGTGGAATCCCGGGAATACAGAGGACGGGGACATCTCTCTGGTGGGTTCCTGGTATTTGGTGGCTCCATCATATCCTTGTGTCCTTCTGAAAACTCCTCCATCACTCCATACTCCTCATCCTCCTCTTTATACTCTTCTTTAACATCAATATTATCATCCCAGAGGTTTCCACTCTGAATATATAATAAAACATTCATTGTAACAAACATGTTGTGTATAAATCAGAACTACCAATAATTGTCAATCATCTACCTGATGATGGTGGGGGATGGTGTGATCTTCCTGTGTGGAATCCCGAGAATACAGAGGACGGGGACATCTCTCTGGTGGGTTTCTGTAGCTGGATGACTCCACCATGGTGTCCTGGTACAAATCTTTGTGTTCTTTTAGAGACTCCTCCATCACCCCATCCTCATCATCCTCCTCTTTTATCTCTTCTTTAACCTTTTTAGACTCTCTCAGGTTTCCACTCTGAATATAGAATAAAAATGACATCAATGGTAACAACGCAGATAATGTACAGATCCTAATGATACTATCAGTGATTGTTCCTCATCTACCTGATGATGGTGGGGGATGATGTGACCTTCCTGTGTGAAATCCCGGGAATACAGAGGACGGGGACATCTCTCTGGTGGGTTCCCATTACTGGATCCATCTGTAGGAAACACACACACTGACTGAATACATTGTTTCTATGTGTTTATCAGATGATGGGGGATCTAGGTGGAGCCTCCGTACTGCTCTCTCCTTTACAATAAAGTCTCCTCTTACCCGGTGATGTGAGGGGCGGCTGATTGTCCATCATGACGTCCTTGTAGAGATCCTTGTGTCCTTCTAAATACTCCCACTCCTCCATGGAGAAATAGACAGTGACATCCTGACACCTTATAGGAACCTGACACACACAATGATACAGTCACTATCCAGACAGGAATCTGTGAAAGTAAGCTCTCATGTGATCAGGTGACGTGCGGAGGAACGGAGTGTAAATAGCAGACAATTTTCTCCAGAGCTCCTAATGGTGGGGATGGATTTTGCTGAGTGCTGGTGCCAAGTTTCCACCCCCCCAGGATCACTGCAGGTGTGGAGAAAAGCTGTGTAAGAGGATATGGAGGAGAGATGAGGAGGAGATCCAGGAATCAGGATAAAGGTCAGGACAAGCAACAGACGAGCGCATCCAAGAGATGAAGCCGGGGTCACTACACAGAAAATCAATCCAAGGAAACAACAGGCAGGATGAGGAATAGCAAGAAGGAGCTCAGAGACAAATGAGAATATTGCTCAGCCAATGGGAGATGATATCAGCATGACTTGCATAATGAAGGAGATGAGGGGGAGGGGAGGAAGTCACTTAAGACAGGGCTTGACAATTTTGCTTTTAATCTAGGAGATAGCTGGAAAAATTAGGAGAGTTGTCAGCGCCCAGGGCAAGTCAAGTAATTTGTGAGGTGAAGAATGCAGGCTATGGGTTTCAGGGTGCAGGACATGTGGTGCAGGGTCCTGGAGAAGGGTGAAGGTCACCACAGAACATGGGATGCAGGAGAAGGGTGCAGAATGGCAGACATGGGGTGCTGAACAAGTGGTATGGGGTGCATAACGCAGACCATGAGGTACAGAACACAGGACATGTGGTGCAGAATGCAGGACAGTAATCCAATCCCCCCTCCCCTGTGTCCTCCTGCATGTCCTGTACATCCCCCCCAGCAGTGTGTGAGAGCAGAGTGGATGGAGAGGACATCTTGTGTACATAAAGCAGCATGTCCCTCCCTGGCTGGTCTCTTAGCTGGCTGCTTTGCAGCCTTGTCCTGGTTCCTCCTGTAAGGACTCTGTAGTCCTGTTTCTCAGCACCTTGTGGGGATCTTTGTGGCAGTGCCGAGGTGGTGCCATGTTGGAGATTTGGTCCCGCTCCTTCCTCTCTGTTCTGCCGGAGGGCTCTGCAGGGACACAGGCAGCTGTGGGTGAAAGCAGGAGCCTGGATTTTGAGGGGAACCCCCACGCCCCAAAAATGGCAGTGGAGAGAGGAGGAGAACCAGAGGATGAAGACATCACCAGGGGGAGAAGAATTCGGAAGAGACGCTGGAGCTGCTTTAATAAATTACTTTGTGTACTGTTTTTATTTTTGACACTTTTTTTGGGTGAATGGGTAGGGGTACAATGTACCCCATATTCATTCACATAGGGCGGAGGGCCAGGATCTGGGGGCCCTCTTGTTAAAGGGGCTATTCGATTCCGATAAGCCCCTCGCGTGCAGATCCTGACAACCAATAGCCAGGGTTGCCGGGAAGATGCCCTTGTCCCCATCAACATGGGGACAAGGTGCTTTGGGGTGGGGGGTTTTCAGCCCCCCTCTGCCCCAAAGCACCCATCCCTCCCCATGTTGAGGACATGTGGCCTGAAATGGTCCCGGAAGGTGGAGTGCTCGCTCATCCCTTGGGCGGTACAGTGGTGTAGTGGTTAGCACTCTCACCTAGCAGTAAGAAGGTTGCTGGTTCAAATCCCAACCACGACACTACCTGCCTGGAGTTTGCATGTTCTCCCTGTGCCTGCGTGGGTTTCCTCCGGGTACTCCGGTTTCCTCCCACAATCCAAAGACATGCAGGTAGGTTAATTGGCTTCTGTCCAAAATTGGCCCTAGTACTGTATATGAATGGGGACCTTGGATTGTGGGCTCCTTGAGGATAGGGATGTGGGTGTAGCAATGTACAGGGAAAGGGACAATTGTAGACACTCACTCAGGTTGAACTGGATGGACTGATGTCTTTATTCAACCTAACTAACTATGAAACTATGAAACTATGATCCCCCCCTTTCCTGACCTTCTGGGCTGCATGCTCGGATAAGGGTCTGGTATGGATTTTGGGGGTGACCCCACGCCATTATTTTGGCGTGCGGTTTCCCCTTAAAATCCATACCAGACTCTTCGGTCATTTTTTTCATTTTGGTGAGAGTTCCCCAGATTTTTTGCAGCTTGAAAACACCTATGCCACTTACAGCTCCTACAATAGAATAATAATAGGTAGAGGCGTTATTAATCTGCAAAAAAAAAAAAAAAAAAGTCTGAAGCTGCTAAAAGCAGCTGTAAAAATGTCCCATGTGCATGAGTCCTAAGTCTAAGCCCTTGTACACACGGTCAGACATTCTGATGGAAAATGTCCAATCAGATCATGTTGTTGGATAATCCGACCGTGTGTGGCCTCCATCGGACTGTTTCCATCGAAATATCCGACCGACAAAGTTTGAGAGCTGGGCTATAAAATTTTCCAACAACGTGATCCGATCTGACTTTATCGACTAAATAACATAAGATTTTAGTTGACTAAATATATAGTAGATTTAATCAACTAAAATGTAAAAGACAGAGATTACATACTTGTAGAGTTGCCACCCATCCGGGCTTAGAGTCGGGTGCCCGTGTTTCAGGCTGCCTGAAACCCGGACACCCAACTCAGCCGAGACCGCGCAGCAGCCGTTAATTGATCTCAGTGCGGCCGGGTCATTGCGGAACTGCAGGGCACACAGTCCGTGACCCTCCCCTTTGGGCCAGAGACGGGGTCACGGAGTGTGTGCCCTGTGCGCTGGCACACACCTGTTACGGGCAGCCCTGCAGTTCCGCAATGACCGGCTGCACTGAATTAGAGCTGCACAATTAATCGTTAAAAAAACGCAATCTCGATTCACCCCCCCCCCCTCCCCACGTTCTCTTCCGCTGAGAGTAGGCGATTCTTTCATATAAACAAGTGGAGAGATTATCTGCTCACTCAGCTGTCAAAAGAAAGCATTGGGAAATCTGCCAAGTATAGACCTTGAAAGGTTGTAATTTAGGTTTACTTCTTAGATCAAAGGGAAAGAACTTCTTGTGTAATCAAATAATCTGGGCAGTCTGCCATGCTTTCAACCATGTGTAAATGCAGGAAGTTTAACCACGTAAAGTCTAAATCTTTTTCTGACACTTCTTTCTTAAAGTGGTGTTGCCATCAAAAAATAAAAAAGTGATTAAAAATCTTAAAAAAATAAAAAATAAAATAATTGGAAAAATAAAATGTTTTACTCACCTCTAAATACCTGTTGCTAGGGGGTCCCTCGTAGTCTGCCTTCTTCCTTGTCCGGGCTGATGACATCACTTCCCCTCGTGCCGCACAGTCATCTGGGACCTGTCACGTGTCCCAGATGACTGTGTGGCGTATCGCGTTCCCCCGCATCGCTGGACCCTGGGACAGGTAAGTGTCCGATTATTAAAAGTCAGCAGCTGCAGTATTTGTAGCTGCTGACTTTTATTTTATTTTTTATTTTTTTAGGGGCACCCCACTTTAAGTTAAAATCAATATTTTTTGCTAGAAAATTACTTGGAAACCCCAAACATTATATATATATATATATATATATATATATATATATATATATATATATATAAAATCAGAGACCCTAGGGAATAAAATGGCAATTGCTGCAATATTTTTGCAATATTGCAATACCAGCGCTCACTGGCCTATTTAGAAACTTCTGCTTTGAGCGTGATGTTGCTGGATTATCATCAGCTCCCCTGTGTTCCTTGTGCCTCTGTATTCCTGATTCTTGGACTTCGCATCACTGACCCAACTTGCCTTGACCCTGCTTCCTGATATCCTGGTTTGACCTCTGGCTTATACCTCTGACATTGCTCCTGCTTGCTTCCCAGTAAGGATGAGCTCTGGCGTGTTGGCACACTCCTCGTGCGGAGCCCGCCAGGTTGTCAGCGCGAATCTACGCAGTGAGACATTGCCCCGATGCGCAGCTGCAGAGATCGGGCAATGTCTCTGTTAGAAGTTTTTGAGTTAATTAATATTTTAAGTGATAAAAGTTTCTGAAAATATATGTAAGTTATATGTACGGTAATAAGTGATGGTCTCTGAAGGTCACAGAATAACACAGAGAGGAGTGGTTTTGCTGAGTAGGTACTTCTATTTTTGAGTTACTATGTCAGGACAATGGGTGGAGTTTTGCTACTTAACTTTAGACTGAACCATATTAGGTATATATGCAAATATGGGTGTTATTAGAATATGCTGACATAACATCATGAAACAGTATAAGAATGGCGTAGGATTATGAGAGTGAGAGTAGATCGGTGGGAAGAGAAGGAACTCTACACTTTGGAGAATGTAACACCAGAAGTTCTACCTTAGAAGCCATCACCATGCCATATGTTACCAGATGTCAGTCTTGTCTTTGCTTATCTTTCTGAACAATAAAACAACTATTGTTGAAGTATTGAACGAACAAAGGAGTCTTCAATTTCTACTCCTGAAAGTACGTTGCAAATGCGGCCTTGGATAAAGACATACATATCTCCGCTACACACCCTTTAGGAGAAGGAATACTGATTCACATATTACACAAAGACTTTACTATTCATTCAGAAACGCCCCTGTGAGTATAGTAGAATACTAGAGTAATATGTATTTTACTAGGAAGTGTAGAGTATGTAGAGTTTTTTCTACTTTCTACACGCTTGCTTTCTTTCAGTCTCACTGCCTGTGATTAGCGCAGCGCTGCGCCGACTTCCTGGCAGGCTCTGCACGTGTCGAGTGTGCGAACACGCCGGAGCCCATCCCTACTTCCTGGTGTTTAAACCCAGCCTGGCTCACTGACTCTGCTTCTCCTGTCTATGACCCCGGCTTGTTCCGTTTCCGCTGCCTGACTGATCCACCGTGTATGACTTTTGACCTGGCTCTCGGTTTCCTCTCTACCAAGCACCTCAGCATACTCTGCTCTTCCAGTCTGCTACAGCCATCTCTTGGTGATCAGCTCTTCTGACTACAACTGCCTCTGACAAACCGTGCCTCTTTGGGCACTGTACTCCCTGTACCATCTCCAGGGGTGTGTGTTCCACTTAGCCGCAAGTGGAGCCCTCTCAGCAGCCTCCAGCCGGTACGTGACACTATGTAACCAATGGGTTGGTATTTGGGGCTCTGTATCTTTTCCACAGTAAAATCATACCGTATTGTAAGATATCATAGAGGGGGGTGTGTATGACACATCTGCATTGTAAACGTATTGTTCCAATGGGAGATTTTTTTTTTTTCATAAACCCATTTAGTTATGCAAATATGTCAACTTTAAATTTCCACAGTAAAATCACACCGTATTGTGAATGTTAGAGAGGGTGATGTATGTGTGACAGCTCTGTGTAATCATTATTTTATATATTACATTATTTTATATCTAGCTTTTCTCTGTTGAATTTCCAACCCAAAAAAAACTTGTCTGATAGCATGACCACTGATTGGGAACTGTCTGATCACTTGACTCCAGTTGATGGGCTCGGGTGTGTTCCAAACCCCAAGTTCCCGATCCCACCAGGAAGGCGACACTGCACAGCGCTAATCACAGTCAGTGAGACATTTCCCGATTCTCGGCTGCAGAGATCGGGAAATGTCTCTCTGCCTGTGATTAGCGCTGTGCAGTGTCGGCTTCCTGGCGGGATCTGGAATGTGGGGTTTCCAACACACCCGAGCCCATCACTAAGGATGAGTTCAGGCGTGTTCGCACAGCCCACGTGCAGAGCCCACCAGGGGGTCGACACGGCACTAATCACAGGCAGTGAGACATTTTCTTGATGTGCGGCTGCAGAGATCAGGAAATGTCTCACTGCCTGTGAGTAGCGCAGCCCTGACTTCCTGGCGGGCTCTGCATGTGGGCTGTGCGAACACGCCTGAGCTCTTCCTTAATCATCATCTGCTGGAGATAAAAGACATCACAGTGACTATGGAGGAAGAGGACGGACATGACGGGGGGGGGGGGGTTGGGTTACTGGGTGTAAATAGAAAATAAGATCTTTTATTACCACCTATGCTGCCACTTTCAGCAAGGTCTCCTCTCTACTTCCTCCCAACTCACCTCTCACCCGGAAATTCCTGTCTGTACCTGACATCACTTCCTTTCTGTACCTGACATCACTTCTTGTCTGTACCTGACATCACATCCTGTCTGTGCAGTGTCGGCTTCCTGGCGGGGAACACCCTAGGATGAGCTCAGGCGTGTTCGCACACTCCACGTGCAGAGCCTGCCAGGAAGTTGGCACAGCGCTAATCACAGACAGTCAGACATTTTCTCGATGTGCGGCTGCAGAGATCGGGAAATGTCTCACTGCCTGTGAGTAGCACAGCTCCCACTTCCTGGCGGGCTCTGCAAGTTTGCTGTGCGAACACGCTGGAGCTCATCCCTACCCATCACTATTTATCATCAACTGATCCTCCCTGAAGGAGTTAATCTACGTTTCCACACTATATATGTGTGTATCATAATTAGGGATGAGCTCCGGTGTGTTCACACAGCCCACATGCAGAACCCACCAGGAAGTCGGTGCTGTGCTAATCACAGGCAGTGAGACATTTCCCGATCCATGCAGCCGCACATCGGGACAATGTCTCATTGCCTGTGATTAGCGCAGCACCGACTTCCTGGCAGGCTCTGCACGTGGGCTTTGCAAACACACTGGAGCTCATCCTTAATCATCATCTGCTGGAGATAAAAGACATCACAGTGACTATGGAGGAAGAGGACGGACATGACGGGGGGGTTACTGGGTGTAAATATAAAATAAGATCTTATCACCTCCTCTGCTGCCAGTTCCAGCAACGTCTCCTCTCTACTTCCTCCCGACTCACCTCTCACCCAGAACTTCCTGTCTGTACCTGACATCACTTCCTATCTGTACCTGACATCACTTCCTGTTTTCCATAAGGTCTGAGAGGGGTCTGGCTGCAGACTGGAGCTCTACCGATGACAGATATCATGTGTCCTCCACTCATTTTTATTTATTTTTTTACTAAACTTTATCGTGAATATCTGCAGCTGGAGCTCCACTGTCACAGGAAACATGTGTTCTCCACAACTTTCATAGTTGCCAACTGTCCCGAATTTCCCAGGACATTCCCAGGATTAGGACATTTGTCCCGATTTAATTTTGTCCCGGGAAATGTCCTGGGAAATTCAGTTTGTCCCCGTTTTTCGACGCCGGCCGCTAGAGGTCCGCGGCTGGCGGAGACAATGTCTCCGCCGGCTGCCATTTTAAAGAGATGCTGCGGCGCCGCCCATCCCCGCTGCCAGTGTCTGTGAAGTGCATGGAAGGTGGGCGGTGCCGCAGTTCAAAGTCTTTCCGTGTGGCAACGATGGTGTGCCACGTCTGGAGGCTGCTGGGGGCCAGTCTGTGGATGTCGGGGGCCAGTATGGATGTCAGGGCCAGTCTGTGTATGTCAGGGGCCAGCCTGTGTATGTCGGGGGCCAGTCAGTCTGGATGTCAGGGGCCAGTCTGTGGATGTCAGGGCCAGTCTGTTGATGTCGGGGGCCAGTGAGTCTGGATGTCGGGGGCCAGTCTGCTGATGTCGGGGGCCAGTGAGTCTGGATGTCGGGGGCCAGTCTGTGGATGTCATAGGGGCCAGTGAGTCTGGATGTTGGACCCCTTTGAGCCACGCCCCCATGTAAACCACGCCCATATTTTGCACGCCGCATTTTCACCTTTTTCTACGCCACACCTATAACCGCATGGCCCGCCCCCTAATTATAATACAACCTCACCCACTGCCAAAAAAGTGTCCCGAATTTTTTTTTTACAATGTTGGTAACTATGAACGCTACCTTTTTTATTTTTAACTGAACTTTAATGAAACAAACAACAAGATACCACAGGAAGTGGAGGCCACATGATTCCTATGTAGAATGGAGATCCAGTGACTGCAGTCTGCAGCACATACTGATCCATTCTGTTGGGATTTGCAGAAATAGAAGAATTTAGTTTTGGGAGGTTTTGTACTTTCTGGTAAAGTGCTCTCCTTGTAAAAGCAATTTTTTTATTATTTCCCAATGTACATGTTTGGTGATGATGGAAGTTGATGTTTATGTTGGAAGAAGAATACAATCCATGTCTCTAATCACAATCTCATTGTCCTTGTTTGCTCCACCTTCATACCAACTAATAAGACCAAGACTGAGACACACATCCATCTCCACACAGAAAATGTTTTACGTTCCAACAATATATCGGCATTAAACCTCCATCTTCCTGAAAGTCATATCTGTTCTGGTGCAAATATTATCCACTTAACAACCACTCGGCTTGTACTGAGGATGGGTGACATTATACTGAGGACAGGTGGCGCTGTACTGAGGATGGGTGGCGCTGTACTGAGAGCAGGGGGTGCTGTACTGAGAACGAGTGGCGTTGTACTGTGGACGGGGGGGGGCGCTGTAGGCAAAGCGATGTGCTGGTACGTCTCTGCCTACTCCCAGGTTTAGGATGCGCTCATGTTCACCCCCACCCGGCTCCCGTTGTGATTGTACACAGCGTCCCGGCCAATGATTCACACCCGGGAAAAACTGATCAGCTCAGAGCTGTGTGTTGGGTTGTGTACAGTGGGAGTGATCTGTCAGTGATCATTAGTATAAAGCCGACAGGCTGGCTCAGAGACAACTACTGACCGCAGTGCACCCATTACCAATTCCCAGCTAACCTCCGTTAGCTGGAACACCACCATCAGGACCCCTACCAAAGATAGGTCCTGAACTCTTCCTTCTGAAATATCTTCCTTCCCCTGCAAAGACCAACACCCCCAACAGCACCCAAGGAAAAACACCTTACCCTTTGGGTACTCCTCCACACCCGAAGTGCTCTCTGAATGCCATCCTGCAACCCTAAAACCCACATGTCAATTCCCACTTTGTTCAGTTGTACTCCATCATCCCTCAGGTATCTCCAAGTCTCCACCTCCAACTCCAAATGCCTGATCGCCAGCCCTCCATTCTTAACCACAAACCTGCTCACATCCTTATTAATCTTCCTCTGGGCCCTGTTAATCCTCTCCACAGACCTGGCCATCCTCCATGTTGTACGAGCCACCATGTCAGACCAGACAATGAGCATGTTAGGAAAGTCCATACGTAACCGCCACACATCAAATTTGATGTCCCGCGTGATGTCCAACATGGACCGCACCCTCAGATCATTGCTGCCCATGTTCAGAATTAAAACGTCAGGCGGCCTGTCCCTTCGTGCAAAACAATGCACCTCCGGAACAATCCTACCCCATAACATCCCAGGGACCCCTAGCCACTGAATACAGGCTTGCTGTCTAGAGAAACCCAACTGCCTGCCGTCAAACCTTACATCACCCCTCCATGCTCCCCAGCACACATAGGAATGGCCCATTATCCAGTCCAGTCCTTCCTTTGCACCTGAAAATAGAAGAAAACAAACACACAACTATGACCACTACTACTCCAATTCACACAGACCCACTCATTAACTCCACCCCACCCAAACACCTCACAACCCAACCATGAGGTGGGGACGAATATATATCTGAAACCTCCTCAATTCCCACTGACCAATTCATTTCACCGACTCAGCATCCATCCCTATGCATCAAAAAGGACCCCGGGATTACTGGGTACATCTCCAAGAACCCCTTTACAGCCCCCACTGGGCACAGCAGCGAGTCCGGTAAGGGAAAAACCTGCAATGACCTGCCTTTGCCTAATTGATCCGTCTTTGATCTTCGCAATAATAAAGACAACCCCTCATCCCTGCATAGCACCTTGTGATCCCAAATTCCCCCATGCACCTTTTTGGAACAGTTAACCAACTCCCCTATCTAAAATGCCCCAGAAAAAGGTCAATAAAAAGGCCACCTTGAACAAGGCCACCTCGTAGGCTGAAGATCACACCCCTCCCAATTGCACCACAATACCACGAAGGATGTCGAATGACACCGGTCGACTAGTATCCTTGCGGGCAACTGATCACCTATAACCCTTCAGAGCCTGTCACACCCAAAAATCTTTTGTGAAATCAGGCTGCCCTTGCAATTTAAATAGGAAAGCTAAACCTGATAACTTCTTACTCATGGCAGACATGGACACCCCCTCCTCCATGTGCCTAGCAATGAAATACAGAACAATAACTGAACTGCCAGGCCAACCGGCTCTTCAGCAGCCCCGTAAACGAGCGCCAACTCCTGTCATACCTTGGTGTATGCAGCCCACGTGTCCTCACTCATCGACTTCCTGATCCATCGGAGACTAATCCACTGCAATCCCTCACAACCATTCGGGACAGGGTACCCCCCGTTACTCCGCTGCCGGCGCCAGCTCTCGGAACCTGTCCCACTGGAAGCGAGACAATGCATCACACCTGGGAGGTGTACCGCATAAATGAACACATTCAGTTGCAAGCAAGTGTTGCGGTAGCCTAATAACCAGGAGAGATGATGCCGAAACCCTATTGATCACCTGCTCACTCCCATATTGTCACCATGGAAACGCACCTTCAGATCCCTGAACAATGCACCCCACAATTCCACCGCCAGACCAACCGGAAACAATTCCAGCAGCACCAAATTTTTCATAAATCCAGCCTCGTTTCATGATTGTGGCCATGGGCCGGCACTCCACTGGACTTGGAAGAAAGCCCCAAAACCCGTAGAGCCAGCAGCATCTGTGAAAAGTTCCAGGTCAAAATTGCTAACAGGCCCTGACATCCAGAGCGCCCGCCCATTGAATGATTCCAGAAAGGTATGCCATACCCTCAAGTCATCCCTATGCACCTTCACCAAATGCACAAAGTGCTAGGGAGACCTTTTTCCAGCAGTACTTGCCGACAGCCGATGGCAAAAAACCCATCCTATTGGCAGAATGTGACACGCAAAATTCAGCTTACCCAACGATTGCAGTACTCGAAGCTAAACTTTGCGTACACAAATCCTACCTGCAATTTCCCCCTTTAAATCCTCCAACTTATCCTCAGGCAACCGACACTCCATGGCACCCGAGTCCAGAACAATGCCCAGGAACGTCATGACCGTGCTAGGTCCCTCCATCTTCTCAGGTGCCAACGGAATGCTAAACCAATCCGCTATGTGTTCCAACATAGCCAGGAGCACCACGTAGATTCTGGAAGAAGCTGGGCCCACGCAAAGGAAGTCATCCAGGTAATGGATGATCGAATTCACACCCGACACATGAGCTAAATTGCTCAAAGATTGCACAGGATATAGAGCACCCCTTCGGCAGACATTGGTCAACATAAAACTCGTCTTACCAATGACACCCCAGCAACCGGAAACTATCCGGGTGCACTGGGAGTAACTGAAAGGCTGATTCCACAACGGCCTTAGCCATCAATGCCCCTTTTCCATAATGACGCACCCAACCCCCCGCATCAACCAATGATGTATAGCTCATAAACATGCCTCCGGGTCAATGGAATCATTAACCGACCCCCCTTTTGGAAAGGAAAGGTGGTAAATCAGCCTAAATTTGTTGTACTCCTTCTTCGGCACTACCCCCAAGGGGGACACTACCAAGTCAGCGAACAGTGCGGATGGAAAGGGACCCCCCATGTGACCCAAAGCAACTTCCTTACGTAGCTTCCTTACGTAGCTTTTTTTTGTTTTTTGGTTTTCTTTTAGCAGAATTTTTTTTTGTTTTTTTTTACAGGGGATAGTTAGTTAGATTTTAAGGTTTAAGTATACAAATGTGCACTTTAAGAAAGTTGTATGAATTGCTTATATGCAGTGGATGATGGGATCAGTACTGGAGTATATTAGTATAAATATAAGCATCTTTGGGGGTAAGCATTTGCAGGGGGCACATTTGCAACTGGGGCTCTTTCTATAAGTGGAATTACGTCTGACTCTGCACTTTAGCGAATGCACAAAGCAAATGAACACAAGAAAATACTTTGAAAAACACCACACAGGCATCATGTGACCTTGTTTACCCATTCAGCTCTTTCTCCTTGTAACTTGCACTCTCTACCACTTCTTTTGAAAGCTTTGTCCTCTATCCTTAAACTACCTCTCCTTCACCCCTCTCCCCCCCACAGCATATATATATATATCACCCTCACTTCTGTCCTCTCCTTATTACTGCACCCACAACTCCTGCTAATTCTAAATCCACACACACTAAAAATCTCCAGGACACTGGAGAATGTCCCATCATATAAATCCCACTCCCATATTACCTCCATCACCCTTATGCTTCTCCTAACCTCTGGAGATATAGCCCCAAACCCCTGGGCCTCCATCATTTAACTGTATTCACCCATGCACCCATCACCCTGCACCCTTTAACAGCAGCCGCAATCAACACAATTTAGTTCCCATTTCTCTTCTTCCCAATACCAGACTCCCTTTCTCTTGTGCCCTCTGGAATTCCCACTCTGTCTGTAACAAACACACCTCTCTCCAAGATCTCTTTATCGCGAACTCATTTAATCTACTCGCCATTATCGAAACCTGGCTTCATGAATTTGACACTGCGTCTTCTGCTGCCCTATCTCTTGAGGGTCTACTCTGGACTCACTCCACCAGGTCCAGTGTACGTAAGGGAGGAGGTGTCGGAATCCTTCTAGAACCACATAGCACCTTTCAGGTACTTCAACCACCTCCCTCTCTGTCACTCTCCTCTTTCGAAGCACACTGCATTTGTCTTTTCACTCCAGTTTCTCTAAGGAGAGCTGTGATCTATAGGCCCCCTGGACCAGTATCAACCTTTCTTGATGACTTCTCTGCCTGGCTTTATTTCTTCTGAAATCCCCACAATCATTTTGGGTGACTTCAACATCCTTATTAATACTAACTAACTACTACTTGCCAACTTCTCAGCCTAACCTCCTTCTTTGACCTGAAGCAGTGGATACACGCTCCTACTCACTCTGAAGGCAATACCCTTGACCTTGTTTCTCTCACCTTTGCACTCCATGCAACTTCTCTAACTATCCATTCCCTCTCTCTGATCACTACCTTATTGGTTTCACTCTCTCCCTCTCCTCCACCTCCTCTCCCTCCAACCGCCTAAATGTTACCTGCAGAAACCTAAGGCCGCGTACACACGCGGGGACTGTTCGGCCAACTTTGTCCGTCAAACAGTTTCGGCAACCAGTCCGCTCAAAATTAGCATGGACGGACATGGCCACACACGACGTACGAACAGTTTGCTGAAACCGTGCGCGATGACGTGAACGGCACGTACGACGGGACGAAAAATACGACGTCCTATACACTGCATTATAACTTTCGGCGTGTAAATCCTTTCTGAGCATGCGCGGAACTTAGTTTGTCGAACAAGCCTACACACGAGGGAACTGTTCGCTGAAACAAAGTTTCAGCGGACAGTTTTTCGGAAATTCCGAAAAACCTTGTTCAGCGGACTGTTCGCTGAAACTGTCCGCTGAAAGCCCACACACGGGCGGACTGTCCGCCGAAACACTGTTCAGCGGACAAAGTTGGCCGAACAGTCCCCGCGTGTGTACGCGGCCTTAGTCATCTCAACCAGTGATGGACGAACTTCCGACGGGACGTTTCGCGAACGCGAACCGCGAACGCGGCCGATAGTTCGCGAACCGGAACGTTCGCGGTGGGCCCCATTGACTTCAATGGGAGGCGAACTTCGCAAACCTACAGGTCAAATTTGCAGCCACAAAATAATTAATAGCTGTGCAAACATAGTCCCACCACATGGCCAATGACATAACACATGTATGAGGTGAATCTGGGATCGACAACTACAAGCATTCTTTTTTTATATGGGAAATTGTTGTGACAATTCAGGACTGTGGAGCGCATTAAGGCAATGGAGGAGAGGGAAGGTCTGGGACCAGGGTAGGCAAAGAAGAGGGTGCAGGAGATGATTACTAGCAGCGTGACATACAGCAATGACATCTGCACCGTGATAGAGTCATCTGACAACAGCACCGTGATAGAAAGCACTGACATCAGCAGCGTGACATAAAGCATTCACACCAGCACCGTGATTTACAGCACTGACAGCAGCACCGTGATAGAGAGCACTGACATCAGCAGCGTGACATAAAGCACTCACACCAGCACCGTGATATACAGCACTGACAGCAGCACCGTGACAGAGAGCCCTGACATCAGCACCGTGATATACAGCACTGACACCTGCACCGTAAGCAGCCCCAGGAGGAAGTCAGCATAGCATAGGTATGGTGGGAGCCCCTCATAATGAGCATAGCACAGGGATGGTGGGAGCCCCTCATAATAAGCAGCCCCAGGAGGATGTCAGCATAGCACAGGGATGGTGGGAGCCCCTCATAATAAGCAGCCCCAGGAGGATTTCAGCATAGCACAGGGATGGTGGGAGCCCCTCATAATAAGCAGCCCCAGGAGGATGTCAGCATAGCACAGGGATGGTGGGAGCCCCTCATAATAAGAAGCCCCAGGAGGATGTCAGCATAGCACAGGGATGGTGGGAGCCCCTCATAATAAGCAGCCCCAGGAGGATGTCAGCATAGCACAGGGATGGTGGGAGACCCTCATAATATGCACAGCAGAGGTACAGCCCCAGGAGGAAGTCAGCACAGGGATGGTGGGAGCAACTCATAATAAGCAGCCCCAGGAGGATGCCAGCATAGCACAGGGATGGTGGGAGCCCCTCATAATAAGCAGCCCCAGGAGGATGTCAGCATAGCACAGGGATGGTGGGAGCCCCTCATAATAAGCAGCCCCAGGAGGATGTCAGCATAGCACAGGGATGGTGGGAGACCCCCCTATGTATTGTGGACCTATACCAGTCCTTATAGAGTAGCAGACTGTACCTCACTCAACCCTATGTACTGTAGCACCCTAGACAGACCAAGTTACCAGTCCTTATAAGGACTTTTGTGGACCAAGTAGGTTGTGTGTGAGTGATTAGCAGATTGTACCTCAGTCCCTATACCGATGAAGGACTGCTGCAGTATAGGGCAGCGGTCAGCAGTAGTGCACCTCAACCCTATGTATTGTGGACCTATACCAGTCCTTATAGAGTAGCAGACTGTACCTCACTCAACCCTATGTACTGTAGCACCCTATACCTTACCAGTCCTTATAAGGACTTTTGGGGAACCAAGTAGGTTGTGTGTGAGTGATTAGCAGACTGTACGTCAGTCCCTATACTGATGAAGGCCTGCTGAAGTATAGGGCAGCGGTCAGCAGTAGTGCACCTCAACCCTATGTATTGTGGACCGATACCAGTCCTTATAGAATGGCAGACTGTACCTCACTCAACCCTATGTACTGTAGCACCTTAGACAGACCAAGTTAACAGTCCTTATAAGGAGGTTTGTGGAACAAGTGGGTTGTGAATGATTAGCAGACTGCAGCAGAAGGGCAGCAGTCAAGTATAATATTCTTTCTATATTTGGAAGAAAGAATATTATACGTGTACAAGCCTATTACCATACCAGTCCTGAAAAGAACCTTTGTGGAACTAATAGTAACAGCTACTGATTAAACTGACCCTCACTGCCTGACACACTGCTTCCTGCCTGTCCCTATATAAACTGACAAAACAGAGGCTACTGGAACAACAACTGGAATAGCACTTTTGTGGGCCTGATAGTAACAGCTAATGATGATGACTAAACTGACTCTCCCTGCAGCACACACCGTCCTGTCCCTTTCTCTAAACTGACAAAAGACAGCAAACCTATATACACCTAACACCTATACCAGTCCTGAAAAGAACTTTTGTGTACCAAATAGCTAGCGATTTGGGTCACTGGAATCTCTCCCTGCTCCACACAGCAACCTCTCCCTATAGTGACAGAAGAAAGAATGTAAAATGGCCGCCGGATCGGGTGTATTTATAGGTTAGGGGGAATGTCCAAGTGTCCATGTGCTGTAATGTCTCAATTGGCTGTCCTGTACCCCATGATGGATGTGTCATCAGGTCAAAGTTCTTTTACACAGAAAACACGGAAGTCCGCCGGGCGAACGGCGGCAATAGTCCGCCGATCGGGCGAATCGCGAACAGCCGAAATTCGCCGCGAAACGACCGCCGGGCGAACTGTTCGGCCATCACTAATCTCAACCATTCTCTTCTCTGATACCGGCGACCTCTACAACAAAATCTCACCCCTATCCTGCACCGACCTAGCCACTTCTGTCTACAACACTTCACTTCTAGCTTCACTGGACTCACTGGCCCCCCTCACTACACACAGAATCAGGGCCCGACCCCTTCAACCTTGGCAAACAGATGATACAAGAAGTCTGAAAAAACATAGTCATGCTCAGAGGCGGCTGGTGCTGAAAACTTTTTTTGGGGGGGGGGGGTGCAAACACACTATAAAATTCGGGAAAAAAAAAACCCATCAATTTTAGTCTCACTGTGCCATAAAACACAGCCACTGTGCCATCAAATGCAGCCACTGTGCCCCATCAATTGCAGGGAATGTGCCCATCAAATGCAGCCACTGTGCCCATCAAATGCAACCACTGTGCCCATCAAACACAGCCACTGTGCCCCATCAAATGCTCCCACTGTGCCCCATCAAACGCTCCCACTGTGCTAGCAAATGCTGCCAGTGTGCCACCCGCTTGACCTTGGTCTGCCTGGTACTTACCCTGTCTCAGTGGGGCAGCGGGAGACGGCGGCGGGCAGGGGGCGGTGAGCGGTGTCCTCACTCCTCCATGCTCCTCAATGTCTTCTCCTGTCCTCTCTTCCCATCCTCTGCTATGATTGGACACCTCATCCAATCATAGCGCCTGTGGTTTCAGCCAGTCAGGTGATGGGTAACAGACCCGAGCACCTGAATGGCAGAGAGGCAGTTCAGTGTTAGAAAAGCGAATATTCATTCACTTTTCTAACACAGCTGGGTGAACTTGCGAGCTCTCGCTGTTAACCTTTTTTGATGCCTATTAGAGCTTATGGCTCTAATCGGGTGCCTCAAAAAATACCCCGCCACTGTAATTCAGGCGCCCAGCGCCCAAGAAGGGGCCAGGCGCCTGAATAGGGGGTGACAGCGGCGGCCATAGATAGATAGATTCATGCAATGCATGAGTCTATCTATTGGTGATAGAGGGGGTGGCAGGAGAGAGCGGGCGGCGCCCTTATGGACACACCGCTGGTCGTGCTCATGAGCGCCTGTGGCATAAGACTAAGTCTCAGAAAAATTTCAATCAGTATAAATCTGGCCTCCAAAAATACAATTCCAGCTTCCTCACTGCCAAGCAGACCTATTTTATCACTCTCATTAACAACTTATCATCACGTCCCCTTATCTACCTTCAACTTTCTACTACGTCCTCCACCGCCTCCACCTGCCAACTCACTCACTGCCCAGGAGATCGCCAATCACTTCAAACAGAAGATCGATACAATTCACGAGGAGATCTGTACTGTTCAGATACCCTCCATGCTTTATACTTCATACCCACAGGTACATTCATTACTTCCCTCTTTCAACGCCACCGTTATAGACGAGGTTGCTAAAATACTTGCTAATGTCCACCTTACCACCTGCCTTCTGGATCCTGTTCCCTCGCAAATTCTACGTTCACCCTCTGGCTCTATTCTACACTTTCTAACCCACATCTTCAATCTCTCACTCTCTTCTGGGATCATCCCCAACTCTCTAAAACATGCACTTGTCAGCCCCATACTTAAAAAGCATTCACTGGACTCATCCAATCTTAACAACCTATGCCCCATCTCCTTGCTCCCCTTCTTATCCAAACTCCTTGCACGTCTGGTCTACAACCGACTGCACCTCCCCCTTGCTGATGATAGCCTTCTTGATCCCCTTCAGTCTGGATTTTGTCCTCAACACTCCACAGAAACGGCTCTCTTAAAACGAACAAACGATCTACTAACGGCCAAAACCAATGGACACTATTCTGTACTCCTACTCCTGGACCTCTCTGCTGCCTTTGATACGGTTGACCACCCCCTCCTCCTCAAAAAACTCCACGCCTTCGGTCTCTGTGACTGTACTCTTCCCTGGTTCTCTTCCTACTTATCCTACCTTACTTTTAGCATTTCTTACAACTCTACTTCCTCCTCTACTCTTCCTTTCTCTGTTGGGGTCCCCCAAGGTTCTGTTCTTGGACTTCTCCTATTTTCAATTTACACCTCCTCCCTGGGTCAGCTTATAGCCTCCCATGGCTTCCAATACCACCTCTACGCTGATGACACCCAAATCTAGTTCTCTAACCTTCAGCTCACTTCCTCAATCTCCTCACGTATCACTAATTTACTATCAGATATATCAGTCTGGATGTCACACAAAACATTGTTGGTGTCAATATGATAAAATAAGTGCCTTCCTTACTGTCAGTGGTATATAATAAGCCCCAATCCTCCTCAAAAAACTCCACGCCTTTGGTCTCTATGACTGAACTCTTCCCTGGTTCTCTTCCTACTTATCCTACTGCACTTTTAGCATTTCTTACAACTCTACTTCCTCCTCTACTCTTCCTTTCTCTGTTGGGGTCTCCCAAGGTTCTGTTCTTGGACTTCTCCTATTTTCAATTTACACCTCCTCCCTGGGTCAGCTTATAGCCTCCCATGGCTTCCAATACCACCTCTACGCTGATGATACCCAAATCTAGTTCTCTAACCTTCAGCTCACTCCCTCAATCTCCTCACATATCACTAATTTACTATCAGATATATCAGTCTGGATGTCACACAAAACATTGTTGGTGTCAACATGATAAAATAAGTGCCTTCCTTACTGTCAGTGGTATATAATAAGCCCCAATGTTGGTGTCAGTGAGATAAAATAAGCCCTATTATTGGTGTCAGTGAGATAAAATAAGCCCCATTATTGGTGTCAGTGAGATAAAATAAGCCCTGTTGTTGGTGTCAGTGAGGCCGCGTACACACGCGGGGACTGTTCGCTCAACTTTGTTCCTCAAACTGTTTCAGCGGATGTGACGGACTGGGGTTTATATGGTCACAAAACAGACACCCCAAAGCAAAGTACATATTCATTTTTTTTTTATACTTCTAAACATCTCCCTTCTATTCTATTAATAACCAGTAGATGGCAGAGAAGGTACACAAACAGAGTCTATATAAGGCCACACACCATGTGACTGGAAATTAAACTACTTCCAGTCATAAAGTCAGTGGTCATATCTCATGCTGTTTGTGTGATTCTTTGCAGGTATGTACTCTAAATTGTTCCTAATCTGTATTAACCTGTGATAGAAAGATTCCTAAACATCTTGAGCAGATGCAGAAAAAAGTCTCAGCAGATTTTATGCTATAGTTTTGCTGTAATTAGAAGTTTAGAACAGCATGTGTCAGAAACAAGTGAAAAGTGCATAAGAACATGAAAATACTGCATTAGTCAGAACAAATGACTATGATAAACATTAAACCTTTCTAAATAGGTATATTTAAACCTGATTTATTGAAAATGGCATAGATTTATAGAAGCACATGTTTTCTGTTATTTAATATAGAAAAAAACCTATTGTATGTAAAGCTTATGTATTGCATCATACAGACATGCAATGTGCACCATCTAGTGGTTAAAAAAGAGTACTACCATGAAAATATTTGTATTAAAGCAATGCTTTGCTAGTATGATTATTGCACACTTAAAATGTACTAGAGAGATAAAGATAATTATCTATAACACTGAATAACAGGGATATATATGTTATTAAAATTTAGTAATGTTCATTGTTATAACTACGTTTTAAAATACTTTAGTTAAAATCGGTATTATATATATTGTTAATGGTTATAAACATGTGACTGGAAATTAAACTACTTCCAGCCATAAAGTCAGTGGTCATATCTCATGCTGTTTGTGTGATTCTTTGCAGTTTACGCCAAGCTGATCACCTTATCTCATCGCGTCTACAATCATCGGCTCTCTTAATTCACATTTAGAGGCCGGTAACACGGACAGTCCGCTCAAAATTAGCATGGACGGACTTGGCCACACATGACGAACGAACAGTCCGCTGAAACCGTGCGCGATGACGTGAACGGCACGTACGACGGGACTAGAAAACGACGTCCTATACACTGCAATGCAACCTTCGGCGTGTAAATCCTTTCTGAGTATGCGCGGAACTTAGTTTGTCGAACAAGCCTACACACGAGGGGACTGTCCGCTCAAACAAAGTTTCAGCGGACAGTTTTTCGGAAATTCCGAAAAACTTTGTTCAGCAGACTGTTCGCTGAAACTGTCCGCTGAAGCCCACACACGAGCGGACTGTCCGCCGAAACACTGTTCAGCGGACAAAGTTGGGCGAACAGTCCCCGCGTGTGTACGCGGCCTGAGATAATTTCCATAGTTGGTGTCGGGGGGGGGGGAATAAGCGCCATTACTGGTGTCAGTGAGATAAAATAAGTCCCATCATTGTCATTGAGATACATAATATATAAAATTCTCCACGATGCAGCGCAATCCTGTCAGATAATATAACAGTCCTTAATTCAAAACAATACAATGGTCCTTCAATGTCCCATACATGGATTTTTTCCTCCACCACCATGATGTGATTTATCTGTTCCTTCCTCTTCTATCAGACTCGGTGACAAATACACACACCCAGTGATAATGTGATCGCCTTGTGCATGGACCTCAATACAGATCAAGGTCTTAACCCACCTGAGGCCTCCTGAGGAAGTTCTGGTACAGGAGGGAAACACGCACAGGTTTGGAGTCGCGCTGTAGGTATGAGACCACTGGCTGTATTATGACCACTGTTTATTCATGCTGAGATACACTATATTGTCAAAAGTATTAGGACACTTGCCTTTCCACACACCTGACATTTAATGGTATCCCAGTCTTAGTCCGTCCTAGTCCGTAGGGTTCAAAATTGAGTTGGCTCACCCTTTGCAGCTACAACAGCTTCAACTCTTCTGGGAAGGCCGCCCACAAGGTTTAGGAGTGTGTCTATGGGAAGGTTTGACCATTCTTCTGGAAGCGCATTTGTGAGATCAGGCACTGATGTTGAATGATAAGGCCTGGATTGCCGTCTCCACTCTAATTCATTCCAAAGGTGTTCTATCAGGTTAAGGTCAGGACTTTGTGCAGGCCAGTCAAGTTCCTCCACCATGAACGCGCTCATCCATGTCTTTGTGGACCTTGCTTTTGATAATATAGTGTACATAGCACTGTGTGTGCTTTTTAAATGTAAGTGTTGATTTTGGGAGCTTTTAATAAATTGTTACAATTCTATTTTTGTATATGAAGTATAGGTGCTGAGGAATTCTGAGGAGGAAGAAGCAAAGGAATAGCTGATGCCACATATGCCCAAGGTGGGGCAACAACTGTGTTATGACCTTGATTCGTAATATGGAAGTATGCCCCCTACAGCTTCAGGGTGGTAGTTTTGGGAGAGGTTTCCTGAAATCACCAGGAAAGTGAGAGTACTCCCAGGAACCCAAAGCAGAAAAGTAGAAAGGTTGGTAAAGAGACCTCCTTCCATGCTTGCCTGCAGGACTCCTCCTTCTCTCCCATCCTCTGGTACTCCCTACCCCAATCTATCCGACTATCTCCTAATCTATCCATCTTTAGATGATCCCTGAAAACCCTTCTCTTTAAATTGGTGTCGATTTACTAAAACTGGAGCATTCAGAGTCTGGTGAAGCTGTGCATGGTAGCCAATCAGCTTCTAACTTCAGCTTGCTCAATTTAGCTTTGACAAAAAACCTGGAAGCCGATTGGCTTCTATGCAGAGTTGTACCAGATCCCGCACTCTCCAGTTTTAGTAAATCAACCCCCAATGTGTTTTTATTTTCTCATCCCCCACAGTTATTACGTTTTGTATCACTTGACCCTCCCTCTTAAATTGTAATTTCTAACAAACAGGGCCCTCTGATTCCTCCTCTATAGAATTGTATTGTAACTGTAATGACTGTCTTCATTTTGTAAAAGGCAAACTGTTGGCCCTATATAAATGCTGTATAATAATAATAACATGCCAAGGTAGGTGGTCCTTGGCACAGAGGTGCCAAGGCTCGGGATACAGGCTTATGTGCCCCCCTCTTGGAATGAAATGGGGGGGGGGAACATGTAGGTCACACAAGGTTCTCACTTATGCAGGTTGAGGGGTTCTGGTTTTGCACTTTTCTCCAGGATTGGTAACTCCTGGATTGGGTTCTGTAGTACAGACGCTTTGTAGAGACTTGTGAGGGATGAAGCCTCTAACCCTTGTAGCGGATGACATTTTGGACAAAATTTAGTTTTTGCTTCAGAACAGTAGGGGTTCTGCGGGTTAATTACGTAGGTTGGCCTTGACATCAGTCTGGCTGGGCTGTGTTGGAAGTTCTGCCTGGTCATGTGCGCAGTGAGGTGCACATGACAGGCCAGAACCAGTCCTGGTTGAACGTTTTGAGTATCAACCTTTTCGGAACCAATCAGTGGGAGTGCTGGGCCTTGCTAGGGAGTCTGGGAAGTCTAGGAAGGGGTGCTTAAAATGTGTGGGTCACGTGGTTGAGAGTGAGGAGTTTGTGAGGCCCGTGTGGTCTGTTCTGGTTCCAGGACCGGGGTAGCCCCGTAAGGGGTCGCGGTCATGGGGTGTTTGACCTCCCGCAACATGTTCCTGTTAGAAGCCCCTAATAGACCTGCCTGGTCTGGGGTAGGGATCTATCTGTTCCAGAGTCTTGGAACCTGCTGGTCCGAGGTGTAGTAACTGAGGGAGGATTCAAGGTGTCCGGGTGTGCTCTCGGCTTGGAGGGGCACCGCAGCTCGTGGAAGTGACCGGGGGAGGACTCTTTGGAGGAGGGCCGGCAAGTGGCATTCTGAGAAGTGCCTGGTTACTGAGTTGGGAAGGACATTGACCAATTCATGTTTTTGCAGTACCATTGAGGAGACAGAGAACGTTCCAGGTACTGAGGAAAAAGTTTCCTGTTCACCCTTAGGCCGCGTACACACGGGCGGATTGTATGGCCTACTTAGTCCGTCATACAATCCGACGGACAGTCCGTCATACTTTCGAATGAACGAACTTGACCACACACGGATGCACAAACAGTCCGTCGAAAGCTTGCGCGATGACGTGTACAGCACGTACGACGGGACTAGAAATAGGAAGTCCAATACACAGCAATGCAACCTTCCACCGTGTAAATCCTTTCTGAGCATGCGCCATACTTAGTCCGTCGAACTAGCCTACTCACGAGCGGATTGTCCGCTGAAACCAAAGTATGACGGACAATATTACGGAAATTCCGAAATACTTAGTACGCCAGACTGCATGCTGAAAAAGTCCGCTGAAGCCCACACACGAGCAGACTGTCCGCTGAAATGTGTTTCGGCAGACTAAGTAGGCCATACAATCCGCCGGTGTGTATGCGGCATAAGTTACAACTTGTACACGTTCATAGGATTGTTTCCTATGATTGTTTCAAGTTTTGAGTCAACGTGCTGACTGCCATGATCTCTGGCTAGAGATCTGTTCAGCCTTGAAGTACCCAGCTAGCCAGTGGCTACTCTCTGGGTGGAATTAGAGACTTTGCTAGACTTGCAGTTCAAGGTGCCTGAGTTCTTCACCCGTGCCCTCTGTTCCCATGAGAGAGACGGTGTTATTGGATGTTACTACTGCAAAATAAAACCTTTTAAAAAGGACTTTTTCCATGTCAGCATTCAAGTTGTTGGATATCAAACCTGGGAACCCCTAGACGTGGAAGAGCAGGCCGAGAGGAGGTAACTGGTAAGCCAAATAAGGCTGCCCTGCAAGGGTTATTGCCGCTACACCCTGTAGCCACATTTTACAGGAAACCAGCATCGTGATTGTACAGGTGTGCGCAGCCCTTATAGTATAGGGACTGTCTATGTTTCAGGGCTCCTTCACCTTGAGACAAGGGCTGTCTATGGTTCAGGGCTCCTTCTCCTGGAGACAAGGAACTTTCTTTAGTTCATGCACCCTCCCCTGGAGACAATGGCTGTCTATGGTTCAGGTCTCCTTCTCCTGGAAACAAGGGTCCATCTATGGTTCAGGGCTCCTTCCCCCGGAGACAAGGAGCGGTCAATGGTTTAGGGCTAATTCCCCTTGAGGCAAGGGTCTGTCTATGGTTCAGGACTCCCCCCTGGAAACAAAGGGGGTTATTTACTAAAAGAAAATCCACTTTGCACTGCAAGTACACTTGGAAGTAAAGTCGCTGTAGATCCGAGGGGAACATGCAAGGAGAATAAAAAACAGCATTTTAGCTTGTACGTGATTGGATGATAAAATCAGCAGAGCTTCCCCTCATTTCAGATCTACCCCTTAGATTTAGAGCGACTGCACTTCCAAGTGCATTTTCCGTGCAAAGTGGATTTTGAATTTCGTAAATAACCCCCAAAGTGTTTATGGTTCAGGGCTTCTTCCTCTGGAGACAAGGGGTTGTCCATGGTTCAGGGCTTCTTCCCCTGGAGACAAGGGGTTGTCCATGGTTCAGGGCTTCTTCCTCTGGAGACAAGGGACTGTCCATGGTTCAGGGCTCCTTCACCCTGGGACAAGAAGCTGGCTATGGTTAAGGACAGTTTCCCCTGGTGACAAGGGTCTGTCTCTGGCACAGGTCTCTTTACCCTTGAGACAAGGAGAGACAGAGTTCCACTTTGATCTCAAGGAGAAGAGATCAGGTCTGACCAGGTCATCACCTGAGAGAGGTACTAAGAGATTGTGTGTGATCAGTCAGGATCCTGTACAGACCACGTTGCACAGCTGGTGGGTAGAAATCCCTAAAATGCCCTTCACTGGCTGGGCTGAATTCATGGAAGGAGCTACATTTGAGTCACTCACTCCATACTTATCTTCTGCATAATGATCAATCTGTATGATCAGATCTTATTGATCGGGATTTATAGAATTGTAGATCCTCCATCTCAGTCTGAAGAAGGAGTACTCTTCTGTGAAAAGCGGAGGTCGGTCCTTTGGTCTGTCTGTTGGTGGGCTTTGTGGTAAATAACCGGTGGTTTAGGTCTCACCAGACTGGGAATTCCACCAGTCTGTGTATGGCAAATGTATATATGGAGACAATGGATTATCGTATCAAAGTCTGAGGAGTGTTTCTGATGGACCATCTTTTTATTGTTATATAATGAAGTTTTATTGGAATTCTAAATAAAATATTTTTTTTTTACATTTTCTGTTGATTCTTCTGAATACCAACATATTGACCCCCCTTTGAAATCCTCTGACCATATCACTCCAAATGTACACCCCCCATACACCCAGCCTGAGGAAGGTTTAGACTTGTTCTGATCTCTGTGTACAAAGAGGAAATGGGATGCACCCAGAGATAAGTTCTGTAAGAAATGACGGAAAGCATAGCAGACTCTGACAATGGCGTTATCAGGAAACCCCCCTCCCCCCTCTTCCTCCGCTCTCCTCCATTTCCTGTGTCAGATATAATTTCAAGTAAAATGCAGAAAAACAACTCCGCTCACTTCTGGTCTTCTTACGGTAAGAAGAAGTTGGAGCTCCCAGTGCCGTGGTTCCAGGTTTTATCTTCTAGAATCTTCTGTGATTGGACTCGTCACCTTTCTGGGAATATCTTCAGGTCTCCTCATTGTCGAGAAGTACAAACAATCTGATTGGAGGATGTATGGGCAGATCTAACAAGGTGAGACCCCGCCAATCATTCTTCTGACTGCTCTAACCAAAGCGGAGTTCCGTATTCTGAGAGCCGTCAGGAAATGGGAACTCCGCTCACTGCTCACAGCACTCTAATTCCACATAGACCAGAAGTCTGTATATTGTATAGCCTTCATATAGATAATGTATAAATGGATGATGTATACTATATATAGAGAGGAGAGCCTGTGTCATTCTATATATCCCTGTGTATAACATCCCCCACTTATATCATAGATCAGAAGTCTGTATATTGTGTAGTCTCCATATAGATAATGTATAAATGGATGGTGTATACTGTATATAGAGAGGAGAGTCTGTATCATTCTATATACAGTGGTGTGAAAAAGTGTTTGCCCCCTTCCTCATTTCCTGTTCCTTTGCATGTTTGTCACACTTAAGTGTTTCGGAACATCAAACCAATTTAAACAATAGTCAAGGACAACACAAGTAAACACAAAATGCAATTTGTAAATGAAGGTGTTTATTATTAAAGGTGAAAAAAAATCCAAACCATCATGGCCCTGTGTGAAAAAGTGATTGCCCCCTAAACCTAATAACTGGTTGGGCCACCCTTAGCAGCAACAACTGCAACCAAGCATTTGCGATAACGTGCAATGAGGCTTTTACAGCGTCCTGGAGGAAATTTTGGCCCACTCATCTTTGCAGAATTGTCCTAATTCAGTTACATTAGAGGGTTTTCGAGCATGAACGGCCTTTTTAAGGTCATACCACAACATCTCAATAGGATTCAGGTCAGGACTTTGGCTAGGCCACTCCAAAGTCTTCATTTTGTTTTTCTTCAGCCATTCGGTGGTGGACTTGCTGGTGTGTTTAGGATCATTGTCCTGCTGCAGAACCCAAGTTCGTTTCAGCTTGAGTACACGAACAGATGGTCAGACATTCTCCTTCAGGATCTCTTGGTAGACAGCAGAATTCATAGTTCCTTTTATCACGGCAAGTCTTCCAGGTCCTGAAGCAGCAAAACAGCCCCAGACCATCACACTACCACCACCATATTTTATTGTTGGTATAATGTTCTTTTTATGAAATGCAGTGTTCCTTCTACGCCAGATATACTTGGACACACACCTTCCAAAGAGTTCCACTTTTGTCTCATCGGTCCACAGAATGTTGTCCCAAAAGTCTTGGGGATCATCAAGATGTGTTGTGGAGAAATTGAGACGAGCTTTGATGTTCTTTTTGCTCAGCAGTGGTTTTCTCCTTGGAACTCTGCCATGCAGGCCATTTTTGCCCAGTCTTTTCCTGATGGTGGAGGCATGAACGCTGACCTTAACTGAGGCAAGTGAGGCCTGCAGTTCCTTGGACGTTGTTGTGGGGTCTTTTGTGACCTCTTGGATGAATCGTCGCTGCGCTCTTGGGGTAATTTTGGGCGGCCGGCCACTCCTGGGAAGGTTCACCACTGTTCCATGTCTTCGCCATTTGTGGATAATGGCTCTCACTGTGGTTCGCTGGATTCCCAAAGCTTTGGAAATGGCTTTATAACCCTTTCCAGACTGATAGATCTCAATTACTTTCTTTCTCAATTGTTCCTGAATTTCTTTGGGTCTCGGCATGATGTGTAGCTTTTAAGGATCTTCTGGTGGACCTTACTGTGTCAAGCAGCTCCTATTTAAGTGATGCCTTGATTGTGAACAGGTGTGGCAATAATCAGGCCTGGGTGTGGCTAGAGAAATTGAACTCAGGTGTGGACAACCACAGTTATAGTATGTTTTAACAATCACTTTTTCACACAGGGCCATGATGGTTTGGATTTTTTTTCACCTTTAATAATAAACACCTTCATTTATAAATTGCATTTTGTGTTTACTTGTGTTGTCCTTGACTATTGCTTAAATTGGTTTGATGTTCCGAAACACTTAAGTGTGACAAACATGCAAAGGAACAGGAAATGAGGAAGGGGGCAAACACTTTTTCACACCACTGTATCTCTGTGTATAACATCCCCCACTGATATAGATCAGAAGTTTGTATATTGTGTATTCTCCATATAGATCATTTATAAATTAAGGATGTATACTGTATATAGAGAAGTAGAGTTCTGTTTCCAGTGCCCAAGCTGCATGTCTGGATGTGGTTGTATGGAGGGGTACCCGGATTCTTGACTTAGAAAGGAGTCCTGAGACGTAGTCCTATACATGATGACAGGCATGTACTGGCCATCGGAACTACTGGGAGTTTCCCGGTGGGCCGATGGCTCAGTGGGCCACTCTGATGTAAGGGGGCTGGTGATGGGACACTCTGATGTAAGGGGGCTGATAATGGGACACTCTGATATAAGGGGGCTGGTGATGGGACACTCTGATGTAAGGGGGCTGCTGATGGGACACTCTGATGTAAGGGGGCTGGTGATGGGACACTCTGATGTAAGGGGTGCTGATGGGACACTCTGTTGTAAGGGGGCTGGTGATGGGGCACTCAAAATGTAAGTGGGCCGGTCTGGATGAAGTCCAGGGCCAAATTTCTGTCCCAGTCCAGCCCTGCACGATGACAGGCTCTCTTTAATCCATGCAGTAGTTCATGTATCCCCAGGAAAGGTAAACACAACTCAGGAAACCGTACCCAGCTGCATCTCTGTCACCTGTTCTTCCTCTTCCAGCATGACCTCTAGGGAAGAGCCGAACACCCCTCCGGTTCGGTTTGCAGCAGAACAGGCAAAAAATTTGTCAGAACACACGAACACCGTTAAAGTCTATGGGACACGAACGTGAAGTGCTCATTTTAAAGGCTTATATGCAAGTTATTGTCATAAAAAGTGATTGGGGACCCGGGTCCTGCCCCAGGGGACATGTATCAATGCAAAACATTTTTTTTTAAAACGTCCTTTTTTTCGGGAGCAGTGATTTTTTTAATGCTTAAAGTGAAACAATAAAAAAAATTCCTTTAACCACCTGCTTACTGGGCACTTAAACCCCCCCTCCTATCCAGACCAATTTTAAGCTTTCAGCACTGTCGCACTTTGAATGACAATTGCGCGGTCGTACAACACTGTACCCAAATTACATTTTTATAATTTTTTTCCCCCAAATAGAGCTTTCTTTTGGTGGTATTTGATCACCTCTGCGATTTTTATTTATTTTTTTAAAAATGTAAAAAGACTGAATTTTCTTTTTTTTTGTATTAAAATTTTGTAAACTGGTAATTTTTGGCTGTCATTGATGTACGCTGATGAGGCGTCACTGTTGGGCACCGATAGGTGGCAGTGATGGGCACTGATGGGTGGCAGTGATGGGCACTGATCGGTTACACTGATAGGTAGCACTCGTGGGCATTGATACGTAGCACTTGTGGGCATCGATAGGTGGTACTTGTGGGCATCGATGGGTGGCACTTGTGGATATTGTTACTATTATAAATGAGGCATAATTGCCTCTTCCGTCTCGGGACCAATGTCCCTTTAAGCTGAGCCAGTGATCGGCTTTTTTTTTTTTCTCCTCTGCTGTCAGCGTGAGGAGAAAAAAAAACGATCACCAAGCTTTTGTTTACATCATGTGATCAGCTGTCATTGGCTGACAGCTGATCACATGGTAAGGGGCCGGGACCGGCCCCTTATTCGGATCAGTGATCACCCGAGTCTCAGTGACTCAGTGCACAGTGGAGGCCTTCATATGATGGCCTCCCAGAAATTGTGAGGACTTAAAGTGTTGTGGCACCAGCACCACCACCACAACAACCAAAGGCCCAATTTTTCTACCACTGTTCAACAATGGCATGTAATTACAATTCTTGATATAATCGTTCACAGCAGGGCGCTCCAGCGCCCACCAAGGGTCGCTTTGAGGGCTTACAATGTTGTGGCAACACCAACACCTTAGGCCAAAATTTCTGCAGAGCATATAGGGCAGGCCCCTACTTTCAAACATCCAACTTACAAACGTCTGCTACTTGCAAACGGAAGGAGACAACAGGAAGTGAGATGAAAAAAGACAGACGGCCCAAAAAATTCTACAGGGGTGATAACCCTTCCCTATGTTTTCCAAAAAGCTGAAAAATAGATGTTTTGACTGGAGCTACACTTTAAAAATGTACCAGTTCAAAATTACAAACAGATTCTACTTAACACAACAAACCTACACAGTCCCTGTCTTGTTTGCACCGCCTGTATACTGCTGTTCTGAGTATATAGGGCCTGGGGGCCCCACATCTTTCCTTTTTTTAATTTGGGTACGGGGTTCCCCTTAATATCCGTACAAGACCCAAAGGGGCTGGTAATGGGCAGGGAGGGCTACCCATGCCATTTTTTTATCAATGATTTTCATCCGTATTGCCAGAACCAGATAATACGGTACATTAAAACCGCAAAATGACTTTTTTTCCATTTTGTGCAGGGACTGTTCTAAACACGGGAAACACGTGGCACTTCACAGGCATACTACAGACACCCCCCCAGGCACCATATTTAAAGGAATATTTCACTTTTTTTTCCCTCTTTAATCGTTATTAAAATCAGTGCTCCCGAAAAAACGGCCGTTTTAAAAAATACATTTGGCATTGATACATGTCCCCTGCGGCAGAGCCGGGTCCCCAAACAATTTTTAGGACAATATCTTGCATATTAGCCATTAAAATTAGCTTCTAGACTGCAGGATAATTTTAATTCTTTAATCTTATAAAAAAAGTTTTTTTACTAAACCCACCCTCTCTTTCCACCTTTGTATTATCTCTATTGCAATGTATACAACATTTTTGGTTTAATTTCAAAGCTCATTTCTGTTGATATGAGCTCAACCTGCCCCATCCAGCCTTACACACCAGCGCCCACTCTGTAATTAGATATCTGTTCCGTGAGCGGTTGCCATGGCACTGCATCAACATCTCCTGGCAAAATGGACTATAAAAAACACTTCAAACATGGCGACCACTATTGCCTGATGAAGGAGCATGCATGCTCTGAAAGTGCGCTCCTCCCCACTCCCTCACCATCCGGAAGTGACGTGTCCAGCCGCCCCTCTGCCAATTCTGAGAACCAGGAAGTGCTGGGAGCCACCAGCGCAGCCGGGAACTTGAGCTGCCTCTCCACCTGCGAGCCGACCACCTTCCCCCAGTAGTGGATGAACCTCTTACACCTCTTATACCTTCCTATATGCGCTGTGATCTCTACCATCTTGTGAGTTCCAAATTGTCTGTCCTATATCAAAATGTTTTAACATTTCTGCACTTAGATGGCGCTGCTCTCTTTTGTGTTTTACTGTCTACAGAGCCCTTTCTAGCTTGTTATGAGCTAGTGCTCTGGCAGATAGTGTCCTGCCATCATATATTGTCCGCCCCGTACTGCGCATGCGCATGTAGTATCGGACAGCCATGTCTGAGCCCGAGCAGGGAGCCTCCCCCATGGAGGAATTGTGCAGACACCTGGCAGGTCTCAAACAAGCAGTGAAGAGCCTGCAAGAAGGCTACATCAGACTGGAAGGTCAAATCTAGCATCAGCACCCTCTGTAGTAATGCTACCTCCTGAGCCCAGGGTACACTCCCCCCGAGAGGTTCTCTGGAGACCGCAGTAAGTTCTGGTCCTTCCGCAACGCTTGCGAAATTTACTTTGCTTTACAACCCCGCACCTTCTCCTTGTAAGCGTCTAAAGTGGGCTTTGTAATTTCGTTTTTGTCCAGAGAACCTCAGACCTGGGCCCACCGCCTCTTGGAGCAGAAGTCGACCTCCCTTGATAACTTGGACACCTTCTTTGCCACTATGTCCCAGCTCTATGAGGATCCCCAGTTAAGAGCAACTGCAGAGGCCGCCTTGCAGCAGGGGCGCAGGGCGGTAGAAGACTATGTGGTGGAGTTCAGACGTTGGAGTTCTGACACTAAATGGAATGACGCTGCCCTGCGCTACCAGTTCAGCATGGGATTATCCGATTCGCTTAAGGACGAGCTGGCACGGGTTGGTATTCCTCAGTCCCTGGAGGAGCTCATAAATCTCTCCATCCAAATTGATCGACTCCTCAGGGAACGTCGTTCTGAGAAGTCCTCCAGCCAGTTTCGGCCCACTTGGGTCCTCCCCAAGGTCCCTAGTGCTTCCAGCTGTTTTCGGCCGACTGCTCTTGCTCCTCCGGCTCCGGGACTTGACTCCCCTGAACCTATGCAGCTGGGTCTCATCCATCCATCCCTCACTCCGGAAGAACGGCAACGCTGAAGAGCCAGTAACCTTTGCATGTGCTGTGGTGAACCAGGTCACTACGTGAGATCTTGTCCCAAAAAGACACGTAAGTCCTTTCTGATTCCTTCCAAGCATACATCTACCTTGCCTAAGTCTACTTCTCACCTTGCCCTCTCTGTCGTTCTACAGCTTCCCGACAAGTATATCCCAGTTCCAGTCATACTTGACTCCGGTGCCTGTAGCTGTTTTATTGATCTGACATTTGCTGCCAACCACCGCATTCCCCTCCAACCGAAAACTCAAAGCCTGGCGGTGCACCTTGCTGATGGCTCCATCCTCAGTTCTGGTCCTGTCACTCAGGAAACCATCCCCTTACTGGCCATCATGGGTCCTAACCACCGTGAAATCTTAAGCTTGGACGCCATTTCATCACCTCTTTTTCCCATTATCCTGGGAATGCCCTGATTACAGGCCCACAACCCTAACATCGACTGGGCCACAGGGAGAATCCAGTTCCTTTCCGGATCTTGTCAGCAGCACTGCTTGCATGAAGTCCCTTCCACATCTACTCAGCTCCTTTGCCTGGACACCGACCCTAAGTTACTACAAGTGATCCCTGCACCTTATTGGGATTTTATGGACGTATTTAGCAAGAGAGGGGCAGAAACTTTACCCCCGCATAGGTCCTACGACTGCCCGATAGAGCTTCTACCAGGAACCGAAGTTCCCTTCGGGAGAATCTTCCCATTAACTGAGCAAGAGCTGGAAACCCTAAAGGGCTATATTGACTAAAATCTCAAGAAAGGCTTTATTCGCCCGTCTACTTCTCCGGCTGGAGCTGGCATCTTTTTTGTCGAAAAGAAGGACCACTCTCTATGGCCCTGCATCGACTATCGGGAGCTAAATAAAATCACCATCAAGAATCACTACCCGTTGCCCCTAGTGCCCGAACTCTTCCAAAGATTGGGATCCGCGGTCGTGTTCACCAAGTTAGACCTCCGTTGTGCCTACAACTTGATCCGCATTTGTGAGGGGGGCGAATAGAAGACTGCCTTCCGCACATGATTCAGGCACTTTGAATATCTCGTCATGCCCTTCGGTCTATGCAATGCACGCGCAACATTCCAACATTTCATAAATGATATCTTCCGTGATCCTCTGGACTTGTACGTCATAGTATACCTGGATGACATCCTAATCTTTTCCTCTTCAGTCAGAGACCATCGTAGGCATGTCCAAAATGTGCTGACACGCCTTAGGCAGCATAGACTCTACGCCAAGTTGGAAAAGTGTGAATTTGAGCTCCAGTGTATACAGTTTCTTGGCCTGGTTATCTCTGTTGACGGTATCAAAATGGATCCTCGGAAGGTGTCCACTATCCTGGACTGGCCTGCTCCTACCGATTAAAAAAGGAGTCCAGCATTTTATTGGCTTCGCCAATTTTTACCGGAAATTCGTTAGGGGCTTCTCTGCAATAATTGCCCCATCACTGAACTCACCAAGCAGGGGAACCATTTCTGTTAGTCCCCTAAGGCCCAAGCCGCTTTTCGAAAAAACTGAAAGAGCTATTTACTTCTGCTACCATTCTGAAGCACCCGGACCCTGCCTTGCCCTTTGTCCTTGAGGCAGACGCTTTGGAAATTGCGGTGGGAGCAGTGCTTTCCCAGCGGCAAAGTGCCAAGGCCCTCCTCTACCCAGTGGCCTTTTACTCATGCAAGCTCTCCGCAGCGGAGAAGAGACTACGACGTGGGGGACCGGGAGCAACTGGCCATAAAGGCAGCTTTGGAGGAGTGGCGTTACTTGCTAGAGGGTGCTGCACACCCAATCCTGGTTTATACCGACCACAAAAACCTGAAGTATCTGAGAACAGCGAAAAGATTGAAACCACGGCAGGTGAGATGGGCCCTGTTCTTCTCCAGATTTCACTTTCACATCACATACAGACCTGGTTCCAAAAATATCAAACCGGATGCTCTTTCCCGCATGTTTCATAATTCCGTAGATACTTTGCTCCCGGATACCATCCTTCCTGCTGGAAATTTCTTGTTACTCCAGGGGGACCTCCTGTCCCGAATTAAACAAGCCTCTGTGGGTTGGACCCCATCGGTTGAAAATGATGTAAGGTCGCAAGATGGCATGTTCTGGTACAAGGACAAAATTCTGGTTCTGGGGGATGTAAGGGTGGCAATTTTGGAGCTCTGCCACGACCACAAGCTAGCCGGTCACTTTGGCACTCCGAAAACGGTGGAGTTGGTGCAGCGTGCATTCTGGTGGCCGCAGCTGACTAATGACTGCAAGAAGTATGTGGAGTCTTGCACCACCTGTGCCCGGAGCAAGACTAGCCGGACAAGAACCTGGGGTTTGCTAAGACCCTTGCCAGTTCCAGAAAGACCTTGGAAGATGATTTCAATGGATTTCATTGTGGAGTTGCCCCAGGCAGAAGGCTTCCCTACTATTTTCGTGGTGGTCGACAGGCTGTCTAAAATGGCTCACTTCCTGCCTATGAAGGGCACACCTTTGGCCTTGGAAACTGCAAAGGTGTTCACCAAGGAAGTAGTGCATGGGGTCCCATCAAGCATTGTATCCGACCGGGTTGTTTAATTCACCTCCAGATTTTGGAAGGCTCTTTACGGTTCCCTCGAAATTGAGTTGACATTTTCGTCTGCCTATCACCCCCAGACGAATGGGCAGACAAAGAGAACTAATCAAAACTTTGGAACAATACCTCCGCTGTTTCTCTGCCTTCTCACAAAATGACTGGGTCTCTCTCCTGCCTCTTGCCGAGTTTGCCTACAACAACTTGCTGCATTCTGCATTCAAACAGACACCATTCTTCGCAAACTACGGTTACCATCCATCCTTCCTGCCTGGTTCGGTACCTGAGTGTGCCATTCCTGCAGTGTCCGAAACAATGGACTTTTTTTTGACCAACAACAAATTGCTGCAAGAGACTATGGCCAAAACTCAGGAATACAACAAGAGGATGTTTGATAGGAAGAAGCGTGGAGAACTCATCCTAGTACCGGGCAATCAAATTTGGCTTTCTACGGCTAATCTAAAGATGGCTTGCCCCTCAAGAAAACTGGGTCCTAAGTTTTTGGGCCCCTGTGCGGTCAGGAGGAAAATTAATGATGTAACTTATGAGCTGGATTTACCCGGTTCGCTGAAGATTCATCCAGTCTTTCCCGCATATCACTGTTGAAACCCGTTGCCCCTAATCCTTTCACCAGCCGGAATACGGGCCCATCTAAACCCGTAATCATCAACAATGAAGAGGAATTTGAAGTGGAAGCGAAACTGGACTGTAGAAAGAGGGGTAACCAAGTCCAGTATTTAATCAAGTGGAGGGGGTACGGACCAAAAGATAACTCCTGGGAACCAGAAAGCAATTTACATGAGGAAGAACTTCTCAGTGCCTTTAAGAGTACCCACGCGGATAGATTGGCCCGGATTGGCATCCGGAGGCTGCCCTTGAGGAGGGGGCACTGTCAGAGAAATGCCTGTAACGGACATGCCACTGGGCGCTCTGCGGTGCGCCGGTATGTGCATGACGCTTGGCGCCAAACGGCCTATTTAGGTGTCCCCCGCAGTGTGCTCGGTGCTGTCCGATCTGCAGCTCCCAGTATCTTAGTACCCGTGATTTTGCTTGGAATTCCTGACCACCTGTTTACCCGGCTTGCCCCTTGGATTGTCCTGCCTGCCCTTGACCTCTGCGTGTCTGTGACCCCGAATCTGCCTGCTCCTCTGTACTGCGCTGCCCGCCTGTTGCCAACCCTGCTTGTGACCCGGACTTTGAACTTGCCTTACCCTTTGCACTGCACCACCCGCCAGCTGCCAACCGTGCCTGTGACCGGACCTGCCTTATCAGCTCCTGCTCTGCAACTGCTGCCTGCATCCAGCTGTCTGGAGACTACCTACCCATCTGCACCAGGCCATTGGACCTCTTCTCCTGCATCCAACCCGCCAGGCTCTCATACCCGTCTGCACTCCCGTGCCTCCTGTCCATACTACCAGGGGCCACGAACCAGACCCGTAAGGGAGACCTTCCCCTGCTATCTCGGGCTCACCTGTCAGGTACGTAAGCTACATCCTTCCTGAAGCCCACCTGTCGCCATATTTCACCGTGGAGAGGGCCCATTGCATGCCATCACAGCCAGGGCCGCAAGGAGCCCCCCCACCCAGCTTTATACTGTGGCTGCTTAATTTAGGGATCGAGATGAGATATTGCAGGCAGCAAGGATGGCTGGTGAGCTGCACTACAAGAACAATCGGCTGTTTATGTTTCCTGACTATTCTGTGGAGACACAGAAACTCTGCAGGTATTTTGATTCTGTTAAAGCTGCTCTCCGTACCGTAGGGACCCGGCTAGGTTCTCTGAGCTCAGTATACTTCTGCTTCTCTCCCAACTTTGTGAGAATTGTGCAGCATGGTCCACTTTACCTTTGAACCTTATGGGACGAATCAATCTCCTGACGATGGTCTTCCTCCCCAAGTTTTGGTTACTGGCCGGTGGTGGTTCACGCATTCGTGGACGAATGCAGCAGTGGGTCTAGAGGCTGCCAGTCTGGGTTCTCTTATGGAGCTGGGGAACGTGATCTACCAAGAACCCCGGGCTTACCCTATTCTACCGTATCCTACTAGGACCACACTCAGGGTTTGGGCTGCAGCTAGGAAAATATTCCATTGGCCTAACAGATTTCCCCCTTGCACTCCACTATGGGGTAATCTCAAACTCCCACATCTTCGTTCTATCCCTGACCCCCAGCTTTGGGCTAGGTTTGGTGTTAAGATTCTGCGAGACACTATGATAGCTGGCAGGCTTCTTTGCTTTATGGAGCTTAGGACCCAATTCCATTTACCAGGCTGGATGGTCTTTGCGTACCTACAGCCTCGTCATGCGGTGTGAGCTCAGTTCACTGTTTCACCAAGTCTGACTATGGACCCTATAGAGGAACTACTGGCCCAAGAATGTTTTTCCAAACCTCTATCTGCCCTGTACTTTGACTTATTGAGTGTTGATTCTCCTAAAATGGACTACTTTTGGGATAGGTGGAAGGCTGACATACCTGGACTTGACAAAGAAAACTGGGAAGACTGTCTGGGGGAAAGTGACAAATTATTAATCTCCTCCCGGTATAGGTTGATCGTGGTATAATTTTTACACAGGGTCTACTATATGCCCCAGAGGTTGCATAGTATCTATCCTGGGAGGACCTCAGAATGCACTCACTGTGGTGGAGAGGTCGGTACATATTTTCATATGTTCTGGAGTTGTCTGGGGCTAGCCCGCTTTTGGACTGAGGTGGTTGATCTTATGAACTTCCACCTCCAGCTAATTCTTTCATTCACTCCCGAATTGTTGTTATTAGGTATTCACGATGATGATGAAACTACTAATTTAATTTTTGTTGTACTATGCTAGGAGAGAACTCATTTTTAGGTAGGACTCCCGGTCCCATCCCTCCGTAGTCTCTTGGGAAAAGTCAATTAACTCTGTTCTTCCTATATGCAGACGTATGTCAATAGAAATTGCTCTAAGAAATATGAACAAGTATGGCAGCCCTGAACCACATAGAGTGGGAATAACCTTTGTGGATTCTGTTCTTTGCAGGTTGGCTGCTATGGTCACTCATGCAAATTCTTGCCTGTATCTGCTGTAGGGTATTGCTGAAGTGTTCTCTAATGCCACGTACACGCAATCAAACAATCCAGCGGAAAAAAGTCTGGCGGACTCTCCGCCGGACAATCCCCCCATTTGTGGGCTCCGGCTGACTTTTTTTTACCCAAAAGTCCGGCGGATTTAGAAAGTAGTTTTGCATCAAAATTTGTCCACCGGACTCGCAGTCCGGCAGACAATTTTTCCAAGTAGCCGGGACTAGCAAAGGAAGTCAATGTCTTTAAGTCCATACCAGATGAAGGGGCCAGCGACGTGTCAATCTCGCCACCGAAGGCGGTGACATTGACTTCCTTCGCTAGTCCCGGCTATGGGCAAGTCTGTTCATTTCAAAAGTACGGCGTGTGTGGGCACGTCCGCTCATTCGGATAGTCCGGCGGTTTGTCCGCCAGACTAAGTCCGCCGGATAGTCTGATCGTGTGTACGCGGCATATCTCTTACTTTGTTATTGTATAATTTTGTTATGATGTTTACGCTCCTCACTCATTATCAGTGTATTTTATATAACTTTACTTATTTTCAGGCTGTATTTGACCAATATATCATGTCCATGTTCAATAAAGGAACATTCTGTTTTTGTTAAAAAAACAAACAAACAAAAAAAACTGCCTCCTAAATCTTTTTATCTGGCTCCTAGATTTAAAGCAAATTTATCAAGCCTTTCCTTAAGTGACTTCCTCCCCTCCCCCTCATCTCCTTCATTATGTAAGTCATGCTGAGATCATCTCCCATTGGCTGAGCAATATTCTCATTTGTCTCTGAGCTCCTTCTTGCTATTCCTCGTCCTGCCTGTTGTTTCCTTGGATTGATTTTCTGTGTAGTGACCCCGGCTTCATCTCTTGGATGCGCTCGTCTGTTGCTTGTCCTGACCTTTATCCTGATTCCTGGATCTCCTCCTCATCTCTCCTCCATATCCTCTTACACAGCTTTTCTCCACACCTGCAGTGATCCTGGGGGGTGGAAACTTGGCACCAGCACTCAGCAAAATCCATCCCCACCATTAGGAGCTCTGGAGAAAATTTACACTCCGTTCCTCCGCACGTCACCTGATCACATGAGAGCTTACTTTCACACATTCCTGACAGATTTCTGTATGGTAAAGGTCAAAGTTCATTCTTCAGTTTAGAAGAGGAAGGACACACCCAGGAACAATGATTTGGTTTGCACAGGAGCCTCATATAGAGGACCCCTCAAATCTCCCCATCCAAATGTCCCTCCATCCAGAGTCTATATGTCCTATGACATCACACTGACCTCACAGCTTCTTCTCCCAATCTGCTTTTTTTTCTGATGCTCTTAGGATGTGGGCGGACCCTTGCCATCCTCACTAGCAAAGTGGGACTGTTGGTCCTGCATTGTATGTAATGACATTAGAAGGCCTGCAACATGTTTTTAACCTGTGTAGTGTGGGGGTCCTGTGTGGGAAAATAATAACTCAGCCTGAAGTGGGGCTTTAATAAAATGGAGACCTGAATGGTGAGGTGAGGAGGATTCTGGGAATATCATTTGATTTTACTATTTGTGTTCAGATCTAGAGTTTTCCTCCTGTGAAGTCTGGAGATCATATGACCATCACATTGCCTCCACCTCCCTCCCTGATAGAATAGAGAAATACAAAGAAGATTCTAGAAGTCACCAGAGAGATGATGGAGGAGAGGTGAGTGGTGCTGGGAATTCTGGGACATTATCCAGTAACAGACAAGGGATGTGTCTGGATGGTGACTGTATCATTGTGTGTGTCAGGTTCCTATAAGGTGTCAGGATGTCACTGTCTATTTCTCCATGGAGGAGTGGGAGTATTTAGAAGGACACAAGGATCTCTACAAGGACGTCATGATGGACAATCAGCCGCCCCTCACATCACCGGGTAAGAGGAGACTTTATTGTAAAGGAGAGAGCAGTACGGAGGCTCCACCTAGATCCCCCATCATCTGATAAACACATAGAAACAATGTATTCAGTCAGTGTGTGTGTTTCCTACAGATGGATCCAGTAATGGGAACCCACCAGAGAGATGTCCCCGTCCTCTGTATTCCCGGGATTCCACACAGGAAGATCACACCATCCCCCACCATCATCAGGTAGATGAGGAACAATCACTGATAGTATCATTAGGATCTGTACATTATCTGCATTGTTACCATTGATGTCATTTTTATTATATATTCAGAGTGGAAACCTGAGAGATTCTAAAGTTGAGGTTAAAGAAGAGATAAAAGAGGAGGATGATGAGGATGGGGTGATGGAGGAGTTTCTAAAGGAACACAAAGATCTGTACCAGGACACCATGGTGGAGTCATCCAGCTACAGAAACCCACCAGAGAGATGTCCCCGTCCTCTGTATTCCCGGGATTCCACACAGGAAGATCACACCATCCCCCACTATTGCAAGGTTGGTGGCACGGAGGTTATAAAATAGACTCATGGATACTCTGTGTGGATTTTCTATGTGATGTCACAATAATAAATCTTCTATCTTACAGATGATATTCTCTCTCATTTTCTTGGTTTAGAGTGGAGATCCAATCGATATAGAATTTGAGGTGAAATCAGAAGAAGAAGAGAGGTATGTGAGGGATGATCAGCAGTCTATGGAGGAGGATGGAATAACGGGGACATTTATAGAGGAGGACACTCCTACAGAGATCAGCACAGGTGGGTCATTACCACTAAATACATTCCTCCACCCATACTGCTCACTGATTGGTCCAGAGTAGGGCGGGGGCTGGGTGATATCAGCCTGTAATACCCTGGTCAGTTTCCTGAGCTGTGTTCCCCGTCCTGTATTCCTGGATTTCTCTCGGATAATCTTCCTTCCCTGTTCTGCAGACACAATTTATGTCTCTAGACTGGATTTATGGAGATTCTGGGGTTCAGCTGGCAGCAAAGTGTTCATTTTCACCATAGGCATTACTAGACCTAGGTACCTGGGGTATGTGCTTTGGGTCTTATGACAAGATCTCTGACAGAACAATCCCCCCAGGGTTACTTACTCTGTTGTCTGCTGGCTGTGCCGGGTGGAGGGATATGTCTGTATAGTTTCAGACCCAAGTCACTGAGTGCAGTCTCAGGAGATGGGAGGCAGCGGTGTGGGACCTCTGCAACTTGTCTCATGTAAACATTTCATCTTCCACTGATTACTGAATACCAATATTAGGAGCCCCGACCCTTACCCTGTATAATTTATATTGTACATTACATACTCCAGGAAAGCCCAGAGCGAAAACAAATAAAATGAAGAAATAGCAGAGGGAGGGCATGACAGTGTTAACAGGGTGCAGACAGAAATGAGAGGTCTTAACTGATTGGAGGAGCTTTGGGAGAAGGGGTCAGGAGAGTAAAAAGGAGCTCCCCCCGCATTAGTTCAGCGTACAGGAGAAAGCTTGGAGCAGCAGGCAGGAATAAGCTGGTACTGCAGGGCAGCTAGGGAGGGGTATGCCGGCATGGGGAGCGGTATGCATGCCTTCGGGAGAAGAAGGGTGCGGGGTGAGCGCCCACAGGTCTGAGCCAGGAGTGGGGGGCCCCCGGGTGCTGGGAGTTCTGGCCACCGAGCCCCTCTCCCAGTCCTCCTCACACGTGGCAGTCTGCAGGCTGGATGGCCGTTCAGGCCCACCTGGGATCACGGCGCCCACGTTTGGGTGGCACTCGGTGGGCGGGGGGGGCCCAGGGACTGAGTTGCCGCCCTCCGGGCCGAGGCCTACGTAGTAATGGCAGGAGGCGCCATCTCGGGCACCACCTCGGGGGTCGGGGGCTGGGGGGTCCCAGGATTAAGTTGCGGCCCTCAAGGCCTGGGCCCATGGAGGCGGGGGCAGAGCCTCGGGGGGAGGGGATAGGCACAGCAGCAGCCACCAGGGCTACGCTACCACAGGGGACAATATGTGATAGTACACCGGCGGCTCTTCCGGCACCAGGGGAGGACAATAAGGACGCATGGCGGAGGCGGAGTTTCAGCGGGGTAGTGCGCTGGTCAGAGGCGACCGCCGGGCCTGCACTGCCACGGCAGATGGCTCTCCGGGCTCCAGGGGAGGTCAATAAGGACACATAGCAGCAGGGGACGGGCTTGGGGAACACCGAGGTCGGGTGCGGCCATCCCACAGCAAGAGGAACACGCAGGCTCCCCCTCCTGGTAGTTAATCGGCGGGGGGGCGGAGTCTCGGCAGGGTAGAGCGATGATCAGAGGCAACCGCCGGGCCTCCACTGCCACGGCAGGCAGCTCGCACTGGACCATGTGCAGTGGGTACACAGCAGGAGGCAGGCTGTGGTGCCCCCCCCAGACAGGACCGAACACAGCAACGAAGATTACGTGGGTGGATCCGGCCCGAGGAGGTGAGGCCAGCAGCTGCGTGGATCCTCAGCATCCTGGGATGCATCCCCAGGTGGGTTGTCGATCATTGAGGGATGGAAGGAGCAACATTCAAGCGAGCGCACGGTCGGTGTTGGAAGAAAAGAAGAGCCCCAGAGACGATCGGCGGCGATGAAGGCTGGACCTTCGGCTGGTGGGATTCTTCCTATGCAGCCGGGTAAGTTCATTTACAATATTCTATTTCCTTTTCTAGGGGTGGACCTAGGCCACAGTAAGAGGGGAGGGACACGCGCCCATGTTCGCCCCCAGGAGTTCCCCAGGGTTAGGGCCCACAGAAGAGTCAACAGGGACACTGCCGGCGGAGGGGGACAGGCTGTTCCGGCAGGAGGGGGCATTACACGTCTTTGAAGTGGGAATACAAGGTCAGCAGTTGGGGTGGCGATTTTTCTGTACCAGGCACGGGCCAAACCGGTTTTCGGTTATACTCTATAAACGGGGGGGGGGGGGCTGGGGAGTGCCTACCCTGGGACAGGGGAAGGGGCCGCCTGACAGAAGAAGGGAGGAAAACAACAAAAAAAAAAAACACTGGGGGTGGGGCCCATCTGAGTTGGGTGTCCCTTCCTACTTTGGAAAATAGTGAGTGGAGCACATTTGAGGTATGGAAAACGTTGGGTTGGGGCCCGTCTGAGGTATGGGTGTTCCTTCCTAACTGGGGAAAATAACGAGGTTGGACCCATCAGAGGCATGGGTGTTTCTTCCTAACCATGCAAACTAGTGGGGTGGGAGCCATCGAGGGTATGCGTGCCCCTTCCTAAAGGTGGATAGCGGTGGATCGGTCTCATCAGAGGATTGGGGCCCCATTTCTAACTGGCACACTGTGGGTGGGGCTCATATGCGGTATGGGTGTCCCTTATTGACTATGGATATCAGTGGGTTGGGGCCCATCAGAGGTATGGGTGTTCCATCCCAACTGGGGGGAAGAATGTTGATTGGACCCATCGGAGGTGTCCCTTCCTAACTGTGTAAAAATGGTGACAGGGCCCATCGGAGATATGGGTGTCCCTTCCTAACTGTGAAAAAAACTGGTGGTGGGGCCCATCTGCGGTATGGGTACCCCTTTCTAACTGTGAAAAATGTTGGTTGGGCCCATCAGAGGTATGGGGATCCCGTTCTAACTGTGAAAAATGTTGGTCGGGCCCATCGGAGGTATGGGTGTCCCTTCCTAACTGTTAAAAAAAATGGTGGTGGGGCCCATCGGAGGATGGGTAACCCTTTCTAATGGTGGAAAATGTTGGTTGGGCCCAGATGTGGTATCAAGTAAGTATATGGTAGGTAAGTAAGTAGTCAAGTATACAACCGCGGTGGGAACATCGGGGTATCGAACAAGTGTCTGGTAAGTACGGAAGTGGTTAATTATCCCATCGCAATTATATAGGCCTGCATAGACCTTATATGGGGCACAAGCTGAGGTGGGTTTGGTGTTATGCATTGACTGTATTATTTGCATTAACATTGCTTCTTGCGAATTAAGGTTTTTAATGGGGCATAATATAAGGCTCATGGGGGTACTAACAGGTTGTTATGGGTGATAAAACACGTTACGGGTATGCGACCAGCCCGACAGGGGGTGGGGGGGGCTTTCTTCATAAATCAGTGGAATAGGGTTCCCTGCTGCATTTGGAGTACGCCCGTGGAATACATGATGTTGGTGAATGGCATTGTTTCCCGTGGTGCTTACCGTGGTCAGAGGGGTGAGTATGTTTGGGTGGTGTCAGGCGCTTCCAAGGGGCCATCATAAGGGTGATATGGGCCACCATACGGTTGCTACTCGCTTCATCTGGCAGTAAGTCTGCTCTGTCATTTGGGGTTTAGAGATCTACACTCATGGGTTTAGGAGTGCTGTTCACCTCTCGGGGGTGTAGAATGTCATAGCAAAGCTTGGTCTAGCTTACAGTGGGTATTTATCCCAGGTTTGGGGTGCAGGCGGGTTCATTGTCCAGTATGCTGGGGGTTTATTGCCTGGGGGTTGGTTTCCGGAGGGCTCGAAAAGGTAGTGAGGCATGGTACATGGGCTGTATCCTGTGGGGTTTGGCAGTTAGGCCTATCGTTGGTGCATCAAGCAGAGTGGTAATAGGAGGGCCCGGGGGAGGGTTTCTGATTCTGTACTGGGTTTCGCAGACCCGGAGTTAGTGGGTTGTCCGTTTTTTCTTTAAATGCAGGATTGCTGGTACTGCATCACTGGGTCGTTATAGATTTGGCGAATGTTTTTAGCCTATTGGGCTTGGCGGGTTTTCCGGTCTAGGAAATGTATTTGTTCATTATTGCTTTCTCCCTGGGGCTTTCTGTTGGGGTTGGTAGGTCCGGCGAGTAGGTCAGCCCTTCCCATAGGTACAGGGGTGGGTAAGGCTCCAAATGGCAATAATGGTTTATTAACGGTAGCCCTAAGGTGGGGGGGTCCACTGCGGCGACATTAGGATTTTTTCCCCCACGTCCAGATTTCGAGGCAGTTTGGTTTAAAGGTTTAAGGGCATGAAGTGTGGGGGAAAATACGTTTTCGTAATATTTAGTCAATATGTGGTAGGCCAGATGGGAGTCGGGTTTATAGCCGGCCAAGCGAATTTGAATGGGGAACCGACCAGGTCCCAGTGGTGATCTTCTCCACCTGTTGTACAATTACAGGAGCAAGGATGCTGGTGGGGTTTTTTTGCTGGGGGGGGGGGGGGTATGCCTGATTTGTGCATGCCATTGTTATGTCCAGTGGCACTATGCGGTATTGCTAGACAGTCAGCCTGTCTCGGTAAATAAGAGTGCCGGGCGTTCTGGGGAGCAGGATGCTTATGGTAGTGAATAACTTTGCACGACTGTACGGGGGCCGTCTTATTATTATTATTTTTTTGGTTGCACATCTGCAGCATCAGGTGGGGGGCTTAAAAGTCCATGTGGTACATAACATGAGTGATGAAGGTGGATCTAGGCACATCTGCAGGGCTGGCCTGGGGAGGCTGATTGTGGGGTTTCAACATCATTGTTGGGACGATTTGGGGATTGAACTGATCGGTAGAGGGGAGGGAAATAGCTACCGACAAGGTTAATGGGTATGTCAGCTGATGTGGGGTTTAGGAATGGTGTGGCTGGTCAGCGGACATTTGAGATTGAAGTGGATACTGGGAGGTGCTTTCGGGGTGACTGACTTTACCTCGATGCTAGGGGGATTAATATCTGGGCTCTGGGTTTTCCGGTGGCATCTAGAGAGGGGCACCCAAGGGTAAGGTTTTCCCCTTGGGCACTGTGGCGGGTGTTGGTCTTTGCGGGTGAATGAAGAAACCTCGGGTAAGGAGAGTTCGGGACCCATCGGTGGTATGGTTCCTAATGGTGGTATTCCAGCTAACGGTGGTTTAGCTGGAATTTGGTTAACGGGTGCACTGCGGTCACTTGGTTGTCTCCGAGCCAGTATGTCGGCTAGAGGCCTATTATCATATATAAAAGGTACCGCAGTGCATTACTATTATTAAACAGATGGTATTTGGAGTGCCTGCAAAGACCAACGCGAATATCAGATGTTTATGGTTATGTTCATTTAAAATTTATTGATTAATAAAGGGGTTGCTACGACCAAAAGCTACTCCAACTTGGTGTGGTCTCTATTTATGGGAAATAGTATGGGGGTTGTAGCAAGGGTTGGTATGGCATTATGGAATGATAGTACATCTGTTATACAATAGTCATGACCCCTGCCCTATATACTTGTTGTACATTACATTATTCTGATACTATAAAATCCTATCTGTTGTATCCTATATAATAAGTTGTACATTACACAGTCCTGACTTCTTTTGCACCAATTTTCTAACAGCTGAACATTTGATTGGAGCACAGATTTTTACATGTTGATAATAATGTGATAACATCCTTAAACTTTGGAATCTTAAACAGAAAGTGATAATGAGGGAGGAGTCAATAACCCAATGATGGGGGTCTTCAGGATCAGTCCAGTCTTCATCTTGGTTGTTCTCCCCCCATCCTCACTCTCTGACCTCTGGTGGGGCTCAGCCCCGCTGTTATTCATGACTAAATCATGGACTAAATAAGGAAGGTCAGGACTTCTTGTGTTGGGAAGATGACAATGAGTGATAGAGGGGGAGGGGACACTCGTCCTATAATCCCCTCATCACTGTCACTCCTATAAAAGACAGTTCTCGTTGTTTCCTCACTCTCTGACTAAGGTCCATGAATAAAGAAATGATCTGGTAGGAGATCAGAGGACCCATTTACTAGTTACCTTGAGGGGGGAATTGTAAGATCCTCAGAGGCAAAGCTGCCTGATGTGGGCGGAGTCCTGGTTTAGGGGAACCAATCAGCTCATGTCTAGTAATAATCTTTGTATTTCTATTTTAGTAGATGGACGGGAGATGAGGAAAACCTCAGAGGATTGTCTCACTTTGTCTCCAGACTGTAAAGTAGAAGATGAGGACATCACACAGTATAGTCCAGGAGAAAACCCGACTACCTCAAATGTCCATCCGGCACCACACAGTGTAGATGGACCATCGTATTCCTCTTATCCTGAGGAACCTCAGACTGTGAGGGACGGTGCCGTCCTTCCAACAGAGAAGAGCTTTTCCTGTACTGAGTGCGGGAAGTGTTTCCATTATAAATGCCATCTTAATGAACACATAAGATCTCACACAGGGGAGAAGCCGTACTCCTGTCCTGAGTGCGGAAAATGTTTTTCAGTGAAGTCCAGTCTTTACACACATCAGAGATCTCACACAGGGGAGAAGCCGCATTCCTGTCCTGAGTGTGAGAAATCTTTTTCACTGAAGTCCCATCTTTACACACATCAGAGAACTCACACGGGGGAGAAGCCACATTCCTGTCCTGAGTGCGGGAAATGTTTTTCACAGAAGCATCATCTTAACAACCATCAGAGATCTCACACGGGGGAGAAGCCGTATTCCTGTCCTGAGTGCGGGAAATGTTTTTCAGAGAAGTCCAGTCTTTACAACCATCAGAGATCTCACACGGGGGAGAAGCCGCATTCCTGTCCTGAATGCGGGAAATGTTTTTCACAGAAGTCCCATCTTTCCAGACATCAGATATCTCACACGGGGGAGAAGACATATTGCTGTCCGCAGGGAGGGAAATATTTTTCAGCGAAGTCCAGTCTTTACACACATCAGAGATCTCACACGGGGGAGAAGCCGTATTCCTGTCCTGAGTGCGGGAAATATTTTTCAGAGAAGTCCAGTCTTTACACACATCAGAGAACTCACACAGGGGAGAAGCCGTATTGCTGTCCTGAGTGTGGGAAATGTTTTTCACAGAAGTCCAGTCTTTCCAGACATCAGAGATCTCACACGGGGGAGAAGCCGTATTGCTGTCCTGAGTGCGGGAAATGTTTTTCAGATAAATCCAATCTTTACAAACATCAGAGATCTCATACGCATAAGAAGCCATTTTCCTGTCCTGAGTGAGGTAATTGTTTCTCAGTCCTCACTGAAGTCCTGTCTTCCTGTACATCAGGGACCCCACACAACCCTCGAGGTGTATTAGTGCCTTGGGTGCGGGAAATGTCTTCTATATGAATGTTGCTGGACATCACAGCTCTCATGTGGGGAAGAAGCACCCCCTGATATACACCTCAGATATACTCAATGGCTGATCTTCATTTAAGAAACAGTTCATAAGGAAATCGGAGTTCACAAAGACATGGATGAAGTGTTGTACCGTGTTGGCCATTGATAGCAGTAGAAAAATAAAAATTGAGTCATTACCTTTCATTGGCTGAGAACATTTTGTGGTGTAAGTTTTCACAAACACTTATGCTGCGTACACAAGATCAGACTGTCCAGCGGACTAAGCCTGGCGGACAAACTGCCGGACTTTGAAGCGGAGGTCCGCCGGACTTTCTGAATTAGCGGACCTACCCACACACAACCGGACTAGGTCCGCCGGACTTTCTGAATTAGCGGACCTACCCACACACAACCGGACTAGGTCCGCCGGACTTTTGGCGGGAGTCCGCAGTACTTTTGAAAATGAACAGACTTGCCCACACGGAGGAAAGTCCGTTCATTTTGAACGCGGCTCCAGGTAGACGGGACTAGCGAGGAAGGTCAATGTCGCCGCCTTTGACCTCCTGCACTAGTCCTGGCTACCTGGAGCCGCGTTCAAAATGAACGGACTTTCCTCAGTGCAGCAAAGTCTGTTAATTTCAAAAGTCCAGCGGACTAGCACATACACGGCCGGATTGGAGTCCGGCGGACAATTTTTGAGTCAAAACCACTTTCTAAGTCTGCTGGACTTTTGGGGGAAAAAAAGTCCGCCGGTGCCCACACACGTGCGGATTTTCCGGCGGACCAAGTCCGTAGGATAGTTTGATCATGTGTACACGGCATTAGAGGTCTAATTAAAAAAAAATAGCTGAATGAATGTGACCGGCATTCACCCAGCTGTGATGAATATTGCATGTATTTTATTTTATACACTGATTTCCATGGCTTCATCTGATGGTCTTAATGTGGTATTGTGCTATTTTTACTGATTGAGGTATTTCATGAAAAATAAAATTTTATGGCCAAAAGATGGTGCTGACAATCATAGGAAATCAATGTGTTAAATTATAGCAATATTTGTAATGGCTGAATTAATTGTCTATAAGTAGACACCTTAGTTTCCTTTGTCAGACATGGCTTCATACTAATACCTGAGATCATACTCACACATGGGGATGAGCTCGATGTTTGGGTCGAACATAAGTTTGAGCCATAATTGGCATAAGGCGTGCCTTTGGCCAATCATGCCCCGGGTGGACAAAGTCCATGCCCCACACTATATAAGGCTGCTTACACTGCGGCAGTGTGTAGTGTTGGCATGGAGATAGCTTGAGTTAGATTAAACGGGCAGGTTATTCAGTTATTGGCAGTGTATTTGAGATATATATATATATATATATATATATATATATATTATACTCTCTGCATTTAGCATAAACTATATATTCAGCGTTTACTCGATATTCAGTCAGTGCAGGCAGTGTATTACTATATATACACTCTACATCCAGTGTAGCCTATCTCTACAGTGCACTCAGTGGTGTACTGTTTCTAATACACTTCAGGTGGTATGTATATGTGTATGTGCATATATATATATATATATATATATATATATATATATATATATATATATATATATATATATACACACGTGGTTAACAAGCATTTTGAAAGACGAGGAAACTTTTTTTTTAAATCCTGACTCAGTTTGCGAGTATTGTCTCGTGCAATAGAAGTCAATGCGGAGTTAATTATCTTAGTTTCCATTGACTTCTATGGGGAAACTCGCTTTGATAAGTGAGTGCTCTGGATTACAAGCATTCTCCTGGAATGGATTATGCTCGTAATCCAAGGTTCCGCTGTACTCTGCATCCAGTGTAGCCTATATCTACAGTGCCTTTGGTGGTGTACTATTTCTAATACACTTGATGCGGTGTATTAGTATATACATACAGTCTTGTGTGTGTGTGTGTGTATGTGTGTGTGTATATATATATATATATATATATATATATATATAGATAGGTAGATATATATATATATATATATATACACACACACATTCTACATTCTTTGTAGCCTATATCTACAGTGCCTTTGGTGGTATACTATTTCTAATACACTTGATGCGGTGTATTAGTATATACATACAGTCTTGTGTGTGTATGTGTATATATATATATATATATATATAGGTAGATAGATATAGATATATACACACACACATTCTACATTCTTTGTAGCATATATCTACAGTGCATTTGGTGGTGTACAGTTTCTACTACACTTCTGGTGCGGTACACAGTATACAATACAGTGCAGCCGTAGTACAGTTTATAATACAGTGCAGCCATTGTACAGTTTCTAATACAGTGCAGGCAGTGTACACAGTATCTAATACAGTGTGTACTGTTTCTACTACTTTCTCGTAGTGTTCACAGTATCTAATACAGTGTGTACAGTTTTGAATACACTTCCGGTGGTGTACACAGTACACAATACAGTGCAGCCATTGTACCATTTCAAATACAGTGCAGGTGGTGTACACAGTATCTAATACAGTGTGTACAGTTTCTACTACTTTTCTGGTGGTATACACGGTTTCTAATACACTTCAGGTGGTGTATTAATATATATGATTACAAATTTTGTATTTGATTAATCGATTTTTTTAAATCGATTAATCGACTAATTTCGATTAATTATAACGCACATACAGATCCAACTACTTTTAGCTGATCTCCTTGCATTGCAACTCTGCATAAGTCTGTGGTAAATGTGGTATACACTATATAGAATCACCTGACACTAGTTAGTTTCCACAATCCATGACTTAACTTCACAGTTCACACAAACGTTTTAAATTCAAACTGTAGCACTGACATAATGCCTGCCATACACGGTCGAATTTCGAACGAATTTTCTTTTCAAAATCAGAAAATTCGTTTTTTTTGTGATCCGATGATGCCACCATTGATTTTCGAAATTCGGCCGACCAAGCCTTCAATTTCACCTCATGTTGCTACAGAAAAGAATTTTCTTGGCTGGGAATCTTCTTTTATCTCCGTACATTTTCTTTTATCTCCGTACATTTTCTTACGTTTCTCGCACGATTCTCCCATCATTGATCAGAAAATCGTTCGTTTTTCTAAAAATTTCCAACATGTCCGATTCCTCAAATTTTATTTCCGCACGAAAATCGGCTGTTGCTGCAGCCCACTAATGGTGCGAAATTCATACGAAAATTCTTAGATACGATTTTCGAAAGAAAATTCTTTCGAAATGCGAACCGTGTATGGCCGGCATAAGTCATTTTTTCCCCACAGTAGCGTGACAATCCCTCCCCCTCTGTGTGCAAACAGGTGGTCATGCAAGCGGGTATCAAAAGAGTTAACACGGACCATAAACTTCTCTCATGTCTCCTTAGATCCCAGCAAGGACGCCAGGTCATGGGTAGAAAGAAAAGATATAAGTGCTCACGGCTTAAGTATAAGATTGAATTTTTGTGTTCAAACACAAACTACTCACATAAAGATGATAAAAACACAGCCTGTAAAGCCGACAATCGTCTTAGTTCCATAGGGCAGCAGTGGGTGGCTCCCCGTACACGCTACTTTCAATCAAAAACTTCAACGTCACCGGACTCTACCCCCCTTCTTTTTGTTAGTAGACGGAGGCACTTGGGGAAGGGGGGAGGAGTCCAGTGACGTCACCGGATCTGGGGCGGAACTCCCTGAAGACCCGGGAAGTCGGCGGAGAGGTGAGTACCAGTCAAAAGAATTTTACTTTAATTTGAGTACCAGTCAAAAAAATTTACGATTTATCGAGGAATTAATCTTTAATTTTCACAGCCCTAATATATATATAAGAGGGCCAGTATGGTGGCCTGTAATTATGGGAGGAGCCCGGAGGGTAGATAATCAGACCACCCACAACGGTCTGTGTCGGTTCCAGTGCAAGGTACTGCACATCAAGGGGCCGACTCTTCTCAGCTCCCTCACGGTCGACTATCTGTGCGTCCAATCGCAGGTGCACTTCGGCTTCTTCATTCGTGGTCTTCGTCGACGGTTCCCGTTCATGGTTGCAGATAAGTAGTATCCAAATCTTTTCATATCATGTGCAAACTTGCGGCTTATCGTGCTTACTATCCTGCACCCCTTTCGCAAAACCTACCTCCGAGTTGTTGACACTCGTGTCCTGACATCTTTCGGCACAGGCATAGTACATTCGTAAATTCCTTCTACCAAAGATACGATTCATTCATAGATCCAAGCCTCCTAGGCTTCACTAGTTATAAGATGCACTGTTCTCATCCTTTTTTGAGATAAACAGGTATTGTTTGTATGGGTTTCTGTGGCTGATTGAGGTGTAATTAAACCCACCTGATGTCTTTGCTGCACTTGACTAGCCTAGGGGGATGGGTGGTTGATAGGTGTTTGGTTTCACAGTAAGGAATGGCATACACTCTACAACCAATTCGTATCAGATACTCCTTACTGCCAATTTATATCAGATTCATCTCATAAATTTTTTAAGCTGATTCGTGTCAAATGCATTGCACAGGCTGACTCTGCCAACTCATTGCGTGTCCACGTAGTTGTACCTTTGAGATCGGTCGTATATCTTCATCGATTGTCCCACGCTCGGACCGCTACACACTCGCTGTTGCAGGTAGGACTTTGTTGTTACCGCTCCTCTAAACTCTAGTAGTTACGTTATCATGTTCGTTTTGCAAAAAGTCGCACTTACGCCACCGTAAGTCTTTTTAATGTCATCTTTCATGTATTTCATGCTTTCTACCCAACGCGGGTTTACTCGAGCCGTTCACTTCACGGCCAAGCGGTCAAATCCAACATTCAAGCCCCTTACTCACCTCGCGTCTACGGCCGATTCGAAACTAGTCGCAACTTCGCTTCTATGTTTCGGATCCTCGGCAATCACAAAGCCCCTTCAACCGCCATCACCATTTAGTTGATTCGAACCCAGCCATATCACCGGCAATACGGTCAGATCTGTCATACGAGTCCCGTAAGTCACCTCACCTCTATGGCCGATTCGAAACTAGTCGCAACTTCGCTTCTATGTTTCGGATCCCTAGCAATCACAAAGCCCCTTCAACCGCCATCACTATTTAGTTGTTTCGAACCCAGCCATATCATCGGCAATACGGTCAGATCTGTCATACAAGCCCCGTAGTCACCTCACATCTATGGCCGATTCGAAACTAGTCGCAACTTCGCTTCTATGTTTCGGATCCTCGGCAATCACAAAGCCCCTTCAACCGCCATCACCATTTAGTCGATTCAAACCCAGCCATATCATCGGCAATACGGTCAGATCTGTCATACGAGCCCTGTAGTCACCTCGCATCTATGGCTGATTCGAATCTAGTAGCAACTTCGCTTCTATGTTTCGGATCATTGGCAATCACCAGCCCCTTCAACCACCATCACAATTCAATCAATCCGAACCCAGCCATATCCTTTTTTTTTTTTTTTTAACAAAGAATTTTTATTTATGTTTCAAACAAAAAAAAACAGAAAACAGACATGCGTCAGCAAGGTACATACATATTTTGAGTAGACAGATAATCAAATGTATCACATATAAGCACAGATAGTTCTTAGCAATATATAGAGTCACTAATCATTGCAACATAGAATATAAAACCTCCCGAGACCTCCCCCCACCACACAAAAAACCACATAAATTACAAAAAAAGGGGGAAACCCCCCTCCCTCCCCCCACCCTCCACTCCCCCTAGCCTAACCAATAGTCAAATGCTTCGCCTCAACCCAAGCCGCCCAAATCTTCCCAAATTTCCCAGGGCAGTTCCTGCCCAGATATGTAAGTTTATAAAGCGGCAAAGCCGCGTTCACCAGGGACTGCCACAGTTGTTTAGTAGGAGGGAGAGGTTGATTCCATTGCAGTAGTATGGCTTTCCTCGCATAGAGTGTAGTGTAAAAAATAAACAGTTTCTTCCCCCAGGAGATATCCAGAAAATCACAGATACCCAGCAGGAGAGGTATCGGGCTAAGTGGAATCGTAAGCTCCCCCACTGCATTAATATCGGCCAGGACCCCTCTCCAAAATCCCATTACCCCAGGGCAGGACCAGACCATGTGGAAAAAGTCAGCATCATCTTCTTTGCATCTGGGGCAGGTAGTCAATCGGTCAGGGTAAATCCTTGCCAGGCGTGCCGGTGAAAAATATACCCGGTGGAGGAACTTCAATTGTATAAACCTGTCCCTTGCAGAAATCGCAAGGGTCAGGTATTGCTGTATACCCTCCTCCCAGTCCTCCTCAGTAAGTTCCGGAATGTCGCCTTGCCAGAGCTCAAACAAATGGGAGATCCTAGTCTCCTCCGATACGGTCAACGCGGCATACACCATGGACAGTGTGCGCGTCCCTCCCCCCTCAGGACCAAGCGCCTCCTCCACCGCCGACACCCCAAGAGTCGCTCTAGATGGGAATTGAGAACGGAAGGCGTGTCGCAACTGCAGGAATCTGAAAAACATATGGTTCGGGAGGTCCCTGGCCTGTTTAATAGCATCGAAGGAGAGTAGCTGCCCCTGGGACACTATGTCCCCCAGTGTTATAACTCCATGCCTGGCCCAAACAATCGGATCCGGGATGGATTGAAAGTGGGGCAAGCGGGGGTTCCCCCAAAGGGGAGTCCCCGGGGCCCACACCCCTGCGCCCACCAACCTTTTGTTCACCAGATCCCATATTTTAAGCGTCGTACGCATCGGGAGGGTTATCCCAGGGTTAGATCGTGGTCCCCTATAGATCAGGTTCCTGAGTTCCGCATGAGAGCCCAACAACGCCGCCTCCAACGAGGACGCAGGGTTGACCGGGCCCTCGGAGAGCCACCACCTGACAGTCACTAGGACTGCCGCCCAGTAGTATTTCAGAAAACAGGGCAGTGCCAGACCGCCCCTCACAAGGGGCCGTTGGAGGGTTGTTTTAGCTATTCTAGGGGGCCTACCATTCCAGACGAAGGACGAAACAATGCCATCTAATTTCTTAAAAAATCTAAGCGGGATGTGGACTGGGGTCTGACGGAAGAGATAGGTAAACCGAGGAAGGACCGACATTTTAATTAGATTGACCCGTCCCACTGGCGAAAGCGGCAAGGACCTCCACCCAGTACACCTCTGGGTCAACTGGGTAACCACCGGACTCAGGTTAAGGGAAATAAATTGTTTCAAGTCTCTGTGTATTTCCACCCCTAGATATTTAAATTGAGAAACCCTCTGCAGTTGCCCATCTACTCGGGGACCACCCTCACCATCATGTAGTGGGAATAGAATTGATTTCGCCCAATTTATACGTATACCCGAGAACTGTCCGAACCGGTCTATATGCGACAGTGCCGCCTGTAGGGAGGCTCCGTCGTCCTTGAGATACAACAAGGTATCATCAGCGTATAACGAGACTTTTTCCTGCAAAGGACCCCGGACAATACCCCGAACCTCAGGAGAGGAGCGGAGAATAGCCGCCATAGGTTCAATTGCCAGTGCAAAAAGCCCCGGGGACAGTGGACACCCCTGCCTGGTTCCCCTATGGAGGGGAAAGAGCGGGGAGAGGACCGCACCCGTACGCACTCTGGCCGTGGGAGCTCTGTACACCGCCCTGACCCACGAGATAAAGGCTGGACCGAATCCAAATCTACGGAGGACTGCCCACAAATAGTCCCACTCCACTGAATCAAAGGCCTTCTCCGCGTCTAGAGAGACCACAACCTCCTCCCCACCTTCTGCATCCCCCGAGGCCAAAACAGTAAAGAGCCTGCGAATATTAATATCTGTCCCCTTCCCTGGCATAAAGCCGGACTGATCCTCATGGATCAAGGTAAGTATAACCTCGTTCAGTCGCCTGGCAAGGATTTTGGTCAGCACTTTCGCGTCCGAGTTGAGTAGGGAAATGGGTCGGTATGACGAGCACAACTGGGGGTCTTTCCCAGGTTTAGGGATCACCACTATGATGGCTTGTGCCATAGATGGAGGAAGTTCCCCCTCACGAAGGGACGCGGTGAGCATATCATGCATTCTAACTGACATCTCCTCTAGGTAATACTTGTAAAATTCCGGGGGTATCCCATCCTCCCCAGGGGTCTTCCCCGGCTGCATGGACCCCAGCGCCACCCGGACTTCCGCCAGAGTAATCGGGGAGTCCAGACCGTCCCTGGCCTCAGAAGTAAGGGCAGGGAGTGTCACCCCCTCTAGAAAAGCACTTAACTCCTGCGCTGAGTACTGCACCCTAGATGAATAAAGGGCGGAGTAGAACTCTGCAAAGCAAGCGTTGATGGCAAGGGGATCCGTCACTATTGTCCCAGCACTATTCTGTATTCGAGGGATAGTGGAGATTGGGGCCTGCTCCCTCGAGATCCAGGCCAACAATCTCCCCGTCTTTTCACCCTGTTCAAAAATCCTCTGCGTCTGAGCCAGTTGACGTTTGCTTGTTTTAGCCACCCTAAGGAGCACCACCTCTCTATACGCTACTTTCATATCCTGAGCCGTGAGCGGGTTCCCCGTGAGGGTGAACCGGGTCTCCAGTTCCTGGGCCCTGGCTTCTGCCTCCTCTACCGTGATCTTATCATTCCTGCGCTCCCGACCAATGGAAGAGAGGTAGCACCCCCTCATATAGGCCTTGAAGGCATCCCAGACCATCCCCCCAGAAGCCGTGCCAACATTTGAGGCCCAAAATCCCCGGATTTCACCGCCCATCTCAAAGGCAATGGTGGGATGCTCAATCCAATACCTAGACAAGCGCCATAGTCTATCCCTCTGAGGGGTAGAGGTTTGCAATGTACACAGCAGTGGGGAGTGGTCAGAGATGCCCCGAGGAAGTAACTCTATTCCAAGGACCCTGGGAAGCATGGGGGCACCAGCATAGACTAGGTCAATACGGGAGAGTGTGTTGTGGGAGGAGGAGTGGCACGTAAACTGGCGATCTGATGGGTGTTTCCACCTCCAGACATCCTCCAGCCCAAACACCTGTGCCCAGCGAGAAACTGGAGAGTCTGTGGCCCGGTCAGGCGTCAACCTATCCATGGAAGGATTAGGAGGAATATTAAAGTCCCCTGCTATAACCACATTGTCAGTCTGGAATTGGGCTATCAGGGCAGTCAGTTTATGTAGTAGAGACAGATCCGCAGGAGGAGGCATATAAAGACCCACCAGCACCATTTCTATCATGTCAATTGTGGCATGGACCAATACGTATCTCCCGTCCTTATCTGTGACTATATCAAGAGGCTCAAAATTAAGGGACCTATGGATAAGGACGCTAACCCCCCGGGCATAGCCGGAGTATGTGGTATGATAGTGGTATCCCACCCAGGGCCTCTTCAATCCCATAATCCTTCCCCCCACTAGGTGCGTCTCCTGAAGAATACAGATATGCGGAGCATATTTTTTCATGTAGTCAAAAACAAGAGAGCGTTTAATCTTCTGGTTAAGCCCCCTAACATTCCAGGAGAGGATCTTCAACGGAGCCATAATCTGGAAGGGCAGGGGGGACCAACGGATACGACCACCCGGCCAGGGTCGGGGCACAAATATCTCATCTTAAGTAATGCAATGATATACCTTATACATTCATTATAGTAGCGCTGTCTATACCAGAAAACATGAAAGCATGTAACAAAAAAACAACAAAATAAACAGAAAAAAAACCAGAACTCCCCTCCCTTCCCACCCCACACCCCAGAAAAACAGCCCCAGGGTGTTTGAGAACCCAAACCAAACATAATCAAACCCATTTAAAGGAGAAATCTCCCGCGGGGGCGGTGCGTATCAACCAGCACACCTAGGACAGAGTCTCCTGCGCAGAGTAGACAAACTCCAGCGCAGCCGCTTCCTGGAGGCAAAGGAAAAGAAAAAACAAGACAAAAGGGAACAAATCGTAGTGTATGTGGCGCCTCAGATTGAAGTGCAAAATTCTCTTGGAATGTTCCAAGGGCCCATTCTTAGTAGCAACTCATCCAACAGGACGACAACATCGGAGTAGCGGGGTCCAGCATCATCAGTACAGAGTATTCACATCCAGAAGTAATCTTGCAAACCCCCCCGGGTATAAACTAGGGAGGGGGTAGGGCCCTAAGGCCCGTTAGACAGAAATATGAAGACATGAACCTGTAGACCCCCCCTAAGGAGCATCAGAATATCAGGTCGGCTCCTCGCCCCCTGCCCAAAACCAGTATTGAAAAGGAGAGGGGCACTCCGACCTGCCCTCCAAGTTCCAAAATGGAGGGACAGAGCTGGGGGGGGGGGAAATCCGATCCGCGTGACACTGGGCAAAGCTTGTGATGCTTGTGGACCCCAGTCAGGTAATCACCATCAAAAAATTATCTCTGCTGGGGAAGGGAATCAATCCATCTGGAGGCCTCACTCGGGGCGGTAAAGAAACGAACGGATTCTCCGTCAATCACTCTGAGTTTCGCGGGGAACATCATGTTGTACTTGAGACCTTTGGTGCGCAGCTGGGCCTTGACTTGGTCGAATGTCCTGCGTTGCCTCTGCGTCTCCACAGAATAATCAGGAAAAAGCATTAATTTAGCATTTTCAAAGCGCAGGTCCCCCACCTTCCTCGCCTCCCGAAGAACCAGGTCTCTGTCTCTAAAGTTCAAAAGGCGGAAAATAAACGTGCGTGGCGGGGCGCCCGGTGGGCCACGAACCGACGGCATTCTGTGCGCTCGTTCCACGACAAAATGGGGGGAGAACTCAGCGAGCGGGAGAAGTGTACGTAGCAAACGTTCGGTAAAGGCTTCGGTGTCACGGCCCTCCGACCCCTCCGGGAGGCCCACCAACCTCAGGTTGTTCCTCCTATTCCTGTTCTCGTGGTCCTCTGCCCTGGATTCCAGCGCCTTCACCCGCACCTGCAGGGTACGGAGGGAGGCATCATGGTCGCGGGTAACATCTTCCACGTCTCCAACCCTCCGTTCCACCTCGGCAAGCCGCTCCCGGTGTTTATCCATATCTCGCCGGATAAGCCCCATGTCGAGCTGTATCTGCTCTATCTTAGTGGTTAGGGTAGTCTGGCAACCAGTGATCGCTTGCATAAGAGCTTGAAATTGATCATCACCCATCGGTGGCGTGTCAGCGTGGTCCGTTTGAGACGCCATGTTGGTGTAGGCCTGCCCGCGTGCCGCGCGGGTCTGTAGTGGAGTTCCCGGCGGGGTTCCCGGGACCGTATGCTTCTTCCTATGGGAACCGGAGCTACCCCTGCGCATCCCCGAGCCTCACCACCGCTTCACCGGCCCACGGGGAGAGATGTATGTCCCTAAATGCCGGATAAATAGCCTGCCAGGTGCGGAGCTCTCTGCAAACACGTCCTAGCTGGTTGCCATCTTGGCCACGCCCCCCAGCCATATCCTTAGCGATACGGTCGGATCCCATATATGAGCCTCTCAGTCGCATCTACGGAAAATTTGAGTCTAGTCGCAGCATCGGTGCAATGATTCCAGTCCTTGCCAAACGCAACTCTAACAACCAAGCCGAATCCTGTTGTATCTCCGACTCAAATGAGTGAAATCTTTTGCAGACTATTCCAAAGCTATAGCCCAGTTCAAACTAGTCACATCGACTGTACGAATTCAGCAGTACTTACGTTTGACTTTCTCAGTCTATCCATACATGATCGTACACAATTCTCTCCACCAATTTGCTCATTCCTACATAATCACATTTCCTCTATAAACCTTTTCTTTCGCCTTTCAACAAAGCTCCTTGCAATCGCTGCAAGCATCAATGCAATGGCTCAAATACGGCCACTCATCTCCAGTAGCAACACGGCTGCTCTCCTCATTCCTACACACTTATAATTTAATTTATAGATTCAAATAAAGCTGCTTTCTTGCAATCGCTGCAAGCATCTCTGCAATAGCTTAATACGGCCATTCATCTCCAGTAGCAACACAGCTGCTCACCTCATTCATCCATTCATTCATTCTCACCTCATAATTCAAATAAAGCCGCTTCCTTGCAATCGCTGCAAGCATTTCAGCAAGTGGCTCAAACTGCCACTTATCGTCTCCAGTAGCAACACGGCTGCTCATCATTTTCTCTGTCACTTTCCCCTTTTTAGGACAGTTAGAACACCAGTTAGTCCACCCTGCACCAGGTTTGGACAGTTTCTCCCCAAAAAAAAACAAAAAAAAAAAAATAAATAAAAAAAAATAAAAAAAATAAAACAAAACCCATTGTCGAGGGCTTGCATCTTCACCAGGGGGCCAGCTTTGCCCCAAAGAGCTCTTTGCAATCCCCCTTGTCAAAACGAAATTCTCATGTCACCTTACTACAGGCTCCCAGTCAACTCAGTTCTCGACCCCCAACCAGTCGACTTCACAACTAGTGCATAAAGTCAGGTGTTTAGTTCAAGGGTATTCCCCCTTTCTATTAAACACTCTTTCACTACATATTTTTACTTCACATACAGAATTTGACCTGCTCCTGAGGCGTTAGCAACTGTCACATACTTCTGTGCACTTCACTCTGTTTTCGAAGCACAAGCCTTCAATACGCAGACAAGGTCGCCTAATCTCCATACTTGCTGGCAGTGCAAGCATTAGTAGACCGAACCCACGTCAATTAACTACTACCCACGCAACATTCCTACTTAGTATACCAGACTTCAGCTACCCACCCCAGTCCGCCCTGGGGCGCTCACGTTCATTAGTCTGTGCCGAGCACAGACTGACACCCGAGCTATCGGTTACCTAGCCAGTCACCTCCTGGCTCACATCGGTTGTCACGCATTCTTTTGAGTTTTCTAAAGTCACACTCAACAGCGCTCGAGCGCAAACCAACTGTCACTATGGCTGTCGTTCCTTGTCCTATTCTTCTTGTTTCCTTCCGCCTTTCATCTTATCTACCCAACGCAACTATCCCCTCCTACCTTTGCAACTTACCTCAAACATACGCACCCCTCCCCCCTTGCTTTTAGTTGATGCCATGTCGCAGGCAGACAGTGAGGACTTTGCCTCAGCCCTGCCATCACCCTTTATGGGCTCAGCAAGCTGCGGTTTACAGTCTCACAAGAGCTTGGACCAATAAAAAAAAAAAAAAAACTCATAGCAGAACGGTGTCGCAGGAGTAAATCCTACCCTGCCGCAGCCAGGAAACCAAGCCTTTAGGCTACTGTTTCCACCGCCAGTGGCACCCCTTACAGGCACCACTTCAGTCTATCTTCTTTGCGACTACTCAGCGGCACTCCTGGGTAACCACACTGTCAACAGCAGTCGCCGAAGTCCAAGCAGAGTGACAGCCCTGGAGGTACGCCCAGCCGTGCCCCTACCAGCTCCAGTCACCACCGTCATTCCTGTACCTTCACTTACAGATACACCCAACTTCTGCACCATCGTCTTCCCTGCACACCTTGTCCTAGCAGGGCATCTAGGAGGACATCTTGGATGACAACGACGTTAACTTAGCATCCCTCCTCATAGCAGTACACAACTTGGCCTAGAACAAGTCATATTCGTGGGGAGATGTCTCCGTCATCCTGAAGGCCAGAGACCCTTTACTTAATCGCAAGCTCACTGTCACAGAGTTTGTGCTGGCCTTGGGGACAGTCAGAGACATGTTAGGCAGAGCAACCCCAACAGGAGGGTAGAATTGGACCCGTATCTGCATGCAGCAGGTCACAAGTATGCAGGGTGCCCATCCTTTGACTATCACCGCTCATTTTCAGCCAAGGCAGCAGCCAGACTCAAGGGGATCCTTTACCTCCCATCTTTTAGTGTTTCTCTTCCAGGTAAAGACCCTGACTAAATCCTTAAAATAAGATGTGCCAGCTATAGCAGATCTGCCCATGGGAGTCGAATTTCTCACAAATTGGAATGGCATGCCAATGTGCATTCCCCCAGCATCTCTCTCTTCATCTCAGGTAGTCATGGTCACCACAGCCTCCACAGGTCCTTGCCTCAATTTTTGGTCAAATTGGGTTTATAGGGCCATGGCCCTCAGAAATCCTCTTGATTCCTGGGTTCAGTTAGTCCTCCTCTTTGTTCGACCTCTACCCCATTGTCGCAGCAGCTCAAGTCTGGTGCAACAACTGGGCAGGACAAACAGTGACGTTCGCCACAGACAACCAAGCCACAGCCAGTATTATGAATAAAGGAGGTCCTAGTAGCCTGCCATCGTGGCCTTCATGCGCAGGCTGGTGCCACTATCCCCACAGCACCAATCTAACGTCCTATGCATCCACATCCCAGACAAACGCAATAATCTGGCCGACGCACTACCCGTTAACTTTGCTTCGTTATTTTTTGCAGGAACCTGGAACCGACCCGACCATGTCTCTTATCCCACACTGGTCGTAGCTAACCTCGGATTCAAACAACACTTTCACGACGCTACCTGCCTTATTAATCTTTCACTATCTCACAACACCCTGAAGGCCTACCGTGCAGCCTAGAGGTTCTATGTCAGGTTACTAGCCTCAAACCCCAGAGCAATACCAAGAGTTCTCCATCACATCCTTCATATTATGCCACCACACACAGTTGGCATTGTCACACAATACCTTAGACCCCACTCAGCTGACATCCAGTATTTCATCCCCTTATGAGATCCTAACAAACCGTCTTGTTTGCCGCCCATACGGTCAAGAACATGTTGTGTGGTATTCACAGGCAATGACCCCAAATCAGTATCAAACGGCTACCCGTCACCAGCGCCATATTCCGAGACGTGTCTTTCATCCTGTCACACACTTTGGCTAAATTCAGCCTGGTCGTTCAAGCAGCCATCTACCTGGCTTTCTACAGCTTCTTACGCCCCAGTGAATACTGTCACCATCCCAGTTGTAAAGTGTTACGTAGACGCCACCTCACACGCCATCAAACTTCATCTTGCTCCTCAGGGTGTCCAAAACACAATAGTCCGGTCCAAGGGTTGACATCAAACCTTTCCAAACTCTCAAAGCCTGGTGCCCCGTGTCCATCCTAGATCAATTTTTGGCCCATATGTTTGATCCCTCGCAGGACAGCCCATTACTACCGTTCCCGATTAGTACCCCAGGCAGCAACCAGTTCATTAGTCACGTCAGGTTCCTTTTGAGCAAATTAGGCCAGGACCTTGGTCATTTTCTTGGACATTCTTTCGCATTGGAGCAGCATCAGCAGCCTCACGAAACGGGGTCCCAGTCCACGCGATCAAAGATGGGCAGGCGGGAATCCACCTGCTTTACTCGATACATCTCCAATCCACAAGTGGAAATGTCATGAGCCTTCAGCAACTTTGCCCCGTAGTGTCTTGTTGTACATAAATTAATAATTACCTCCCTAAACCAAGTCTTTTGCGGCCTTCTCTTGGCATATTGCCCAGCAGACCAGGGCTCACCGCCCAGCTCACCAGGGCTTACCTTACAGCAGACCAAGGGCACAATTCAGGTCTATTTTATGTTGTTAGTCTTGTGACGTGTTTATGCGTTCTTTCATATCTCTTAGAGCGGAGGGCTACGACCATAAATAAGAGGGCCAGTATGGTGGCCCGTAATTATGGGAGGAGCCCGGAGGGTATATAATCAGACCACCCACAACGGTCTGTGTCGGTTCCAGTGCAAGGTACCCACCCACCCATTTCCCTGTGTATGGCCGGCATAAGTCATTTTTTCCCCACAGTAGCGTGACAATCCCTCCCCCTCTGTGTGCAAACAGGTGGTCATGCAAGCGGGTATCAAAAGAGTTAACACGGACCATAAACTTCTCTCATGTCTCCTTAGATCCCAGCAAGGACGCCAGGTCATGGGTAGAAAGAAAAGATATAAGTGCTCACGGCTTAAGTATAAGATTGAATTTTTGTGTTCAAACACAAACTACTCACATAAGGATGATAAAAACACAGCCTGTAAAGCCGACAATCGTCTTAGTTCCATAGGGCAGCAGTGGGTGGCTCCCCGTACACGCTACTTTCAATCAAAAACTTCAACGTCACCGGACTCTACCCCCCTTCTTTTTGTTAGTAGACGGAGGCACTTGGGGAAGGGGGGAGGAGTCCAGTGACGTCACCGGATCTGGGGCGGAACTCCCTGAAGACCCGGGAAGTCGGCGGAGAGGTGAGTACCAGTCAAAAGAATTTTACTTTAATTTGAGTACCAGTCAAAAAAATTTACGATTTATCGAGGAATTAATCTTTAATTTTCACAGCCCTAATATATATATAAGAGGGCCAGTATGGTGGCCTGTAATTATGGGAGGAGCCCGGAGGGTAGATAATCAGACCACCCACAACGGTCTGTGTCGGTTCCAGTGCAAGGTACTGCACATCAAGGGGCCGACTCTTCTCAGCTCCCTCACGGTCGACTATCTGTGCGTCCAATCGCAGGTGCACTTCGGCTTCTTCATTCGTGGTCTTCGTCGACGGTTCCCGTTCATGGTTGCAGATAAGTAGTATCCAAATCTTTTCATATCATGTGCAAACTTGCGGCTTATCGTGCTTACTATCCTGCACCCCTTTCGCAAAACCTACCTCCGAGTTGTTGACACTCGTGTCCTGACATCTTTCGGCACAGGCATAGTACATTCGTAAATTCCTTCTACCAAAGATACGATTCATTCATAGATCCAAGCCTCCTAGGCTTCACTAGTTATAAGATGCACTGTTCTCATCCTTTTTTGAGATAAACAGGTATTGTTTGTATGGGTTTCTGTGGCTGATTGAGGTGTAATTAAACCCACCTGATGTCTTTGCTGCACTTGACTAGCCTAGGGGGATGGGTGGTTGATAGGTGTTTGGTTTCACAGTAAGGAATGGCATACACTCTACAACCAATTCGTATCAGATACTCCTTACTGCCAATTTATATCAGATTCATCTCATAAATTTTTTAAGCTGATTCGTGTCAAATGCATTGCACAGGCTGACTCTGCCAACTCATTGCGTGTCCACGTAGTTGTACCTTTGAGATCGGTCGTATATCTTCATCGATTGTCCCACGCTCGGACCGCTACACACTCGCTGTTGCAGGTAGGACTTTGTTGTTACCGCTCCTCTAAACTCTAGTAGTTACGTTATCATGTTCGTTTTGCAAAAAGTCGCACTTACGCCACCGTAAGTCTTTTTAATGTCATCTTTCATGTATTTCATGCTTTCTACCCAACGCGGGTTTACTCGAGCCGTTCACTTCACGGCCAAGCGGTCAAATCCAACATTCAAGCCCCTTACTCACCTCGCGTCTACGGCCGATTCGAAACTAGTCGCAACTTCGCTTCTATGTTTCGGATCCTCGGCAATCACAAAGCCCCTTCAACCGCCATCACCATTTAGTTGATTCGAACCCAGCCATATCACCGGCAATACGGTCAGATCTGTCATACGAGTCCCGTAAGTCACCTCACCTCTATGGCCGATTCGAAACTAGTCGCAACTTCGCTTCTATGTTTCGGATCCCTAGCAATCACAAAGCCCCTTCAACCGCCATCACTATTTAGTTGTTTCGAACCCAGCCATATCATCGGCAATACGGTCAGATCTGTCATACAAGCCCCGTAGTCACCTCACATCTATGGCCGATTCGAAACTAGTCGCAACTTCGCTTCTATGTTTCGGATCCTCGGCAATCACAAAGCCCCTTCAACCGCCATCACCATTTAGTCGATTCAAACCCAGCCATATCATCGGCAATACGGTCAGATCTGTCATACGAGCCCTGTAGTCACCTCGCATCTATGGCTGATTCGAATCTAGTAGCAACTTCGCTTCTATGTTTCGGATCATTGGCAATCACCAGCCCCTTCAACCACCATCACAATTCAATCAATCCGAACCCAGCCATATCCTTAGCGATACGGTCGGATCCCATATATGAGCCTCTCAGTCGCATCTACGGAAAATTTGAGTCTAGTCGCAGCATCGGCGCAATGATTCCAGTCCTTGCCAAACGCAACTCTAACAACCAAGCCGAATCCTGTTGTATCTCCGACTCAAATGAGTGAAATCTTTTGCAGACTATTCCAAAGCTATAGCCCAGTTCAAACTAGTCACATCGACTGTACGAATTCAGCAGTACTTACGTTTGACTTTCTCAGTCTATCCATACATGATCGTACACAATTCTCTCCACCAATTTGCTCATTCCTACATAATCACATTTCCTCTATAAACCTTTTCTTTCGCCTTTCAACAAAGCTCCTTGCAATCGCTGCAAGCATCAATGCAATGGCTCAAATACGGCCACTCATCTCCAGTAGCAACACGGCTGCTCTCCTCATTCCTACACACTTATAATTTAATTTATAGATTCAAATAAAGCTGCTTTCTTGCAATCGCTGCAAGCATCTCTGCAATAGCTTAATACGGCCATTCATCTCCAGTAGCAACACAGCTGCTCACCTCATTCATCCATTCATTCATTCTCACCTCATAATTCAAATAAAGCCGCTTCCTTGCAATCGCTGCAAGCATTTCAGCAAGTGGCTCAAACTGCCACTTATCGTCTCCAGTAGCAACACGGCTGCTCATCATTTTCTCTGTCACTTTCCCCTTTTTAGGACAGTTAGAACACCAGTTAGTCCACCCTGCACCAGGTTTGGACAGTTTCTCCCCAAAAAAAAACAAAAAAAAAAAAATAAATAAAAAAAAATAAAAAAAATAAAACAAAACCCATTGTCGAGGGCTTGCATCTTCACCAGGGGGCCAGCTTTGCCCCAAAGAGCTCTTTGCAATCCCCCTTGTCAAAACGAAATTCTCATGTCACCTTACTACAGGCTCCCAGTCAACTCAGTTCTCGACCCCCAACCAGTCGACTTCACAACTAGTGCATAAAGTCAGGTGTTTAGTTCAAGGGTATTCCCCCTTTCTATTAAACACTCTTTCACTACATATTTTTACTTCACATACAGAATTTGACCTGCTCCTGAGGCGTTAGCAACTGTCACATACTTCTGTGCACTTCACTCTGTTTTCGAAGCACAAGCCTTCAATACGCAGACAAGGTCGCCTAATCTCCATACTTGCTGGCAGTGCAAGCATTAGTAGACCGAACCCACGTCAATTAACTACTACCCACGCAACATTCCTACTTAGTATACCAGACTTCAGCTACCCACCCCAGTCCGCCCTGGGGCGCTCACGTTCATTAGTCTGTGCCGAGCACAGACTGACACCCGAGCTATCGGTTACCTAGCCAGTCACCTCCTGGCTCACATCGGTTGTCACGCATTCTTTTGAGTTTTCTAAAGTCACACTCAACAGCGCTCGAGCGCAAACCAACTGTCACTATGGCTGTCGTTCCTTGTCCTATTCTTCTTGTTTCCTTCCGCCTTTCATCTTATCTACCCAACGCAACTATCCCCTCCTACCTTTGCAACTTACCTCAAACATACGCACCCCTCCCCCCTTGCTTTTAGTTGACGCCATGTCGCAGGCAGACAGTGAGGACTTTGCCTCAGCCCTGCCATCACCCTTTATGGGCTCAGCAAGCTGCGGTTTACAGTCTCACAAGAGCTTGGACCAATAAAAAAATAAAAAAAACTCATAGCAGAACGGTGTCGCAGGAGTAAATCCTACCCTGCCGCAGCCAGGAAACCAAGCCTTTAGGCTACTGTTTCCACCGCCAGTGGCACCCCTTACAGGCACCACTTCAGTCTATCTTCTTTGCGACTACTCAGCGGCACTCCTGGGTAACCACACTGTCAACAGCAGTCGCCGAAGTCCAAGCAGAGTGACAGCCCTGGAGGTACGCCCAGCCGTGCCCCTACCAGCTCCAGTCACCACCGTCATTCCTGTACCTTCACTTACAGATACACCCAACTTCTGCACCATCGTCTTCCCTGCACACCTTGTCCTAGCAGGGCATCTAGGAGGACATCTTGGATGACAACGACGTTAACTTAGCATCCCTCCTCATAGCAGTACACAACTTGGCCTAGAACAAGTCATATTCGTGGGGAGATGTCTCCGTCATCCTGAAGGCCAGAGACCCTTTACTTAATCGCAAGCTCACTGTCACAGAGTTTGTGCTGGCCTTGGGGACAGTCAGAGACATGTTAGGCAGAGCAACCCCAACAGGAGGGTAGAATTGGACCCGTATCTGCATGCAGCAGGTCACAAGTATGCAGGGTGCCCATCCTTTGACTATCACCGCTCATTTTCAGCCAAGGCAGCAGCCAGACTCAAGGGGATCCTTTACCTCCCATCTTTTAGTGTTTCTCTTCCAGGTAAAGACCCTGACTAAATCCTTAAAATAAGATGTGCCAGCTATAGCAGATCTGCCCATGGGAGTCGAATTTCTCACAAATTGGAATGGCATGCCAATGTGCATTCCCCCAGCATCTCTCTCTTCATCTCAGGTAGTCATGGTCACCACAGCCTCCACAGGTCCTTGCCTCAATTTTTGGTCAAATTGGGTTTATAGGGCCATGGCCCTCAGAAATCCTCTTGATTCCTGGGTTCAGTTAGTCCTCCTCTTTGTTCGACCTCTACCCCATTGTCGCAGCAGCTCAAGTCTGGTGCAACAACTGGGCAGGACAAACAGTGACGTTCGCCACAGACAACCAAGCCACAGCCAGTATTATGAATAAAGGAGGTCCTAGTAGCCTGCCATCGTGGCCTTCATGCGCAGGCTGGTGCCACTATCCCCACAGCACCAATCTAACGTCCTATGCATCCACATCCCAGACAAACGCAATAATCTGGCCGACGCACTACCCGTTAACTTTGCTTCGTTATTTTTTGCAGGAACCTGGAACCGACCCGACCATGTCTCTTATCCCACACTGGTCGTAGCTAACCTCGGATTCAAACAACACTTTCACGACGCTACCTGCCTTATTAATCTTTCACTATCTCACAACACCCTGAAGGCCTACCGTGCAGCCTAGAGGTTCTATGTCAGGTTACTAGCCTCAAACCCCAGAGCAATACCAAGAGTTCTCCATCACATCCTTCATATTATGCCACCACACACAGTTGGCATTGTCACACAATACCTTAGACCCCACTCAGCTGACATCCAGTATTTCATCCCCTTATGAGATCCTAACAAACCGTCTTGTTTGCCGCCCATACGGTCAAGAACATGTTGTGTGGTATTCACAGGCAATGACCCCAAATCAGTATCAAACGGCTACCCGTCACCAGCGCCATATTCCGAGACGTGTCTTTCATCCTGTCACACACTTTGGCTAAATTCAGCCTGGTCGTTCAAGCAGCCATCTACCTGGCTTTCTACAGCTTCTTACGCCCCAGTGAATACTGTCACCATCCCAGTTGTAAAGTGTTACGTAGACGCCACCTCACACGCCATCAAACTTCATCTTGCTCCTCAGGGTGTCCAAAACACAATAGTCCGGTCCAAGGGTTGACATCAAACCTTTCCAAACTCTCAAAGCCTGGTGCCCCGTGTCCATCCTAGATCAATTTTTGGCCCATATGTTTGATCCCTCGCAGGACAGCCCATTACTACCGTTCCCGATTAGTACCCCAGGCAGCAACCAGTTCATTAGTCACGTCAGGTTCCTTTTGAGCAAATTAGGCCAGGACCTTGGTCATTTTCTTGGACATTCTTTCGCATTGGAGCAGCATCAGCAGCCTCACGAAACGGGGTCCCAGTCCACGCGATCAAAGATGGGCAGGCGGAATCCACCTGCTTTACTCGATACATCTCCAATCCACAAGTGGAAATGTCATGAGCCTTCAGCAACTTTGCCCCGTAGTGTCTTGTTGTACATAAATTAATAATTACCTCCCTAAACCAAGTCTTTTGCGGCCTTCTCTTGGCATATTGCCCAGCAGACCAGGGCTCACCGCCCAGCTCACCAGGGCTTACCTTACAGCAGACCAAGGGCACAATTCAGGTCTATTTTATGTTGTTAGTCTTGTGACGTGTTTATGCGTTCTTTCATATCTCTTAGAGCGGAGGGCTACGACCATAAATAAGAGGGCCAGTATGGTGGCCCGTAATTATGGGAGGAGCCCGGAGGGTATATAATCAGACCACCCACAACGGTCTGTGTCGGTTCCAGTGCAAGGTACCCACCCACCCATTTCCCTTCTCAGAGTACTTCACTTAAAACACGTTTCTCTACAGAAACATCCATTTACTTTCTTAAGGTATGCGGCCTTCTCTTGGCATATCGCCCAGCAGACCAGGGCTCACCGCCCAGCTCACCAGGGCTTACCTTACAGCAGACCAAGGGCACAATTCAGGTCTATTTTATGTTGTTAGTCTTGTGACGTGTTTATGTGTTCTTTCATATCTCTTAGAGCGGAGGGCTCCGACCATAAATATATATATATATATATATATATATATATATATATATATATATATATATATATATATATTCTGCATTTACATGTGCAGCAGATCGTCTGAAGCGGATCAAGCGTGGCCAGAACAGCAGTCACTTGGGCACGACATGCTTGACCAGACATATGACGACCTGCCATGCAGTCCGTTAGCAACAGCACCTGAAAGACCCACAACAAAGAAAAAGGCAGACTTCTCCTTGCTCCTCATCTGGAATCTCCAACTCTACTATACCTCCGGTCCTCGCAAAAACCTGCATTGAGAGGAATGAAGGTATAGCAATAGGTGTCCCAAGTACTTGCAGCCAATCTGCTAGCAGTATACCACCAATTGATTTTAGCAGGCAAATTTCCCTACCCCAGTTGCTGAACCATAAAAAGAAATTCAGTCACAGCCATCCACATGCTCGGTGTCTAAATGCTAGCTTGGCCAAATTTCTAGCACTACAACTGCTGCCTTTTCAGCTGGTAGACTCTGGCCCCTTTTTCGTGAATTTGTGGAATGTGCTGTACCTCAGTGGCAGGTTCCAAAACGCCATTCTTTTCACGGAAGGCCATTCTCTACATGTGGAAGGCAATGTTTTGACCTCATTGGACAGGGCGGTCAGCAGTAAGGTTCATATTACCGCTGACTCATGGTCCAGCAGGCATGGGCATGGACATTGCCTTTCCTTCATGGCGCACTGGGAAACTCTGCTGGCAGCTGGTAAGGATGAAGGACAAGGTTCAGTGTTGTTGGAGCTTGTTCCGCCACTATGCTTCCAAAATGCTAGTGGTGATTCTGCCACAGCACTCTCCTCCACCCTTCTTCTTCTTCCTCTATGGCCTCTTCTGCAGATTTGTCCTCTAAACCAGCGGTGCTCCATAAGCATTCAAGGGGCTACGCAAGCAGGCTAAAAGATGCCATGCAGTGCTTGAGTTGGTCTGCCAAGGGGACAGGAGCCACACTGGGGCAGAGATTCTGTCAGCTCTTCAGGGGCAGGATCAGAGGTGGTTAACCCCATACCAGCTTCGGCAAGGAATGGTTATATGCGACAATGGCACCAACTTTCGCTCTGCCCTCCAACAAGGACACTTGACCCATGTTCCATGTTTGCCACACATCCTGAATTTGGTGATGCAGTGGTTTTTGAGCAGGTACCCAGGCTTACAAGATCTCCTGAGGCAGGCCAGAAAAGTCTGTGGTCATTTCCACCAGTCCTACAATGCCTGTGCTGGCTGACATTCAAAGGGAATACAACCTGCCCACCAACCGCTTCATTTGTGACATGTCCACCAGGTGGAACTCAATGTGGGCAATGCTGCAGTGGTTGCACACACAGCAGAGGGCCATCAATGAGTACCTGTGCTTACACCAGGACAGGGTCAGGGGAGCTTGGCTTCTTTTTTCCACGCCAATGGCTACTGATCAAGGATGCATGCACAGTCCTGTCACCGTTTGAGGCGGCTACAAGGATGGTGAGCAGTGACAATGCATGCATCAGTGATACTGTCCCTCTATTCTTCCTTCTGGAGTGCATGCTTTGTGGAATCATGGACAGGGCACTTAAGGCAGAACAGTGGGAGGAAAAGGTGAACTTCATTACCTCTCAAGGCCTCCTTTATCCAGATAGCATTGCTGCGTGCCTGCAAAACACACAGGAAGAAGAGGAGGAGGAGGATTGTGTCAGCATGGATGTAGCGGATAACACTCATCAGCAGTCTTCAAGGGATGGTTTTTCAATCCCCAGAAACCCAAGGAGCTGTATGTGGCTGGGAGGAGGTAGTTACCGATAATGTGATCCTTAGTGACCCAGAGGCCTCAGAATTGAATGCCTCTGCAAACTTACGCTGCATGGCCTTCCTGATTCTGCAAAGCCTGCCAAAGGATTTGTGGTATTAAGGAGAGGGATCATTACTAGCTGTCAACCCTTCTTGATCCATGTTACAAGGTTAAAGTTGGAGAACTCATCCTGCCTTCGTAGAGGGAGCAGAGGAGGAAACATCTTCATGAGGCCTTGAAGAAAGGTTTGTGTATTGCATTCTCAGATCTTTGGCGTTTACCATTTCCTGGTGCTGGACAAAGTGTTGCTGAGGCTTTGTTCAGTAAAGGAAGAGCGGTGGAGAAGGTGGCCGGCTGACCGATGCCTTTAAACAATTTTTTAGTCCTCAGCGCCAAGATCTGGTCTATTCCAGCAACCATCGCCAGCATCTCCATTCAGAGGCAGCTCTCTAATTAAGCAAATTAGACGGTCACCTTAGGCCTCGCCCCACAGGGGTCTCTATCGGCCACCTAATTTGCCCATACGGCTAACTCCATGATTTGCCAGGATTGTCCTGTAATATGATCCATTCTCATCCTGGAGTCCCAGCCAATCAGAGTCCCGCAATGCCCGCGGCTTGCGTGGGGTGTCTCCTTTCCCACATGCTGCAAGCTCCACTGTGCACTGCAGCCAAGCCGGCATCTCTCCCCAGCTGACTGACATATACACACAGTGCACTGCGGAGTGGAGCAAACTGAACCCGCCCCTCCTCTCCCTGTGGTGTTTTCCTGTGCAGAGAGGAGGAGGAGGGAAGGAGGCACACCACCTGTACTGTGAGGGTGCTGGTCTGAGGTCTGTGTAAAAGTGAGTCTTACAAAGGAGGGGAGGGGGGCATGAAGAAGAAGGTGAGGGAGGGGGGACACGCAAAGAGTTCACTTGAAGTGGTTTGGGCAACAGGATATCTATCTACCCCTCATCCCATCCCGGCTCCATCCACCCCACTCCAATCCCACCTGGCTCCATCCATCCCCCGATCCCATCCTGGCTTCATCCATCCCCCGATCCCAACCTGGCTCCATCCATGCCCGATCCCATCCTGACTCCATCCATCCCCCCGATCCCATCCCGGCTCCATTTACCACCCCGATCCATCCCAGCTCTATCCATCCCCTGATCCCATTCCAGCTTTATTCCCACCTCAATCCCATCCCTGCTCCATCCATTGTGGCAGGTTAAGAGGGGAGAGCCACAGCGATGCACTAGCCTGCTAAGTGCAGGGGGGTAACACTATGTTTTAACGCACCAGGTGACACCAACCCTAGTGACTGTGTGCAAGGGGGCACTTTAGGACTTGTGCTACAAGGGGGCTTGGATATGAAATCCACCATCCCAGGACATGTCTTCTCCCCTCCACAATGCCCCGCTAGCACATATCCTCCCCCCCAATCAAACAAATTCTGTCTGCCACAAAAGGGGTGGCTTTAGGCATCCCACAAGAGATATGGATAAATGCTCCCACTGCCCAAACTAGTGCCCCCATACCAGTCAAGTTAATGGAAAGTGTGGGTTCCAAGACACAGGGCGGGTTCACATCATGAATCACACAGGTACGCACTGTGCAATTCACATGTGACCCGAGTGCAGTGCAATTTCAGCCCATTCATGTCTGCAGTCTCTGACCATCTCTTGTAGTGGCAGCCTGTCCATTAGCCTATGTTTACACTGATGCATCGCATCTCTCCCGCAGGCAGTTCATGCATCTCACCTTCATTGCATGTTATTGCAACTGCGGGTGCGAATCCCATGCAATGTCTGTGATCGCACTAGTGTGAACCTGGGCTCAAGGGTGCATGAGCACCAACCCCTCTATCACGCCACACCCCTGTATGTATAAAGGATAGATTCATGCATAGCATGAATCTATCAAGGGCCGCCGCGGCCACCCCCTATTCATGCATTCTAGCCCCTTTTAGGATGCCGGGCACCTGAATTACAGCGGCTTGTTTTTTTTTTCAAAGCACCTGATTAGAGCCACAGGCTTTAATAGGTTTCAAAATAGGGTGGGCTCAGAGCGCAGAGCATTGCACTCGGAGCCCACCCAGTTGTGTTAGAAAAGAAAATGAATATTTATTTTCTAACACTGACACGCCTCTCTACCAATCAGTAAGCACAGGGCTGATACCCATCACCTGGTTGGCTAAAAGCACAGGCAATCCTATTGGATGCCTAGCAGGAGGAAAGAAGAGAGGTGCACAGTGGAAGCATGGAGGTCAGAGCTCGCCAATGTCACTGGTTCCTAAGCTGCTACCCCTTAACTAGAAAAAACACCAGTACAGAATTTGGAGAGGTTGGTCTATATCTATATGCACTTTATAAATCAATTATAGTTTACCAGATATCTAAAACCAGGCAGGCTGGTTGTCATATATATATATATATATATATATATATATATATATATATATATATATATATATATATATTTTTTTTTTTTTTTTTTTTTAAGGTTTGTTAGACCAATTAGCACCCCCTACTAACCTCTCCAATCTCTTGTACTATGTCTGCAGTCTCTGATCATCTCCTGTAGTATGTCAGCACAGTCTTCGACCATCTCTTGTATCATGTCTGCAGTCTCTGATCATCTCTTGTACTATGTCTGCAGTCTCTGATCATCTCTTGTACTATGTCTGCTATCTCTGATCATCTCCTGTAGTATGTCAGCACAGTCTCTGACCATCTTTTGTATCATGTCTGCAGTCTCTGACCATCTCTTGTACCATGTCTTCAGTCTCTGATCATCTCCTGTATCATGTTTGCAGTCTCTGACCATATCTTGTACCATGTCTGCAGTCTCTGACCATCTCTTGTATCATATCCGCAGTCTCTGACCATGTCCTATAGTATGTCTGTACAGTCTCTGACCATCTCCTGTATCACGTCTGCAGTCTCTGGTCATCTCTCGTACCATGTCTGCAGTCTCCGATCATCTCTTGTAGTATGTCCGCAATCGCTGATCATCTCCTGTTGTATGTCAGCACAGTCTCTGATCATCTTTTGTATCATGTCTGCAGTCTCTGACCATCTCTTGTATCATGTCTGCAGTCTCTGATCATCTCCTGTATCATGTCTGCAGTCTCTGACCATCTCTTGCATCATGTATGCAGTCTCTGACCATCTACTGTATCATGTCTGCGACTCTCTCACTCTCTCTTACTCTGCGGAAGGTGTTCCAGACCCCCCTCCATATTAGAGTGCTTATTTTAAATGCAAGTTTGAACTCTGTGATGTAAAGGGGAATGCAGTGGACTCTGATATAAAGGTAATCTTTGGTCACCAGAGCTCCCCCCCTCCCTTACATTAGAGTTCCCCTTTACACCAAAGTCTGCAGGTTCTCCCTTAGATCATGATCCGCAGCATTCCCCCTTTAGATCAGAGTTGCCCTTGCACTGTAATGGGGAATCCTGCAGACTCTGATATATGGGGGAACTCTGTGTTGGCTGGGTTATATTAACCTGATCTTCATGTAAATGGAGAAATATGACTGTAATATATAATATATATGTAATCTATATATTTTATTAAAGAAGAATTGGTTAGAGAAAATTCTATAAATGGTGAATTCATAGTTCATAGAATTTAAAACTCTTAATATATGCAATTTATACAATTTTTATCGCTTTATTTTTTCAATTATGGATGTGAATGGGGCATCATGTCTCATATTTGCCTAAAGCCTCACAAAGCCTAGAGACACATCTGTCTGCATTATATGGTGCAGGAATATATAGGGGCAAGAGCAGACTTGGAGATCTTTCCAACAGAGCATCCACTGGGTTACTAGGTCTTGAGGATGGACCAGTGGCCAGAACTTTCTCAATGTGCAATCGAGCTACTGGCCTGTCCTGCATCCAGCGTGCTTTCTGAACCCACATTCAGTGCTGCTGGAGAGTTTGTAACGGATCAAAGAGTGCGCCTGTCCACAGACTCCATTGATAGGCTCACATTTATAAAAAGTAAATCAGTCCTGGATCAGCAGCTACCAAGCACCTGATGCTGATGCAGTGTTGCCAGGTATTTTTACTGGCAACCAGTAAAAAAATGTGCACTTTACTCCTGCCAGTAAATGCCAGTGAAAGAAAAAGGTTGTCAGTAAAAAATATGGCTGTGACTCTTGGAGTGTTCGGACTGTGCCGGCAGTGTGTCGCGTGAAGTCATGGTGCAAGGGAACGGAGTAGTCGGAGCCTCATGTGCAGGTCTGCGGAACGGGAGGAAAGCAAGCCAAGAGTGGACTGAAGGGACCACCTGGCAAGGACAGAGAGGGACACTGTGAATCAGAAGGGGACATGTCATATCGGTGAGGTATCAAAATCATCTGTTCTGCTGCACACTGCTGTCAGTGTCAATGAGTCAATGTCGTGTGTGTGCCACTCATTCTAATTTCTCTCGATTCCTGTCCCTGAGCTACTTATTTACTATATTGAAAATAAAATAAGAAATATGTTTTGCCTTAATATCTACCTTAAATCACTTTGCTAATTTAATATTGTATATGTTTGTAGCCTAAATACTAAAATGTGCACTTAAAACTGTCATTTTGTAACTTTTGGATATGCCATATGTAGTAGTAAGATTTGACTGTGCCAGTAATTTTTGGGTGTTGTGTCAGTAAATTTCAGTCTGGTAGGTTGGCAACACTGTGCTTATGTAACTGATTGAATTTGCTATGGATCTGGGATCCCTTGAAGACTGTCTATGCTGCCTATCCTATTCCTCCTCAATCTTGATGATGCTAACTTCCAACAACATTTTTGGTTTAGGGCACCACCACCACCCAAGGCCCAATTTTACTGCCCCTGTTTAATAGGGGCATGTAATTACAATTTTTGAAATAATAGTTAAGCAAGGCCGGTCCTGCCTCCAACAAGAGTAACTGTGAGGGGTTAGAGTGTTCAGGCACTACCAACACCTAAGGCCCAATTTTTCTGAAGAGTATATAGTGCAGTCCGTATATATACTGCTGCTCAGAGTATAGAGTGTCTGGGGGACCCAACTCCATCTTTTTTGGTATTTTAGGTGCAGGGTTCCCCTTAATATTCATACCAGACCCAAAGGGCCTAGTAATGGACTGGGGGAGACCCACGCCGTTTATTTCAATGATTTTTATCCATATTGTCGGTGTCCTATCATATATGGTCCCCCATCGGATAGTGTCCGCTGTGTACTGCGCATGCGCAGTACACAGCACACACAGATTCTGAAAATAGCCAAGGATGAACGGCGCCTGCGCCGTGAGTCCAGGTTCTATCCCCACCATCCAAGTGGACATAGAGCAGGAATATAAAAGAGCCGAGCGCAGCGAGGCCGAGCCCGAAGCGTGGCGAGCGAAGCTCGCCTGCGAGGGGCCCACTAATTTTCACAACCCTATGTCCGCTTGGATGGTGGGGCTACCACCTCCACTCATGGCGCAGGCGCCGTTAATCTTCAGAGATTTTCCGAAGCTTCTTCTGCCCCGTATTGCGCATGCGCAGTATGGGGCGGACACTATATGATGGCAGGACACTATCTGCCAGAACACCGGGATTCGACAGTTCATTACAGCCGCAAGCAGTTTTAAAAGAAATGTTTTCCTTTAGAAATGCAATTTGCTGTGGTACTGTTCTAAACACGGCAAAGATGCGCTACTTTACAGGCATACTAAGGGGACCCCCCATGCACAATATTTAAAGGAATATTTCATCTTTATTGTTTCACTTTAAGCATTATTAAAATCACTGCTACTGAAAAAACTGCAATTTTTAAAACTTTGTTTTGCATTGATACATGTCCCCTGGGGCAGGACCCAGGTCCCCAAACACTTTTTATGGGAATAGCTTGTATATAAGCCTTTAAAATTAGCACTTTTGATTCTTCATGTCCGTGTCCCATAGACTTTAACAGTGTTCGTGTATTCACACACATTTTTTGCCTGTTTGCAAGTTCTGGTGCTAAGAGAACCAGGGGTGTTTGGCTCAGCCCTAGTCACCATCAGCGGAGCTCCTCCTTACATCAGTGTCCCCAGTAGCGAAGCCCCTCCTTACATCACTGTCCCCAGCAGCGAAGCCCCTCCTTACATCAGTGTCCCGTCAACGGAGCCCCTCATACATTAGTGTCCACAGCAGCGGAGCCCCTCCTTACATCTGGTGTACCCAGAAATGGAGTCCCTCCTTACATCTGGTGTCTCCAGCAGCGGAGCCCCTCCTTACATCTGGTGTCCCCAGCAGCGGAGCCCCTCCTTACATCTGGTGTCCCCAGCAGCGGAGCCCCTCCTTACATCTGGTGTCCCCAGCAGCGGAGCCCCTCCTTACGTCTGGTGTCCCCAGCAGTGAAGCCCATCCTTACATCAGTGTCCCCATCAGAAGAGCTCCCCCTTACATCAGTTTCTCCATCAGAAAAGCACCTCTTTACATCAGTGTCCCCATCAGTGGAGCTCCTCCTTATATCAGTGCCCCCATCAGAGGAGCCCCTCCTTACATCTGTTGTCCCCAGCAGCAGAGCCCCTCCTTATATCTGGTGTCTCCAGCAGAGGAGCCCCTCCTTACATCTGGTGTCCCCAGCAGTGAAGTACCTCCTTACATCAGTGCCCCCATCAGAGGAGCCCCCCCTTACATCAGTGTCTCCATCAGAGGAGCCCCTCCTTACATCAGTGTCCCCATCAGTGGAGCTCCTCCTTATATCAGTGCCCTCATCAGAGGAGCCCCTCCTTACATCAGTGACCGCCTGTCCCCTCTCGTCAGACACTGGGCGGAGGGTTGGTGGTAGCTACTTTTCCTGGCTTTCACTGTGTGATGTAATCAGTGGAGAGGGGAGGGGCCTCCAATCCACACAACCAATCGGCTTCAGTGTACAAGAGAATTTTCTACTTGTACACTGAAGAGAGAAGCCAATTGGCTGCCCCTCCCCTCTCCACTGAAGGAAATAGTCCTCGCGGCGAGCATCTTTTTGCAGCCCGCTGGCCATTTTTGCCAAAAACATTCCAGATTTCCTGGAACAAAGGCAAAATCCTGGGAATTTAATCGGGATGAGGGTCCCAAAATTGGGATTGTCCCAGAAAAATCGGACTGTTGGCAAGTATGTAAGCCGCCCCCATCAAATCATTCTCTGCAGCTATTACCTTTTGTACCACCACCCCCTCCTTTTAGAATGTAAGCTTTATGAGCAGGGCCCTCCTGTACCTTTTGTATTTTACTGTAATTGTGTTGTCTCCCCTATACATTATAAAGCGCTGCATAAACTGTTGGTGTGATGGACTGGGGTTTATATGGTCACAAAACAGACACCCCAAAGCAAAGTACATATTCATTTTTTTTTATATTTCTAAACATCTCCCTTCTATTCTATTAATAACCAGTAGATGGCAGAGAAGGTACACAAACAGAGTCTATATAAGGCCACACACCATGTGACTGGAAATTAAACTACTTCCAGCCATAAAGTCAGTGGTCATATCTCATGCTGTTTGTGTGATTCTTTGCAGTCCACGCCAAGCTGATCACCTTATCTCATCGCGTCTACAATCATCGGCTCTCTTAATTCACATTTTGAGGCCGGTAACATTGGCGCTATATAAATCGTTAATAATAATAATTTAAAAAAAAGTATGTCACTGTACCCCCTCCTCATCAACACTACAGCCTTCTCATCATCACTGTCCCCCCTCCCCCCATCCTCATTGTAAGATACAGAAATTGTTCATTGCTCAGGTAACCCCTATAAACCTTTGGAGGAACCCTGGCTGAGAAAGGGTGGACTAGACAGGACAAGGGCAAAATCCTGGGAATTTAATTGGGACGAAGGTCTCAAAATGCGCAATTGTCCCAGAAAAATTGGGACTGTTGGCAAGTATGTCACTGTACCCCCTCCTCATCATCACTATCCCTTCTCATCATCACTGGGCCCCCTCCTCAGGCCCCCCCCCATCCTCATTGTAAGATACAGAAATTGTTCATTGCTCAAAGATCCCCTATAAACCTTTGGAGGAACCCTGGCTGAGAAAGTGTGGACTAGGCAGTCATATATCTCTACCCCTCTTGGTGGGAGTGGAGATGACCCCTATCTATAAGGATACACAGTACATACACACACAGCACAAGGCCATGTTCACGAGATGTTTCTCTGGGCTGCAGTTCTTCTGAGCTCCGCAAGGTGGTGATCTCACTTCTACCCAGACAGGAAGTCTCTATGGAAGACAGGAAGTGATGTCAGGTACAGACAGGAAGTTGCAGGTGAGAGGTGAGTCGGGAGGAAGCAGAGAGGAGACATTACTGGAAGAAACAGCAGAGGAGGTAATAAGATCTTATTTTCTATTTACACCCAGTAACCCCCCGTCATGTCCGTCCTCTTCCTCCATAGTCACTGTGATGTCTTTTATCTCCAGCAGATGATGATACACACATATATAGTGTGGAAATGTAGAATATCCCCGTATATTACAATGAGGGGAGTTATTGATGTCAGTAAATGTCGGTTGCAGACATTGTATGTGGGGGGGGGGGTGAAATGATAATAAAGGTCGGGATTAGGGAAGATTTCTGTAAGATTTTACACAGGAATGATCAGCGATCCCTCCAGAGACACCATGATGAGTCTCACAATAGGGGTGTGAAAGGGACGGGATTTTGGGGGGATGAGATGTGAACCCGGAGTGGGGGGAGAGGGCAATTTTATCAAAAAGACGACCAAATATTAATCAAAATAGATTTTTTAGCTACTCCACCAGCTGCATCCTCCTACTATCCAATCCCTTCTCTTACTGCAGAGAGTGACAGTGATATCACTCCGATCAGTCAGAAGGCTGCCGGAGATTGGAGCCTTGCAGCCGGAGTTCTGGTAATTATCCTGATTAGCAGGCAACTCCGACCAAAAGTCAGCAAGTTCCCCTTCCTGGACATAATGATGACCCGACATTGTCCTCACAGCACTGCCTCAGAGCAAACAAGTCAAAGGAAGGATCGTATTTATCATTCCTTGTCTGCAGATCTAATAATTGAAATGCAGTTTGGAAACCAAACAAACTCAATGGAGAAAAGGGGACTTCTAATTCGGCAGGCCATGGGTGTCCCTGAACTTAAAAAAATGTCTAAAATACTAAACAATTAAACAATCAAAATAAAATGTGTTCCCATGGGGCGGGCGGGCCCATGTAGGAGAAACCCTTCTATTCCCCCCTCACATCCACATCTTTTTATAGTGTCACCAATACCATCCAAATAATGCTTTATTTTCCTAAAGTCAGCCTTCTACAAGGAGACCTGTATAGATGAAATGATGGCACCAATGAGAACGGAGGAGGATCAGAGGCACATAACTGAGAAGATACTAAACCTCACCCTGGAGATCATCTATCTGCTGACCGGAGAGGTGAGGAGGATTCTGGGAGGTCACATGACATCACTCTTATCTCTATTAAAAAAAAAACACAGACCTGACCGGAGAGGGGAGTCCAGGGCTGGAATGGGAATAAAAAACAGCCCTGGAATTAATTTCATACCAGCCTCATAGCATCATTATACCAGCCCAACATCATAACGTCATTATTTTATTGTTCATAAAATGGGAAAACCATGCATTTTAAAGCACATTTGAAGAGAGTATTATATATAGATAAGACATGTATGAAAGCACAATGGGCTAGGGAGATATATATATATATATATATATAAAACGAACTTTCAGTTAAAAGTGGAGTAATCATCAAGGGGGACACCTGGGACTCTGGGAATGTGTGGGGGGGGGGGACTCTTGTGACCAGAGACCACCTTCTGCAGAAAGAATACACTAGGGTAAGAGGGGAGTGTGGGTTAATGATATTGGGGGAAACCTTTATATCAGTGCCCCCTTACATTATAGTATTTACTCCATCTTACATCAGTGACCCCCCCCTCAGACTGGCTTAGCTGTGCTGTCGCTGACCTTCTCTCTGGTGCACCTTGCACAGATCAGTCAGTTGGCCCTAGGTTGGCGGCTCTGGTTTTTCTATAGTCTCCTCTCCACAGTTCACACACATCTGACTTCTCCCATGACCCCCATCCCAGCGGTGCTCTCATTCTTGACTCCTCTCCAGACTTCCTCAGAGACTGCAGACATGATATAAGACAAGAGATGGTCAGAGGTTGCGGACATGATACAACAGATGGTTAGAGGCTCCAGGCAGTACAAGAGATGCCAAGATGTCAGAGGCTGTGGGCATGGTACAGGAGATGGTCAGAGACTTAGGACATGATACTAAAGTTGTTAAGAGAATGTAGACATGATACAGGAGATGGTCAGAGACTGCAGACATGGTACAAGAGATGGTCAGAGACTGCAGACATGATACAAGAGATCAATGCAGCCTCACCAGTGCCCATCAAATGCAGCCTCATTGTGGCCATCATTGCAGCCCCACTGTGCCCATCATTGCAGCCCCACTGTGCCCATCATTGCAGCCTCATTGTGCCCATCATTGCAGCCTCATTGTGCCCATCATTGCAGCCTCATTGTGCCCATCATTGCAGCCTCATTGTGGCCATCATTGCAGCCTCATTGTGGCCATCATTGCCGCCTCACCGTGCCCATCATTGCGCCTTTCCGTACCCTCGTTGCAGCCTCAACATACTCTCATTGCAGCCTCACCATCACTGCAGCCCATCACTGTGCCCATCATTGCCGCCTCACCATGCCCATCATTGCAGCCCCACCGTTCCGCAACCTCACATGCCCATCATTGCAGCCTCACTGTTCCCATCATTGCAGCCTCCCATGCCCATCATAGCAGCCTCACCATGCCCATCATTGCAGCCTCACTGTGCCCATCATTGCCACCTTACCGTGCACCCTCATTGCAGCCTCACCATTATTGGCGCCTTACTGTGCCCTCATTGCAGCCTCACCAGTCATTGCATGCATTACGCACAGTGGGCATCTGCAGCTGTGTCACGGAGCTGAGTGTGAAAAGTTTGGCCGTGCTATGATAGAAGTCCCACCCTCCTCCTAGACCAGCTCGTATGATAGACAGAACACTGCGTCTATCACACAAGCTGGTCTAGGAGGAGGGCAGGACTTTTATCACAGCGTGGCTAAACTTTTCACACTCAGCTTGACACAGCGGTTTCCTGCTCTGCGACAAGTAGACAGGAGGAGGAGGAGGGAGGGGAGCACTGCAGCCACAGCATAGATCAAAGCGGCCCCAGGGCAGGCAGCCTACCGGGAAATGTCCCGGTACCCCGGTAGGCCAGCCCTGTTCTAAGTGAATCAGATTCTGGGAGGTTGCATGACATAACTCTTATCTCTATTAATAATACAGACCTGACCGGAGAGGTGGGGAGGATTATGGGAGGTCATATGGCATCACTCTTATCTTTATTAATAATATAGAGGTGAGGCGGATTCTGGGATTCTAACATGATATTCCTATTGGTTCCTCAATACAGAGGTTTCCTCTTGTGAAGTCAGGTGATCATATGACCATCACAGTGCCTCCATGTGACTCCCTAAAACCTGAGAGACACAACATGGAGAAGATTCTAGAAGTCACCAAGAAGATGATGGAGCTGCTGACAGGAGAGGTGAGCGGTGCTGGGAATTCTGGGACATTGACCAGTAACAGACAAGGGATGTGTCTGGATGGTGACTGTATCATTGTGTGTGTCAGGTTCCTATAAGGTGTGAGGATGTCACTGTCTATTTCTCCATGGAGAAGTGGGAGTATTTAGAAGGACTCAAGGATCTCCAGAAGGACGTCATGATGGACAATCAGCCGCCCCTCACATCACCGGGTAAGAGGAGACTTTATTGTAAAGGAGAGAGCAGTACGGAGGGTTCACCTAGATCCCCCATCATCTGATAAACACATAGAAACAATGTATTCAGTCAGTGTGTGTGTTTCCTACAGATGGATCCAGTAATGGGAACCCACCAGAGAGATTTCCCCATCCTCTGTATTCCCAGGATTCCACACAGGAAGATCACACCATCCCCCACCATCATCAGGTAGATGAGGAACAATCACTGATAGTATCATTAGGATCTGTACATTATCTGCATTGTTACCATTGATGTCATTTTTATTATATATTCAGAGTGGAAACCTGAGAGATTCTAAAGTTGAGGATAAAGATGGGATAAAAGCGCAGGATGATGAGGATGGGGTGATGGAGGTGTCAGCGTTTCTAAAAGAACACAAAGCTCTGTACCAGGACACCATGGTGGAGTCATCCAGCTACAGAAACCCACCAGAGAGATGCCCCAGTCCTCTGTATTCCCGGGATTCCACACAGGAAGATCACACCATCCCTCACTGTTGTAAGGTTGGTCGGACAGAGTGTCTAGAACATGGACTTGTGGAAATGAGATGTGGATTTTTTATATGAGCTTATATTTTACAGATGATATTCTCTCTCATTTTCTTGATTTAGAGTGGAGATCCAATCGATATAGAATTTGAGGTGAAATCAGAAGAAGAAGAGAGGTATGTGAGGGATGATCAGCAGTCTATGGAGGAGGTTGGAATAATGGGGACATTTATAGAGGAGGACACTCCTACAGAGTTCAGCACAGGTGGGTCATTAACACTAAATACATTCCTCCACCCATACTGCTCACTGATTGGCCAGAGTAGGGCGGGGACTGGGTGATATCAGCCTGTAATCCCCTGGTCACTTTCCTGAGCTGTGTTCCCCGTCCTGTATTCCTGTATTTCTCTCGGATAATCTTCCTTCTCTGTGCTGCAGACACAATTTATGTATCTAGACTGGATTTATGGAGATTCTGGGGTTCAGCTGGAAGTGGGATTAGGGTTGCACCAATACAATTTTTTTGTGTGTTTATATAGAAGCGTCATCTACTGGGCAGTTTAGAACTCACACAATTCAGCAGAGGGAGCACTGTTCCAATAAGTAGGTAGAGACAGATTAGAAGTTCAAAGCAGCAATCATTTGTTGGAAAACTGAACAGACTGATGACATTAGGTAAGTGGATCACAAGCCCATGCAGGGAGGTGCCAGTGAGGCACTGTGACTCATGGATTCTGTAGTTTACTCTGCTTAGCCTGGTGGAAGGAATGGCTGCCTCTAACCTTGGAGTTCCTGGGGGCAGGGGGTGAGCCCAATGGATGCTGGATCAATGGATGGAGCTTGTAATGGCTGGTGCATCCGGAAATGACAGCTGCGGTCAGGGCTCCTCGCCACCGGTTGAGGGAAATGCCAGGATGGAGCAGAAGTGCTCCACTATGGAGACACTACTGTGCGGGCAACCCACGAGGAGCCGTGGGGGAAATCACATGTGATTCGGACAGGAATCACACCGTGTTCCTATCCAATGTGCATGCAATTTCTTGCAGTGTGATTTGCGCCTGTTCATTTTGTATTGACGCAAATCGCACCACAAAGTATCGGTATCGGGAGTATTTGGGCGAGTACTGATACTCACTCAAATGCCTGGTATCAGTGCATCTCTAGTTGGTAGCACTAGGCACCTGGGATATGTGTTTTGTGTCTTCTGCCCCATACCCAGGTATGGCAAGATCCCTGACATAACAATTCTCCCAGGGTTACTTGTTCTACTAGCTGTGCCGGGTGGAGGGATATGTCTGTATAGTCTCAGACCCAAGTCACTGAGTGCAGTCTCAGGAGATGGGAGGCAGCAGTGTGGGACTTCTGCAACTTGTCTCATTTAAACATTTAAGCTTCCACTGAATACCAATATTGAGTCCTGACCCTTACACTATATAATCTATAATGTACATTACATACTCCTGACCCTTGCACTATATACTCTATGTTGTACATTACATCATTCTGATACTATATAGTCCTACCTGTTGTATCTTATACAATATGTTGTACATTACATAGTCCTGACTTCTGCTCTCTGCCCTCCCCCCACTGCTATATATACACATAATATGAACAGTAAAACCTTGGTTTGAGAGCGTTTTGCAAGACAAGCAAAATTTTTAAATACATTTTGACTTGATATGCAAGCGATGTCTTAATATACAAGTAGCGTCATGTCACAACTGAGTATAAGAGAAGAGAGGTGCCTCTAAGTGTAGCAATATAGTTACATTTAATGAAGGTACAACATTTAGCAAACTGTCCACAGAGACCATCCTCCTCACCGCCATCAACATCGTCCCTTCCACTCTGCGCTCCATGAGCGGTTCAAGCCTCACTTTCAAATCGCTCTATTGCAGGGTAGTCTTGCCTGTCACGATTGCAGGCTGACAGCGGTGAGAGCCAGCTGTGCAGAGGATGGTCTATGTGGACAGCTTTACCCTGAATGCCTGCATACTTAGATGTGTCATGTGAGTTGCTAAATGTTGTACCTTCATTAAATGTACCCATATTGCTACACTTGGAGCCGCCTCTCTTCTGTTTTATATTCTATAGCTCCTGCTGGATTTTGCTTCTAATTCCCTTGTGGATAATCTTTTTATATGGACTATAAACTGAAGGACCTATGAATAAATGGTCGTGGAACAAATCATTTGAGCTTCCATTATTTCTTATGGGGAAATTTGCTTTGATATACAAGTGCTTTGAATTACAAGCATGTTTCTGGAACGAATTCTGATCGCAATCCAAGGTTTTACTGTATTCTCTTTTGTTACACCCATTTTCTACCAGCTGGACATTTTATATCTGATAATATGATTGAAGCACAGACTTTTACATGTTGATAATAATGTGATAACATCCTCAAACTTTATCACTTTCTGTTTAAGGTTCCAATGAGTGAGGAGTCAATAACCCAATGATGGGGGTCTTCAGGATCAGTCCAGTCTTCATCTTGGTTGTTCTCCCCCCATCCTCACTCTCTGACCTCTGGTGGGGCTCAGCCCCGCTGTTATTCATGACTAAATCATGGACTAAATAAGGAATTGCAGGACTTCTTGTGTTGGGAAGATGGCAATGAGTGATAGAGGGGGAGGGGACACTCGTCCTATAATCCCCTCATCACTGTCACTCCTATAAAAGACAGTTCTCGTTGTTTCCTCACTCTCTGACTAAGGTCCATGAATAAAGAAATGAACTGGTAGGAGATCAGAGGACCCATTTACTAGTTACCTTGAGGGTGGAATTGTAAGATCTTTAGAAACAAAGCTGCCTGATGTGGGCGGAGTCCTGGTTTAGGGGAACCAATCAGCTCATGTCTAGTAATAATCTTTTTATTTCTATTTTAGTAGATGGACGGGAGATGAGGAAAACCACAGAGGATTGTCTCACTTTGTCTCCAGACTGTAAAGTAGAAGATGAGGACATCACACAGTATAGTCCAGGAGAAAACCCGACTACCTCAAATGTCCATCCGGCACCACACAGTGTAGATGGACCATCGTATTCCTCTTATCCTAAGGAACCTCAGACTGTGAGGGATGGTGCCGTCCTTCCAACAGAGAAGAGATTTTCCTGTACTGAGTGCGGAAAGTGTTTCCCTTCTAAATCTGATCTTAATGTGCATAAAAGATCTCATACGGGGGAGAAGCCGTATTCCTGTCCTGAGTGCGGGAAATATTTTTCAGTGAAGTCCAATCTTTCCAGGCACCGGAGATCTCACACAGGGAATAAACCGTATTCGTGTTCTGACTGTGGGAAATGTTTTTCAGATAAGTCCAATCTTTACAAACATCAGAGATGTCACACAGGCGAGAAGCCGTATTCCTGTTCGGAGTGCGGGAAATGTTTTTCACAGAAGTACAATCTTTACACACATCAGAGATCTCACACAGGGGAGAAGCCGTATTCCTGTCCTGAGTGTGGGAAATGTTTTTCACGGAAATTCAAACTTTCCATACATCAGAGATCTCACACGGAGGAAAAGCCACTTTCCTGTCCTAAGTGAGGGAATTGTTCCTCACTGAAGTCCTGTCTTCCTGTACATCAGGGACCCCACACAACCGTCGAGGTGTATTAGTGCCTTGAGTGTGGGAAATGTCTTCTAAATGAATGTTGCTGGACATCACAGCTCTCATGTGGGGAAGAAGCACACCCTGATTTACACCTCAGATATACTCCATGGCTGATCTTCATCATGTAAGAAACAGTTGATAAGGAGATCAGAGATCACCAAAGACATGGATGAAGTGTTGTACCGTGTTGGCCATTGATAGCAGTAGAAAAAAAAAATGGAGTCATTACTTTTCATTGGCTCAGTAAATTTTTTGGTGTAAGACCTGAGGCACCAAACTGTATGCTGTCAACCGGGCACAACACAGATCTGGTGGACAGATTACTTTGAGTGGCTGGGGAAGACCCGGCTGTCATGGTGCATGTTGGTACCAATGACAGAGGCAGATGGAGTGTCCTAAAGAACGATTTTAGGGACTTGGGAGCTAAATTGAGGAAAAGGACCTCCAAGGTAGTATTCTCAGGAAAACTACCGGTACCTCGAGCTACACCAGAAAGGCAGAGGGAAATCAGAGATGTAAAGTAGCTGAGGAGCTGGTGTAGTAAGGAGGGGTTTGGGTTCCTGGAGGACTGGGCCAACTTCTCAGTTGATCACCAGTTCTATAGAAAGGATGAACTGTACCTAAAAGAGGAGGGTGCAGATGTGCTGGGAGTAAAGATGGCCAAAAAGTTAGAGGGGTTTTTAAACTAGGTGATGGGGGGAGGGTCCAGATGTAGAGATAGTCAGCAATGAACATATTCCAGAAGGTAGTATTGGGGGCATTAGTGGTAGGTTGATTACAGCACATAAACCCAAGGTAAGTATAGTAACAAGTCCTATTTGCAATCTCGGAACACCCAATAAGAGGATAGTATGCGACCAATCTGAACTATGTGGCATGTTCACCAATGCCAGGTGCCTGGCTGATAAGATGGGTGAACTAGAGATACTGTTGAACGAGGAGGATTTTGATTTTGTGGGATTTTCAGAGACCTGGTTCAACAGCTCTCATGATTAGCTGGCAACCATTGAAGGGTAGTCCCTTTATTGCATGGATAGAGAGGGTAAAAAAGGGGGGGAGGGGTATGTCTATATATCAAGAATAATGTAATGGAGCTAGGGAGGAGGTGGAATCCTTATGGGTAGAGCTCCAAAGGGATGAAGCTAAGGGGAAAATAATACTGGGAGTATGCTATAGGCCCCCTAATCTGAGGGGGGGGGGGCGAACCTCCTAACACAATTTGGATTAGCAGCAAGGACGGGAAGTGTTATCATAATGAGAGATTTTAATTATCCAGACATAGACTGGGAGGAGGGAACCATGCATTTGTCTAAGGCTCGCCAGTTCCTAAATGTCTTGCAGGACAATTTCATGGTTCAGATGGTAGATGCACCAACTAGAAACAAGGTGTTACTAGATCTACTGATTACCAACAATACAGACCTGATTACGGATGTGGTAATACGGAGAAATTTAGGAAACAGCGATCACAGGTCAATTGGCTTTGGTATAAATGTCATGACGGATACACCTCAAAATATCATATTTAGACTGTGAAGTCAGCACTCCCAATAGAACACTTCCCCTCCCAACAGAATTAGGTGAATAAGTTATACGACCCATTGTGAAGCGAGGAGGAAAGAAACAGAACTCACGTCGGTGCCTTATAAACAGAAACCTGATAAGAAATCAATTGACAAATAGTCAGATTGGATGGTCAGACCGAAGTTACAAAACTTTTGTAAATATGCCCTATTGTGTCAGAGGATAATATTGCCTTCCTAGTCAAACCCCGATGTTGACTAGGGCTTTTTCCCCAGAAAATGGCTGAGAGGCAATGTTAATATTACATTAAATTACATGCACAGACTTAAATCTCTGAACCATATGTGACTAAATTGTCGGACAGGAGAGATGGTTTGAACATTTAAAACATGTACATATATGATGTTATATATATATATATATATATATATATATATATATATATATATATCCTATGATCATAAGTGATGCAAATGCTATACCTCAAACGTTTTAAGAAAACACTGATAACCTGTATACATGTTGCATAATAAATACATGTGATATTAAAAGTAAGAATCTGATATTTTAATATAGGATGAAGCAAGAACTGTGTTTTATATAACAGCATGGCATAGAAAGCATAATCACATCAACATAAAATGACATACGTTTTCATAAAATGGGCAGGATTCAAATTCTTACTAAATGATTATATTTTATACTAATTGCTGGAGATTCATAAACAATTTATACATGTATTCATAGCCCAAATATATAGATAATACCCTTTATGAAAGAAAACATATTTTTCTTTTAACAAATAAGTAGAACACATTTTTGTTCTCAGATATTACCTAATTGTACCCGGCAAATCATTAGAATTCCCCAACCAATGGAGAATGAGCCAAAACTTCTGGGCTGAGCTTATGATAATTTTATGAGCTTATTGTCCCAAAATGATATAAAGGTTTGTGAGGGCCCTAAGGAGAGGATCACAGACCCATATACCAGATGCACCCCTATATGATCAACAAGTCTGCTGATCTTTGACCACTCCCCATTTTGCTGGACCTTGTGACTGGAACCACTCAATGTGCTTAGACATTGGTGGACATCTCCCCCTTTTAAGCTGATTGGTAAGATACAGATTCTATTGCATCTTCTCTCTCAAAATCGTAGGGATTATAAATTATAGGTTCTGTATTGACATTTATTGACTGTCTAGGCTGTGCATTGTTATACCGGAATTCAGACAAATATATTTACACAAAATTAATATTCTTTGATCCCAGGGAGAGTTTTATTGCTCCATTTAATTTTAGTAGCTCTGTTGGTTTAATACTTATTTCAAATTGGCAATATTGTTCTGTTGACTTTGCGAGACATACTTTGGATTCCTTCCGGCCGTAGAAATTCGGAGGACTGTTTCCTTGAGCGACAAGGGATATTGCGTTGTTGAATATAAAGCAGAAAGTACCGCACATATTTTTCCAACAGACCAATTTGGAGCAATTATGTTTAGATTTGGTTTCCTTGCTGTATTGATGTTTTTATAATGTATGTGTGAAATATCAATTACCAGAAAATCTAGTTGTGTATGAAATTGTATTAATATACTGGTTAATTAACCACTTCAATACAGGGCACTTAAACACCTTCCTGCCCAGACCAATTTTGAGCTTTCAGCGCTGTCGCACTTTGAATGACAATTACGCGGTCATGCTACACAGTGTTACCCAAATGAAATTTTTATAATTTTTTTCCCACAAATAGAGCTTTCTTTTGGTGGTATTTGATCACCTCTACGGTTTTTATTTTTTGCGCTACAAATAAAAAAATACCGAAAATTTTGAAAAAAAAAAATGTTTTTTTTTGTTTGTTTCAAAACTTTGTAAATAAGTACGTTTTCTCCTTCACTGATGGGGCTACACTGATGGGCACTGATAAGGCGGCACTGATGGGCACCAATGAAGTGGCACTGATAGGCGGCACTGATGGGCGACACGGATGGGCAACACGGACGGACACTGATAGGTGGCACAAATTGGCACTGATAGCTGGCACGGATGGGCGGCACAGGTGGGCATGGATAGGCGGCACAGGTGGGCATGGATAGGCGGCACAGGTGGGCACTCAGGCGGCACAGGTGGGCACTCAGGCGGCACAGGTGGGCACTCAGGTGGGCACTCAGGCGGCACAGGTGGGCACTCATAGGCGGCATCGGTGTTATAGTAATGGATGCCAATCAGTGCCAAACAATAATGCATGCCAATCAGTGATGCCCATTGTGGGCACTGATTGGCATCCATTATGGGCACTGATTGGCACCCATTGTGCTGACTGGCATCCCTGGTGGTCTAGGGAGGATTATGGCCTTTATTACCTTTTCCCTGGTGGTCTAGTGGCATCCCTGGTGGTCCAGTGTGGGCATCCTCGGGGGGGCTGTGCTGATAATCGATCAGCACAGACCCCCCCTGTCAGAGGAGCAGCCGATCGGCTCTCCTCTACTCGCGTCTGACAGACGCGAGTGAGGGAAAGCCGATCACCGGCTCTTCCCATTTACACTGTGATCAGCCGTGATTGGACACGGCTGATCACATAGTAAAGAGTCTCCGTCGGAGACTCTTTACCGAGATCGTAGTTGCCGGGTGTCAGACTGACACCCCGCAACAACGATCGCCGCGATGCGCGCCCCCGGGGGTGCGCAGCGGCTCATAATCCTGATCACGTCATATGACGTCCGGTCAGGATTATGAAACCACTTTGCCACCGTCAATTCCCTATAGGGCGGGCGGCAAGTGGTTAATAAAGTCAAATTATTTACTTACTCATTTTGTTGGGAGATATTTATACATTGGTAAGAAAACCCCATAAATTAACAAACTCAGGAAAGGATTGTGGTATGCACTGACATTCTGAACTAAGTTCATAAAATTACTGTAAGTTGGAGGCACTGAAACATAAAACACTGAGATCTTAATTAAGATTCCATACCACACTCACAACATAAATCACACAAATAAGAAACATAAGGGGAACACAAAGACACTGAATTTCAAAAGAGCCAACTTCCCTAAACTACGAACCTTGGTAGAAGATATAAATTGGGATAAAATCTTAGAAACAAAGAACACGGAGGAGAGATGGGTTTACTTTAAGAGCATATTAAATAATGGCATTAGCCAGTGCATCCCATTGGGAAATAAATTTAAAAAAGAGTGAACCAAAGTCCTGAATGGCTTAACTCCAATGTAAAAATGCATATAAAAGCAAAGGAGAAGGCCTTCAAAAAAATACAAGGCTGAGGGATCATCATCAGCATTCAGACTTTATAAAAAATGCAACAAGATATGTAAGGGTGCAATTAGGGCGGCTAAGATAGAACACGAAGGACACATAGCAGAAGAGGGCAAAATAAATCCCAAGAAATTCTTTAAGTATATAAACAGTAAAAAAGGGAGGAAAGACCATATTGGGATCCATAACGAACAAGGAAGGACATCTGGTCATAAGGGATGGAGAGGTGGCTAAGGTATTGAATGTATTCTTCTCCTCAGTCTTCATGAGGGAATCGGGGGGCTTCAGTAACCAAAACTGCAGTGTTTATCCTCATGACACATCACAGGAAGCACCCTTCTAGCTAACAGAGGACAGAATTAGAAATAGACTCTGGAAACTTAACAATAATAAATCACCTGGACCAGATGGCTTGCACCCGAGGGAACTTAGCAAACTCAGTTCAAGTAATTGCCAGACCATTGTTCCTAATTTGTATTGACTGGAATGGTACCAGCTGATTGGAGAAAAGCCAATGTAGCACCAATATTTAAAAAAGGGCCGAGATACATCCCTGGGAATTACAGACCAGTTAGCCTAACATCAATAGTATGCAAGCTCTTGGAGGGGATGATAAGGGACTATATACAAGATTTTAGTAATAAAAACGGTATCATTAGCAGTAATCAGATGGCTCAATCTCTGTATTTGCTCTGTATACTAAGCTAAGCAGGGCAATAACTTCTCTGCAGGATGTGGAAACCTTGCAAAAAGATCTGCGCTAGAACCAGGGCACAACTCAGGAAGGATGTACTGGAAATTGAATGAGTACAAAGAAGGGCAACAAAGTTAATAAAGGGTCTGGAGGATATTAGTTATGAAGAAAGGCTGCGAGCACTGAACTTATTCTCTCTGGAGAAGAGACGCTTAAGAGGAGATATGATTTCAATTTACAAGTACCGTACTGGTGACCCCACAATAGGGATAAAACTTTTTCGTGGAAGAGAGTTTAACAAGACTCATGGCCACTCATTAAAAATAGCAGAAAAGAGGTTTAATCTTACTATGTAGAGGGTTCTTTACTGTAAGAGCAGTAAGGATGTGGAATTCCCTTCCACAGGCGGTGGTCTCAGCGGGGGGCATCGATAGTTTCAAAAATCTATTAGATAAGCACCTGAATGACCAGAACATACAGAGATATACAATGTAATACTGGCATATAATTACACACATAGGTTGGATTTGTTGGACTTGGTGTCTTTTTTCAACCTCACCTACTATTTAACTTTATAGGAGCACTCTATACTATACTTTGCAGCTTGCTATAGGGGCACTCTGAAGGCAGAAGGAGCCAGAAGCATCGGGGGGAACCCCGGAAGAGTATCTGGGCTGCTCTGTGCAAAACTATCACACAGAGCAGGGAAGTATAACATGTTTGTTGTTTAAAAAAAATCACTTTAAAGATGGTGTGCAGGGAAGATTAGCATCTGAACCCAGAGAAGGTGGAGGCTGATAGACTGGAGGTAATAGAATGCATTAATATTACATTTACAGTTAACTTTTACCAGTATTGTGATTATATTTAAAATGATCATAGCCATGAAAAAAAAAGTCTCAGCTTTTAGTATTATTTTAATATAAAATATTTCTAACTCCCCTCCCCCTTCATCTAGCTTCATGTCTGACTCCTAGTTATAATGTCCATTTATGGTCGGAGCCCTATGACTGGAGAGATGTGAACCACAAAAACACACAAGACTAACAACATAAAGTAGACCTGAAGTGTACCCTGGTCTGCTGGACGGTATGCCAAGAGAAAGGGGCATACCCAAGATAAATGAATGGATGGTTGTAGAGGAAGTGTATTCAAGGGAAGCGCACTGAGAAAGGAAATGGGTATCATGCACTGGAACTGACAAAATACCACTATGGGTTCTGCTTAAATACCCCCCGGGCTCCTCCCATCATTTCAGGCCACCATACTGGCCTTCCTATTTATGGTCGGAGCCCTATGACTGGAGAGATGTGAACCACATAAACAAGCCACAAGACTAACAACATAAAGTAGACCTGCACTGTCCTGGTCTGCTGGACAGTACGCCAAGAGAAGGGGGCAAAACACTTGGATAGGGAGGTAATTATTTAATTGAGCTGGTAATGTATTACTGGGCAAGCTTGCCGGAAGCTTGCAACATTTCTGCCTGTGGTTTCGGAATGTATCGGGCAAAGCAAGCAGAATTTCCACCTGCTCATTCTCTTGATGACATAGTCCGGTACCGCTTGACACTAGTTTTGAGGTTGCTGCCTGTTCATACCATGTAGGATGGTTTTAACTGCATGGGCAGAGAAAAAGGATGGCTTGGTAGGGTCCTGTAAGGAGACGAAATGCTGTATGCCAGCTAAGTAGCTGTGTGTGGCAGTATGATATGAAAGCCAGGATATATTTAAGATCTCTTGACAATGCCCCAGTGTTTTGGGCTAGGAACCTTCTGTAGGAATTCCAGGCGGTACGATAGGCCTACAGGGTGTTGCAGGATAACGACTGATTT